>NC_064629.1:595047353-595706242 GCF_023864275.1 Schistocerca cancellata
ACCGATCCCTTCTTCTAGTCCAGTCAAGTTGTGCTCCCCAATTCTATTCAGTACCTTTTCATTAGTTACGTGATCATCCCATATAATCCTCAGCATTCTTCTGTAGCACCACATTTCGAAACCTTCTATTCTCTTCTTGTCTAAACTATTTATCATCTATGTTTCACTTCCGTACATGGCTACACTCCAAATACTTTCAGAAAAAACTTCCTGACACTTAAATCGATACTAGATGTTATCAAATTTCTCTTCTTCAGAAACACTTTCCTTGCCATTGCCTGTCCACATTTTATATCCTCTCTATTTCGACCATCATCAGTTATTTTGCTCCCCAAATAGCAAAACTCATCTACTACTTTAAGTGTCTCATTTCCTAATCTAATTCCCTGAGCATCGCCTGATTTAATTCGACTACATTCCATTATCCTCGTTTCGCTTTTGTCGATGTTCATCTTATATCCGCTTTTCAAGACACATTCCGTTCAACTGTTCTTCCAGGTTCTTTGCTATTTCTGAGAGAATTACAGTCTCATCGGCAAACCTCATAGTTTTTATTTGTTCTCCATGGATTTTAATTCCTATTCCAAATTTTTCGTTTGTTTCCTCTACTGACTGCCCAATGTACAGATTGAATAACATCGGGAATAGGCTACATTCCTGTCTCACTCCCTTACCAACTACTGCTTCCCTTTCATGCCCCTCGACTCTTTTAACACCCATCTTGTTTCTGTACAAATTGTAAATAGCCATTCGCTCCCTGTATTTTACCCCTGCCACCTTCATAATTTGAAAGAGAGTATTCCAGTCAACATTGTCAAAAGCTTTCTCTAAGTCTACAAATGCTATAAACGTAGGTTTGCCCTTCCTTAATCTAGCTTCCAAGATGAGTCGTAGGGTCAATATTGTCTCACGTGTTCCAACATTTCTACGGAATCCAAACTGATCTTCCCCGAGGTCGGCTTCTACCAGTTTTTCCATTCGTCTGTAAAGGATTCGTGTTAGTATTTTGCAGCCGTGTCTTAGTAAACTGATAGTTCGATACTTTTCACACCTGTCAACACCTGCTTTCTTTGGGATTGGAATTATTATATCCTTCTTGAAGGCTGAGGCTATGTCGTCCCTCATCATACATCTTGCTCACGAGATGGTAGAGTTTTGTCAGGGCTGGCTCTCCCAGGCTATCAGTAGTTCTAATGGAATGGTGTCTACTCCCGGGGCCTTGTTTCGATTTAGGTCTTTTGGTACTCTCTCAAATTCTTCACGCAGTATCATATTTCCCGTTTCATCTTCATCTACCTCCTTTTCCATTTGCATAATATTGCCCTCAAGTACATCGCCCCTGTATAGACCCCCTATATACTCCTTCAACCTTTCTGCTTTCTCTTCTTTCCTTAGAACTGGTTTTCCATTTAAGCGTTTGATATTCATAAAAGTAGTTCTCTTTTCTCCAAAGGTCTCTTTAATTTTCCTGTAGGTAGTATCTATCTTACCCCTAGTGATATATGCCTCTACATTCCATTATGCTACTCCAGGCGGGTGTAAAATGAATGTGCGCAACGGAAAATAATAAACGCTAAAATCTTAATTCCATAAATTTCAATCTAAACATAAATGAATGATGAAGGGAACTAATACTACTAAATGATAAATGTTGTTTCTTATTATACGTTTATTGGAGATTAAAAAAACACTTTCTGAAATATCTATATTTCCTAAGTAAAATTATTAATCAATTGCCCAACTCTTCCCCCTTTTATGGCCACGCGATCTAACATAAATAACGCGAAATGACTGACATTATCTACTTACCAGACACTAGAAGACACTTCTTTCAAAGATGATCTACAGTGATGTGAAACCTCAGTGGAAATAAACTAGTGTGATGACAGTTGTTTAGCTTTATAGCCCTAATAAGCCGAAGCAATTTGCTGCGTCTGGTGAGTAGGCGTGCTGGTTTTCGTACACGTCTGCGTCGATGGAATAACTCCAGCCACAAAATAAAACTCTTTCTAACCCTAGGATGGCAGAAGGCGGTCCTCTGACTAATACACTCTAATACTGTCTTCTCCTCTCTGTGGTCTACAGACGAGAAACGCGAACTCCCTATCACAAGGACGGAGTTCTAATAACGTCTCAACGTAAGTATAGGCAGAAGAAGTGCTCTCAGTCACTGAACGCTGCGTACTCAACGACGACTTCCAACCCGGAGGTGAAGTCCAGAATCGTATAGGTTCACAACAGTACAGTACCTAACTGTTGTAACTATTAACTCTAATGAAAGCAAATAGAGCAACTCCATTCGTATCACACGGGCGCTCACAACGGAAGACCTCTCTCTCCAGTGCTGGCTTCCCAGGAAGGCATTGCTCCTCACCATCGTAATTCCGAAAACGAATCATATTCCCGAAACCAAGGAATATTCTTCTTCTCTACAGATTCTTCCGAACGCCGACCAACCATATTTTAGTCTTTTGTCGTAGAGCGCGGAAATTTTGCGAGGAAAAACCTGTACTCGTACAAAGGTACGCTTCTGAGTAAAAATCCTTGGAAATAACCCAGCCTGCGTGGTTTGCGAGGTGCTGCTTCTTCGTTCCTCTCACCTGCGTTCAAGATTTTCAGCGTTTCCGAAGTATAACCCTTCCGGTTCGGCTACAAAACCGATCGGTCGGCACTCTATTGTGCTCCAGCGCTTCGGTGCTACGACGTCCGTCTTGCTATTTCCTGTGTTTAAGCAGGACCAATACACCTGTGTAGGCCTTCCACCCAAGGCTTCAGTTCCGCCAGCCGTTTCATTTCCACTGGCGTTCCAATCTCTACTAGTATAGGCGGAAATACCCCGTTTTTATAATAAAGACACTCCGTCACCTTTCATGCAATAAGCGTTAACAATTATTTGCAAGAAGTACGTGACAATATTAATCTCCTTTATACACTCCTGGAAATTGAAATAAGAACACCGTGAATTCATTGTCCCAGGAAGGGGAAACTTTATTGACACATTCCTGGGGTCAGATACATCACATGATCACACTGACAGAACCACAGGCACATAGACGCAGGCAACAGAGCATGCACAATGTCGGCACTAGTACAGTGTATATCCACCTTTCGCAGCAATGCAGGCTGCTATTCTCCCATGGAGACGATCGTAGAGATGCTGGATGTAGTCCTGTGGAACGGCTTGCCATGCCATTTCCACCTGGCGCCTCAGTTGGACCAGCGTTCGTGCTGGACGTGCAGACCGCGTGAGACGACGCTTCATCCAGTCCCAAACATGCTCAATGGGGGACAGATCCGGAGATCTTGCTGGCCAGGGTAGTTGACTTACACCTTCTAGAGCACGTTGGGTGGCACGGGATACATGCGGACGTGCATTGTCCTGTTGGAACAGCAAGTTCCCTTGCCGGTCTAGGAATGGTAGAACGATGGGTTCGATGACGGTTTGGATGTACCGTGCACTATTCAGTGTCCCCTCGACGATCACCAGTGGTGTACGGCCAGTGTAGGAGATTGCTCCCCACACCATGATGCCGGGTGTTGGCCCTGTGTGCCTCGGTCGTATGCAGTCCTGATTGTGGCGCTCACCTGCACGGCGCCAAACACGCATACGACCATCATTGGCACCAAGGCAGAAGCGACTCTCATCGCTGAAGACGACACGTCTCCATTCGTCCCTCCATTCACGCCTGTCGCGACACCACTGGAGGCGGGCTGCACGATGTTGGGGCGTGAGCGGAAGACGGCCTAACGGTGTGCGGGACCGTAGCCCAGCTTCATGGAGACGGTTGCGAATGGTCCTCGCCGATACCCCAGGAGCAACAGTGTCCCTAATTTGCTGGGAAGTGGCGGTGCGGTCCCCTACGGCACTGCGTAGGATCCTACGGTCTTGGCGTGCATCCGTGCGTCGCTGCGGTCCGGTCCCAGGTCGACGGGCACGTGCACCTTCCGCCGACCACTGGCGACAACATCGATGTACTGTGGAGACCTCACGTCCCACGTGTTGAGCAATTCGGCGGTACGTCCACCCGGCCTCCCGCATGCCCACTATACGCCCTCGCTCAAAGTCCGTCAACTGCACATACGGTTCACGTCCACGCTGTCGCGGCATGCTACCAGTGTTAAAGACTGCGATGGAGCTCCGTATGCCACGGCAAACTGGCTGACACTGACGGCGGCGGTGCACAAATGCTGCGCAGCTAGCGCCATTCGACGGCCAACACCGCGGTTCCTGGTGTGTCCGCTGTGCCGTGCGTGTGATCATTGCTTGTACAGCCCTCTCGCAGTGTCCGGAGCAAGTATGGTGGGTCTGACACACCGGTGTCAATGTGTTCTGTTTTCCATTTCCAGGAGTGTATATTCATATATATGATGTACAACCTACCACATGATATTTAATTGTGTTTGTAGATCACGACAAAGTATGTGGAAGAGTGCTTGTAAGGTGCGAAATTATAGCCACCTTACAACATCCTTACCTTTGTCCTCTAGCCAACCCTGCTCAGCCATTTTTCGCTTCTTGTCGATCTCATTTTTGAGACGTTTGTATCCCTTTTAGGCTGCTTCATTTACGCATTTTTATATTTTCTCCTTTCATCAATTAAATTAAATATCTCTTCTGTTACCAAAGGATTTCTACTAGCCCTAGTCTTTTTATCTACTTGATCCTCTGCTGCCTTCACTATTTCATCTCTCAAAGCAATCCATTCTTCTTCTATGTATTTCTTTTACCTGTTCTTGTCAGTCGTTCGCTAATGCTCCCGTTGAAACGCTCTACAACCTCTGGTACTTTCAGTTTATTCAGGTTCCATCTCCTTAAATCCCCATCTCCTTGCAGTTTCTTCAGTTGTAATCTACAGTTCATAACCAATATATTGTGATCAGAGTCCACATCTGCCCCGGGAAATCTCTTACAATTTAAAACCTGGTTCCTAAATCTCTGTCTTACTATTATATAATCTACCTGAAACCTTCCAGTGTCTCCAGGCCTCTTCCATGTATACAGCCTTCTTTCACGTTTCTTAAACCAAGTGTTAGCTATGATTAAGTTATGCTCTGCGCAAAATTCTACCAGGCAGCTTCTCCTTTCATTCATTACCCCAATTCCAGACTCACGTACTACTTTTCCTTCTCTTCCTTTTCCTACTGAATTCTAGTCCCACATGACTATTAACTTTTCGTCTCCCTTAACTATCTGAATAATTTCTTTTATCTCATCATACATTTCTTCAATCTCTTCGTCAGCTGCAGAGCTAGTTGGCATTTAAATTTGTACTACTGTGGTAGACCTGGGGTTCGTGTATACCTTGGTTACAATAATGCGTTCACTATGCTATTCGTAGTAGCCTACCTGCACTCCTATTTTTTTTATTCATTATTAAACCTACTCCTGCATCGCCCCTATTTGATTTTGTATTTATAGCCCTGTATTTACCTGACCAGTAGTCTTGTTCCTCCAGCCACCAAACTTCACTAATTCCTACTATATCTAATTTTAACCTATCAATTTCCCTTTTTTAAATTTTCTAACCTACCTCCCCATTTAAGGGATCTGACATTCCACGCTCCGATCCGTAGAACGCCAGTTTTGTTTCTGCTGATAACGATGTCCTTCTGAGTAGCCCCGCCCGGAGATCCGAGTGGGGGACTATTTTACCCCCGGAATATTTTACCCAAGACGACGCCATCATGATTTAACCGTACAGTAAAGATGCATGCCCTCGGGAAAAATTACGGCTATAGTTTACCCTTGCTTTCAGCCGTTCGTAGTATTGTTACAAGGCCAGATCAGTCAGTCACCCAGACTGTTGCTCCTGCAACTACTTAAAAGGCTGCTGCCCCTCTTCAGGAACCGCACGTTTGTCTGACCTGTCAACAAATCCTCCGTCGTGGTTGCACCTATAGTACGGCCATCTGTATCGCTGAGGCACGCAAGCCTCCCCACCAACGGCAAGGTCCGTGGTTCATGAGGGGAAGTATTAATTGGTAACCTACATAAATTAGTACGTTATGCGTTCTCAGTAGACTAGCTATAGTAAGGGAGCGATCAGTTGCTGCCGCCCCCAATGTACTGATCGTTTAAAAACGGCAACATTCGGAACACTTCACGTTGACAATGTTTCAGATTGCATACGCTCTCAGCGAACCCAAAGTTGTGACCGTGTGATTGCCTGACGAAGTGGTGGTCTGTTGTCTTTGTGAGCGGATAATTAATTGATTAACAACATTAATTGTACTCATATTTAAATGCAGTATGCAATATAGCACACTGCCACAAATATTTACTAAAAGTTTTGAATGTATTACGAAAGAGTTAATCTAATTTCACGTTCTTACAAATATGTACCGCACTTGAAGATGACTGTCTTTGTAATATGCATTCAAGAATCGAAGTTACTTCCGTGTCCACATTTATGCCACAGCAGCTTACCGGTAAGAGTCCATCATGCCTGTGAGTTGTCAGTACTGAAAGTCAAACAATGAAACATTCCTCCTCTCACATCCTATTTCCTGGCACTGGCTGCGCTACTTACCCCTGTGACTCTGAGATAAACGGTAAGCTTTACTTAACTCATGGCCGAATTTGCCGACGTCAATTAATATTAAGGACATCTCAAATTATTACGTATTTTTGTTTGTTATCGAACAGGATAACTACACTCTTAAGAATTTCTTAATGTTAGTTAACATTTTGGATTCGACTGTTAGCTGCTAGATCCATACTGTTACAAAATACGACTGAGGAACGCGGACCGCACGAATAATTGATTCGGGCCGCAGTTTGACGGCCACTGCTTTATGCATTTCCTTACGATTGTCCTACAAAGATTCTTCCCTGTAGACTTCAGCATCGTCAGAAAACAGTCTTACAGTGTTGCTAATCCTGTCTGATAAATCGTTTATGTATGCTGAAAATATTAGAGATCGTGTGACGTTTACTCGGCGTTACTTTGATTTCTGTAAGACATTTGTAGGGCCAGGAAAAAATCGTATGGCCAAATTCTATGTTATTTTTTTCTAAATTCGATGCTATTTTGTGCCAGTTTCGGCGGTATCTTTCGCGGTATTCGGTGTTATTTTTTGCCAATTTCAGTGCTATTTTTTGCCAAATTCATTTTTTGCCAATTTACCTGTTTTTTGATTAATTTGATGTTAATTTCTTCGAATTTCTGTGCTTTCTTTGCCAATTTTGGTGTTACTTTTGTCGAATTCGATGAAATGAAATATTCTGTGGCTAGGGCCTCCCGTCGTGTAGCCCTATCGCCTGCTGTAAGTCCTCTTAGTTGACGCCACTTCGGCGACTTGCGTGTCGATGAGGATGAAATGATTATGAGAACAACACGACACCCAGTCCCCACGCGGAAAAAATCTCCGACCTGGGCCCTCGCATGGCATTCTCCCGCGATGACCACTTTAAAAATTTTTTTTATTTAGAATAGCGCGGGAACGGAAAAAATAGGATGAGCAAGATTTGATTCACGCTCCTCCCTCTTATGCAACCAAGCACTTACTTTTTTTTTTTTTTTTTTAAAAAAAAGGAACCTTCCTGGCCCCCAAAGGGAGGGGTGGGGACAAAGTGGGTAGGGGTCGCAACCCGAGGCCTGGCCACCATGGTCCGTTCCCACACTCCAGGAACCAAGGATAGCGTAGGGAACGTGCAGTAGAGGTACAATGAAAATCAGTGGTTTATTCATTTCCTTCATTCATTCATATCATTTTTCCCCTTATGGACAGTGTTTGAACTCAAATAACGCAATTTTCACTTCTTTCCTTTCTCCCTTTTCTCTTTCCAAAATCTCTTCATCCTTTGACTATGCTCTTATTTCCTTAATTGCATCCATAATGCTCCCATCTTCCTCTTCTAATTTACTATAAATTTTGCGTTCCTTATTTTGTTCCTGAATTCCTTTCTGTCTTTTACCATTTGTTTGTCGATCCCCAGCTGCCTTATGTCTTCCTCTAATTGATGATACCAATTTGCTTTAAGGCTTGAATGTTTTACTACATCAAAGGTTCTCTTTGTAAGTCTGGTGTTGTCCATTCCCTGTATGTGTCCGTAGAAATTTAGTTCAAATGGCTCTGAGCACTATGGGACTTAACATCTGAGGTCATCAGTTCCCTAGAACCTAGAACTACTTAAACCTAACTAACCTAAGGACATCACACACATCCATGCCCGAGGCAGGATTCGAACCTGCGACCGTAGCGATCGCGCGGTTCCAGACTCAAGCGCCTAGAACCGCTCGGCCACACTGGCCGGCTAGAAATTTAGTCTGCGTTTTCTGATCATGTCTGTGAGTCTGTCAGTGTGTTGGTATAACTCACAGGTAGGTCTTTTCATCCATATGCCATCTTTGTGTATTGGTCCGAATATTTTCCTGAGAATTTTGCGTTCTATTTTTTCTGTCTCTATAATGCCTGATGCTTCAATTGTGGTCGTTTCTGACGCATTTAGTGCTTCCGGTAATACGACTGTTTTGTAGTGACTAGTTTTGGCCTGTCTTGATATGCTTTTCTTATTATAATGCGACCATTTATTTTCACTTGACATTAATACCACCGAGAACTGCAGGAAACCGGTGTCGCGAGGAGGAGGGCGCAGCAAGACGTCAAACACATTGAGACTATCAACGTATAGTTCTCCCGAGAAGAACATTTGATGGCCAGAGACTATATTGGTTGTAAGTGTGTAAGAGGCGGAGATAAACTCTTCGTGACAGGAGCATCCCATCTCTGGGGTGGGTTAAGGAAGACACTGCAAAGGAAATTGGGGGAAAATGTCTGTACTTTGGATTGCGGTCAACTACATAATGGCGTTCATTGAGAAACTGCCAAAAATCAAGGAAACTTTTCTCGCTATCAGCAAACAAGTAGTGAGCTGCGTGTCTACAAATCTACTTCACAGAGTTCGTTTTCACTGGCGGGAATTTGCCCACATCCGGAAAGAGGAGCAGTTGAGTAGGTATCTGATGAGGAGTCGTACAGGTAATGAGGGACAACATCTGTCGCACCAAGAACCAGACACCTCTTGCCGATCTGCACACCAGGCGATGCTCGTCTGTGACCAAAACATAACAGGCGACACAGAATGGGGTGTCTGCGAGGTGAATCCCTTGAAGGCGTGACCAGCATACTTGCCTCCCATTGATAGTAAGGTCCATACAGACTGGACGTCAGTGTCGAGATAAGGAGCACACGCTGATCGCCAAACGGCACGTGGGGATGCTTCCCCTCAACTACATTCGGTGACCTGTGCTCCTCAAGAAAGCCATAGATCGCCTTCGTGGATGTCAAGTGCGCTGGCATTATTGCAGTATGGACGTAGCTCAGTTGTATGAAAACGTGGCGGAAATAAAAGAAGGGCGGTTCTGAGAGGGAGTGTGGTGCAATGGCCTCCAGCAATAGGTTGGTAAGGCACGTAGGACAACGGCGCCACAACGCCATTTGAGAGCCAATGAAAAGGGTCATCGCTCTGTGAGGCACATGATACAGACCTAAACCGCCCCTACACCGCGAGAGGGTGATGGTCTCGTACCTTATCTTGAACAGCAAGCCGTGGCAAACAAATGCACCCAATGCCACTAACATGCGAGGGCCATGGATGGTGGAATAGGAAGTGTCTGTACCACGTGAGGGATACAAGATGCCAGATACACATTTACATATTGCATCCATTGCAGAAGATCGAGTGCTCGTAAACGGTGATCTAAGAGCCCAGATCGTAGTTGAGAAAGTAAGTGTCCGCAGTTGAGAGCAATCGTGCGCCGTAGATCACTTGCGAAACGAGTCCTAAGCATCGGATACTATCATCTTCACGTGAAGGAGCAGAGCTGTCTGCAGGAAGCTCCGCATCTATAATGATGGCGCTCGATTTGCGGACGTTAAGGCAGCTACCAGAAGCTACGCCGTAGGTGGTAACCATGCCAGTGGCTCCCTGACCCCAGCACTGCTACGAAGAACGATGACGAGATCGTCTGCATAAGCAGTGCAGCTGAATACACGGTCACGAGCTTCACGCCTCAGTAGCGTGTCTACATTTTGTGGCTTGCAGTTGCAGCTGTAGCCCTTATAAAGCTAAGTACTGACGGTTATATGTGCACTGTTATACAGTTATTAAATTTAATAGTTTTCAGCGATGTTTCATGCTGTTCGTGGCGAAATAACGATTTAATAAACTTTTGGAAACGTTCGCTCGCTGTGTTTTTTAGAGTTTTCTGTCCGTTACAGTCGTTTAGTAAATTTCGTGCTTTAGTTTTCAGCTGACGTTTCTTATTGTTTCTAGTGAAATATTTCAGTAACATTTTTATTCAGGGTTTTAACTTTGTTGAGTGTTCCAATGGCAGCTTGAGTATTTGGTTTCGGCTAATAATTTTGTGAAGTTTTGCTGGTGTAGGTATTAGCTGTGGTGTAGTAGTATTAGTACAGGTAGTTGCATTCTAGTTGACAGATAATTTCGAGACCGCTATTGTTATTTCTATAGATAGTTCTACTGGTGTAACTGAACTTAGGTAACCTAGACGTATAGTTTTTTTCAGTAACTGTAAAATTTTACCATGAGTGAGAAGTGTGGGCTCTGTCGTAGGTTTGTGAGTAGTGGGTTACGGTGTGGGATTTGTTCAAAGTATTTTCATTGGGGGGAATGCAGTGGGGAAGCCAGTGGTCATTTTAGTGAGATACTCTCCTGGGAATGCAGAATCTGTAGTAGAAATAAGTTGATAGAGGAGCAGGAGCGTAAGATCTGTGCCCTGCAGGTGCAGTTTGCAACGCGCAAAGGACGAATTAGATAGATTGAGAAAGGTGAAGGGTGGTGGAGAATGGGAACTGGCAGTTGGCAAGGAGGCAGCTAGCAGGAGGAAGTATTTTTACAGTTATACTTTGCGTATATACAATAGATTTGACCAACTGTCAGAGTTGAGTGGAGAGAAGCCTCTTGTAGCTGTGGATGTAGGAAGGATCAGCAGTCCTCAGCAGTTAGGCCTAAATCAGTTGCAAAGTCTAACAGAAAGAAGAATTTTCTGGTGCTAGGTAGTTCGCACGC
Organism: Schistocerca cancellata; assembly: GCF_023864275.1. Taxonomy (NCBI): domain Eukaryota; kingdom Metazoa; phylum Arthropoda; class Insecta; order Orthoptera; family Acrididae; genus Schistocerca; species Schistocerca cancellata. Next base: position 595,058,389 of record NC_064629.1, read on the forward strand.
TAGAGGTGTAGGCCAGCAGTTGCAGGAAGTTTTGTGGAGTGAGTGCCAGGTCACCAGCATTGTGAAGCCTAGTGCAGGGTTGGCTCAAGTGACTGACAGCATAGTGGAGTTATGTAGGAATTTTACGAAAGAGGATCAGGTAGTGATATGGGTGGAGCAGGGAACAGTCTTGATAGGGACGAGGAATGTAATGTAGGTGGTGACCTGGCAAGGATAGCTACTCAAACTGGTGGCAGTAACGTGCATTTCGTGCAACTGTTTAAGAGCCATGAACGGTCTCATCGTAATGCGGCTGTTTGGCACGTTAACATGGGGCTGGAGAGGGCGCTGATGGCAGAGGGCATGGGTCACATTTCAGTTGTGCCAGTTGGGTCGATCAGTAGGTCGGGTTTCACTAGGCATGGCCTGCACCTCAATAGGTATGGGAAGGGGAGGCTGGCAAAGCTAGTGAGCTGCTTATAGATGTTGACTCAAATTATTGGTATGTCGGAGCACCACTTACATAATTTGACAATTCAGAGGCTTCCTTTACCAGGATACAGATTAGCTGGCTATTTTTCAAGGAGTTCCTTGCGGGGTGGGGGAATGGCTATGTACGTAAAAAACAGTATTCCATTTGAGTCCATAGACGTATCACGGCACTGCACTGAACAGATATTTGAATGGTGTACAGGGGCAGTTAAATTTAGTGAAACTAAACTGCTAGTTGTTGTTGTTTATAAGTCCCCTAATTCTGACTTCAGAGAATTTCTCCTTAAGCTAGAGAGTGTTCTTGATTCACTTCTTCGGAAGTACCAGTAATTAGTTATACCTAGTGACTACAACATAAATTTTGTAATGATGGTGCAAGAAAAAGGATGTTGGTGGATCTCCTAAATTCCTATGATCTAATATAGATCGTGGTTTTTCCAGCTAAGGTGCAGGGGAACAGTAGCACAGCCAAAGACAAAACTTTTATTCATTCTTCATTACTAGCGTTATTGAGGGGCACACTTTCGAATTCCAAAAAGCGGAGAAGCTGTGCAGCGCCAACGGTTTCTGGGACTCGATCTTCAAAGAGGCCGTGGAGATACGTCTGCACAACAATTTAGTAAACAGGGATAGCGGTTTTCAGCTCAGTGGAGCGTGGAATCCCACAATTGACAAAATACGTCAGGAACGCTCCGATCTGAAGGCAGCGGCGTCCGCAGACAGATTGGATAGCCACCGGGTCTCGACGCCGGGACGTGCCGCTCAGGGGCTGGGTGTTGTGTTGTCCAAATCATCATCGTCATTTCATCCCCATCGACACGCAAGTCACCGAAGTGGCGTCAGATCGAAAGACTTGCATCCGGCGAACGGTCTACCCGACGGGAGGCCCTAGTCACAAGACATTTACATTTATTTAACTGGATATTCTGAGTCTACTGAACTACAATAATTGCATTTCAGCCACTGCTTTCAGAAATACAATTTTTTAGTTACACAGTTAAAATTTTATGTACTTTTTTGTACGTTATCCTAAATAATTTTAATTATACATAACATCATGTTCTTCTTTTACTTCAGTAGACACAGGATATGTATGTTATTACTCCTTGAAATTTGAATACTCTCCTGGAAGTGGTTTCTGAGATTTAGTGTGCCGGCCGTGGTGGCCAAGCGGTTAAAGGCGCTACAGTCTGGAACCGCGCGACCGCTACGGTCGCAGGTTCGAATCCTGCTTCGGGCATGGATGTGTGTGATGTCCTTAGGTTAGTTAGGTTTAATTAGTTCTAAGTTCTAGGCGACTGATGACCTTAGAAGTTAAGCCGCATAGTGCTCAGAGCCATTTTTGAGATTTAGTGAAAAATGTAACAGAAAATGTAAATTTTCAGTAACGGATTTTAAAATTTAAAAGATTGTAACTCACTTAGTATTTGCTTAATATTTTATTTTTAGTCACTCAGAAGTACCCTGCACCATACTGCATATCATCCTCTCGATCTTTTTCCAAGTTTTTTCTTCTTTTCTTCTTTCTGGACTCCTTAGTGGCCAACTGTGCTGCATAATCTGCTTTATCAATGCGAACTTTGTCCATCCTTTCAAGTTCTCTGATGCAGTTTGCTCCAGGATTAATTCCTATATGCTGTAACACTTTCACCCTACCAATGTTGCCATCATTAAAAGCAATAACAGCATCACTGACCCCCACTTTAGTGTCTTCATTGCAACAAAAACATTTTTTGGTAAACGAGTCCATATAAGATTATTGAACGACTCATATGGATTTTGAGTGCTACCATGCAGACACTTCTTCAGTAATTCAGGATTTGCCAGGTCTCTAAATAGGTTTTATGATATCCATGACTGCTGCTGGGATGGAAAGTTTTTGGCTGTATGAACTGTTTGAGTACTGGGCATTGCGGTATTTCCACCATGAATCAGGTCCAGGAGGGCAAAGGTGGTGTACTGGTTTTTCATCAGTTGAGAGTCTGTGGAAGAAGGTAGCCCATACTGCCTGCTTCATCTTCAACAAATCCTCGGTATTATTTCTAATGGCCATCCCATAATACTGCTGTAGTTCATCAATCATTTTGTCTATCAGCCTGCCTCTTATGGTTTTACCATCAGGAAGTTTCTTGTCTCTCAAACTTTGTTTCAACTTCCTCAACATGGTGCTCATCCTCTTCTGGACACGACCTTTATAACACAGCAATCCACAGCCTTCTATATAAAAAATTAACCATTTTATTAGATCTTGAAGTATTGCACATAAAAATTTTAACATTTTCAACCGGTGTATATTATATTTAATAAAATAAAATAGTTCCCATGTGAGATTATAAGTGATATATATATATATATATATATATATATATATATATATATATATATATATATATATCACTTATCAAAAAGTCAGTATAAATTTGAAAACGGAATAAATCACGGAATAATGTAGATAGAGAGGTACAAATTGACACACATGCTTGGAATGACATGGGGTTTTATTAGAACCAAAAAAATACAAAAGTTCAAAAAATGTCTGACAGATGGCGCTTTATCTGATCAGAATAGCAATAATTAGCATAACAAAGTAAGACAAAGCAAAGATGATGTTCTTTACAGGAAATGCTCAATATGTCCACCATCATTCCTCAACAATAGCTGTAGTCGAGGAATAATGTTGTGAACAGCACTGTAAAGCATGTCCGGAGTTATGGTGAGGCATTGGCGTCTTCAAGCATCCCTAGAGATGTCGGTCGATCACGATACACTTGCGACATCAGGTAACCCCAAAGCCAATAATCGCACGGAATGAGGTCTGGGGACCTGAGAGGCCAAGCATCACGAAAGTGGCGGCTGAGCACACGATCATCACCAAACAACGCGCTCAAGAGATCTTTCACGCGTCTAGCAATATAGGGTGGAGCGTTATCCTGCATAAACATCGTACCTTCCAGCATGTGTTTATCAGCCAGGCTGTGGATGATCCGATTCTGTAACATATCGGCGTACCTCTCAACCATCACGGTAGCAGTTACAAAACCAGAATCACGCATTTCCTCGAAGAAAAAAGGCCCGATAACGGTAGATGTGGTAAATCCAACCCATACCGTGACTTTCTCGTCGTGTAATGCAGTTTCCACGACGGTTCTAGGATTTTCGGTAGCCCAAATTCTGCAGTTGTGGGCGCTGACAGACCCTGGGAGCGTGAAATGAGTTTCGTCGGTCCACAACACGTTACTCAACCATTCGTCATCTTCCGCCATCTTTTGAAACGCCCACACTGCAAATGCCCTCCGCTTCCCTAAATCGCCAGGTAACAGTTCATGATGTCGATGGATTTTGTACGGATAGGATCGGAGGGTACGCCTAAGTGCCAACCAAACAGTAGTGTATCGAATGGCGGTGCGACGTGCGACTGCACGAGCGCTGACTTCCCCGTGCATAGACGAACCCGCTACAGTCTCCATTTCTTCCTGAACTGTCTCAGCACCATTACGCCTTGTGCTCGGTCGGCCTCTACGGGGTCTATCGTCTAAACAACCCGTCGCTTCGAACTTCGAAATCATTCTCGCCACAGCTTCATTTGTCAACGGACCTTTACCCGTTCGAATCCCCTTCCTATGGCGATAGGATCGTAACGCTGAACTATCACATTCTCCATTCTGATAATACAGCTTCACTAAAAGCGCCTTTTCAGGTAACGTCAACATGCTGCGACTGCTAGCGCATCTGATTCTCTCTCTCATTACAGCCCTTTTATAAACGATTGTCATGCGAAGTCACTGACGTTTTGCTGTCCAGCAACATCTGTCGGACATTTTGTGAACTTTGTTTTTTTGTTGTTGTAGTTCTAATAAAAACCCATGTCATTCCAAGCATGTGTGTCAATTTTTACCTCTCTATCTACATTATTCCGTGTTTATTAAGTTTTCAAATTTATACTGACTTTCTGATCACCCCGTATATATTATTCGGAAAATTCCAAATTTTATAACGAGATAAAAATCCGAAAATGTGAAAAACTTTTTTCCGTTCTAACTCCCCTTAAAGGCGGCCGCCACAACGTCCGACGGTACCTCAAACAGGAAGTTCGAAAACCCTCAACGTTCGGAGGCCTAAACCAGGGTGATCAACAGCGACAGTCCCTATATGTCCGTCAGAGTTCAAATGTATCTGAGCACTTTGGGACTTAACATCTGAGGTCATCATTCCCCTTGAACTTAGAACTACTTAAACCTAACCAACCCAAGGACACCACACATATCCATGCCCGAGGCAGGACTCGAACCTGCGACCGCAGCGGTCGCGCGGTTTCAGACTGAAGCGCCTACTAACGCTCGGCCACACCGGCCGGCTGTCCGTCAGAGTACCGGAACTTGAGAGCAGTGGCGTGGCCCCGCACAACGCCGGCGCACAGCTCGTCATTCGACAGCTTTATGTACACAGCAGTACTGAGGATCGAAACGTGAATTCCGAGAACATCTTGTGGCGGGAGACGCATTTCATCCCGTATAAAACGTTCTACGGCTTCGGTCGTTCGTGATCCAAAGGAAAAGTTAATTTAATTGTGGCTTGGCGGTAAGGGAACGCCGTGGTGGTCGATGAAGTCGGCCTCTGAAGCAAGCCGGTACGAGGAAGTAAACAAACGCGCGCTTGCTCGCAAGCAGCATAGGACGCGAGACGCAAACAAGGCGTGCACGCGTTGCCACTGCCGAAGGCAGACTGTACTCAGTCATGGAGGAGGAGTCGTGTGAAGTTAGCACCCTTTTTTCAGAAATGTATATTTTTTTCAGAGTTCTTGATAGATATGAAATAGTTCTAGAGTTCTTTGTACAAAATTTCAATAGTTCTGCAGAATTTAGCGAAGAAAACAACAATACTTGAAAAAATTTTCGTATCGAAAACATTCTTTGTCAATTTCCGCAAAATGTAAATAAGTACGACAGTTCTGAGCACAGTTCTGAATAGAGCTCCAAGAGTTCTATCGAAAATCCCAGTAACATTTTTTTGTGGAGCTAATAGTTTACGAGATAATTGCAATTTAAGGAGAAAATCTTTTCACTTACTGTGAAGTTGGCACCCTTTTTTTCAGAAATGTATATTTTTTCAGAGTTCTTGACAGATATGCCATAGTTCTAGAGTTCTTTGTACAAAATTTCAACAGTTCTGCAGAATATAGCGAAGAAAACAACAATATTCGAAAACATTTTCGTATCGAAAACATTCATTGTCAATTTTCGCAAAAATTAAACTCGTACAATAGTTCTGAGGACAGTTCTGAACAGAACCCCAAGAGTTCTATGGAAAATCCCAATAACATTTTTCTATGGCTATAATAGTTGATGAGATAAATTGATTTAATGTGGGGCACACTTTCTCTACAGAAAATATAAATATATTCGTACAACAGTTCTGATGACAGTTCTGGACACCACGTGAAGAGTTCTATCGAAAATCCTGGTAGTATTTGTTTGTGCAGGTAATAGTTTAAGAGGAAATTGCAACATAATTAAGAACTCTATAAGAGCTCCCACTGTGAAGCTGGCACCCTTTTTTACAGAAATATATATATTTTTCAGAGTTCTTGATAGATAAGCCATAGTTCTAGAGTTCTTTGTACAAAATTTCAATAGTTCTGCAGAATTTAGCGAAGAAAACAATAGCACTCGAAAAAATTGTGGTATCGAAACGATTTTTTGTCGATTTTTGCAAAAAGTAAATTCGTACAACAGTTCTGAGGACAGTTCTCAACTGAGCCCCAATAGTTCTATCGAAAATACAAATAACATTTTTTTGTGCAACTAATAGTTTGCGAGATAATTGCAATTTAAGGAGAAAGTCTTTTCACTTACTGTGAAGTTGGCACTCTTTTTTTCAGAAATGTATATTTTTTCAGAGTTCTTGATAAATATGCCATAGTTCTAGAGTTCTTTGTACAAAATTTCAATAGTTCTGCAGAATTTAGCGAAGAAAACAACAATGTATAACATAGCTGATTCAGGAGCCCTTTACTTCTGGTACAATTCTTACTTTTGCCACAGTAAAACACTTGTGCATAGATTCCAACCGTATTCATCATTACAAAAATATAACCAGTGACCAACGGCGCACATTTCTTGCAGCGTTGTACAAAGCATTCAGCTTATCCGCTGTGAAAATACCACACTTAACGCTATTGTAAAAATTACGATGAATGGCTTCCGTTTATCTACAGTGTCAGCATCTATCGAATTATCGTCATGCAAAAGTGATGCCAGGATCACACACTTCCCCTTTTTAGGTACGAAGAAAACTAGAGTTCAGTCTTGTGGAACCCAAAAAGGGAACTGTGGGCAGCGCTCCTTTTACTGATAGCAAACTCTAGAGAAATCTCACGCTTGTTTTTCTTCATCGTGCCAACAAAAGAAAAATTCTCCCTTCATAGCTCTATTATCATTCCAATACTAGTATACCAGTTGTCCGCTTTCGCATTTCGACCTGACTGATATATATGTTACACATTAACAGAACAACATCAAAATGTTTATTGCTCAGTTGGTAAATCCTTCTGTATATTTCCAAATTGTACAGGTAAAATACTTAAGAATCCACAAAATCATAGATTTTAAACCCATATTTGTTTGTTTTGATAGGTACATATTGGTGAAAACTGCACCTTCCTCAGAATCCTTCCAGCTTCTTGTCTACTGTAACATTTTCTCCGAGGGTATAAGATTTCTGGTTGTTGCGTACAAACACAGTAAATATTTCCCGAATTGCTGTTAGCTTGTCTACTTGTCTCCTTTCATCACGAATAGCGCGACTGTAAAATCTAAGGCAGTCCACAATAAATTTGAAACGTTTTAAGTTCATTTGCGAGGTGAAATTTTTCAGTTCCATCCACATCAATTCCTCAGAGATCTTCCAAGCTTTATCTGTCACTTTTGTTAACAACAATTAAAAACAAGAGACTGGTGAAGGCTTTCAATTCAATAACATCTATTGATTTTACCGCTCTCTCACGCTGAAATGGAGCTTTGACGCTCTCAAAATGCTGAATGAAATACAAAACTACAATAGACAAATGTCGTCATCTATGAGGCAATTACAGCATCACAAAGGCTGCTTTGGCTGCGCCTATTGTCCAGGTAAATTTCTAATAATATTATCCTCTTCGAACAATATGCTTTGGATTTCTTCAACATGATCTGGTACATCCCACTTAAAATAATAAAATTCCTATAACATAACGCAACCAGGCGCAGTGTATTAATTTGATATCTGACGTTCAGACAGCGGACACTGACGATTAAACAGTTCAAACAGAATTTAAGTGCATTTTACATTATGGATTAGCTTTGTACTACTTACTACGTTGATAAACAAATAAATTAATTGCTGAAATGAAATACGAAAGGGCACAGTGGATAAAAACGAGCAATCGGCTCATATCTCATCAAGAGAGCATTAGCGTCGATACTGAATCATACAATAATGAAAGGCATACACAGAAAGGAAGCTATAACGTGAAGGCGCCAGTGCTGCCAATTGTTGACAAGTAATTTACAGAATCACACAACAATGAAAGGCATAAGGAAAAGGGAAGCTATTAACGAGAAGGCGCCAATACTGCAAATTGTTGAAAAGTAATTTACAGAAAATTTCGACATGTATCAATCTGAATAGCTGCGCCCGATGGAAGGATAATAAAAACTATGATACGTCCCTGAGACCTCTCAAGACCAAAAAATCATAAACAAAGCACAGCAACAATGCAAAAGTCGTGGCACTACATCTGGAAACAATGAACACGTGAACTGCGTCTTTTAAACAATAGACAAATGACGTCAGCGTAGCAGTTACAATAGAGGTAGCATGAAAGCTTCTCGCGGTAGCATCAAAGCTAATGACAACAACAGCTGCACTTTTTGGGTGGCGCGCGCGCCGCGTCGTGTGAAGACGCCCGCCAGCGCTGCATTTCGCTCCTTCATCTGCCCCTAATGACTATACGTAACAATACTACTCACTCTCATGCGAATTATCATTATGCTCGTTCAGTCAGAGCTCTTGTGCAGTCGGTGCCTGTTGTGCAGTCGGTGCTGTTGTGTAAGTGATATTTATGAACCGTAATACCCATAAAAATGTACAATTTACCAGAATTGAAACGTCTTCTCAGCATGGAGGAATTTAAAGTAATCGATGATAGAGGCATTCAATTCACTCCGTCTCATCCGATCTTCCAAAAACTGTCCGATGCCATGGCCGACATCGGCTCGAAAATGTCTTCAAAACATATTTACACAACAATTAAAGAAGATCGCCATGGCCTGCTTACTTTTGTTAGAAACACCTTCAGGCTGGAATGTTTCGTTGAAGAAAAAGACAACGTCAGCAAAGATGAGTCGTGGAATGTTTTTGGTTCTTCGTGCAACAAGGACATGACAAAGCAATTTGACTTACTACTGTCAGCAGAAAAATGGTCTTCCATAAAACCAACAAAGAGGAAACTTTGAAAGCCTTCAAGACTGGAAATAGGGAAATGGACCGATTTGATGGCTGATAAAATTTATGAACATCACAAAATTCCATGTGCCTTTTCTCTCAAATATGCGAAAGTGTGTGAAAGTTCAAAGTACTTCTTGAAGATCAAAGGAAGATGTACAGAATGCGGAGCCACTTTCGAAGGGATTACTCTGAAGAAGCGAAAAAAGGACAACGATATTATTCTGAACTGCAGACTTTCAAACTTTTCAGATGATAGTAATCACCTGAAAAGAAGACAACTTCGTGGCACGAGAAGACAACAGGTAGCTGCTAAACTGGTTGATTACAGGATGCCTGCAACTCTTTGGCGAAATGATGAAGTGAAAAATATGTCTTTCGGAGACATGATTCCTCCAAATTTACTAAATGCTGATGTCTTGAGAAAGGCTAAAGAACACGAAAGGGACAAACGATTTGGTATAACAACGAGTAAGCCTTTTGAAAACCTGTAAATGGCAAAGCATACAATCCATCGGGACGAAATTCACGCAGTCGGATTGGACCCATTCTTCTATATATATTGGCTGAAAGATCAAAGTCAGTTGCACAAATATTGTCATCAAATCAATAGCAGTGTATACGATTAAATAGATGCTACAGGTGGCGTTGCATTTCGAGTTATTTCACGATTTGGGGATCTGTCAAACAGGGCTGACTGTGTGTAAATTAAGTCAAAGTACATATGCCTGTACCAGTACATGTGCATCCGCGAAGTAAACGTCACTAGTAAAGATCCAAATATCGTCAATCGATCATCAATCAGTTGCCCAACTTATCAGATGATATCCTCTAGGCATGATGCATAATTCTTGTCATTTTTCTTTATGGAAATCGTCAGATCTGGAGCTCCCATATCAAAAATCATGGTAACTGATTTTGGTAAGGCTTTGTTGGTTGCCATTTCTAGAACAATAGCCAATTGCTCGGACTTAACAGATTATTTGAATAGGTGTTATAGTCATGTTGTTTGAGAATAGATTTAAACCATTTTATGGTCATGATTTCGAGGTGGAAATGCTTCTCAAGAAGTAAATCACAAGTCAAACAACTTTATCTTCGAGTTTTGGCCGATATTTGCATGATGATAGATTTTCGTGATATTGAAAGTGCTTTGCGCTCACTTTTGGTTGTTGCGTTGAGTGAACGTCTTGGTATTGATGAATGCGGTCAAGAATATTCATCAATGGAACATCAGCGCCATCTTGATATCACTATCAGAGGTGGTCCACGTCATTCATATATTGACGAAAAGAAAGATGATGACAAGAAAACTGATGATGTTGAAAACAATGATGACTGTATTTTGGAATCAATTTTGAACTCTAAGGAATCTATTGCAAACTCGTGGGTTGATAAGGCAAAACGTATCTACAATGAAGCTGAAGTCATCGCGAATCAGACTAATGATGACAATCTCTTTGATGTGAATCAGTACAACATTCCTAATGCTGCAGAGATGCTGAAAGAGTTGATGAACTATATATGACTGTGGACAGCTGTGATGTATCCTTCTTCCCATATTCCTTTATCTATTCGTTCATCAGCAGCAATGGAAGGACAATTTTCATAATTATAGACAATAGGCTTTGACAAGCTGCCTTTACGAGTAGACAAATTCATTTTTCACCATTTGAAGTGGCTGCATGGGGAAACAAAACTGTTAGCGCTGCTTATGATGGAAAAAGAAGATTCGAAGCAAACTGTGAAGCACAAACCAACTGAAGCATCATTGCCTTACCATGAAGAAGAAAACTGGAGAGGAAAAAATAAGAAGCTGAAGATAACAAACCCCAAAAGCAATCATATACTCGATAATTCTGAGAGCACACTGAACAATACCTTACGAAGTGAGACCCAACACAAAGATGGCAATGAGACAGAGTTAGACAAAATTTTAATAGTTTTGAATACAGATTTTCTCCTACTTCGAGCTCACTTATTATGAATGCGGAGAACAACAGTCAAGAGTGATAGTGTGTGTTTTCAGCGCTCTTCAGATAATAATTTACTGCCCAATTTGGACTGTAAAAAGATATTTCATTCCACAAAAGACTATCAAGAATCATACTTCACCAGGGATGTCACTGAAATTTCATCCTGTGGTTAGAAAACAGAAGAAAACAGAGAGATCTGTAACAATAAAATGGAGGAGAGTGCAATGCTGAAAAAGCTTCAAAATGAAATCGTTGTCACATCGAGCATACAAGCTAAGAGCAAGAAAAAACTACTTAGATGATTGCCCAAACTGGAATTCGACTAAGAAATTCATAGATATTAATTTGCCACTTTTCCTAAATGGGTCCTCAAGCAGATTCAAATCTGCTACCTACAACCTGAAGGGAACGTGCGGTTTCGATTCTTTGATGACCTTATTCATGCAAGCAATATCACTCAGTGATGATTTCAAAAGTAAAATTCAAATGGTGGGCCATCCATTTTTGGATCTGGCTTTGGATGTTTTGGACAAAAAAATTATAAACTCCCAGCATTTTAAGCAGAGATTTGATATTTTATATGTGATACCGTTCCTAAAAAAAAAGGAGTAATCTCTCGAAAAATATTGTCTCTGAATGCAGGAATTATACAAGAAAATATTAAAAGATATCCCGATTTGCAACAAAAATATATCGTGTCTGACGTGCCTAAATTCACGCTATGTGAAACGACATTATATTTCCGTTGATACGTATGTTCTTTTCAGACTTGGTTATAATTTCATGCAAGAGGCTGTAGATGCAACAAATGGAGTTCTAAAGACTATTTAAAATGCAAGAAATGTAAAGGTGAAGCAGTCGAAGAAAAGAAATTCGGATGCTACTTGATGATGGATACTAGTATAACAATTTGTCAACTAACTGAAGATCAGTTTCCTCCGAATCAACAGAAGAAATGTGTTTTGCAAACGATCACGAAAGAAATCGTAGTCAACAATCAAGAGTACACTCTCGTTGGAGCCATTCATTCTAATATCTCCATCAAACACTACACGGCATATGTCTTCGATGGAACCTAGTGGAAGCAGTACGATGACGTGTATAAAGATGTACAGAAAGTTTCAAAAGAAACGATAATTTCTCCACACCTGTTCATGTATGTCACGACAGGAAAATTTTCAAATATCAGCTACAAGACCGACGAGACGAAACAAGTAGTTCCTACATAGGAGCTTTGCTTTATAAGGTAAGCAATTGCTAAAAGTTGGTATCTAAATATTACAAATACAGCTCTTATGTTAATTCTTAGTATCTTTGTTTCTGGTATCACAGCCTCCTGTTTTGGTTACTAGAATAAGAGCATTTTATGCCCTAAATTTCACGTATATATTTTTTGTACTTATTTTTCTTAGTTGTTTCACACCTCATAAATTCTATGCTTATTTATTACTGAATTCCCTACATATGTATTTCCTTCTAGGTTTTAGTGTATCCTGAAGAAGAGCTGTTAAGGGGACCTGTACATCACAGCCTGTAGTTTTTACTGGTACTTTGAAATTTAATAATGCAAGACTGTCAATAGATTCAGGAATGAAACTTTTATCAAAGAATTGGTGTATTGTGAGCACCAGGTGAAAAAAATTGTAAATCTGTGGAATACACTGTGCAGTGAATATTGATGTTTTCTTACATACTGAATTACACGTAAATGTTATTTTAGGTTCAATGTACTTAACGCTATTCCAAATAAAACATAAAAAACAAATTTTATTCTTTGAATTATTACATTGTTGAAACAGCAAACCAGTAATATTTACGTTTCATGTTTTGATTATTTTTAAAAAATGTATTTTAAGAGTAAATTTTTTCTCCTAATGATTTAAGAACATAATATGAGATACTGCAGCTTAAAATACTTAATCCATTGTTGAATAATGTGGTTCAGTGTGTAGGCAAGCACTATATTATTATTCATCCATAGCTTTGTTTATGTAGCTTTAATAGTGGATGAGATACCGGTAACTGTATCTCGGTATGCAAACACGCTGATTACAGAAAACTGAAACTAAAGATTTGTATGTCATTCTCTTCTCAATGACGACATTGCAAACCATTCCTGCTCCATAATCTTGTTGATACCTTTCGTGTCCTTTTCATTTTCTTTATTGTTACTTCTTTTCTTTGTTATTCTGGCCTCCTTTTCATGCTTTCAGCAGCTTTTTCAGTTTATGTGACATGTTGCGTGTCCGCCCATACCAGCACAATGTTCATGTTGTTCCTAGTTTTGATGCCTGTTCTGCTCACTGTTTTTAATCTTTACTGCACCAGGCCGGCCAGAGTGGCCCAGCCGTTCTAGGCGCTACAGTCTGGAATCGCACGACCGCTTCGGTCGCAGGTTCGAATCCTGCCTCTGGCATGGATGAGTGTGATGTCCTTAGGTTAGTTAGGTTTACGTAGTTCTGAGTTCTAGGGAACTGATTACCTCAGAAGGTAAGTCCCATAGCACTCAGAGCCATTTGAACCATTTTTGCTCCACCATTAAAACAAATTGCTACTGTTGAAACGCATTCTGATTTTGTTTTATGCCATGTAAACATTTTTCTTGCACACACGACAGTCGACAGGTTCTTCAAAGATATTACATAAACGAGGTTCTACGGAAACTGCGGCGCCATAATTAAACAAAATGACATTTAAGGATCAGCATGACGAGGTACTGTACATGAAGTGTATATTTTTAGAATCAGGAAGAACCAGAAGAATTTTATTACGTAAAACTGTAATTGTTTTGAGCTCTCATGACATCCAGGACCCACTAACAGCTAAAAATATGCCCAGGACCCTCATGGATGAAAGTTAGGTGGCAACATCACCAGACGCTAGGATACATAAAAACATGTGCTGTGTGTAACGAATAAATTTGAAATTGCTATCGTTAATATTGTTGCAAACATTTGTTCTAGTTAGAAAGGAAGTGTGGAAGTTTGATGAGTTACACTACAGTGAGAGTCCAAAGTCTTTTCAATGTATAGAAATGTAAGTATATTTAAATGAATATATTGTACAAACGAACTAAGTAGTATGTTTAAATCGTAATTCAGTACATGACTGATAGAGGCGTTATTATGTTGAGGGAATAAAGTATTAACGTTACTAAGGAGTTCGAAATTTGTAAACAAGAACCTCGTTTATTTGGTCCTCACTAATCCGGATTTCCGGTTTATCCTGATTCATATTTCGTGTGCCTTGGTATTTTTCTCTTTTTTTCTTATAAAACGAAAATATGTAGTAGGTGAGGTACATAGGCTGCTTATCACTAGGCCGCTAACTTAGTCTAGTACTGAGTGATAAAGAAGCTCAGAGTGTTTGAATGACATTGTTTCTCAAGTATTGTACATTAATATAGCGGTGTATTGGTGTCCATCAAGTAAGTTGCATAGTAACCACGCCAACCGCACTCCACCAGAGCTCATTGTACCTCTGGTGCGCTTCTCGACAGGTGTGACACCACCTGGTTAGTGGCGTGTGTGAATGTATCTGCCCTCTCAGCCATCTGTTTTGCACTGACGAGCCTTCTCTCTTTGAATCATCTAAGCGTGCACATCCCACGCTTCCACCTACAGTTACTACAATTAGTCTTAAGAAGGTGTACCGGCATTTGTACAGTGCTGAACATTTAGACTTTTTGTATTTAGTAGAATATATATCCGGATTTTCGGTTATCCGGATTACTTCCGGTCCCACGTAGTCCGGATAAACGAGCTTCTTGTGTACCGCACTGCACATTGTAACATTGTTTATGTCTCACATAATTCCAAAATAAAAGTGAGAATTTACGATCCGTCCTCATAGCTGTACTTCTAGCAGTACCTCATCTCCTGCGTTCCCAATTTCACAGAAGTTGTCCTACGAAAATTGCAGAAGTAGCACTCCTGGAAGAAAGGATGTGACGATGTTCCTTCGTCACAGCCTGGGGTTAGAAACCCGGTCCGGCACACAGTTTTTATCTGCCAGTAAGTTTCATATCGGCGCACACCCACTGCAGAGTGAACACACAATCTATTTCATAATCTATTGGCATCATAAAAATGATATGAGGGTTTTTAAAAGATCTCTTTCGGTGCTATCCAGAACTGTCAGCAAAAGGGTTGTGCCAATTTATTATAATGTAGACCAAGTGGATCTCTCGTAAATGATATTATCTCATTAATTGTTATCCCCACAAAAAATGTTATTACAGTTTTCGGTAGAGCTCTTAGGGTCCTATTAAGAAGTGCCATCAGACCTTTTTTACGAATTTATTACTTTTACATGACAAAAGTGAGTCCCACATTAATTGTCTCATATAATGTTATCGTCACAAAAAATGTTACTATAGTTTTTGGTAGAACTCTGTAGGTGCTAATTAGAACTGTCATCAGAACTATTCTACGAATTTTGTTTTCGTAGAGAAAGTGAGTATCAGATTAAAACAATTATCGTATAAACTATTATCGCCACAAAATTGATTTTATCAGTTTCAATACAACTCTTCGGGTGCTATCAAGAACTGCCAATAGAACTGTTATACAATTTTATTTTTTCCAAACTGACAAATAATTTTTTACTATACCAAAATTTTGCCCAGTTATTGTTTTCTACCCGAAATTCTGCAGAACTATTCGTGTTTTGAGCAGGGAAATCTCGAACTATTTCATACATATAAAGAACTATGAAAAAAATGTATATTTCTCGTACAAGGGGTGCCAACTTCACTGGAAATGCTCATAAGCATTCCTTATTAAATGCAGTTACTACGTAAACAATTACCTGCACAGAATATGATACCAATATTTTCGATAGAAATCTTACATTGCTATCCAGAGCTGTCATCAGAACATACGAATAGACATAATTTTTTTTAGAGTAAGTGAGCCCCACAATTAATCAATTATCTTAGAAACTATTTTAACCACAAAAAATGTTATTATGATTATCGATAGAAGTCTTGGGGTGTTATCCAGAACTGTTCATCAAAACTGATGCACGAATTAATTTATTTCTGTGGATACAGTAGGTCTACCATCAAACCAGTTACCGTGTAAACTATCATCGCCACAAAGAGATGTTATTAGGATATTCGATAGAGCTCTTGGTGTTCTGTTCAGAACTGTTGTACGAATTTATTTTTTTCGAAAATTGACAAAGAATGTTTTCGATACGAAAATTTTTTCGAATTTTGTTGTTTTCTTCGCTAAATTCTGCAGAACTATTGAAATTTTGTACAAAGAACTCTAGAACTATGGCATATCTGTCAAGAAATCCGAAAAAAATATACATTTCTGAAAAAAGAGTGCCAACTTCACAGTAAGTGAAAAGATTTTCTCCTTAAATTGCAATTATCTCGTAACCTATTAGCTGCACAAAAACTGTTATTAGGATATTCGGTAGAACTATTGGCGTTCTGTTCAGAGCTGTCCTCAGAACTGTTGTACGAATTTACTTTTCGCGAAAATTAACGAAGAATGTTTGCTATACGAAAATTTTTTCGAGTATTGTTGTTTTCTTCGTTAAATTCTGCAGAACTACTGAAATTTTGTACAAAGAACTCTAGAACTATGGCATATCTGTCAAGAACTCTGAAAAAAATATTCATTTCTGAAAAAAAGAGTGCCAACTTCACAGTAAGTGAAAAGATTTTCTCCTTAAATTGCAATTATCTCGCAAACTATTAGCTGCACAAAAAAATGTTATTTGTATTTTCGATAGAACTATTGGGGCTCTGTTGAGAACTGTCCTCAGAACTGTTGTACGAATTTACTTTTTGCAAAAATCGACAAAAAATCGTTTCGATACCACAATTTTTACGAGTGCTGTTGTTTTCTTCGCTAAATTCTGCAGAACTATTGAAATTTTGTACAAAGAACTCTAGAACTATGGCTTATCTATCAAGAACTCTGAAAAATATATATATTTCTGTAAAAAAGGGTGCCAGCTTCACAGTGGGAGCTCTTATAGAGTTCTTAATTATGTTGCAATTTCCTCTTAAACTATTACCTGCACAAACAAATACTACCAGGATTTTCGATAGAACTCTTCACGTGGTGTCCAGAACTGTCATCATAACTGTTGTACGAATATATTTATATTTTCTGTAGAGAAAGTGTGCCCCACATTAAATCAATTTATCTCATCAACTGTTATAGCCATAGAAAAATGTTATTGGGATTTTCCATAGAACTCTTGGGGTTCTGTTCAGAACTGTCCTCAGAACTGTTGTACGAGTTTAATTTTTGCGAAAATTGACAATGAATATTTTCGATACGAAAATGTTTTCGAATATTGTTGTTTTCTTCGCTATATTCTGCAGAACTATTGAAATTTTGTACAAAGAACTCTAGAACTATGGCATATCTGTCAAGAACTCTGAAAAAAATATACATTTCTGAAAAAAAGGGTGCCAACTTCACAGTAAGTGAAAAGATTTTCTCCTTAAATTGCAATTATCTCGTAAACTATTAGCTCCACAAAAAAATGTTACTGGGATTTTCGATAGAACTCTTGGAGCTCTATTCAGAACTGTGCTCAGAACTGTCGTACTTATTTACATTTTGCGGAAATTGACAAAGAATGTTTTCGATACGAAAATTTTTTCAAATATTGTTGTTTTCTTCGCTAAATTCTGCAGAACTATTGAAATTTTGTACAAAGAACTCTAGAACTATTTCATATCTATCAAGAACTTTGAAAAAATATACATTTCTGAAAAAAAGGGTGCTAACTTCACACGACTTGGAGGAGGACATCGAATTCGATGATAATATTTTATCCATTGCGATGCTATTTTTTGTGAATTTCGGTGTTATTCTTTGTCATTTCTGTGGTGCTTTTTTTTTGCAAAAAAAATGGTTCAAATGGCTCTGAGCACTATGCGACTTAACTGCTGAGGTCATCAGTCGCCTAGAACTTAGAACTAATTAAACCTAACTAACCTAAGGACATCACACACATCCATGCTCGAGGCAGGATTCGAACCTGCGACCGTAGCGGTCGCTCGGTTCCAGACTGTAGCGCCCAGAACCGCACGGCCACTCCGACCGGCTTTTTTTTTTGCAAAAGTTGGTGTTATTTTTTGGCAGTGTTACTTCTTTCGCATTCGTTTTTCTGCCACATTCAGTACTGCATCTTCGCTATATTCGGTGTTAATCTTTTGTTACCGGATTCAGTGCCTCTTTTTGTTGCCGGATTCACTCTTACTTTTTTTGCCAGATTTTGCTTTTCTTTTGCCAAGTTCGTGGAATATGTTTTGCCAAATTCAGTAGTTTTTTTGCCAGTGATGTGTTATTTTTGGACAAATTCGATATTTTCACCAGTTTCTGTATTATTGTTTGACAATAAAAGGCGTTTTTTTCGCGAAGATAGGTGTTATTTTTAGCGTCACTTCTTAGTTCGTTACAAGGGAAGTGAACTGTCATTATAAGATTACAGACGGACCTCAACCTTCAGGAAAAAAGAAGGCAAATTGCTATTTTTTATTCAGGAAAATGACAAATTTGAAGATGTTTCGAAAAAACGCCGATTTCGCGTTATTTAGCTGAAAATGGTCAATTTCGCATTATTTGGCGCGCTATTATTTTCGCGAAATTTTCCGGTCCCTAGTCATTCATTATCCAGTGTAATGTACCCAACGCATTCATTGAACCAGACACATATTTGCAAATAGCCTCCATATGGTCTTATCTTGATTAGTAGCTGACGATGTAGACTTTCGGATATCTAGGCAGACGAACCTATCAGTTCTCCTGCATCTATTTTTTGCACGAAGTCACGACGTCCTCGTATTTAGGGACAGAGCACAAACGCAGACTGATGTAGAACTGAGAAGGAAATGAGCCATGCCATTTTGAAAGGAAGCAGTATCGCATTTGACTTAATAAAGCAAAATGTATTTCAAAAAAGTAGTTTTTCCCGAATCCTTGCTGATTCTTCTAGAACTAATTAGCATTAAGTGGGCAAGGGAGGGGAGTATTGCTCATCACTTCAGTAGATGCCAACGCAACAAGAACTCTCTGCATCGCCAGGCGGCAGGGGACATGTCAAGACAGTGCAGGCTTCCGCCAAGGAAGCGTACGATGTCCCGTGGACGACGAGGTACGAGGGAGATGGGAAAGTAATGCCTCCGATTTTTTTGTGTGAAAACTCTCAAAGCTTTTTAAATAAATCAAGTGTTATTAACACCCTACATCTTTATTCTTCATGTCTACATATTTCTTTCTCAGCATGGTCACCCGGCGACGAACACATTTCTCCCACTGAGAGACCAGTTTGTTGATACCGTCACTGTAGAATGTTTGACTTAGTTGATGGAGTCACAACCTCACCTCCGCTTACACCGTTTCGTCACTATCAAAGTGAAGTCGTCGAAGGTGTTCTTTAAGTGTAGAAAACAAATTGAAATTGGATGGGGCTAAGTCAGGACTGTATGCAGGATGATCGATGAGAGTGAACCCAAGGCGTCGGACTGTTGCAGATGTGGTACAGCTAATTTGTGATCTTACACTGTCGTGCTGAAGGAAAGAGTGTTCCATGAGTGGACGAACTCTTCGAATTCGAAACTCGATTACAGCACGCTGCTTCTCACTTATCGACACAGTTACGCTACACATCGCAATGTTACGCGGTACAATTCGGAGCCCTCTAGCGACAGAAAGCTGCAAATATATAGACACCAAGAATAAATATGTAGAATTTTAACGATGTTTGTTTTATTTTAAAAGCTTTAAGAGTTTTCACATGAAAGGCATTACCTTTCACGACGCCCTCGTATTTAGGGACAGAGCACAAACGCAGACTGATGTAGAACTGGGATGGAAATGAGCCATGCCATTTTGAAAGGAACCAGTATCGCCTTAAGCGATTTATGGAAATTACGGAAAAACCTAAATTTGTATTGCTGGAGTGAAATTTGAAGCGTGCTCCCCCACAAAAGACGACCCGGTGCCTTAAAATGTCCGCCGGCCTTGGTGGCCGAGCTGTTCTAGGCGCTTCAGTCCGGAACCGCGCGACTGCTACGGTCGCAGGTTCGAATCCTGCCTCGGGCATGGATGTGTGTGGTGTCCTTAGGTTAGGTAGGTTTAAGTAGTTCTAAGTTCTAGGGGACTGATGACCACTGATGTTAAGTCCCATAGTGCTCAGAGCCATTTTTCGAATCCTGCCTCGGGCATGGATGTGTGTGAGGTCCTTAGGTTAGTTAGGTTTAAGTAGTTCTAAGTTCTAGGGGACTGATGACCACTGATGTTAAGTCCCATAGTGCTCAGAGCCATTTTTCGAATCCTGCCTCGGGCATGGATGTGTGTGAGGTCCTTAGGTTAGTTAGGTTTAAGTAGTTCTAAGTTCTAGGGGACTGATGACCTCAGATGTTAAGTCCCATGGTGCTCAGAGCTTTAAAATGTCCGACACCTCGCTCTGAGCTTCCGTTAATGCCTCGGTTACGACCTTTATTAGGAGTTGAGTAACCGTCCAAGCCACCATGTCTAGAGGTTACCGGGAATATTTCAGTTTCCAGCCAGTACATGTTTTGGTACCACCTCTCGTGACTTACGTGCCAGATCCAACTGTCAATTCACCAAAAATGTAGTTCATTCTAGTTATGGACGCGCGACGTCTGATCAACCAGTTGGATAAGTGAGGACGGAATCGTGCTAGCCGCAGGGGGGAGGGGGCATCCATGGTGTCGATCCGGAGGCGTTCGTCCTCTCTGGTCCCCGCTCTCGCATAGCATGACGTGCTCCTTCCTGTCTCTCTCATTCACTGATTTCAGGACTCCGTCCCGTCATCGATCGGTCACCATAGCCCCTCTGATTGACTGGTGGGTTTTTCACTGACTCTAAGACGCGCCTTGCTGTATTGCGAATTGACGTATATAGGCCGCTTTACCTCTGTTTTCCCTACTTTCTTCCCCGGATGTTTACAGTTCCTGAAAACCGCGCTGACACCGGAAAGTAACTTGTTCCGCAAGAGCGCTGTACAATTGTCGGCACATGTGTATACCGTATGCCAGAGTAAGAAATTGAGAAGTTTTGGAATGGAGGTGATCATAGGTGGTATCTGGGCTGGCGGGAGTCTCTCATGCAGTGTGGAGTGACAGGCTGCCCGTAGGCAGCTGCGAACTGATACGACGAGGCCAGCCACAAGGTGGCCTTCTGGGCGGAGGCCGCGGGTCCAAAACCGTGTGTGTCCCCTCACTACCGTCGAGCGCGTTGCCGCCGTTTTCTCAACTTAAGAATTAAGTTATAACCCTGTATTAGCAGGGAAATATTTGACAAACATTTTCAAAATTTTCGTAAGCTGTTTTCGTAAAATACCTGGAGCGGATGTTATCTAAAACATGTGTAGAAAGCAGAATGAAGTTGTAAGCCTCGTGATGACTGGTTGTTGTGTGCTGTCGTTAGGTTTAAGTAGTTCTAAAGTTCTAGGGGACTGATGACCATAGATGTTAAGTCCCATAGTGCTCAGAGCCATTTGAACCATTTTTGAAGTTGTAAGTGTAGAAGAAAATAAGAGATCATATGCGTGAGAAGACAGTGAGACAGAGTTGTAGCTTTGTCCTTTGATATTCAGTCCCCACAGAAAATAAGATTAAAGGAAACTAAGAAGAAATTAGGAAAGCGGATTTAGGTTCAGGGAGATGAAAGTAAAAACTCTGGAGTTGGTTGATAATACAGTAATCGTGTTAGAGACGGCAAGTGGTTTGGAAATTTATTCAAGTAAAATGTATAGTGTCTCACAAGCAAGTTACCAATGAACATCAACATCAACGTGTACTGAAATCGAATTAAATTGCGCGATATCGAGAGTATTAGATTATGGAAGGAGACACTAAGGTGTAGACGGGTTTTGTTGTTTGGACAGCAAAATAACTGACGACGATAGAGGCAAGAACGATGTAAAATGCAAACTTCGAATAGAAAGAAAAACTACTCTGAAAAAGAGAAATACGGTAACATCTATAATGTAAATTTAAGTGTTAGGAAGTCTTGTCTGAAAGTTTTTGTATGGAGTGTAGGCAAGTATGGACGTGAACCGTGGATGATAAACAGTACAGGCAAGACGACAATGCCGTCAACGTGTCTATGCGTAGGTAATGGGTTCAATTCCCGGTACTGTCAGGGGTATTTTCTCGGTGGGAGGACTGGAATGGTGTGCACTCAGCCTCGTGAAGCCAGTTGAGGAGCTGCTTGATCGAGAAGTAGCCGCTCCAAAGTCGAGGACAACGACCGCGAGAGCGGAGTGCTGACCCAATGCCGCTCCATACCCCATCCCGATGACGCCATTCTCAAAAGATGACATGGTGGTCGATTGGTCCCGATTGGCCCTTTGGTGCCAGAATGCAGAGCTTAGCGTTCCAGGAAGACAAAAGAAGCTTTTCAAATGTGATGTCACAGAAGAATTCTGAAGATGAACTAGATAGATCGGATAAATAATTAAGAGCTTCTGAATCGAATCGTAGATTTATTGCGCAACTCTAGTGAAATAAGGAATAGGTTGATGGGATGCATTGTGAAACGTCAGGGAATGATTAATTTGGTAAAGGAACACAATTTACTGGGCGAAGTTGTAGAGGGAGGCGGAGGCTTGACTACTGCAAGCAGATTCAAGTGGATACACTTTGCAGTAGTTATGCAAGCATAAACTAGCATGCAGTACTGCATTAAACATCACAACAATAACACTTACACGTTCCATGCATCACTTTCACTATATATGGCTATGATGTCGAACGTTGCTTTACAGAAGTATGATATTTTCTCAGAGAATTTTGGCTATGCGCTACATATACCAGGTGTGTCATAATTAATAGCGAAAACTGACAAGAGTGAAAATATAGCAGAAGCCACAACGTTCGAGTAAACATGGATCTGCCCGCCCGGCTAGCTGTGTGGTCTAACGCACTGCTTCCCGAGCGCGAAGGTGTGCCGGCCCCCGCAACGAATCCAGCCGGCGGCTTAGTGTCGAGCTCCGGTGTGCCGGCCAGCCTATGGATGGTTTTTAAGACGGTTTTCCACCTGCCTCGGCGAATGTGGGCTGGTTCCCCTTATTCCGCCTCAGTTACACTGTGTTGGCGATTGCTGCACAGACACTGTCTCCGCGTACGCGTACACCATAATTACTGTACCACGCAAACATTGGGGCTACACTCGTCTGGAATGAGACGTTCCCCGGGGGTGGGGGGGGGGGGGGGTCCATTGGGGCCGAACCGCACAGTACCCTGGGTTCGGTGTGGGGCGGCGGTGGGCTGAGTGGACTGCTGTAGCATGTTGTGGGATTGTGAACCACTGAGGGCTACGGCGGGAACGAAGCCTCTCCTTCGTTTCTAGGTCCCCAGTTACATACATACACGGATCTGCAAGAGAGCCGTTTGCAAGATAATTGTGAATGTGGGTTTAGGAGCACAACTGATTTGAGTGCGAAATATTGTCCTAGTTTGTACAAACGTAACTGAAACGTAAACTTTTCAATTAAGTCCACATCTAATTGGACTCAAACTTCACCCTTGATCTACTTTAACAAGAAATACAATACTGGTTCAGCACTTTACATGTTATAATTTACTGTAGATGACTAACACGTGTTATAGGAGGTGTTCCTAGTGTCGGTCTCACATTTGGATGCAATACTGCACTCGTCTCTGCAGTGAGTTACGAATCATTTGAAACACCCCCTTCATCTCGTAAATCTTGACAAGATGGCACAATTCGCTGCTGCAGCTCTTCAAGACAGAAAAATCCAGAGATTACAGCCCAAAGTGTTGTCCCCGCTAGACCTATCCATTTTGGACCGTGCTGACGCGCTAGATATCGTCTTATATCAGCACCAAAATGTGCCAGTGCCTCATTCAGTCATCTTGTATGTACCAGATTCCCCTACCATCGGTCATCAGTGAAATTTGAGGCCCATTAGATGATGACTTAATCTAAAAGCTTACATGTTTAAAAAAAATGGTTCAAATGGCTGTGAGCACTATGGGACTTAACTTCTGAGGTCATCAGTCCCCTAGAACTTAGAACTCCTTAAACCTAACTAACCTAGGGACACCACACACATCCATGCCCGACGCTGGATTTGAACCTGCGACCGTAGCGGTCGCGCGGTGCCAGACTGTAGAGCCTAGAACCGCTCGGCCACTCCGGACGGCAAAAGCTTACATGTCAAATAACTGCAACGGACTAGTGCATTACGTCATACCGAAGTAAGTGGCAGCTCTCAACGTCACATTCGCAGTTGTCTTGCAAGTGGCTCATTTGCGGACCCATGTTTACTGGAAAGCTTTCGTTGCTATTGTATATTTTCACTGTTTCCGTCGTGCCAGTTTTCACTATTAATTATGAAATTCTGTATACCCTCATGCTATTATTTTATGGTACGGTATACGTGTTATACTTACCGAGCAACAATAATTTCCGCCCGGTCCCTGAGGAGTATACTGTGATTATGAACGCCCACATTGTTTTCAGATCCTGTGATTCCGTTAACGATAGATTCCATAAGCTACTGACTGTGTTGTAAAACAGTTGTTTACACGACTAGTTGCTTAAACTGTGGGTGATTGGAGGCTTGAAGGTGTACTGTACAGCACGTATCAATATCAACCCGATGAACTCTTTACCACAAACTGTAAAATCATATTCATGAGCTACATGCTAATACGACACGTCTTACATTCAAACTTGATAATGGCCGCTCTCACGACTTTCTTGTCCTAACGACGACCTAACACATATAGGAAAGCTCACTTTTTTGTTGGTTGGTGGATTCCGCGGGAATATATATATATATATATATATATATATATATATATATATATATATATATAGAGAGAGAGAGAGAGAGAGAGAGAGAGAGAGAGACCATCTTCTTTCTTTCGCACATAAACAGATACATTAGCGTCTGGGAGTAGCGAAAATTACGGAATCTATATACCATGATCATTTGCTTGTTTGAATACAAGGCGCCTTTCCGAAATGTGCCTTATCAGTCTTTGAAGTTTTTCATTAGTTACGTGATGTACCCTTTAATCTTCAGCATACTGCTATTCTTCTGTGCTACTACATTTCAAAGCGTTCTATAATCTTCTTGTCTGAATTGCTTATTATCCAAGTTTGACTTCTGTACAAGTCTACACCCAAGACAAATACCTTCAGAAGAGAATTTTTAACACTTAAATTCATATACGGTATTAACAAATTTCTCTTTTTCAGAAAGACCTTCCTTGCTATGCTAGTCTGCATTTTATATTCTTTCTATTTCGGCTGCCATTAGTTACACGCAAAGACAAAAGAGAGAGAGAGAGAGAGAGAGAGAGAGAGCTCCACAAAATGAGCAAGTCAAGAACGCGTTGGTCCAGCTGTGGCCCTTATGCAAGCAGTTATTCGACTTGGCAATGGTTGATAGAGTTCTTGGATGTCATCGTGAGGGATATCGTGGCAAATTCTGTCCAAATGGCGAGTTAGATCGTCAAAATCCCCAGCAGGTTGGAGGGCTCTGTCCACAATGCTTCAAACGTTCCCAATTGCGGTGAGATTCGGCGACCTTGCTGTCCAAGGTAGGGTTTGGCAAGCACGAAGACACGCAGTATAAACTCTCGCTGTGTGCTGACGGGCGTTATCTTTCTGAAATGTAAGCCCAGTATTGCTTTGCCATGAAGGGCAACAAAATAGGTTGTAGAATATCGTCGACCTACCGTCGTGCTGTAAGAATGTCGCGGATGACAACCAAAGTGGTTCTGCTATGAAACGCTATGACATGCCAGACCATCACTTCTGACTGTAGTATTTCGCCTGTCGCACCACATCAGGTGGAATCATAACCGGCTCTCCCAAGGTTCTCAATAACTCTGACCGAATGTCGTCTACTCCGTCGGCCTTGTTTCGGCTTAGATATTTCAGTGTTCTGTCAAATTCCTCTAGTATTATCACATCTCCCGTCTTATCTTCATTTACTTCCTCATCAGTTTCTATAATATTGTCTTGAAGTTAATTTCCTTTGTGTAGCCCTTCTATATATTCATTTCACCTTTCAAGTTTCCCTTGTTCACTTAACACTGGTATGCCATCTGAGCTCTTGATATCCATAGAGCTACTTCAATTTTTCTCCAAAAGTTTCTCTAATTTTCCTATGGTGCCCTCTGTCTTTTCACAAGTTAAACATTCTTCTAAAGCCCTGCATTTGTGCTCTAGCCATACCTGCCTAGCCGTTTCTCATTTTCTGTCAGTCTAATGTTTTAGACTTCTGTATTCCCGTTTTTCCCACTTCATTTGCTACATATTTATATTTTCTCCTTTCGTCAATTAAATTAAATATCTCTGGCGTTACTCAGGGATTTCTAATGGGCCTTCGTTTTTTGCGTATTTGATCCTCTGTTGTCATAACTATTTCATCTCTCATAGTTAACCACTCGTCTTCTGTTGGAGTCCTTTCCATTGTTTCTCTCAACAGTCTTTGGTTATTTTAATTTATCTGCGTTCCATCTCCTTAAATTTCCTACGTTTTTCTAATTTCTTCACTTTTAATTTGCAGTTCACAACTAACACATTATTGTCATAGTCTACTCCTTTCTCTGTAAATTTTTGTAGTTTAAAATTTGATATCGAAATCTTCGTCTTACAGTTATACAGGGTGTTACAAAAAGGTAAGGCCAAACTTACAGGAAACATTCATCACACGCAAATAAAGAAAAGATGTTACGTGGACATGTGTCCGGAAACGCTTAATTTCCATGTTAGAACTCATTATAGTTTCGTCAGTATGTACTGTACTTCCTCGATTCATCGCCAGTTGGCCCAATTGAAGGAAGGTAATGTTGACTTCGGTGCTTGTGTTGACATGCGACTCATTGCTTTACAGTACTAGCATCAAGCACATCAGTACGTGGCATCAACAGGTTAGTGTTCATAACGAACGTGGCTTTGCAGTCAGTGCAATGTTTACAAATGCGGAGTTGGCAGATGCCCATTTGATGTATGGCTTAGCACGGGGCAATAGCCGTGGCGCGGTACGTTTGTATCGAGACAGATTTCCAGAACGAAGGTGTCCCGACAGGAAGACGTTCGAAGCAATTGATCGTCGTCTTAGGGAGCACGTAATATTCCAGCCTATGACTCGTGACTGGGGAAGACCTAGAACGACGAGGACACCTGCAATGGACGAGGCAATTCTTCGTGCAGTTGACGATAACCCTAATGTCAGCGTCAGAGAAGTTGCTGCTGTACAATGTAACGTTGACCACGTCACTGTATGGAGAGTGCTACGGGAGAACCAGTTGTTTCCGTACCATGTACAGCGTGTGCAGGCACTATCAGCAGCTGATTGGCCTCCGCGGGTACACTTCTGCGAATGGTTCATCCAACAATGTGTCAATCCTTATTTCAGTGCAAATGTTCTCTTTACGGATGAGGCTTCATTCCAACGTGATCAGATTGTAAATTTTCACAATCAACATGTGTGGCTGACGAGAATCCGCACGCAATTGTGCAATCACGTCATCAACACAGATTTTCTGTGAACGTTTGGGCAGGCATTGTTGGTGATGTCTTGATTGGGCCCCATGTTCTTCCACCTACGCTCAAAGGAGCACGTTATCATGATTTCATACGGGATACTCTACCTGTGCTGCTAGAACATGTGCCTTTACAAGTACGACACAACATGTGGTTCATGCAGGATGGAGCTCCTGCACATTTCAGTCGAAGTGTTCGTACGCTTCTCAACAACAGATTCAGTGACCGATGGATTGGTAGAGGCTGACCAATTCCATGGCCTCACGCTCTCCTGACCTCAGCCCTCTTGACTTTCATTTATGGGGGCATTTCAAAGCTCTTGTCTACGCAACCCCGGTACCAAATGTAGAGACTCTTCGTGCTCGTATTGTGAACGGCTGTGATACAATACGCCATTCTCCAGGGCTGCATCAGCGCATCAGGGATTCCATGCGACGGAGGGTGGATGCATGTATCCTCGCTAACGGAGGACATTTTGAACATTTCCTGTAACAAAATGTCTGAAGTCACGCTGGTACGTTCTGTTGCTGTGTGTTTCCATTCCATGATTAATGTGATTTGCAGAGAAGTAATAAAATGAGCTCTGACATGGAAAGTAAGCATTTCCGGACACATGTCCACGTAACATATTTTCTTTCTTTGTGTGAGGAATGTTTCCTGAAAGTTTGGCCGTACCTTTTTGTAACACCCTGTATAATCTATCTGAAACCTTACGGTCTCTTCAGGTCTCTTCCACGTACAGAACCTTCTTTCACGATTCTTAAAAAATGTGTTTGCAATGTTTACATTTTGCTCTGTGCGAATTCTACGAAGCGGCTTCCTCTTTCATTCCTCTCCCGCATTCCATGTTCTTTCAGTTTTCCTTCTCTTTCTTGTTTTACTACCGAATTATAATCTCCCATCGCAATTAAATTGTGCTCACCCTTGATTATCTGGAAAATTTGTATTATCTCATCACATACTTTTTCGATCTTCGCACCTGCCGAAGCTATTTGGCATATAAGTTTGTATTATTATGTTGAGTGTTGCCTTCGTGTTTAACTTGGCTTCGACAATGCGTTAGACACGTTGTTTTTCATAACTGAGATTCCTATTTTCTCATTCACTATTAGAGCTACTTCTACTTTAGCCCTATTTGATTCTATGTTTATAAACCTGTACACACCTGACCAGAAATCCTGTTCTTCCTTCCTCCGCACTTCACTAATTTCCCCTATACCTCGCTTTCACATACTCATATCCCTTTTTAAATTCTCTAATCTACCTATCCGATTAAGGGATCTAACATTCCTAGCTTAGATGCGTAGAACGCTAGTTTTCTTTTTTACGACGCAGAAATCCTCCTGAGTAGTCTCAGTCTGGAGATTCGAATGGGTGATTCTTTTACCTCTGTAATATTTTAGCCAAAAGGATATAATAATCATTACGTCATATGGCAGACCTTTACACTGCCCTTTCTTTCAGCAGTTCGCAGTACCAACATACCAAAGCCATGTTGGCTAAATGTTACAAGGCCAGATCAATCAATTATTCAGAATGTTGCCCCTGCAACTACTGACAAGCTGTGGCCTCTCTACAGGGAGCACAGTTTTTCTGGCCCCTCCACAGCTATCTGTCGATTGTGGATGCGACTATGGTACGGATATCTGTGTCGTAAAAGCACGCAAGCCACGTGGGTAATGCTCTGGTTAATAGGGCAAGGGCAGGGTATGTCTTCATAGTACGTTCTATTATAGTGGTCGCTATCGAGATGACGCACTGGATTCACGTGCGAGAGAAGCAACCTCAAACCCCGAGTAGGTTTTCTATGGTTTCCCTAAATTGCTTTAGGTGAAAGATGGGTGGTTTCTGTGACAAGGAGGGTCATCAGCTATTTTCATTACGAGCCTGTGCTTCGTCTCTGATGAACTAGGCATTGAAAAGATCTGTACCCCCTACAATTTTTTCCCTCCTTTATTTATATCGGTGATAATGACTGCTGTTATTACTTGAACAATGTTCGATGTAAGACGGATTCACTTTACACATTTTTGCTAACACTACGCTCTGATTTAGTGTCTTGTACATCTCATTTTCTTGTTGCAGTTGTTCCCTCACATTTCATTCTCAATAACATGAAACGCCGTCTTGATATTAGAATATTCCTGTTGTAAGACTTTTATCAAATACTGAACTAATGTTAGAATACGAAGAAAACATACAATTTAACTTTCACTTGCTACAAGCCATTCGCAATCCAATCATGTCATCTATTATTTAATCGACAATGAATTATATATCAACATTTATTACCCAGTGGCTTCTTAATTCCTTAATTTGGGTTTGGGGCGAATCTGTGAGAAATATCTCGAAGAAAGTGGTGTATTGACACACAGCCAGCACCTAACCAGAAAATATCTTTTTTTGCAATACAACTAACTCTTTATTCACACAAAATAATGATGTTATCGACACTGGGTACCAAGTTGATTCCTTATTTATAGATTTCCAGAACGCTTTTGACATTGCTCTTCACCAAGTGGGAAACACAGTAGTTAGCACAGTGGATGCAAATATGAGAGGACAAAGGTTCAGATCTCCATCCGGACATCGTGATCTAGGTTTTCCGTGATTTACCCAAATCACTTAAAGCAAGTACCGGGATGGCTCTTTTGAAAGGACACGACCAATTTCCTTCCCTGATCTACCTTAATCCAAGCTTGTGCTCCATCTCTAATGCCCTGTTGTCAATCAGACATTAAATACTACTGCTCCATTTGACTGTTCCTCATGAACTGCTTCTAATCAAACTGCATGCCTATGGAGTATTGTCTCAGCTGTGCGAGTGGATTCGTGAGTTCTTGTCACGAAGTTCACAGTTCGTAGTAACCGACGGGACGTCATCTACTGGTACCGAATTTGTATGTGGGATTTCCCAAGAAAGCACTGTAGTCCTTCTGTTATGCTTAATCCACGTAAACGACGTAGGAGACAATCTAAGCAGCAGTCTTAGATAGTTTGCAGGTGATACTGTCGTCAACCATATAGTAAATTCATCAGAATATCAAAACGAATTGAAAAATGATTTAGTCAATGTACCTGCATGGTGCGAAAAGTGGTTACTGTAGCGGCACCACCATTTGAGATGGGAAAAGGTTACCTTCGGTGCAATATTTTGGAGCGCACAAGTTACAGCCAGGCGTGGGCCTGTTGACAGTAAGTTACGCTACTTGCGGTTGCAAAGTAGAATGGAGGCCACAGGGTCATAGACCCGCTGAAAAGAGTAAGAGCAGCGGTTTGCATGGCACAAGTTACAGGCAGAAGGGGCCCACTGTCCTAACCCAGGTGTTATGAGTACATGACTCAAAGAGGTGCGTTAGCAAAACAGAGGCGCACAGCAGCGTATAAATAGGTGCTGGTTCACTAACACGGCATTCAAGTGTGACAACTCTCCTGGACGGCAGGGTGTGTCACACCACCGGCTACACACAGCATCAGATGGGGCGCCAGCGTTCCAGTCCAAGGCAGGTCGCTGGTTCGACCCTCTGAGGTCAATGTGGGGTCTGTAGCCAGCCAGCGGCGGGCCACGCCATGGTTTGCTACTGCGGGCAGTCTTGTTGGCTCCCAACACACGCCGGAAGCATCCAGAGGCGAGGGCCGCAGATTCGGATGCTGAATTGGGGGCACTTTTTGTCGCTGCGATCTTAGCCAGGCTGGCGGGGAAGCACGCTGCGGGCTGCCTTGCAGCTCCCAGCGGACAGTGCTGAGGTGGCAGGGACGGAGACCACTGAGTCGACTGCCAGCGCATCCTGACGTCACAACTCTGCGGCAGTACAAGGCCGACACACAGCAGTGCGCTGCACAGGTCGCTGTGGCAGCCATTCTGCGCCAAGCCGTTTTGCAGACAGCGAAGTGGTGTCCTCAGCATTGCAGGACCCGGTAACACAGACCGAGAGGAATGGGGGCACTGTAGCTGGAAATAATAAATCACTTGGTAAACTCGAACGAGTTTTAATATGGCGCATCCAGACAGCCCATCCTCGTCCAACATCCATCTACACTACTGACTGAATAGTTAAAAGTGTGAGGTCCTCCACATGAGTGCTAAGAAATCCAGTCAAATTTTGGTTACATGATAAAAACCCGCCTCTGTAACTGAGATTGCTGTACAGTGGCCTTTGACTCGGAGGGAAGCTGGTTTGCTCCTGGTGGCTGATGAAACTTTTACTGTTAGTATTTGGCCAACAAAGGGAAGAGAGTTGGGGGTGGAAAGTCCCCAACACCAGACTCTGTGAAAGTGTAACGGATTAAATTCCAAACTTCTCCGCAGTGTCTTATGAAGTGAAGGCATGTGACACTGTAAATGGTGATCCATCCGACAGATGGAATCATTAAGTTCGGGGTCCCCTCGGTGTTATTTTAGAGGAGGCATCAGGTTTCATCATCATACAAGGAAAGGGACCATGTGCGGCGGAAGAAAACCCTTTGCGACATGTGGCTGAAGCTACACCTTGGGGTCTCTTAGCCAAAATCACACAAATTTAAAGTCGATTCAACTAAATACCTAGGGAATACAATTACTAACAAATTAGTCCTGTATTGGAGCCAACGCATAGGAAGGCGAACCAAAAATTGACTAAGAGTATTATATCAAAAATCTTAAGCTTTAGCAATAAAACAAACGTTGTTAACATTATGCATCTTTATTCTTCATGTCTACATGTTTATTTATCAACGTAGTCTCCCTGGTGACGAACACATTTCTTGCAATACGAGACCAGTTTGTTGATGCTGTTACTGTAAAATGTTTGACTTTGTTGTCGGAGTCACAACGTCACCTCTGCTTGCACTGCTCCACCACTATCAAAGTGAAGTCCTCGAAGGGGTTCTTTAAGATTTGAAAACAGATAAATATCTGAAAATCGGATGGATCCAAGTCGGGACTTCATGGAGGATGATCGATGACAATGAACCAAAGGCACCGGATTGTTGCAGATGTAGCAGTGCTCGTGTGTGATCTGGCACTGTCATGCTGAAGGAGAGGGTACTCCATGTGTGGACAAACTCTTCGAATTCAAAACTCGAATAGAGCATAGTGTTCCTCCCACACTAACATAGTTGTGTTAAACACCACCATGTGCCATACTACAATTCGGAGCCTTGTACAGGCAGAGGACTGGAAATATGTAGATATGACGAATGAAGGTGTAGAATGTTAATTACGATTATTTTACTTAAAAAGTTTTAAGAGTTAAAAAATTTGGAGGCATTGATTTTGAACACACCCTAGTACTAAAGATAGTGCCTACACTACACTTGTTCTTCCTCTTCTGGAGTACTACTGAGCGGTATGGGATCCTTACCAGGTAGCACTGACGGAGGATATAGGAAAAGTTCAGAGAAAAACAGAGCGAAATAAGGGTGTGAGAGTTTCACCAATATGTGAAGCGAATTAGGGTGGCAGTAGTCAAAAGAAAGGTGCTTTTCGTTGTGGCGAGATCTTTAGGACGTCATTTCAATCACCAACTTTCTGCTCTGAATGCCAAAATATTTTGTTGATGCTCACCTACACATGGAGCAATTGCCATCGCAGTAAAATTACAGAAATCGAAGCTAGCACACGAAGATTCAGGTCTTCAGTTTCCCCATGTGCTATCCTAGGATGGAACGGTAGACAAACGCACAATCCTGTTAAAACCGGTTTCTTATCTCAAAGTCACAGATAAAGACTTCAGGTGTCAGGCTAGGTTAGAGTTAGGTTACAGACAAAGAGTACTGAAAGAGATTAAAACAGAACAGTGTCATAATGTCTGTAGCAGTATCCAAAGAAATAAAATTTGTGTGTTTCATCAGAACATTAGAGGACTGAAAAAAAAGATAGATGAGCTTCTTGTATGCCTAGAAAATGGGGTAGATTCTGAAGGTATAGATGTTTTGTGTCTCTCTGAACACCATGTAACCGCAGGGATGAAGTTAAATTTAAGGGATTACAGATTAGCATCTTATTCAAGTAGAGTCAACATGGGAAAAGGAGGAGTTGCTACTTATATAAAAACTGTACACCAAGTCAAAAATATTGAAACAAACAGTTTTTGTGTAAATCAGATCCTTGAAGTATGTGCTTGTGAGTTGCTACTGCAATATACTTCTATACTAATTGTAACAATCAACAGATCCCCTCAAGGTAACTTTCAGCTATTCGTGAAAAATCTAGAGGAATTATTGAGCTACCTGTCAGACAAATAGAAGCAGTTAGTGGTTTGTGGTGATTTTAATGTAGATTTCTTTAAAATACGGATAGGAAAAATGAGCTAGAATCTTTGTTTGGTTGTTGCAATCTAGTATCTGCTGTAAATTTTCCAACTCTTGTGCAGCAGGATCGTAGGTCACATATTGATAACATCGTCATAGACAGTACTCAGGTAGAAACAATTAATGTGTACCCAGTTGTTAATGGGCTATCTGATCATGATTCACAGTTAATGGAAATAACTTCAGGCTGGTTCATACAAGGCAGGGAGGCTTATTGATGTGAACAGGTACAGAGTTTTAAGAGCAGCCTAGAAGAGGTAGAAAGGGATGAAGTATACACAGAAAATGATGCTGATGCCAAATTAAATTTATTCCACCTTAAATTTGTCTCAATATTTGAGAGTTGCTGTCCTGAAACGTTATCCAAAAATGCCATTACAAAGCCAAGTAAGCCATGGATTACTAAGGGAATTAAGATACTGTGTAAGAGGAAGAGGGAAATATATGGACAGGCCAGAATAAGTCAGAATCTGACGTTACATGCTTACTAAGATACTGTAATATTTTAAGGAAATTCATTAAGAATTCGAGAAACTTATGTGTTCTGACAGAAATTACGAATGCGGATAATAAGATTAAAACTATATGGAATATTGTCAAACGGGAGACGGGGCAGCCTGACAGTGCACAGCATACCATAGCAATAAAGCTAAATGATGATGATGTGAGTGATAATTCACAAGTTGCAAGTGTTTTTAACAATCGCTTTCTGAATGTAGCAGCAAAAATAGGGTTAAAGAGTTCAGTTGAAGAAGCAAAACAATATCTTAACAATGTCATTCCACATGACTTTAGGCCTTTAGAAATAGCACCAACATCCCCCACTGAAATTAAGGGAATTATAAATACACTGGAAAAAAGAGCTCATGTGGTGTTAATGGAATCTCTAACACAATTTTGAAGTGTTGTTCTAATTTAATAAGTGGAGTCCTTAGTGATATATGTAGTGCTTCGCTGGCACAGGGAATTTTTCCATACAGATTGAAATACGCAATTGTCTTCATAAGAAAGGGGACAAGAGTGACTTAAATAATTATAGACCAATCTCATTGCTGACTTCATTTTCTAAAATATTAGAAAAAGTTACAAATTCAAGAGCAGTCTCACATGTAAGTGAAAATAATTTACTCATCATGTCACAGTTCAGATTCCGGAAGGGTTACTCGACTGAGAATGCTATCTATACATTTACCCTTCAAATAGTACAAGCCCTAAATAACAAATTATGGCCAGTTGGTACTTTTGGGATCTTGCCAAGGCATTTCACTGTGTGGATTACGCCACACTCTTAGAAATGGCTCTGAGCACTATGGGACTCAACTGCTGAGGTCATTAGTCCCCTAGAACTTAGAACTAGTTAAACCTAACTAACCTAAGGACATCACAAACATCCATGCCCGAGGCAGGATTCGAACCTGCGACTGTAGCGGTCTTGCGGTTCCAGACTGCAGCGCCTTTAACCGCACGACCACTTCGGCTGGCGCACTCTTAGAAAAACTCAGGTTTTATGTAACTGAGGGCTATACACACAGCTGGTTTGAATCATACTTAACGAACAGAAACAAAAAGTTGTGCTGAATAACACAAATAATGTTGGGGAGGTGGTAAATTCTAGTGAATGGGGGGTTATCACAAAGGGGGTCCCCCAGGGCTCAAGTTTTGGTCTCTTGCTGTTCCTTATTCATGTGAATGACCTCTCACTTAACGTTCAGCAAGCAGAACTAATACTTTTTGCAGATGACACGGGTGTTATAATAAATACCATTCCAGAAAAAGCAGCTGAAGATATTGTTAAGGATGTCTTTCAAAGAATTATTAAGTGGTTCTCAGAATATGGACTCTCCCTTAATTTTGAAAAAGCTCACTACAGCAAGTTTTGTATACCGAATAGAATCATACCGACAATTGATGTAGCATATAGACAGGGCTCAGTTAACAGAGTAGATTTCTCCAAATTTTTGGGTGTTCACATTGATGACAACTTGAACTGGAAGAAGCATATTACTGAGCTCCTCAAACAATTAAGTTCAGCTTCTTTCGCTCTTCATACAATCGCTAGTCTTGGTAATAAACAGATCAGCCTCCTAACATACTTAGCATACTTCCACTCAAAAAAACGTCTTATGGAACAGTTTTCTGGGGTAACTCAACACTTAGATAGAAAGTATTGATTGCACAAAAGAGAGCAGTGAGAATAATTAGTGGTGTTCACCCAAGGACATCATGTAAGCACCTATTCAAGGAGTCAAGTATTTTAACTGCACCATCAGAGTACATGTATCGCTAATGAAATTCGTTATAAATAATCTATCTCAATTTGCGGAGAACAGTGATGTTCATATGTACAACACTAGAGGGAAAAATGACCTTTCCTATCCGTTATTGAAGCCGTCAGTTGCTCAAAAAGGAGTACATTATTCAGCAAGAAAAGTTTTTATCATTTGACCAACAAAATAAAGTGTCTGGCTGGTAGCAGATCAAGTTTTAAATGTAGCTTAACATCATTTCTTTTGGACAATTCCTTCTATTCCATGGACGTGTTTCTGTTTCAGAACTGGTGAAAGAAAGTTGTACCTCTGAATGTTGTTGCGTGTGTAGAACTAAAAATTTCAGTAATATTAATATTAGCACTATTCATGTGTGTATATATATCTTGTAATCTAACTTGTTCCACAGTATATCGATAAAATAATCGAGAAAATGATCTATGGAACATGACATAACTAAATTGAACACACTTGGGTACTTATATTCAAGGTCATTCCCTACTTTCCCCCTCCCCTCCTCCCTCCCCCCTCCCCCCCCCCCCCCCCACATCCAGGAAACCACCGGCAATTGATCGAGTTCACCCAAGGGAAACCCCTCACTACCCACGCACCTTAGGCAATAGTATGAGGTATAGGAACTACTCGATACTGGTCGCATGGTCTTGTGTGACATGAAATTTTCTGGAAACCCTTCCAATCTCTTAGCCAATGAGAGCACATTAAAATGGTAAGAAAATCTTCCTCTCTCCCCCTGGATTAATAAGATTCAAGCTCCCACTCCCACTCCTCATTCTTTTAAGTAGTTCAGATGCATTGGCCTCTTTATTTGAGATCTGTGCATCATAGGAATGGGTTAAGGTTTGTCATAAACAAATTATTATTAACAATAATTTTGTAGAGAAAGGGTTTCGAAATAATAGCAATGACATAACAAATTAACTAATGTTTTATTATTAACAATTTTATTGGAATATAATTAGTTAACAGCATTTTCTTATCATCAGTTTCTTTGTTGGTTTATTTAAGAGATATTTATTTCTGATGACATATATGCAGTGGTCTTTTTGTTGGTTTATTTACAAATTTATTTGTTTCTTATATTCAATAATATGCAAAGGTATTTTTTATGACAAAAGTACATCGATTTATTCATAAAGCTACTATTTTTTCTTAATAGTTCTATACATTACACCAAAAAACCTTTAATTCTACGTTCCTCAGTTTTAATATATAATCGCTTTTCATTCCGTAAACAGTATTTACATTTTATTTCTAATCGTTTTATTTACATTTTAATCATTTTCTTTCCCTACACAATATGCATGAGAAACGGGGACTAGCAGCAGAAGGTGAAGAAAAACCGCACACACACACACACACACACACACACACAGACACGCATACACACACACACAACTATATACAATACTAGCAGAGAAACATGGCGTTGCCCAGGTATTCATCTATAGCTGTACGTCCACACCCATACCATACCGTGTCTGGCCCTTTGCTTAATGTTTATGACGTCATATCTCCTGAACTATGTCTCATACCATGATATCTTATAGTAGGTACATTCAGCGGTATATTTGGACACTGTCTGCGAAATCTGTCACGAATGTAGTTAGTAAAAAAGAAGTAGTAAATTTAAACGTCACGTATGATGTTTCTGACGCCATATCTCCTTAAATCGTAAGATGGCCTGCATGTCTCCTTACTCATTTGTAGGTTATTATTCACCTTGGGGTACCGGTACATGCATGGGCAAAGTTCCCCCGAACCCCGTATTCAGAGAAGAGCAGCATGTCAACGTTGGTCAGTAGTTCGATTCTGACTCCTGTCCTTCTTAGCTCTGCATCCCGGGAAAGCCCTGGTGTGTTGCAACACAAGAAAGTATCCAGAGAGTATATGCCCAATCACAAACGGCGGAATTTCCCTAAATATCTGCGAGCAGGTGTACATTGGTGTTCATGCATAACCTAGTATATTCCTCTAAATCAGGGATGGTGAGCTCCTGGCAAACATTCAACACATGCTCATGCTCATTCCACATCCGTTATGGCAGTGTTTGTTAGTTTGCTGGAAAATGTGGTTATGTTGGGCAACATGATTTCTTAGAGGGTCTCCATCTAATCCAGATATTTATATGGAAAAAAACCCCTCCTTCATGACAATCTAAGACTTTGCATCATTGAGACATGTAGATCTGGTGATACGCATATCC
This sequence comes from Schistocerca cancellata, assembly GCF_023864275.1. Taxonomy (NCBI): domain Eukaryota; kingdom Metazoa; phylum Arthropoda; class Insecta; order Orthoptera; family Acrididae; genus Schistocerca; species Schistocerca cancellata. Next base: position 595,096,634 of record NC_064629.1, read on the forward strand.
TTCTGATATGCCACCTCGGCAAGTTTCCGAAGAGACATGTGCATGAAACATAGTGAATCCAGGAAGCAGAGCATAACATTTTGCGTGATTTACTTGGAAAATGAAATGTACTTTTTAGCGAGTATCAGAAATGATACTGACTGTATCGAGATCACCAAAGTGCTCAACAACGAAGTGAGCATCATACCCTCCACAACAATGGAAGAAGATGCGTATGAGTCATGGCAGTAGGTACTTCCAGTTGCATGCGTTGTGAGCTGCGCCACAGAACTTCCCCTGTGATGACTGTTGTCTCTACATGGAGTTTCCGTTTTCCTATCCAGCGGCAGCCCACAGATATGACAATCAACTGCCTACTCACATAAGGCATAATTCTCCTTCGTTTTGCCCATGGAAATGTTGTTGCAATAAATTCCATCAACTTCACACACAATTTTTTCGAGCTCAGAGAGCAGCGATTCCTCAGTATTATCCCTGGAGTAAGATTCTAATTTGTTGTAACCGGAGTCATACAAATATACAACTTGATATATTGCCACATACAGTACTTGCTGTTCTGTGAAGGTAGGATGGGAGGAATTAGACACCTTCACAATGCACCACAGGAGCTCGGAGGCACTCGAAGTTGGCATATCCGACGAAGGGACATCCCTCCAGGCGGTGGTCGTTCTTATACTCTTAAAACCTTGTTAGCCTTGATAGATATTTCCTACACGTAACGGTTCATAACTCTAGCAGTCCATGCAGTGTCTTTCTACAACCTCACCCTTTGTAAAACAATTAAGACATCTAGGGCAAAAATATCTTGCACATTTTTTGTACTAAATTGAGAGGAAAGTAGGTGGGCCCATGTTCCTGATTCCGCGTAATGTTGCCTCTCACCCTCAGAGAACAGCAACAAATCTAAATGTTTCAGGTGCTCACCAGCTAATTTTGAAAAGAAGAGGGATCCAGTATTTTATGCTTCACTTCTTTGTTATGCATAGTGTGCTCATGGCCATCTTGTTCTTCTGGTTTGCTGTCATCAACATTCAGGGTGTATACGTGAATTGAATAATCATGGTACCGCTTCTCGAATTTTGGTATGTTCTGGAGATTTATGACAAATGAGGTACCTTGGAAATTATGAAGCCTGCAAAAATCAGATGTGTAGTATGTTTTACTACAGTCTTCCTATTTCAGTTAATTTCTACTAGAAGCAAGAAGCAAGCATGCAAGGCAAAATTCATCCCACTCAGTAGTATCATTAATAAATGCTTTTTAGCGGCAATATCTTTCTGAAGATGGGTGAAACTGAATCCCTCGGTAGGTGCAATAAAGACTTACGAGTATGTATTGAAGTGAAGTTAGTTGAGCGCTTTACTAGGCCCTCTTTCCTTCATTTCGTAAAAACGGCCCAGTATGACGCTCTTGGTAAAAGTTCCGAACTACTCAGAGATTGACTTGCTCCAAGATGTTACACCATTAGCCTCCCCAAATTTGGAAGATGTTTTTTCGTCAACAGCATCACTGCCCTTTTTCGACGGGTGCATGAGTTCAGAGTATAGCAGTGCTTTTCACTTAATAGTTGGATACCGTGCGTCACTGACAAATCTAGGGAGCTCCCTTTCCAAAATGGCTTCACAAGCATTAAGGAAATTGGCAGGATCTCGGCAGGCGTATTCGTGTTGTTATTGTGAGCCTGTGATATCCTGTCCCCATGTGCACCAGCAATCACAGAGCAGTGCAGGCCAGCTGCTAAACTTTCTTGGTTATCTGCAACAGAGTGGGCAGCGCGGCTGCTGCTGCTGCCAAACCCAGTACAATGTCGTGGTGATGTCTGGTGGCGACGATCATGAGATGGTCCAGCGAATTTTATATGGTCTTATACAGAGTCTTCTGAATCTCTTCAATCTTTCCACCAGAAAGCCCTACTATGAGTTATTCCAGCAGTCCACACATATCTTAACAATTTCATAGAATGACATGTTGGTTCTCATATTTCCTTGTTAAATATGCTTTAAATTCATATTTTTCTGGTTGAAAGTGATAATAAGTTTCATATTCTCCGTGACCAACTGCTTCAAAATCCTTGAGTGTCTCTGACTCAAATAGAAGACATTGACGTTCATATGACACCCAAAACAGAAATATTTCTGGATGTCATCCTGGTTTTAGACTGCAACGTCGTAATATTTTTGCTGAAACAGGGTTTCTGAAAAAAGTATATACATGCTTGAAGTGAATACCCTCAGGATGTTTAAACACTGATAGATCAAGATCTTCTCGAGCTTTTCTTTCTGCCATATTTACAGGGGGAGATATTCTTATTTCTTCTAATTTTTTTCCATAGGCTTTTGCAGTTACCACAAGAGCCTCGTTGATCTTTGAGTTTGTTGCCTCGATAAATGACTATATTCTATCATTCAGCTGCCACACCTGAGATTCACCTTTTGCAGCTGGTGCCTTGATAATTCTGTCCAATTCCTTAATCTTGTGTTTATTGCTTGCTCACTTCTATGGATTCTATTACGCATCTGAGATACACCTTTTGCAGCTATTGGTTTGGACACAGCTATCCAATTCCATTAATCTTGCATTGATTGTCTCGATTATTCTGTCGATATATAAACATATGTTTGGTCTGTGCTTCATCCTATCGGAATGAGTGAACTACATACGTGCGAATTTATCCATAATCTACAATATATTGACGCAGTTACATAATAGTACACTACATTTTACACAAAATCTCGAAGTTTCTTCCGTATCAGCCGTCATTCAATTTCCTCATGTTATCAATAACCAGAAAGCCCTACTATGAGTTATTCCAGCAGTCCACACATATCTTAACAATTTCATAGAATGACATGTTGGTTCTCATATTTCCTTGTTAAATATGCTTTAAATTCATATTTTTCTGGTTGAAAGTGATAATAAGTTTCATATTCTCCGTGACCAACTGCTTCAAAATCCTTGAGTGTCTCTGACTCAAATAGAAGACATTGACGTTCATATGACACCCAAAACAGAAATATTTCTGGATGTCATCCTGGTTTTAGACTGCAACGTCGTAATATTTTTGCTGAAACAGGGTTTCTGAAAAAAGTATATACATGCTTGAAGTGAATACCCTCAGGATGTTTAAACACTGATAGATCAAGATCTTCAAGTGAATGCCCTTAAGATGTTTTAACAGTGATAGATCAAGATTAGTCTTCCCGCAGTTCCAACAAGTAAGGCACATATGTTACTGGAAAGGAATGATCCATTTGTTTTCTTACTCTCCCAGTTTCCAGGATCATTGCACGACCAGTCAGCTACTACAAGACTGTTATGATGGAGGTGATGATGACTATGCGCTCATATTGGTATACAGGGTATGTTACAGAGAACACACATGTAGCTCTTAAACTTTTTTTATTTATGAACACTTACATATTGCAGGGTATATGAACAGACATAAAAAAGAGCATAGTTTCATTCTTGTATCTGGTACAATAGGCTCATATGTTTCTTCTTCAATAAAAGCACAACATGAATCATAGGGTCGAAAAATGGTTTCTTCCAATGGGCGCTGAGTTTGCTGAACAGACTGTGACAGACTATTCCACAATGTCTCGTAGAATGGGCAGTTGCGCGATTGCCACCTGGCTGGTAGTCAACAGCACACTTTATAGCATAACTTTTGTAAATTAGGTTTTTAAATGTCTGTTTCTGTAGATGTATGTACTCTCTGCTGTTAATTAGTTTGATTGTTCCAGGGAAGTTTCCTGCTGTGACCATATGATCTCCCAGTATTACTGACTATGAGTGAACGTTCCTGTGGAACAAAGCAGAGATCAGCATTGACATATCACGCAGTCGAACCCAGTCATCTGCATATGATAACAATCTAGCACGAGTAAATTGTGAATTTTCAAATATAATCACAGAATAGAACTCCTGGACTGAGATCATACCGACATTGACATGTTTACAGTTGATGTTGTTTAAACTGTAGCTAACTTTAAATAACATAATTACCGCACCATGTGGTTGCTGTGGCAATTGCACCTCACCTGTTACGCACATTGACATCTTCACCTTTTGCCGATTCTCTCACGACTGGGTGAACGATTTTCCCAATGCTGTTAATATGAATTATTTGCAGCAGCTTATGAAACTTTAAAAAAATGTTGTTCTTGGTTTCGGTATAGAATACGCTGGGCTCAACTGACAATTCATCGTCAGAATGAACAAGGTTATCATCCTTTGTGGAGCGACAGTGCTCGTCATTATCTTACGTGAGGGCGGTGAGTGTATATTGCACAACTTTGGTGTAGCCAAGTAATCGACTTCACCAAGATATTCGCCTTGATCGACCTCAGGCCCTTATGCAAGCAGTTATTCGTCTTGGCATTGATTGATAGAGTTGTTGGACTTCTTCCTCAGAGATATCATGCCAGCAACACTTTCCCAATTATGGACAGCTTCAGAGGCAGCGTGGCTCAGTATTTCTGCAGGGGACTTCAAACGACTTGTTGAGTCCATGCCACGTCGAGTTCTTCTACTACGCCGGGCCAAAGATGGTCAGACACTATATTAACAGGGGTCCCATGACTTTTGTCACCTCAGTTTGTTTCAGGTAACGTCCACTGATGAATCAGCCATTATCTCGCTATGAAGGGAGAACAATGGCTGCACATCTTTGGTGTAGCCAAGAAATCGACTTCACCCAGATATTCACCATGATCGACCACAGGCCCTTATGCAAGCAGTTATTCGTCTTAGCATTGATTGATAGAGTTGTTGGGTTTGCTCCTCAGAGATATCATGCCAAATTCTGTCCCATTGGCGAGTTAGATCGTCAAAATCACTCGAGACGTTCTCAGTTGGAGAGAGATCCGGCGACCTTGCTGGCTAAGGTACGGTTGGCAAGTACGAAGACAAGTAAAAATTCTCGCTGTGCGAGGGCGGGCATTATCTTGCTGAAATGTAAGCCCAGAGTGGCTTGCCATGAAGGGCAACAAACCGGGGTGTACAATATCGTTGACTTCCCGCTGCGCTATAAGCTGTCACGGAGGGCAACCAAAGGAGTTCTATGAATTGAAATGGCACCGCAGACCATCACTCCTGTTTGTCAGACCGTATTGCGGGCGACAGTCAGATTGGTATCCTGCCGCTGTCTGGAGCGTCTCCAGACACGTCTTCGCTTGTCATCGTGGCTCAGTTCGAAGCGGGATTCACCAGTGAAGACAGTTATACTTCAGTCAATGAGATTCCCGGCCAAAGACGTGTCCGGAGACGGGCCAGATAGTGGTAGGATACCATCCTGACTGTCACCACCTCACGACCCGAGAAACAGGGTGTCATCTCATTTCATAGGAGGACCCCTTTGGTTGTCATCCGCGGCACCCTAGCAGCACAGCGTCGACGATATTCTACGCCCCGGTTTGTTGCCCTTCGTGGCAGGCCATCCTGGGCTTACATTTCAGCAAGATAATGCACGCCCACAAACGACGATAGTCTCTATCGCTTGACCGCTTGCCTTCGTACTTTCCAAACCCTACCTTATCCAGCAAGGTTGTCGAATCTCTCCCCAAATTAGAACGTTTGGAGTTGTATGTGGAGGATCCTCCAACCAGCTCGGGATTTTGACGATCTAACGCGCCAATGGGATAGAATTTGGCACGATGTCCCTCAGAATGACATCCAGCAACTCTATCAATCAATGCCAACCCGAATAACTGCTTTCATAAAGGCTAGAGGTGGATCAACACGTATTGACTTGGTTAATTTGTGAAGCGCTTTCTGTTGAATAGATCATCCAATTTTTCTGAAATTGTAATCAATTGTTTTACTGTACATGCGCATCACATCTACCGATTTCCGTCCGATTTGCATAATTACTTCGTGGTGTTTCTTTTTTTCTGTTGTCTTTAGTGCGTACTTATCCCGTCGACCCAACAGACCTCAATCAGACATCAATTTACCCAAAGGACCATTCATTCTCCCTTCTTCATACTCACCCTAAATGCACGTCCCTCCCATCAGGTGGTAGTGAAATGTGATAGAGTGCAGTGTTTGTTTTAACCTCCTTACATCTTATTGTTTTTAAATGTCTGACTACGTTTTCCTACGTGTTGTTTTAAATAGCATAAATGAAAAGAATTTTTATATGTTTTATTATATCGTTTTTAAATTTTTATTCCATATTTGTACACTGCTGGCCATTAAAATTGCTACACCACGAAGATGACGTGCAACAGACGCGAAATTTAACCGACAGGAAAAAGATGCTGTGATATGCGAATGATTAGCTTTTCAGAGCATTCACACAAGGTTGGCAACACCTACAACGTCCTGACATGAGGAAAGTTTCCAACCGATTTCTCATACACAAATAGCAGTTGACCGGCGTTGCCTGGTGAAACGTTGTTGTGATGCCTCATGTAAGGAGGAGAAATGCGTACCATCATATTTCCGACTTTGATAAAGGTCGGATTGCAGCCTATCGCGATTGCGGTTTATCGTATCGTGACATTGCTGCTTGCGTTGATCGATATCCAATGACTGTTAGCAGAATATGGAATCGGTGGGTTCAGGAGGGCAATACGGAACGCCGTGCTGGATCCCAACGGCCTCGTATCACTAGCAGTCGAGATGACAGGTATCTTATCCGCATGGCTGTAACGGATCGTGCAGCCAAGTCTCGATCCCTGAGTCAACAGGTGGGGACATTTGCAAGACAACAACCATCTGCACGAACAGTTCGACGACGTTTACAGCAGCATGGACTATCAGCTCGGAGACCATGGCTGCGGTTACCCTTGACGCTGCATCACAGACAGAAGCGCCTGCGATGGTGTACTCAATGACGAACCTGGGTGCACGAATGTCAAAACGTCATTTTGTCGGATGAATCCAGGTTCTGTTTACAGCATCATGATGGTCGCATCCGTGTTTGTCGACATCGCGGTGAACGCACATTGGAAACGTGTATTCGTCATCACCATACTGGCGTATCACCCGGCGTGATGGTATGGGATGCCATTGGTTACACGTCTCAGTCACCTCTTGTTCGCATTGACGGCACTTTGAACAGTGGACGTTACATTTCAGATGTGTTACGACCCGTGGCTCTACCCTTCATTCGATCCCTGCGAAACCCTACATTTCAGCAGGATAATGCACGACTGCACGTTGCAGGTCCTGTACGGGCCTTTCTGGATACAGAAAATGTTCGACTGCTGCCCCGGCCAGCACATTCTCCAGATCTCTCACCAACTGAAAACGTCTGGTCAATGGTGGCCGAGCAACTGGCTCGTCACAATACGCCAGTCACTCGTCTTGATGAACTGTGGTATCGTGTTGAAGCTGCATGGGCAGCTGTAGCTGTACACGCCTTCCAAGCTCTGACTCAGTGTCCAGGCGTATGAAGGCCGTTATTACGGCCAGAGGTGGTTGTTCTGGGTACTGATTTCTCAGGATCTATGCATCGAAATTGCGTGAAAATGTAATCACATGTCAGTTCTAGAATAATATATTCGTCCAATGAATACCCGTTTATCATCTGCATTTCTTCTTGGTGTAGCAATTTTAATGGCCAGTAGTGTATCTCTTCAGCTCGTTTGAAAAGCGGCATATTGTTCCGCTGCAAGCTAACCCTCGCCCTTATGGGAAGAATGACTCAAATAACAACAAAGAGAAAAATAGCTAGCGGAACATCGTGTCTCTTTAACTCGTTGTGCTCTGTCTGCCTCGAGTTTCGTACACCATTGTTGACATTGCTGTGACCTGGAATATGCGTATGGATTAACCTTCGGACTAACGACTGATTGCTGTGCATACGACCTTGCCCCGAATTGCCTTATAGACTCCGCTTACGGTCAATCTGTATGACTTACGAGTGGCTGCTGCCTGTCGTATCTGCTCCGGATCCTTGTTTGCGCTGTGTACTGCGGTGAGAGCGCAATAAATACTTGTTAAAATAGGAAACATGCTACCGAAAAATAAAACTGGGAAACAAGTTATCAACGATAGAGTGGATTTCTGCCTTCCTAACAAAATGGCATACTAAAGACTTAAAGGTCACTTGTTGCTTCTTCCTCTCTGGCAATGATATATTTATATCTTTGAAAAAATACAAAGTTGCACAGTGATTTCACATTAATCTGTACGTCCCCAATAGAGTGGCCCATCCTTTTACAAATTTAGTGTTTCTTCACGCACAGTTTTAAGACCTATTTTGCTGAAATTAAAGACGAAGAACCCATGCCAGAGTGACCGAGAAGTTGCGTCATTTAAGTATGTGTTTTTTATTACTGATTATCAGTGTGTTCGACTGCTGTTATACTGCAAAAAGAAATTTTCACTGAGCAGAGGAGTGTGTGCTGATACGAAACTTCGTGGCAGATTAAAACTGAGTACCAGACCGAGGACCGAGACAAGAACTCGGGACCTTAGCCTTTCGCAGACAAATCCTCTACTCACTGGGCTGCCCAAGCACGACTCAGGACCTGTCCTCACAGCTTGACTTCCGCCAGTATCTGATCTACCTTTTGAACTTCTTAGAACCTCTCCTGCGTAACTTGCGGCATTAGCAATCCTGGAGAGAAGAATTCATTTCAGTCAAGCGTGTGGACACACTGAAGAAGTTAAGGCTACATTTAGATTTCTTAAATAAGTTTCCTTTTTCTTGTGATTCCGTCACTTCCTACCTTAGTGCCAAAGTAGCTACGAAATATCTTAGGACGACATATGATACGGCGGAAACAAGAGTGAAGTTAATGTAAGGTTTCAATGGCCTATTAACAGCTGATGAAGAACCAAAAATAATTAATTTTTCAACATGTCCAATATCACAGGAGACAATACCCTGATTATTAAAAAAAGCACAGTGAAACGAAAATGTGCTAAAACTAGTATTTATTTATGCTTCATTCACACATTTTGCACGTACACAAGTCTTATTAAATATTTAAGTCCGTTGCGGTATGGGTTAGTATTAACTAATGGTAATGAAATGTGGCACATCATCGAAACATGTTAAAAGTAAAAAATAGGAGGGGGAGGGTGCTGAAATACTTTACATTTTTATGTAACCCCCATATAAGAACCACCCTAGTCCCCATAAACTGGCTGCTTGAGTCAGCTCAAAGGTTGGAAGGAGGCAAATGCAATTCATCTACAGTACCTAGATTTCAGCTAAAATTCATAATTACAAAAAGCTTACGTAAATTCAGATAGTGTCTAAGAAGTTTGAACCTAAAGATACGTAGTGTAACAGAAAATTCTGCTGCTAAACGAAAAGGTATTTCAGGGCACTGAAAATGCTTCGGAGTAAACAGAGCGAAATGCTTACGGCAGAAGACAAATAAGTTTTTATACATGCTTGACAAGTAAAAACTTCAACAGCCAAGCTCGCCAATTATAATTTTATTTTTTTATGAGCAGGTTCGGCAAATCTACGTTATCATCATCATATCTTATGTAAACACATCTAAATACGTCTCCATTACATGTACAATATACCGCTTCAGGACGTGACAGGTCATTCAATCTTGTTTTATTATTGACATGCGGAAGTACCGCTTTCGGGATGTTCCTGGAATGACATGTCATGACTTGACACTATATATTGTACATATGATGGAGATGTATTTGCATAAGATCCGATGATGGCAATTTAGATTGTTGAAACCGGTCATCAAAAATAAAATTATAACTAACGATCTTGGCTGTTGAAGCTTTTACTTTAATACACTGAAGTGACAAAATTCATGAGTTAGAGATATGCAAATATACAGAGGGCGCTCCTAGTATCGTGTACATAAGGTATAAAAGGGCAGCGCATTGGCGAAGCTGTCATTTGTACTCAGGTGATTCATGTGAGAAGGTTTCCGACGTGATTATGACCGCACGGCGGGAATTAACAGACTTTAAATGCGGAATGCTAGTTGGAGATAGACGCTTGGGACAGTCCATTTCTGAAATAGAGAATTCAATATTTCGAGATCCACAGTGTCAAGAGAGTTCCAAGGATATCAAATTTCAGGCGTTACCTCTCACCGCTGACAACACAGTGGTCAACGGCCTTCACTTAACGACCGACAGCATCAGCGTTTGCATGGCGTTGTCAGTTTTAACAGACAAACAACACTGCGTGAAATAACCGCAGAAATCAATGTGGGACGTACGACGAACGTATACGTTGGGACAGTGCTGCGAAATTTGGTGTTAATGGGGAATGGCAGCAGACGACAGCGCGATTGCCTTTATTAGCAGCTCGACATCGCCTGCAGCGCCTCTCCTGAGCTCGTGACCATATCGATTGGACCCTAGACGACCATCAGTTGGTAAGAGCTTGTGGTAGGGTTCGAGTGTGGCGCAGGACCCATGAAGCCATGGACCCAAGTTGTTAAAAGGCACTTTGCAATTTGGTGGTGGCTCCATAATGGTGTGGGCTGTGTTTGCATGCAATGGACCGAGTCCTCTGGATGTCTGGCTACTTGGAGATCATTTGCAGCCATTCATCGACTCCATGCTGCCAAATATCGATGGAATTTTTGTGGATGACATTTCGCCATGCCCGCATCTCGTGGTCGTGCGGTAGCGTTCTGGCTTCCCACGCCCGGGTTCCCGGGTTCGATTCCCGGCGGGGCCAGGGATTTTCTCTGCCTCGTGATGGCTGGGTGTTGTGTGCTGTCCTTAGGTTAGTTAGGTTTAAGTAGTTCTAAGTTCTAGGGGACTTATAACCACAGCTGTTGAGTCCCATAGTGCTCAGAGCCATTTGAACCATTTTGAACATTTCGCCATGTAACTGGGCCATAGAGGTTCGCGATTGGTTTGAAGAACATTCTGAGCAGTTCAAGCAAATGGTTTGGCCACCCAGATCACCCGCCGCGAATCCCATCGAAAACATATGGGAGATAATCGAGATGTCAGTTTGTGAACAAAATCCTACACCAGCAACACTTTCCCAAGTATGGACAGCTACAGAGACAGTGTCGCTCAGTATTTCTGCAGGGGACTTCAAACGACTTGTTGAGTCCATGCCACGTCGAGTTCTTGCACTACGCCGGGCAAAAGGTGATACGACACTGTATTAACAGATGTCCATGACTTTCGTCACCTCAGTGTGTTTCAGGTAACTTGTTCTTCCCTTCTTTTCTTTGCATTTTTCCACTTTATCTACGGCGTTGGCGGTGTTATATGGCCTAAGGTAATATCAGTGGTAGACAGTAGCAGATGCCATTCCTGACACCACAACTCCCCCCGGAAGGGAATCTGCCAACTTCATCCGTCTACGTCTAGAGCAAACCTATGCTCAAATGTCAGAATGTTATTCTAAATGTTTGCATTGCGTGTATCTAAGAGGGGAAGTGGGCACGAGCCCGGAAGTTACCTAGGTAGATGTGGGAAACCCCATAAAATTCACATCCCGCCTGGCCGGGTCACCAGCCCTCGTCGTAAATCGATGCGGGGCAGGCTTGTCTCCTCGTATACCAGAAAGAGCTCATTAAACGCGCGCGGGCGGGTGGCCTGACAAATAAGTTGTCATTTCGTTAAAAATAACTTTCGACGGGGCATGGTTCAAATGGCTCTGAGCACTATGGGACTCAACTGCTGTGGTCATAAGTCCCCTAGAACTTAGAACTACTTAAACCTAACTAACCTAAGGACATCACACACATCCATGCCCGAGGCAGGATTAGAACCTGCGACCGTAGAGGTCGTGCGGTTCCAGACTGTAGCGCCTTTAACCGCTCGGCCACTTCGGCCGGCCTCGACGGGGCATAATTACTGCTTTCAGTACTGAGAAAAGAATCGGCAGTCCAAATACTTTTAAAAAGTTTCTAAATGGTATTTGGGAGCGTGCAAGAGATAAGTCCCTGCAGACGCACTATCCTGTGTGCCTTCGGTGGCTGTGATGGATAGAGCGTCTGCCATGTAAGCCGGAGATCCCGGGTTCGAGTCCCAGTCGGGGCACACATTTTCAACATGTCCCCAATGAACTACATCAACGCCATTTGCAGCTAGGGTGTCCATTTAATTATCATTTCGTATTTGGAAGGAAGGAATTTACTGAAACTTCCTGGCAGATTAGAACTGTGTGTTGGACCGAGACTCGAACTCGGGACCTTTGCCTTTCGTGGACAAGTGCTCTACCTTCTGAGCTAACCAAGCACGACTCACGGCCCCTCCTCACAGGTTCAATTCCGTCAGTACCTCGTCTCCTACCTTCCAAACTTCACAGAAGCTCTCCAGGTCTGCAGGCAAAGGTCCCGAGTTCGAGTCCTGGTCCGGCACACAATTTTAATCTGCCAGGAAGTTTCATGGAATTTACTGTTAGTCGACATAGAGGTTATTAGTCACAGAGTTCCATTTCGAATAGGCAGTGATGGGGCAAGAAAACAACTGTTGCGATTTTTAAGGAGCCATTTCGGCCTGCACCCGTAGCGACTGATAGAACTTCAGGGAATTTAAGTAGTAAGAGCCAGGGGAGGAAGTGAATTATTTTCTTCCTGAATCCGATGGCAGTGCGCAGAGCGTGATTTAACCACTGTCACCTGGAACGGAATCGAAGAATAAATGCAGCGTCCGCTTATAGCAGCGCTTCATAACTTGCTGTAATTATCCTCTGAGGGCACAATGAAATTTCCCCTGAGAGCGTAATAAAATTTTCTGGGGGTCTAAGTCTACCGTGACTGTGGATAGTTAGCTTTCTTATCTGAGAAGGGATTGTAGCTACACTCGCTATGCACTGGCAATTGCTTCGCCATTGATTCTAAAACAAATAAACACACATGCTATTGGAAAAAAAAGGCTCTGAGCACTATGGGACTTAACATCTGAGGTCATCAGTCCCCTAGAACTTAGAACTACTTCAACACATCCATGCCCGAGGCAAGATTCGAACCTGCGACCGGAGCGGTCGCGCGGTTCCAGACTGAAGCGCCTAGAACCGCTCGGCCACTCCGGCCGGCTCGGAACAACACATGTTAAATAAATGTCGCATTCAATATTTATGGATTTGAAAGTAAATCTTTCAGTATGATAACAATTAAAATAAAACAAGGGTCTGAACAGATGTGGAACATGGTTCATGATCTGTAGTGACTGAGAAACACTCAAATATAAATTAGGTTGTTAGACATCAGCAGTACCAATCGTCTCATTGACGCATTAGTTCGTGCCTTAATAAAATACTCACAGGAGCTAAATGTAATTCATCTTTAATCACTTTAAAAAATCAAAGGAAATTCTCTTTCATTCTAAAGTTTAGTTAGGCGCTAAAATTGGTAATGGGGTGAGGGGGTGGGCGGGAGAGTACTAGCTAATATCTGACTGCACTCTGGGGTAATGGTGTATGAAAGGCTAGGAACCACTGGGTTATGGAGATGGGACTGCGCGGCAGATGTTGCGTCGTTTTCCGGTGTGCAGTTTCGATCCGGCTGCGGCTGACCAGAGAGGGGGCGCGTGGCTCGTTCATAATTACTTCGCAACTGACGCCGGCCGACGGCTGGCTGCAGCCGGGAAGGTCGGCGTTGCCGTGTCGTGCAGGGCTACGAGTAGCGGCAGCTTTACTCTCGCGAAACAAAGGGAATCGAATACTCGGATAACAACCTTAATGAGTATAGCCTGTGCGATGTGAATGTAAAATGACACGTTCCGCATCATTACGATTTATCGTGCAAGTGATCCACGGAACATGAGGCCAATTAACTAATTAACTGTCTGATGAGTGGATTCAGGGTTCGGTTCTGTGGGGGGTCGTCAGAGTATTACTGCCTCCTCACCGCTCAAACATACTATAGTAAGTTACACATGCCGTGCTACGCTAACACAATTGCGCAACAAGAGTGGCGCATTGTCAGAAGAGAATGTGTGTTCTGGGTTTCCTGCAGACATAGTTCTGCTGTCGTATGGTTAGGTGCGTCACAATGCGAGCGTGAAATAGCGTGGCAACTGGAAACGTACTCCAAAGCTGAAGTACGCGGGACAGTACGATTCTTTTTGGCACACATATCTATTGTGAAGTTCTGGCGGTATGTGGGTGTAATCCAATGTTAAGCCCAGCCGTAATGAAATGCTGCCAACAATTCGACAGAGGCCGTGCAGAAATGGGTGACGCTAATCGGGAAGGAAGACCATCGACATCGACCAAAACCGACAACGACCGCGTAATCGAGGAACTGATTTGCAGCAGTCGCAGCTTTTCCGGATCAGGACGTTCACACAGCGTCCTCGGATAGCTATGTTACCATGGAGTGGATTTCTATAGCCGAAGAATTATACGATTGGCAAGACGTTCCGATCGATGTTTACAAAATGGCTGTGAGAACTATGCGACTTAACTTCTGAGGTCATCAGTCGCCTAGAACTTAGAACTAATAAAACCTAACTAACCTAAGGACATCACACACATCCATGCCCGAGGCAGGATTCGAACCTGCGACCGTAGCGGTCGCTCGGCTCCAGACTGCAGCGCCTAGAACCGCACGGCCACTCCGGCCGGCTCGATGTTTACAGAGAATTGGTGACTATGTTGCAAAATAATGTCACGCATCTGCGTCACGTCGAAGTGTAGTGCATCAGTCAGTAAAGGTTATTTGGTCGCCCATAACTGTGTGTAACTTATGTTTTGAAGTATTTTTTGAGAGAGTCATGAACCCATGATTTCCCCCTCCCTCTCCTCTTGAATTCTCGCCTGCAGTCTGTCTGCAACGAGCACCCCTTCACCCGTGCAGCCCATTTCTAATGTGCATGAGCCCATAATGTGACATTTCACGTCATCTGGTGCGCCTCAAGGAAAACAGAGTCTTGAAAATGAAGAAAAACTTCATAAGTTCTCTGACTTTAGAGTTCCGGATAACATTTCAATTACTGTATACATTGTTTCCGATGAGCGTGTTTTCTTTGCCATGCAGTCTCTCTCATTTGATTTTAAGGAAAATCTACAGTGCAAAAAATTTAATCCCGTCGCTTATTACAGTCTCACATCACAGCTTGATGATGAGCTAGATACCTTTTTGTTATTGGTCATGCCTCTTATTACGCTCAGAAATTAAGTAGTAAACCGCATGTGATTCGAATAGTTCGTAGTAAAAAATGTAATTGCTGGGTATGTTATGATTAGTTCACGTAAGTCTTTTTGCCCTCTAGTGTTTTTATTATCATATTTGAACAATAGTGCAATAATTCTTATCGAACGCTACGGAGTTATGTTAGTAAAAATATAAAGTATGTATGGGTCGATGTTTTTCAGATACACCTTGTAATGAAACGTTATTTTCTGTATTACTAGTGAATTAAAAACTATTGCCTAAATTTTCGCAAAAATGGCAACCGGAAACAAACAGAAATCAATACACGTCTGACAACGAAAATCTGAGAACAAACACCAGTTGATATCGTTCTTGTGTCGATTGCTGCCGACACGAGGCGATACCGTGAAACGGCAGGTCTCGTTCTCGGATGTGGTATTCGAATACCATTTATTTCTTGAGAACACCGACTGCGTGTTGAAACCGATAATTTTTCAATTCTCAGTTCGCGGATTCCAACACCAACAGATCGGTATGCACAGAATATAATCTACGATAGAAGAACATGGCGAAGATTGACAAACTGCCTATTGGCTTCTGTCTCGGGTTCTTCGGCCGACGTTCATCTAATGATTTTTCTGACGTTTCGCCAGCACGAGTGGCTGGCATTGTCAAAGCTTCACCCTCCATTGCCGGCAATGGAGGGTGAAGCTTTGGTAATGCCAGCCACTCGTGCTGGCGAAACGTCAGAAAAATCATTAGATGAACGTCGCCCGAAGAACCCAAGAGAGAAGCCAATAGGCAGTTTGTCAACAAGTGTCCACGAAAACCTTAACAATTTTGTATGGCGAAGATTATCATTAGACCGTATTCCAAACTTTTACAAATGAGTAGGTACCTTTGAGGACATTTTATCCGATAAAAATTTCACTAATATCATGCCAGACCTTTAATATCCTGTCGCTCCCACGACATGGAGACAGGCTCGGAGAGTAGCGACTGTATCGCTTGTGTCATGGGCAGTTCTGATTCTGGGTGCTGTGACTCCAGGGGTCGTGGCAATCGCGTCACATGGGAATGGCACTGGCCCGCTAGAGGAAATCGTTACAACTCGGAAGCGCTGTTACAAATATGTATTTCTGATAAGACTGCGCGCAGAATTGCTGTTTGATGGAATCTTGATGCTCGGTTTCTATTTGAGCCAGAAAGATGGTGTAAAAGGTTATCGGTTTAGCCCGGACTAGCGGCCATTTCCTTAACCATTCGAATATCTGTCTTACTGTAGCTATGTTACAGAATATTAAGCAAGTTTTGAACGACGAACAGGAGCTGGAAGACAGGCAAATTGTACGAATCGATTAATTCATTTTTCAGAAGAATGAAATTGGGTTGAAATTAATGCTCAGGTAATCACGCAATTTGTATGGGCACCTTTCGAATTTTACATGAAAAAACAGTTACTTTCGTTCGGATTTTTCATGCGAAAACAGTCACCCTTAAATAACTCCAGACTGGAGCGAGATTACTGGTCCAAATTTGGTCCTCCGGCACATCGGACCTTGGTCTTAGATAGATTTTAACTCTTTGAAGAAATCTTGCTTCGCTTGGAGTTTACATGCAAAAAACACATTTTTCTGGGTGGTTTTTGAAGCGAGCTTTATCTATACTTTAAACTCGTACGAATTGGTTCAAAGCTTTCACAAAGGTAGATAAATAGATAAAGTCTAAACGAATTTTTTTATCCAATAATCTGTATCCGTTGTCGATATACAATGGTGTCAAGTGGAACTAAATGTTGTTCGTAAAATTCATTCTCGCGTCAATTGTATGTGCGGAAACGATTTAAAATGAAAAAAAATAAATAAACAAGTGTACTTACGATAAAACTGAAAACTCACCTTCAAAAATCTAGCTTCATTCGGATTTTACGTGCAAAAAACGCCTTTTCTGTGAGTTTTTCTTAAGCGCGCTACTTCTTTGTTTTAGACTTTTTCTAATCCAAATTTTTTTTTAAAGTGGACAAATACATGTAACTAATGGTCGACCTGTTGTTTTGTGATAGCTTTATCCTTTGCCACGATATAAGCAACATGGTTTGAAAGACGATAAAGAAAACCTATACCAGATCAGTCGTCACCCGAGTCAACAAAAATTTACATCGGTTGAAAAGTTATGGTGGTCTAATGTCAAAATTACGGTAGAGTATAAATTAGGAACCAAAGTGAAAAACGCTCCTACCGTAGCATTAAAAAAAGGCGAATACGTGTTGTGCAGCGCTAGGGACGTAAAAGAAGGGAACTAAGTTTTCGAATTGTCTGGCAGCTTTAAAGACATTTAAATCAAAACATCTTGATATATTAGCGTTCTTTACGAGTTAATTTACTGCCCGAGTGGAGTGACCTTTCTTAGACCCACCGCTTGTTACAGGTATGATAAGGGGTATAAGTACAACAGGCACAGATTTATGTGCTTCTAGAGAATGGGATACATCTACAATAGGAATGTATCTCGGGGGTGTGGGGGTGGGGTTAAGAATCTATCATAGGAGGTATCCCATAGTGGGCGTGGACAGATCCTAAACTTTAATGACACGTTCTGCCATACTGTACTACATGACAAATGGCATAATGGATGACAAAGTAGTATGTGTTGTGCTATGTGATGTGACATCACGTATCATGTCAGTTTGATTGACACGATGCTTTATATTACATGCCATGGATACTAATAGTAACACCGAGCGAGGTGGCGCAGTGGTTAGACACTGGACTCGCATTCGGGAGGACGACGGTTCAATCCCGCGTCCGGCCATCCTGATTTAGGTTTTCCGTGATTTCCCTAAATCGCTCCAGGCAAATGCCAGGATGGTTCCTTTGAAAGGGCACGGCCGACTTCTTTCCCCATCCTTCCCTAATCCGATAAGACCGATGACCTCGCTGTCTGGTCTCCTTCCCCAAACAACCCAACCCCAACCCATTAACAAGTAATAATGTGCGAATATGTCAAGATGTTTTGATTTAAATATCTTTGAAGCAGCTAGGTAAGTCGAAAAGCTAGTTTCATTCTTTACTCTGCCCAGGACATATACGCCTTTCTTTGTGTTGCCCCGAGCATGGATGTGTGTGATGTCCTTAGGTTAGTTAGGTTTAAGTAGTTCTAAGTTCTAGGGGACTGATGACCTCAGATGTTAAGTCCCATAGTGCGCAGAGCCATTTGCAACTTTTTTTTTGGTGGGGAAATCGGCAGTTAGCGCGAGCGACACACGGCGGAGTTCTTCCATTTATGCGTAGCATATTTTTCCAACAGTTACTGGGAGCAAATTTTTCCAACGATACGATTAACATATAAGCGAGATACGGACATGCTGCGTTTCTCAGGGATATGGGAGCGTCTCCAGACGCCGGAATTTTTTACCAGGCACGTCGGCGCAGTGATGGTGGGGTGACGACTAGTTTCGTATACGTCTTTCGGAATTTTCAGGGACCATCGGTAAAATTGTTATTAGTACTGGAGCGATGAGGTCATCAACAGTGTACGCTTACAGAAGTTTCAAGCAGGAATTTATTTCTTATTAAATACTACATTGCCCGCCCGGTTATCCGTGCGGTCTAACGCACGGCTTTCCGGATTGGGAAGGAGCGTCTAGTCTCCGGCACAAATTCGCCCGGCGGACTTGTGTCGAGGTCTGGTGAGCCGGCCAGTCTGTGGATGGGTTTTAGGCGGTTTTCCATCTGCCTCGGCGAATGCGGGCTGGTTTCCCTTATTTCGCCTCAGCTACACTATGTCGACGATTGCTGCGCAAACAAGTTCTCCACGCACGCGTGCACCACCATTACTCGACCATGCAAACATTCGAGAGGCATTTGAAAAGCCCTTGAAAAGTCCGAGAGATGGCACCACCGGCATGTATTGAGGTCATGTTTAGTTAGTAGCATCATTGGAAAGAACGCACACCAAGTTTCAGCCACATTGGTCTATTTGTTTGTGTTTGACATTCGTGTGAATCAAGGAAGTCGAGTGGTTGTCAAAAAATGGACGAAGAAGAATTTCGTGCGGTGATTAAACTTTACTTTATGAAAGGCAAAACGCCTCAGGAGACTAAAGGGAAACTTGATAAACATTACAGTGACTCTGCACCGCCGGCCGAGGCGCTACAGTCTGGAACCGCGCGACCGCTATGGTCGCAGGTCCGAATCTTGCCTCGGGCATGGATGTGTGTGATGTCCTTAGGTTAGTTAGGTTTAATTAGTTCTAAGTTCTAGGGGACTGATGACCTCATAAGTTAAGTCCCATAGTGCTCAGAGCCATTTTGACTCTGCACCTTCGATTAGAACAGATAAGTGGTTTCAAAATTTTCGGAGTGGCCATATGGGCACAAGTGATGCTGAACTTTCTGGACGCCCTGTGGATGTTACGACTCCAGAAATCATTGATAAAATCCATGATATGGAGATGGATAACAGAAGAGTTAAGGTGCGTGAGATTGCTAGCGTTGTGGGCATCTCGAATGAACGGGTACATAATATTTTGCATAAACATTTGGACATGAGAAAGCTATCCGCAAGATGGATTCGGCGATTGCTCACGCATGACCAAAAACGGAATCGTGTGAAGTGTTGCAGGGATGGTTTGCAGCTGTTCGGGAAGAATCCACAGGACTTCAAGCGTCGTTTCCTCACTGTGGATGAAACATAGATACATTACTATACTCCTGAGATCAAACAACAATCGAAATAATGGGTTACCAAGCGAGAATCTACACCAAGAAAGGCGAAGACCAGTCCTTCAGTCGGAAAGGTTATGGCGACTGTCTTTTGGGATTCGCAAGGGATAATGCTCATCGACTATCTGGAAAAGGTTAAAACTATTACAGGTGCATATTCATCGTTACTGGACCGTTTGAAAACCGAGCTGCAAGAAAAACGCCGGCGCTTGGACCGCTAAAAAGTCCTTTTCCATCACAACAATGCACCAGCTCACACCTCAGCAGTTGTGGTCGCAAAATTAATGGAAATAGGATTCCAACTCGTTTCACATCCCCCCTATTCTCCAAACTTGGCTCCCTCGGACTACTATTTGTTCCCCAATTTTAAGAAATGGCTGGTGGGACGAAGATTTTATTCAACGTGATTGCAGCAATTAATAGCTATTATGCAGATTTGCACAATTCCTGTTATTTGGAAGGGATCAACAAATTAGAACAGCGTTGGACGAATTGTATAAGTCTAAAAGGAGACTATGTCGAAAAATAAAAAAAGGTTTACCCCAAGCACGTAAGTAGTTTTTATTTTTGCACGGACTTTTCAAACGCCCCTTGTAGGGGTTACACTCGTCTAGTGTGAAACGTTCCCTGTTGGGGTCCACCGGGGACCGAACAGCACAATAACCCTGAAAGAGTGGTTCGGTGTGGGGCGGCAGAGAGGTGAAGTGGACTGCGGTAGTCGTCGTGGGGTTGTGGACCACTGCGGCTGCGGCGGGGATGGAGCCTCTCCGTCGTTTCCAGGTCCCCGGTTAACATACAATACAAATACTACATTGCGGAAATAGTTGAATGCATGATATCGGGTTATTTTGTGAAACTAATGACCTTTGGTATTTTGTTTATAGCGATGTACTGTATGTGTACATACTTTGGGTTTTGCGTTAGGTGTATCATATGTGGCGTCGACTGTATGTGAACAGCGTCGGCTGAGTCGTCTCGGGTTATATACAGATTGCATGTGAACGTTGCGTATCTCTGTGGCCACATTTATGTAGCATCGACGGAGCTTCTGTGACCTTGGACAGTCGATGACTGGTATGCAGAAACAGTTTATTTTTGCTGCACTCAGTCTCATTTGGATGACGGGGACGTGCGTATACAGGATGTTTCAGAATAAATAGACGAGTTTAAAGGCTTCGTTGCATTTATTACATTCAAATTACAATTGTAAATAACACATCGAATGAAAGAGGAATTGAAACAGTTTTTGTTAGAAGTGTTTAATATGAACACCATTTGTCACACATCGAGTTGATAGGCAGGTTCATCGTAAACCTTGACCAGTGTAACTGGAGTAATTATTGCAACAATGCTGTTTCTAAAGCCGGATGGATCAGCTGGTAGCGGAGGCACATACACACGATCCTTTACGACCCCCAAAGGTAAAAATCACACGGTGTCAGATCGTGTGTGAGCGTGGAGGTCCTGCAAAACAGGCTCTGTTATCCGGCCCCTTGCGGCAAATCCAGCGGCCGAGTTCAACATCGTTTAATCAATCACTTACTGAGCTATGCCCGTGACACAGCGCACTATCTTGCTGCCAAATAAAGTTCGTTGGTTTAGCTTCTTCCAATTGAGGAAAGAGTCATAGTTCTAGAGACAACACATACCAATAACAGTTGCTTCACCGAAAAAGAAAGGCCCATAACCTTTCTTTCAGGATATGCACAAAAACATTCAATTTAGGGGAGTCTTGTTGCAACTGTACCATCTCGTGGGGGTTTGCTGACCACAAAGTGCACACATTATGTGTGTTCACATTTCTACAAAGGTGAAATGTCCTTTCATCACTGAAGATGAGACGATACACTACTACTTCCACTTTGCTTCAGGATCATCTGCGGCAGCTGGGTTGTGTAGGGTTTACTCAGGAGCATTTCCTACTTCTCTCTGGGGAGTGGGTTTGCGTGTATCATCTTTATTTGCTTGTGTGTCTTGGGGGTGGGCGGGCACGAATTATCTCCTGTCTTTGGTGCAGATTACGTCTTATTTCGGATTGTTTACATTACCGTTCCAGCATGGCAATGGGTCGAATATAGCGTTCCCTTGGCTGATGCGGCGCTCCAAGGTTTCGTATCAGGGGATTGGTGGAAGTTCCAGTCCTGGTGTAGAATCTTCGTGCTATCTGTTGATGTCGTTGTGACACTTCCATTTCATCTGCGGCTTCATGGATATACCGGTGCGGGAACTGCGGGGGAACGTGGAAAACACGACGAAGTACCTTATTTCGTAGCGATTGAAGGCGCTGAAGATGTGTCTTTACCGTGTTGCCCTATACATCGCAGGCGTAGTCAAAAATGGGGCGGATGTACATTCTGAATATCAGTAGACCGTTTGCTGTCGAGAGGTCCGATCCTTCGTTTGTGAAGGTGTAAAGTGCCCTACGATCCACAAAATCTTTGTTGTCAAGCAGTGACATTTCGTTTGCAAAGTTGGTACGTAAATCGTAGTCTGTAGGCTTTGAAACTTTTAACAACTGCAATCGATTAGGGTGAAATTGAAAGTATCTACAATGACATCAACGGAATTGCTCGTGAAGCACATTCTTCAGTCACACTTGGTCGTTCCATACTGTTTCTTTTGCGCACAGGTATACGAACAAAACTGTTTGAGTTGTTCTTTCGTATAATGTATTATTTATAATTTTAAGTTGCGTGTAACAAGCGCTGGAAAGCCTTAAAAGCCGTAATTCATTTTGAGACACTCTGTACTTTGAATTTTTCAGTAGTGGATTATGAGCTTTATAGTGAGTTGACACACTAATAAGGTATGGTTTAATTGTTCAAATATTGTGTTGTGGTACGTCAATTGTCTTCTTACTCTTTTTTATTCTACCTGGGAGCACTGGCTGACAAATGCTGATGTCACCCACATAGTTTCTCTAGTATTAAAAGCATGATGATTTGGGGGCTGGTTTCTTATCGATCCAGAGAGAAAGCGAGGAGGGAGGGGAGTGTTCGGTGCTTATTTGCAATGCCGTCTAAGGAGCTGCAGTCATGGACTGTGCGGCTGGTCCCGGCGGAGGTTCAAGTCCTCCCCCGGGTATGGGTGTGTGTGTTCGTCCTTAGGATAATTTAGGTTAAGTAGTGTGTAAGCTTATGGACTGATGACCTTAGCAATTAAGTCCTAATAGATTTCACACACATTTGAACATTTTTCTTTTTTTTTGCAATGCCACCCACAAATTTCTGCGAACGTGTTGGGACCTGTTTGCCGATAGTCACGTGGGCAGGATGGGCCTTCCTTAGTACCTTCTTTTGTACCAGCGTCTTTTGTACCAGCAACCAAGTCGGTCGCGTCGGAAAGATTACACATAAATTGTTAAGCAAATTTTTCTGCCATCGCTGGGTAGTCGGGAAGCGTAGTGTTCGTGGTTCTGGGTCAGTTGTGGGGAGACTGTACGCTCTGTATGCGTCAGTGCTCAAAGTACTGCATGTCCAACGGGTGGCTCACTTATTGTGTTCGAATCATAGCAACTCCCATGGCTGGCGGTGGTGGTATATACCATATTTACGTAAATTTTGGAAATAGGTGAATCTCAGAATTTTGCTATGACATGATGAAATACATTAATATTTGCACAATGTATCATGTCATCATTATTTACACCAGTAAGAGAACACGCCTTTTTGAGTGCATACACAATGACATCACACACATACACACACACACACACACACTAGCAATGTAAGGATGATGTAGCAAAGGTTTATTTGTTTATATATAGCAAAGTGATATTTCTTGAACATTTAAAGTCTTTGCAAGAGTGTGTTTGTTGTAAATATTACATAATGTGTTTATAAAATGGTCTGTAGTTTCTGTTAACTTTTAAAGTCTCTGCAACCATTTATTTTTTGTTAAGTAATGTATTGCAGTTATTTGCAATAAGAGCATATATTGTATATTGACATACAGACTATGGAAAATGGTAAAAATATATAATAATGGTAAAACTGTGGAAGATATGGAAAAATACAGAATATGACTAAAATGTGTAAAAAGTATGTAAAAATTGTGGAAAATATGAAGAAATACGAAAGATGGTGAAAATGTGTAAAAATATAGGAAAAATGGAAAATGAGAGAACTTAAATTTCTGCCTGGGGAGCAATTAGTCCTTGCTGGAACGTCAAAGGACGGAATTCACGAAATTGTAATAGTATTATATTTAATTTGTTATTAAGAAATGCCCTCACACTGGTCCTCTCCCTAGACCTCAAATGATGAAACTTATATAATAATAATAATAACAATGGTAACAACTTGACCCTGAACAAACGTGATGGTCCTCTCCATATGGTGCACAGAGCTCCAGTGGTACATCTCTCACAACTGATCTAGTAAAAAAAGGGGTGGTGTGGAGGTGCATTAATCACATTGGTCCAGTTGGAAGGGGGAGGGAGGGGGTGACCTTAAATGTACCACCTCAAGTGAGTGGGCAAGGTTCTCAGAAGTCGATATCAGTGCAATCTGATACTCAAAGTGATTTGTATCTCATACTGGCAGTGCCTCAGGTGTGTGGGCAAGCTTGGAGTGGTAGGGGAGGGGAGGCAGTGTTCTTGAATGCATCACATACAAGTGTGTGGGCAGACCTGACAGGAGCGGGTTGACTTTGGATATACTTCACCCAGTTGCATCAGCTGTAACATAATATCCCCCTCAACGTCAAGTGTTGCATGGCAGCAGAAGTCCTCATCAGTGTAAGCTGATACTCAAGATCAGTCAGTTGTATCTCATACGAGCACTGTATAACTACTACAGTGCATTCGTTTGTATTATATCAGCAGTCAGGATTAACAGTATGAACGGAGGCATTGTACAAATTGTAGACTGCACAGCTGATCACAGTTTAGCAATTGATAGAAAGGTGATCTATAGGTCTGTATGCATCGATATTTCCAGTAAGATTTTAGTGACTTTTATCTTACAATTAAACACACTGTGTGTCATATGTTACAATGAGTAAACGTAAAGGCATACACTGTATGTATACGTTGTTTGAGTCAGTGGGTTTATCTACTTGTAGTGTAAAACATTGTGTTAACTCGCGTTAGTCACACACGTTATACAGCTGTTATTTTAATTAGCGACAATATAATGTTTTTGAGCTATCACTTAGTACAGTAGGAGCTTGGCAATTCGGCATGCTAAGTTGTCAATGCTGTATTCTCAAATATGTCGGATTATCATGGTCATTTCCGAAAATCTGCTTTAAAAATGTGATATAAGCAAAACCTACAGTTTCAATGTACATAAGGATGTAACCGTTATTTATTAAATACAACACGAGAAATTACAATATGAAAATTTGAAAGTATGTATTACTTTTCTCTAAAAACAATTTTGAATTGAATGTCGAATACTGTACTCCTGTACAGTTTAAGATTCAAAGGTTTAGAAAAGTTCAATACACACAAATAACTTTTCGTACGCCAATTACGAAATAAAATAATTACCATTGACTTAGAAAGCTCAAGAGCAAACTTATTAACAAAAATTGGTATTAGGAATATGGAGCAGTTTAATTGAAATCACTGCCTTTAGAAATAGCACAGATATCTGACGTTTTCCAGGGCATGGAACATGTCGGACTGCATTAACAGTATCTACCTCTTATCGTTTAATCATACAATATAGGCTTTCACTTCCGGTATTGTCTTCACTTAAAACTTTCGGGCTGATAGGCCGTCGTCGATGTATAAAACTCTCCCCTGACGTTTCGTCTCCGACTGCGGGAGACAACCTCCGAGGTAAAGCGGCGAACTGCAAACAGAACTCGAGGAAGCGCTGATTATATAGGCAGTACACAGGGCGCCACTTCACATCACGTGGCGTCGATTATGAGACTGTCTCTGGTAATGCCAACATTCTCGATTGAAAGTAATCGATCGTTACGCTTCCGATGTAACGCTGACATGCAAATTTTATCCAATTTCATACCTTCCTCTTTCCTCTTTTAGTTGAAATTTTCTTCTGAGCCTCCTGGAACATTGCAGAAATGTTAACTATCTTCTTGAATTGAGCTCTTTTTTTGACAAAAATTACTTTGTATGCTATGCAGAATCATAGCTCTGGAGAGTTGCATTGTTGGTGACTCTTTGCGAATACCACACAGGTGTTTAAGGCTTCTGAAGCTTCATTCCAAGAGATATGAGTTGCAGGAGTTTTTTCTTCGCCTCTCTGTTTCTGGTTCCTCCTATGAGTTGAAAACGCTTGATCGTCAGTCAGCTCTTCCTGGATACTTAAATTTCTGTCAGTGTCGATCCATTCGTCAACTCCTCGTGTTGAAAACTCATTCAGTTCATTAGTGGATGCAGAATTTATCACTCGTACAATTTCAGAGCGATCAGTTGGCGACTCATCATCATTTACATCAATTTCCATCTCGAGTTATTCGACCAGTTTAGGCCATAGTTTTCTCTGCGCAAATGTAAGTACTGTAAATGTATTTCTAGTGACGGAAGAATGGTTGATATTAGTACAAAGCTAACAATACAGCTGGCTCTCCTGGCAAGAATACACTCGCTCAGTGAGGCCATAGAGTATATCTAAGGAGTGAGCATAACCTACTGCGCACGTTCTCAACATCAAATCGAGCTAGTCACATGATTCTGGGACGACAGTGCTTGTCTAGAATTTTCGGTAATAGGAAACTTGAATATCACACGTTTTCACCTTGTTTTATTTAAGTTTCTGCGCGTTTAATTTTAGTAACAGCTTTGGTGCAGTATTGCCGTTGCTACGGGTGTAAAGAGAATTATGTGAAAGGAGGCCCAGTCACTTTTCATAGCTATGTACAACAAATCCACAATTAAAAATGTCATATTGATATGAGGAACTTTATTTGTTGAAAACTATTGAGACTCAGTATTACGCAGTCTTGTATTGTAGAGATAATTTCTGCGATTTTATGGCCAAGACAGGTGCTAGATAAATGAGAAAGTGTGTTTCAGTAAACTGTCAGTCAGTGGATACATTAAGGTGCTATGTTCATATGCAGATAAAATTTATACATGATAGTCTGATTAATTTCCCCCAATTTATCCAGATTCTCAAACTTTGTGTGTCTCTAAATATTTCTGCATTAAACAGTTTACTATACAGTATCATTGTAACGTAATTAATTAAAGCAGGTTCGACGATATGAATCCGTACAATAGAAACCGTAAAAAAATATAGACTAGCTGGTTGTCACTTCTTTTATTACTCCAGAATTCGAAAACTGATACTATATTTTTTATCTTTTGTGCGTAGTGTATAGTTTTACTTTTCAGACGAGATGTCGAGAAAACTTATAAATATTTTGCTTGTCTATTAATAGTAGAAGGGTAAATAGAAAAATCGAAAGTAAGCAGGTAGTGCAAATAGCTTACCTTTTTAGTGTAACAATTTCATAGTTCTAGATGCGTTGTTTTTTCATGACCCTTCGGCGCCGTCTACAGTGTGATTGTAACGTAATTAATTAGAATGGAGACTTTATAATATGCATAAGTACAATAGAAAACGTAAAAAAACATTATCAGCTGTCACTTCTTACCCCGTTACCGAAAAGACGTAAATAAAGTGGAATCTGAACCATGATACTGTGGCGAGAATGCACAATACCAACGCTCTTTACATCTTTAAGACAATTTCAGTTCCTGGTATCAAATTGTTCAGGTGTCTGTAAAACGCATATACTGTACTCCTGAAGGTGATCTGTTAGTAGAAACGAAGTAATGACTCTCAAAATACGCTAAGCGCTATACGGGCTAAACTGCGCCGTCCCTACATCACACGACTTGAGCTGCAACAGGTGTTTTGGACGGAATTCTCGTTCTGCTCATCCGAACGCTGGCTCCGTAGACATTTATACTCTACGTGTGAGGCACACAATTGTCACTGACGAGGCTCCGCACCCAGCGGTTCCAATTATTTCTCGAAGGCGCCCGAATGTACTGACAACCGCACCGAGCTAAATATTTCTGATGCGTGCCGGACTATTGGGTCTGCCGTATTATCGAGTGCCAGATTATACCGCGGTCATACTGTACTCGTATCTTGATTTCCTGCGGATGTGCCTTGTCCTTCAAAGAACTGTGACTGACGCTCGAACAACAGGGGCTTACACGCACTGACAATAGAAAACAGTGCATTGAGAACGGCTAGCTACTAGCCGAAATATGGATCTGCGTAATAGAATCTAAAAGAGGACGACTGATTGCTGCACTCTATAATTTATAAGAGTTAGTAGCAATGAAGAAATAAATTAAAACGCCATGCATGATGCGGTAATTTTTCATGCATCGAAGTGTTTATGACGTCATATCCCCTGTATTATGTGTTGTACAATAATACAGGGTGATTCAAAAAGAATACCACAACTTTAGGAATTTAAAACTCTGCAACGACAAAAGGCGGAGCTAAGCAGTATCTGTCGGCGAATTAAGGGAGCTATAAAGTTTCATTTAGTTGTACATTTGTTCGCTTGAGGCGCTGTTGACTAGGCGTCAGCGTCAGTTGATGCTAAGATGGCGACCGCTCAACAGAAAGGTCATCATTCCGATAGACTTAAACCTAATGTCTGTATATGGGGCACTGAGAATCCGCGGGAAACAACTCAGTATGAACGTGACTCGCCTAAGGTGAACGTTTTCTGTGCCATTTCAGCCAATAAAGTTTTTGGTCCCTTTTTCTTCGAAGGTGCTACTGTAACTGGACTACAGTATCTGGAGATGTTAGAGAATTGGCTGTTCCCTCAGCTCGAACAAGAAGCACAACAATTCATATTTCAGCAGGATGGAGCGCCACCACATTGGCACTTATCTGTCCGTAACTACCTGAACGTCAACTACCCGAGGCGATGGATCGGCCGCCAGGCAGCCCGTGACAGAGCACTTCATCACTGGCCTCCAAGAAGCCCTGATCTTACCCCCTGCGATTTTTTCTTATGGGGCTATGTTAAGGATATGGTGTTTCGGCCACCTCTCCCAGCCACCATTGATGATTTGAAACGAGAAATAACAGCTGCTATCCAAACTGTTACGCCTCATATGCTTCAGAGAGTGTGGAACGAGTTGGAGTATCGGGTTGATATTGCTCGAGTGTCTGGAGGGGGCCATATTGAACATCTCTGAACTTGTTTTTGAGTGAAAAAAACCTTTTTAAATACTCTTTGTAATGATGTATAACAGAAGGTTATATTATGTTTCTTTCATTAAATACACATTTTTAAAGTTGTGGTATTCTTTTTGAATCACCCTGTACATTTTAGCAGATACATTCAATGGGAGATGTGGATACTGTCTGCGAATACAGTTAGAAGCCACGCAGTAATAAATTTAAACGTCTCGCATGATACGGTAGTTTCTCACGCATCTCAGTGTTTATGACGTCGTGTCTCCTGAACTAAATGTTGTACATTGATGTGATTTTTCTGGTACATTCGCGATTACTCCTAATAGTAACTCCACGTATAAACCCCTCAGAATGTAGTCACTCAGGGAGTGTAATTCTGCCCCAGGGCTACGAAGTTATACGAAATTGAGATAACTGATACGCAGTCTCGCTTGATAGGAGGTCAGTTACAGTTACAATGCAGATTATTACGATTCATTTATCTCATTTGAAGTTCCAATTAGTACTAGCCTGTGAATTCATGTCGAGAACCCCAGCTTGGCTGTGGACGATTACATTCCTTGGGCAAGTCGGAAGCGCGAAGCCGGGCGGGCCATCCCAGAGCCTTGGGACGCAATGCACGACCGGAAAGATTAGCGAGACCACTCTGGTGCTAAGTAAAGCTCGCTTCTCCAGTTCACTGCAAGGAAATGCTCAAGCCGGAAGACTGTTACACGTATACACCTAACGCCTCTTGAGAGAGCAGACTGCCCCAAAACTTTTCCATTATTAGCCACGTGAAGAGGAAATCAGAATTCGGGGATTTTTTCCACTTGAAATGCAAGCTTCCCATTCGTTAGCAGCAACAAAGTGTCGATTAGAGAGCGATGGAGATAGGCAGAGGGAAACGGAAAATAGTTGTAACCCAGAGGGTCCGTAGTGGGGAGGAAGGTAAATGTTAGAACTTGAAACGAAATCCATCACTGGCTGGAAGTGGGAGTCGAGAGGACATTTCCACCCCCTGAAAAACTAGTGGTTAACCACAATAAATGAAACTGTAGAAGGAGAAGTTTATAAAAGTAGCAGCAATGCTAGAAATAATGGAGAATTATTGTGAAGGTGGTACGATGAACCTTCTCCAGGCACTTAAATGTGATTTACAGTGTATCGACGTAGATGTAGATGCTGATTCGCTAAAGTTCACCCCACCTAACCTGAGGGGCAGCTCGGCCCCATAAATCGAACCGAAAAGGTAAATATCATAACTTCGGAAAACAGTCTTGTTACTGTCGTCGAGTAAGACTGTAGTTGGTGCCCACGTCCAAGAAGCGCCGCTCCGTGACTCCTGCCGTAGCCGTCAGTCGTCGTGATCGAGTGCAGCTCTTGTGAGATTGTAAGTTTACACCAGGCGGCGTAATACTTAACAACCTGCAACCATCTCACGTTTCGGAATCTCAACAGACAACACGGTGAGACTGAACCAGCAGCCGTTAAGGAGCAGGAAATTTTACTGGACGAGCAAAGCTCAATACGCTTCACTTGTTCCAGTTTAGAATTCAGATTCAGGCCTGCATTTGCTAATGACTTGGTTTCATCTACAGTTGGTTCGGAGCATTCCATCTCTGAGTTGCGCATTAGATTCAGTTAGATGCTTCCCACTGTTTTCACAGTTAATCACAGGTGTCCATTTAACTTTATAATCAGATAGCGTTTTTGAGTGTTTGATTTACTTTGAAATCAGATTGTACTTGACAACCTTTCAATGTTAGATCACGTAACAGGAGTCATTAATTCTAATTTAAGGTCATATTGCGTATTAGGTGCTCAGACCCTTATTCCAAGCACATTTGAATACTTCTATAGTAAGATTTTGTGCAGTTATGTTCTTCAATGAAATTAATGAATAAATGATATTATATGTCAATTTTAAAACCACTCATTTACCAACAACATCCCCCTCCCCCAGCATACTTCGTGCACAACCCGAACTGTGTACCCCAAAACGCACCGCGGGGACCCAATAACTATTGAAAATAGTTTATACGGGAATTCACCTGAACTAAGAAAGATTCTGTTAGGAGAAGATGTTGATGTAGACAGATGTAGATACCACACACAAATTTAGGACTTAATGATAGAGTAACGAAGTGTGTAATTGATACTGTCAGTTATGTGTCCGAACTGGACAGAGAAATCTATAATGAAGTTAGTAGGAAAATACAGTGGCCTGCCGTCAAGGGGAGAAAGTTAAAGGTACGTGGTGCTGAGAGTGCGAAGGGCACAGATGTCAAGGAAAAAGTTAGATTAAGTGGACTCTGTCAAGAGGAGGAGGCAGAGATAAGCTTTCATGTAATCCAAGGACTCACAGTGGAGGCAATCGTGGACTCTGACTTCTTGCTCTCTGTCTCAGGGATATGGGAGCGTCTCCAGACGCTGGAATATTTTACCAGGGACGTTGGCGCAGTGGTGCTGGTGTGACGACTAGTTTCGTATACGTCTTCCGGAATTTTCAGGGACCATCGGTAAAATTGTTATTAGTACTGGAGCGATGAGGTCATCAACAGTGTACGCTTACAGAAGTTTCAAGCAGGAATTTATTTCTTATTAAATACTAAATTGCCCGCCCGATTATCCGTGCTGTCTAACGCACGGCTTTCAGGATTGGAAAGGTGCGCCTGGTCCCCGGCACGAATACGCCCGGAGGACTTGTGTCAAGGTCCGGTGAGCCGGCCAGTCTGTGGGTGGTTTTTAGGCGGTTTCCCATCTGCCTCGGCGAATGCGGGCTGGTTCCCCTTATTCCGCCTCAGCTACACTATGTCGGCGATTGCTGCTCAAACAAGTTCTCCACGTACGCGTACACCACCATTAGTCTACCACGCAAACATAGGGGCTACACTCATCTGGTTTGAGACGTACCCTGGGGGGGAGGGGGAGGGGGGGGGGTCCACCGGGGGCCGAACCGCAAAGTAAGCCTGGGTTCGGTGTGGGGCGGCGTTTGCTTGGGTGGACTGCTGTGGCCTATTGTGGGGTTGTGAACCACTGAGGGCTATGGCGGGACGAAGCCTCTCCGTCGTTTCTAGGTCCCCGTTCAATACACAATACACAACATGAGAGAACCGTTAATCTAGAAAAATCAGAATTTGGGAGAAAGAAAATGAAGTTTGTAAGCTATGTCATTTGGAGAAACGAGATCCGACAGGACCCAGAGAAATTAGAGGCGCTCGAGAAATATACCGCACCACGAACCTTTCTTGGCTTAATTAATTTTTATAAAAGATTCCTCAAAGAGCCAGTACCCACCCCAAATTTGCTCCGCCCAACGGAAAAGAATATTCCTTGAAATTGGACCACGGCAGAACAGTCGGAATTTGAACACGTCAAGAAAGTGTTGACTGAATTACCGTTATTGATTGTTCCACCCGGATCTTAGCAGAGAATACTGAATGTCGATGGACGCATCAAGAACTGGATTGGGGGCTCATTTCTTTCAGGAATTCGAAATTAATGGGGAAATTATACAGAAAACTGTTGCCTTTGGAAACCGAGTACTAAATAAAGCAGAACGAAATTACTCAGTACCAGTGTTAGAAAATTTAGCTATAGTGTAGGGCTTCAACAAGTTTAGATATTTCTTGACGGGACTGTGTACAAAAGCGTACACCAATCATAAAACTTTTAGAATTTTTGCTATCTGACACACGGACGACTTGCCCGATGGGTGCTGTTCCTTCAGGACTTCCAGTTGTACATTGGCATATTCCGGGAACGGAAAACGTGGCAGCGATGTTAGTATTAGAGATTAAAATTTGATTAAAGACGAGGTTTTATTTATAAGACAGAATCCAGTTGCTGACCACTGAATGTTATGTATTCCCGAGGAGTTTGTAAAAAAATTAATTTGGTATGTGCACCACAGTCATGCACACTTCCTACCTCGGAAATGTCGCAGTAAACTGAAGGAAACGGTGCATTTTCCCAACATGGATTGAAGAGTTAGAGGGGGGGGGGGGGGTCCTTGAGTACATGTAGCCTGTGCCAAAAAGCGAAATCGCCTTCGGTAACGTATAATGCAGAGTTGTTCTCCATAGTACCAGAAGGATTGCAAGACATCGTAGCAATAGATCTGTACGGGCCATCGCCTCGTTCATTCTATGGGAGCCAGTACATTTTACTCACGGTGGAATTAGTGTCAAAATTCGTTACTTTGAAACGCGCCACCGGAAAGTCGGTGACTCAGATATTCGACCGCCATTTCCTACGCAAGGTTGGCAAAGTCCAACGTATTCTGTCAGATAACGGGCCACGTTTAGATACAAAACGTGGAAGACATTTATGAAACACAAAAAGATTAAGCTTATTTATAAAAGTAGATTTCACCCCGCATCCAATCCGTCAGGACGCATCATGCGAGGAATCAACCAACTATGTAGATTATACTGCTACAAACACCATCGGACGTGGGACCAATACATTGCAGCTCTCCCAGAAATCATTAACAACACACCCCATGTAACCACAGGGTTAGCACCTAGACTCGTTCTGTTCAATCAGTCACCAGAAGGTAGAATCAGAGAGATCGCTGGCTTTCCTTCTTTGAGACAACGGCGCCACCGCGAAATTGTTCGACTCGCCATCGAAAGAATTAAAGAAACGACAAAAAGAAGGAAAGAAGATCAGGAAGGTCCTATAAGGAAGATTAAGTGTGAGGCAGGAGGGAAAGTATTAAAGCGCTCGAGAAAGAAGTCAAGGAAGGGCCATCAATTAAGTAAGAAATTCTTACAAGTGTTCTGTGGTCCATACTATATTAAGAAGATCCCGCATCCCAATGTCGTAATACTAGAAACAATAAAAGGGGGAAAGATATAGGAAAGCATTACATAACTCACATCAAGAAGTTTAAAGAGTAAAATTGTGAAGAAAAGAAGAATACACCAATGGAAAATCAAAGGTTACCACAGCGGAAATTTGAAATTTGAGAAATAGTTGAAGAAAAGATGGTCGTTCCATGAAAATTAAAGAAGTTAACTTATTCAACATATTCAGTCTGATCTTTGGAGGAATTATGAAACAAAGATACGACGTATTTATGAATAAAACTGGAAGATGAATCCAAGAGACGACAGCGACTGAAGTGAAAACGACATGGGGGAAATAACGAGTTTATGATGAGTATTATAAAGTTTTATGTGAGACGACGATGACGAGGAGGATGATTATTTATGAGATTTCTACGATATTAAGACGACGATGACGACTGTTTTTATCTATGAGAGGATATTATATTGATGGTTTCTGAGAGAGATAGAATTCAGAGACGAAGTTTAATTGAAGTGATGTGTACGAGGATTAATAGTGGTTTTTTATGTGTGTATTTTTCCAAGTAGAGTCCGTCGCAATCCGAAGTTACTGAATGAAACCCATGAACAGACAGAATACCAAGAGAAATGGAGACGACAAAATTTACCGTTCATCTGATTCGAATCAAATTTTTGAAGGTAAACTGTTGGAGGTACTGAAAATTAAGAAATATCATGTGAGTAAACCCGCCATCGAAAAAGTAGAAGTTGCGTATAGGAGATATTGAACTGAAATCAAATATAGGTGGTCAAGAAGGTAAGCGTTATTGTAAGTGTCTAACCCATTTGAGTGTGTTCTTTTTTTTAGTATGTGTTTTAGGTTGTCCAGCAGAAAATGTTTGACACCAGAGAGGTATAAAAGGGGAAAAATAAGCTCATGGAAAAATTGGTAGGAGAACGATGGAGTACAAAATAACGTAAAAGTTATTATCAATGAGATTACGCGGAAGGTAATATCTTATAAATATGGTCATCTATTCGTTTAGTTATATTTGGTTATTAGTTGGTGTTAAGGTTGAGTGGCGAGACATTATCGCTCACTTACTCAAGTGTAGTAAGAAAATTCGTGAGCGCACATACTAACAGCAACCGCAAATGTCACCCTCTTTCCTATGCTGAGCTCCCTTGATTGATAAAACAAAGGCGAAAAGCCAGTTTTATAAAGTTTAAAGAAACGTTCAAAATAAGAACATAGTCAAATCATGATTGCATCAGTAAGCAATGAGTGTCAACGAGCTTGTTACCGATCATAGGCAGGTGTACCAGTTTCTTTGGCTCGTCAGTGTCTATCGGCGCAGCGGACCGTCGAATGGAACATCTACTTTCAACCACTCGAGGCACAATCAGCAGCATCTAAATGGCCGCTTTACTCTGTTGTGTGATAATTTATAATCTTCATGATTTTATATGAATGAAGTTGAGTTGGCTTTAGTTACTGAAAGAGTCTCAGCTGGACTGCATTTAAAGTTTGCCAGCTAGAATTTTTAGAACGGAACCGACAGTCGAACATGACCTCTGAACTACCTCTTTAAAAGTCCTTGTATTGACAGTTATTTACCCTAAAGTCTTGAAACTAGGTACAGATATATTGTTTCCTAACTGTATTTGAGAGCTGTATGTACACTACTAGCCATTAAAATTGCTACACCACGAAGATGACGTGCTACTGACGCGAAATTTAACCGACTGGAAGAAGATGTTGTGATATGCAAATGATTAGCTTTTCAGAGCATTCACACAAGGCTGGCACCGGTGGCGACATGAGGAAAGTTTCCAACCGATTTCTCATACACAAATAGCAGTTGACCGGCGTTGCCTGGTGAAACGTTGTTGTGATGCCTCGTGTAAGGAGGAGAAATGCGTACCATCACGTTTCCGACTTTGATAAAGGTCGGATTGTATCCTATCGCGATTGCGGTTTATCGTATCGCGACATTGCTGCTCGCGTTGGTCGAGATCCAATGACTGTTAGCAGAATATGGAATCGGTGGGTTCAGGAGGGTAGTACGGAACGCCGTGCTGGATCCCAACGGCCTCGTATCACTAGCAGTCGAGATGACAAGCATCTTATCCGCATAGCTGTAACGGATCGTGTAGCCACGTCTCGATCCCTGAGTCAACAGATGGGGACGTTCGCAACACAACAACCATCTGCACGAACAGTTCGACGACGTTTGCAGCAGCATGGACTACCAGCTCGGAGACCATGGCTGCGGTTACCCTTGACGCTGCATCACAGACAGGAACGCCTGAAATGGTGTACTCAACGCAGAATCTGGGTGCACGAATGGCAAAACGTCATTTTTTCGGATGAATCCAGGTTCTGTTTACAGCATCATGATGGTCGCATCCGTGTTTGGCGACATCGCGGTGAACGCACATTGGAAGAGTGTATTCGTCATCGCCATACTGGCGTATCACGCGGCGTGATGGTATGGGATGCCATTGGTTACACGTCTCAGTCATCTCTTGTTCGCATTGACGGCACTTTGAACAGTGGACGTTACATTTCAGATGCGTTATGACCCGTGGCTCTACCCTTCATTCGATCCCTGCGAAACCTTACATTTCAGCAGGATAATGCGCGACCGCATGTTGCAGGTCCTGGATACAGAAAATGTTCGACTGCTGCCCTGGCCAGCACATTTTCCAGATCTCTCACCAATTGGAAACGTCTGGTCAATGGTGGCCGAGCAACTGGCTCGTCACAATACGCCAGTCACTACTCCTGGTGAACTGTGGTATCGTGTTGAAGCTGCATGGGCAGCTGTACCTGTACACGCCATCCAAGCTCTGTTTGACTCAATGCCCAGGCGTATCAAGGCCGTTATTACGGCCAGAAGTGGTTGTTCTGGGTACTGATTTCTCAGGATCTATGCACCCAAATTGCGTGAAAATGTAATCACATGTTAGTTCTACTACAATATATTTGTCCAATGAATACCCGTTGTATCCTGCATTTCTTCTTGGTGTAGCAATTTTAATGGCCAGTAGTGTAATTTGAACCCCCATAAAAATTACAAATGACTTTTAATCTAATATTAATAGGGTCGTTTTTGTTCCAGATTTAGTTTTTAGTAAAGAGCTTGAAAACCGTTAGAGGTAGCTTAACATATTTATCTGATCCTTCTGAGATTTAATAACTTTAACATTAACCTACTGAAGCATGCAATGACAAAGTTTGCAAAAGCTATTTCAATTTTTGATTTCACTCTTAGATTATGGCGTAATACTTTGTATGTTATGCACAGGCACGTTATGATGACGTGGAGCTAGGAGCAGGGAACTGGGGTAAGTCGCTCGCCTCTTGTATCTCTCAAATGACACAGCGCTTGTTTCGCCGCAAGTTCAGTGGTTGCATCGGCAGATCAGGTTAGGCAGACGAGCCGATCAACGAGCCACAACGTGTTGAGCACCGAATCAACTGATGAGCGATTACCGAAGAAATATTAGCCGTAATTGGCGAAACATTATGCTTTACAACGATTTTTTTCTAGTGTCAACATCAAATTTTTCTTCTTTCCTCTAAGCGGACGACATTGATTGATTTTACCTATGCAGTTGCTGCAGGTTAGACGAAGGAAGGAAAAGCAAGTATTGTGTCAGGCATAGCATTATCTAAATCCACAATTATGTCGTCTTTCACAAAAAAAATTTTTCGTTTGTAACTGACCATCCGTTACTATTAGATATGCTGTAAGGCTTCAGTTTCGACTCGAAGAATGTCCACGATTCAGGCAGTTACATCATATATCTGTGTCAGTACGGGAGTCGGATACCTTTCTGTTGATTCAAAAACCCTCACAGGATAGATGATTGGTTTGACTGAGTTATGTTATGTTTGAATTAGAGGAAAAATTATCTTGTTGATGGTTTGTAAAACAGAAGGAGATTGATCTTTTTGAATGATTTTATTAATTGTAAAGTTGAAACAATGAGAGAAAACTCAGTTGCTT
Source organism: Schistocerca cancellata (assembly GCF_023864275.1). Classification (NCBI taxonomy): domain Eukaryota; kingdom Metazoa; phylum Arthropoda; class Insecta; order Orthoptera; family Acrididae; genus Schistocerca; species Schistocerca cancellata. The sequence goes on from NC_064629.1 coordinate 595,134,314, forward strand.
CTGTGCATAAAAAACAAGTGTCGTCTAATTTCATTGCTTGGAGATGCCAGAAATGAGAAATTTACTGCTCATCTCATAAAATTTGTTCCTCGAAAGGATAGTTGTTCACTGGAGTCGAAGGTAATATACATTGTAAGACATACGGAACAGCGAAGAAGCAACGTGCTGTGTACGTTTTAGAGACCAAATTATCTTAATATTTTCTGTGTTCTCTTAGCTATAATAATTTCATATCTTTTATAGAGCTGAAACAATGTAACACACTAAAACAAACTAACACTTAATAACATAATGGGTAACTCATATTTTAGTCCCAGATAATTTTTGTACCTTGTGTACAAACAACAGCAGTAATACTCTAGAACGTTCTAGGATATGTATAAAAATTTAAAAATAATGTGCAAGCAAGAAACTCTTGGCATACCCAACTACTTGTGTGCTTCTAATCCTTTAAAACACAACCAACTGTTTGTACTGTCTATATACACACAAGTGAGTTCCTAGACGAATACCACCAAGTTCTCGCAAGTATTGTAGCTCTGGTAAAAGGACTAAACGACCTGAAACTAGCTATAGACAGCATTTTCCGAAGTTATGATATTTATCTTTTCGGTTCGATTTATAGGGTGGAGTGTACTTCGAGAACCAGAATTGTTGTTACTTTTATAAACGTCTCTGCCTATAGTTTTCTTTATTGTGGTTAACCACTTCTTTTTCATGGGGTGGAAATCTCCTCTCGACCCCTACTTCGCTGTATCCCGTCAGTGGTGGGATTCGTTTCAAGTTTTAACATTTACTTTCCTTCCAACCAACAGTCCTCTCGGTTACAACTATTTTCCTTCTGACTATCTCCATCGCTCTCTACTTGACACTTTTTCGTGGTTAACGAATGGAAATCTAGCATTTCAAGTGAAGAAAGTCCGCGAATTCTTGTTTCCTTTTCACGTGTCTAAAAGTGGAAAAATCCTATGTTTTGGGAGCAACCTGCTCTCTTAAGAGGTGTCAGGTGTATATGGCTGACAGTGTTCCGGCTTGGTCATTTCCTTGCAGTGAACTGGAGAAGCGAGCTTTACTTAGCACCAGAGTGGTTCCGCTAATTTTTCTGGCCGCGCATTTTGTTCCAAAGCCCTGGGATGGCGCGGCCAGCTTCGCGTTTTCGTCTTGGCCCATGCTGGGGTTCCCGACACGAATTCACACGATACTACTCACTGCAACTTCAAGTGAGATAAATGAATCGTAATACTGTGTATTGTAACTCTAGCTGACCTCCTGTCAAGGGAGACGGTGTATCATTCATCTCAATTTCGTATAACTTCGTAGTACTGGGTCAGAATAAAACTCTCTGATTGACATCTTCTGAGGGATTTATACGTGGAGTTACTATGAGGAGTTATCGTGACTCCGCGCTGCCCAGTTGCCGTTTTTCCGAATATGAGATGGGTTCATCAGGGACAGACTTATATAAATATTACGGGGACAAGCAAATTTTCACAGGGTTTGGGACTGTGTGCTTAGTGGAACTTAGTTTATGTTTATCTTTATTTGTTTTGTAAGGATGGGTTCAGGTTTTCCAGGCACATGTATTATGTAAATCATTCTTACTCAATTTGAAAGTTGTCTCTCATTCACGTTTAAAATTTTCCTACCATTGCTGGCAATGGATATTTTAAGGTGAACGTTGCCATAAATCAAAGAAAAAGAAATAACCTCTGATAGATAACCAGCTCTTGAGACATAACAAGTATTTATCTTTCCATAAAATAATTACTGATCACACGTCTCTCGGTGACTGCATTCGTGATTTCTTTTACTTGATTATTTCATATTCATTCGTCCAAAATCACACTTTGACTTTACAATTGTCGAAAATTCACGCAACTGAACTACACCTACTTATTTCTAAAATACAACATGTTTCAAATAACACTGCTTCACAATAAAAACGAAAACAATAGATACATGATAAAAAATTATATTACATCGTTGGTGGCGTTGAAATCACCAAGACTATTTGAATTTTAAAAGAACATATTGTGTTTCGTAAGAACATTGGTGAATCGCAAATCTCATAACTACTGACAGAAACATTTTAACGTAAGAAATTTGAGACGTTATAGTCGTTGGGCAAAATAAGTTGACTTTTATAACACATCAGTACAAATTTTACGTATCATCATTATTGATCATTGCAAAACAAATTTAATAAAACATTTTCATGTACTTTCCTGATTTTGCAGCTACCATTACTTCTCTGTGTTTATGTACATGTGTGTTTAGTACAGATATGTAAATAATACGCATCTCTTTAACATGAACTAATTCCATTTTTCATCTTCGTAAGCTAATTGTATTGTATTGTATGTGAACCGGGGACCTAGAAACGACGGAGAGGCTGCGTCCCCGCTGCAGCTGCAGTGGTCCACAACCCCACCACGACGACCGCAGTCCACTTCACCCCTCCGTCGCCCCTCACCGAACCACTCTTTCAGGGTTATTGTGCGGTTCGGTTCCCCTGTAGACCCCCCCCCCCCCCCCCCCCCGCCCAGGAAACGTCTCACACCAGACGAGTGTAACCCCTATGTTTGCGAGGTAGAGTAATGGTGGTGTACGCGTACGTGGAGAACTGTTTGCGCAGCAATCGCCGACATAGTGTACAAGAGGCGGAATGAGGGAAACCAGCCCGCATTCGCCGAGGCAGATATAAAACCGCCTAAAAACCATCCACAGACTGGCCAGATCACCGGACCTCGACACAAGTCCGCCGGGCGGACTCGTGCTGGGGACCAGGCACTCCTTCCCAGTCTGGGAAACCGTGCGTTAGACCGCACGGCTAAACGGGCGGGCTAAGCTAATTGCACATCATAAAATTGCTCTGACGATAAATTGAAACATTACGTTGGGTATGCTTCACGAACATTTAAGTCATCTTTTAAGTTATTATTACGCTCATTATGCGTCATCAGGATTTTAAGGAAAAATTTGATTTACTGCTCTAAATGTGCGTAACATTTTAAAAGAGTGCCGCTTAGTGTGCCTCATAGAATTGTAATAAAATTAAAATACTTTGTACTAGGTGAGAGTCATGAACCTTTTCTCTCACATGTTAAACTACTGTTCCGCAAACTATTATAAATATTTAATAAAAGCTTATTGGAAATCCCATTCTTAAAAATTAAAAAATCACAAACATTTGTGTTGGCGTGTCATCATCTCTTACTGTACGCTATCTAAGTACGCATAAATGCGTTTTCATTTATGAATCTTTTGTCTAACTTGGCAAACTCTTTCTTCGGTCATGACACTATTTTAAACTTCGCAAAAAATACGCCAGTGATCAAAATATATCCCTTTAAAACTACACAAAATACACTAATGAAATTAAAATAAAAGTTGACTGCTTAAGTCTACACAAAAATATAAATAAATGAAAATGCATAGGAAAATCGTTTGGTTTACAAAGGGCAGGTTTTCTTCATCGTCGACCTGAAGTCTATCACATGGTTTCGGAGCACTCGACATTCACAAAAGACACATTGTTCATTCGTCACACATCTGGGAGGTAAATGGGTAGTTCATGTTTCTGAGTATGGAGCTACTTGGATTCAAATACAAAGTTTCGTAGTGACAAACTGACAAGGTCGACGGCTGGGTCATTGGGATTTTCTAGGCACATTGGCTAACTCTTCTCTGGGCTAAATTCACAAGTCACTGAGCTGACGATAGACTAAGATTACTATTTACATTTGTGAAGTCTCGACGTCCTTTTGTTACTGTTGGGTGTCCTATATTAACAGTGTCTATACCACATTTGCAGTTACGTTGTGGCAGTGTCTATGTCACGCGCTAAAATAACATTCATTATCCAGATGACCACACCTACACATGAGCTATAAAATGATTCTCACGGGATGACGTAGGTGCGTTTAAATAGGATGTAATTTGCGTGGCCACGGAGACTCATTGTGTTGCAGAGAGGACTCGGCAGCTATTGATGTTCTGAGTAGCTTGACAGTGCAGTGTCTTGACAACTGTCACTGCCTCCATAAATTCCTGACTTTTCATGTAGCATCGTCGTATGACACCTTGCTTTCCCTGATATTATCTTGTCGCCTGGCACATGCCGAGAGATGTATTAGGGGTCTCATTGTGGCTGTACGTAAGCAATTAGAGAGTCAGGCACAAAGGATTCTGTTTGTCGACGGCTCCAACCTGCCGGTCGGTACTCTTTTCCAGATTGCTTGGCCTGAGCCCTGAAGTAACCGACCATCTATGGGATTATCTGCCTGCGGCAACGATCAGTAATCTGTTCGGATGGCGGAGGAGTTTCAGATCCACTCTCCATACATAAACAACAGCCCGCTCTTTCAAGCACCCAGCAGGTTCAGGTAGCCATCATTTATCGGACGCCATGTCCCGGTTCCAGAAATATGATTATCGCGTCATGCCTGGCATGTAGCTCCATGTGACAATGAATCTTCTGTATTAAGAGGAAAAGGGCAATCATTAGACACTGAAAACTACTAAAGACTTTACAATGAATGAACCTATGCTATTCGAAATTTTGTTTTACGATATCGATTCTACAGTTTTATAACTATTTTTACAAGAGAAACAAAACTCTGGTACTGGTTTATTCTGATCTCTGATCTTACTTCAAATTAACTTCAATTTTGACTCAAGTATACACTAAAGAGCCAAAGAAACTGGTACACCTGCCTATTATCGTGTAGGGCCTCCACGAGCACGCAGAAGTGCCGCAAAGCGACGTGGCATGGACTCGACTAATGTCGTCCATAAATCCGTAAGGGTACGAGGGGGTGGAGATCTCTTCTGAACAGCACGTTGCAAGGCATCCCAGATATGCTCAATAATGTTCGTACCTGGGAGTTTGGTTGTTAGCGGAAGTGCCGGCCGGTGTGGCCGAGCGGTTCTAGGCGCTACAGTCTGGAATCGCGCGACCGCCACGGTCGCAGGTTCGAATCTTGCCTCGGGCATGGATGTGTGTGATGTCCTTAGGTTAGTTAGGTTTGAGTAGTTCTAAGTTTTAGGGGACTGATGACCTCAGAAGTTAAGTCCCATAGTGCTCAGAGCCATTTGAATCATTTTGTCAGCGGAAGTATTTAAACTCAGGAGAGTGTTCCTGGAGCCACTCTGTAGCAATTCTGGACGTGTGAGGTGTCGCAATGTCCTACTGGAATTGCCCAAGTCCGTCGGAATGCACAATGGACATGAATGGATGCAGTCGAGTAGACATGACGCTTACGTAGGTGTCACCTGTCAGAATAGTATTTAGACTTATCAGAGGTCTCATATCACTCAGACTGCACACGCCCCACCCCCTTACAGAGTCTCCACCACCTTGAAGGCTCCCCTACTGACATGCAGAGCCCGTGGATTCATGAGGTTTTCTTCATACCCGTACACGTCCATCCGCTCGATACTATTTGAAACGAGACTCGTCCGATCAGACAACATATTTACAGTCATCAACAGTCCAATGTCGGTGTTGACGGGCCCAGGCGAGGCGTAAAGCTTTGTTTCGTGCAGTCATCAAGGGTACACGAGTGGTACTTCGGCTCCGAAAGCCCTTATCGAGGATGTTTCGTTGAACGGTCCGCACACTGACACTTGTTGATGGCCCAGCATTGAAATTTGCAGCAGTTTGCGGAAGGGTTGCACTTCTGTCACGTTGAACGGTTCTCTTCAGTCGTCGTTGGTACCGTTCTCGCAGATTCTTTTTCCGGCCGCAGCGATGTCGGAGATTTGGTATTTTATTGGATTCGTGATATTCACGGTACACTTGTGAAATGGTCGCACGGGAAAATCGCCACTTCCTCGCTACCTCGGAGATGCTATGTCCCATAGCTGGCGCGCCGACTATGACACCACATTCAAACTCACTTAAATCTTGAAAGCCTGTCATTGTAGCAGCAGTAACCGATCTAAAACCTGCGCCAGACAGTTGTTTTCTTAATAGGCGTTGCCGACCGTTTCGCAGTATTCTGCCTCTGTACATATCTGTATTTGAATACGCATGCCTATACCAGTTTCTTAGGCGATTCAATGAGGCAGTGAAAGAGACACTTTGCATCAAGCTGTCCATCTGTTCGTGTCAGTCAAATGCCGGCATATGCACTGCCTCGGGTGATGTCAGAACTAGGCACCTAACAAATGAGTTCCGTAAAAGTAGGAAGATAACTTGCGAGGACTGTACACCGTCCTGGATCGCTTAGATTTCACGGAGGTAACTTATTGTGTGCTGCCCGTGACGTCGACAAAGCGGTGTGGCAAGTGGTGAGATTATTATCCACTTTTGTGGTGAGCAGTTAATTAGTCAGGGCGATTGACCATTTTACTTAGCACTTACCATAGAGGTCGCCTCTGAACTGCTAATAGTCATGTTTCTCATAGGGACATTATTATTATTATCAGGACTATTATTTTGTTTGTGTGTGTGACGTTTTACTGAATATATTAATCAGTTAGGGCTCAAAACTTCTATTTATAATCATAGTTACTGATCCCGGTGATTAAATAGTAAGTAGAAACATTTTCTTTCAGTGATCAGAAGATGAATGTGGAGTTGCAGACTGGAAATTATGGTCATTATGTTCTCCATCGCTTTCTGGCTGACCACCAAAATAATTTTCAGGCTCTTATAGAGATGGCGACGAACATATAAATATTTATTTAAAATGCACTCAGGGCCCCACATGTGATGCATCGGCGGGGAAACTGAACAGTGAAAGTCACTGGTACATAACAGCGAATTCGGTAGGCCGTAACAGGATACCGAAGTGAAATATACGGAACCAGTGTGAGAACAGTGCTAAGATGGGGTCGAGCTCCGTCTTGCATGAACTACATCTTGTCGAAATCAGGCTCACTTTGGATAAAGGGGATGAAATCATCTTCCAAAACCTTCACGTACCGTTCGGTAGTCACTGTGCCATCAAGGAATAGCTCGTCGATTACTCCGTGACTGGAAATTGCACACCACATAGTCACCCGTTGTGGGTGAAAAGACTTTTAGATCGCGAAATGCGAATTCTCTTCTCCCCAAATGCACCAATTTTGTTTATTGACGAACCCATCCAAATGAAAGTGGGCTTCGTCGCTAAACCAAACCATAAATTTCCCATCAGGCCCCGCGGCCAACCGTGCGGTTTAAACGTCCCAACGTAAACCGTTCAGAATTACGACTATTTTATTTCATATAACTCAATAATTGTCACCCTGTAAGTGGTAAGATTGACTTTGGCATTTAAGAACTGAACAGTAAGATAGAATCTAGTAGTAAAGAACTAAAGGATTGAAATAAAGAACTGAACAATAAGATGGAATCTAATAGCAAACAGTTAAACAATAAGATTGAATCTATTAGTAAAGAGATAAAGGATGAAATGACCTCAAACTGAATGACTTATAAAATTGGTTCTAACCACCATGATCTACAAGTCAAAGTAGTGCAACAGCCAGCTAAATTACACAGTATTTTCAAAACTGAAATTAGTGAATTTCGCAAAAATTTCAATGAGGCAGATGAACTTTTGGAAGGGAGGTTGCCAGAAAGAAGAGGCAATGTATTCAAACTTCGCTCTAATCGAAATAAGTAGCAAAGAAAATGCTTGTCAAAAGAATATTAAGGAAATAAAATCTGACTTCATTAAATTATATGAGGATGCTGATAAAAAAATTTCTAACAGAGTGGGAGCAGTAGAATTACTGATAGAAGAACTAAATACTAGTATTAATAGCATAGAAAATCGAGTAACATCTGGTAGCTCTTGTAATTTTGCTATACTACAAGTTGCTTCAGTTAATGACGCTTTCACCAGAAGTCGTCAATTTTTACGTTTTGATCCAGACAAACAAATTCACCCATTGCAGAATGGGATAATTTTGAGGATGTTTTGCCTAATGCATGGCCAGAACGAGAGAAAATTTCTGTCATAAGAAATCATTGGCCAGGAAATGCTTTGCGATGGTCAGCTGACGTGATGATTAGATGCAAAACTCTTTCTGAATTTAAAATTGCATTTCTTAATGAGTACTTGTCTCACAGCAAACAAAACAATGTTTTGAAGAAATTTTGGAGTGGTAAAAAGGTCGTGAATCAGAGAAAGAGTTCCATAGAAAGTGGGTTTCACGCCAATCAAAAATGGTTCAAATGGTTCTAAGCACTATGGGACTTAACATCTGAGGTCATCAGGCCCCTAGACTTAGAACTACTTAAGCCTAAGGACATCACACACATCCATGCCCGAGGCAGGATTCGAACCTGCGACCGTAGCAGCAGCGCGGTTCCGGACTGAAGCGCCTAGAACCGCTTGGCCACAGCTACGACAATTACATCTGACAGAAAAGATGAAGCCAAAAATGATTATCATGGACTAGAAGGTAAGCTGCCTTGTTATTGGCAGAAAAGAATCATTTCCGCACGTTGAGATAATGTGGATAGTTTCATTGAGTATCTGGAGCGAGTAGAAAGAGTAGTTGCTGTTGAGGAGCAGGTGCAAAATAATAATAAGTCTTCTGAAAATCATACAAATAATCGAAATAATGACAGTGAGAATGTGGATATTAGGAGTATAGAAGTTCAGAATACACGACCTAATTATCGTGGTCAATGCCTCGTTAGAGGACAGTTACCGCGCTTTCACAATAATTATTGTGACGAAAGCAGAAATGTAAATAATGTGCCGTTGAGACAAGACGAGGAGCAGAATGCTACCCTATCTGATTCTGTATGGAAGGAACACAACAGGCAGCGTGTCGGAAACTAAGCCCCGTCTACAAGGAAACTAACGCTCACAAGGCGGAAACAGTAACACAGCCAGTAAGAAATACACAGACCACAGTCAGTCAGCACACGCAAACCGATAACAGGGATGATGAAATAGGAACAGACAGTATCAGTGATGTGCTAAACCAATCGCATTATATAGTTGACATCATTTTGGGCACTAGGAAAATGAGTCAAGAAGGAAAAGGAAAATGGTACAGATAATAGGGAGAAAAAATATTAATGGGTTTGAATCTGATAAGGACGAAGATGAAGTAAAGACTTACATCTTCGACAATAATGGCAATCTGAGGGCTTAAGGTTTGGTAGAGGAGGTAAAGTCGGTTTTGCGAGGTTTTGAAGAGCAAGAGTTGATGGATGAAGTGGGTAGCAGTAATAGTAAGGTCAATGAACCTATTAGCTGGATTGCCTTTCCACAAGCTATAAAAGCCGACGACACTGTTATTGACAGCAGTGCTGCACAGGAACGCAGTTGCCTAGAAGTAGAGAGTAGTTTAGCTGATGTGCAGTGAACGAAAGTAGAGGAAGTCGTCAAATTATTTGATCTAAAATTGATGGACGGGTTGGAAAAGGCAGCTGAGAATGCAGAGATTGATGACCCCGTGAATCTGGGTGTGAATGTACTTGCAACTTAACAAAATTACTTTAGCAGGAAACAGATTGAAAACGATTTATTAGAAGACTTTTACAAGGAACCTGTTCAAACTATAATAGCTTACCCTGTTATAAAAACGAACATCTAAGCTTACCCTGTTATAAAAACGAACGTCTAAGGAGTGACAGTGCGTCGTCTTCTTGAAAGTGGCAGTGAAGCAAGTGCTTTGTCCCAAGCGTTCTTTGATTCTGTTCCTAAGAGAGTAAGTTAACTGTCATAAAAGTAAGTGGCTTAAGAGTAATAAGTGCTACTGGAAAACTTTCTAGACAAGTAAAGCACGGAGCTTTGATGCCAGTTGGTATAGGTGACATAATAATACACTCCTGGAAATTGAAATAAGAACACCGTGAATTCATTGTCCCAGGAAGGGGAAACTTTATTGACACATTCCTGGGGTCAGATACATCACATGATCACACTGACAGAACCACAGTCACATAGAAACAGGCAACAGAGCATGCACAATGTCGGCACTAGTACAGCAATGCAGCAATGCAGGCTGCTATTCTCCCATGGAGACGATCGTAGACATGCCGGATGTAGTCCTGTGGAACGGCTTGCCATGCCATTTCCACCTGGCGCCTCAGTTGGACCAGCGTTCGTGCTGGACGTGCAGACCGCGTGAGACGACGCTTCATCCAGTCCCAAACATGCTCAATGGGGGACAGATCCGGAGATCTTGCTGGCCAGGGTAGTTGACTTACACCTTCTAGAGCACGTTGGGTGGCACGGGATACATGCGGACGTGCATTGTCCTGTTGGAACAGCAAGTTCCCTTGCCGGTCTAGGAATGGTAGAACGATGGGTTCGATGACGGTTTGGATGTACCGTGCACTATTCAGTGTCCCCTCGACGATCACCAGTGGTGTACGGCCAGTGTAGGAGATCGCTCCCCACACCATGATGCCGGGTGTTGGCCCTGTGTGCCTCGGTCGTATGCAGTCCTGATTGTGGCGCTCACCTACACGGCGCCAAACACGCATACGACCATCATTGGCACCAAGGCAGAAGCGACTCTCATCGCTGAAGACGACACGTCTCCATTCGTCCCTCCATTCACGCCTGTCGCGACACCACTGGAGGCGGGCTGCACGATGTTGGGGCGTGAGCGGAAGACGGCCTAACGGTGTGCGGGACCGTAGCCCAGCTTCATGGAGACGGTTGCGAATGGTCCTCGCCGATACCCCAGGAGCAACAGTGTCCCTAATTTGCTGGGAAGTGGCGGTGCGGTCCCCTACGGCACTGCGTAGGATCCTACGGTCTTGGCGTGCATCCGTGCGTCGCTGCGGTCCGGTCCCAGGTCGACGGGCACGTGCACCTTCCGCCGACCACTGGCGACAACATCGATGTACTGTGGAGACCTCACGCCCCACGTGTTGAGCAATTCGGCGGTACGTCCACCCGGCCTCCCGCATGCCCACTATACGCCCTCGCTCAAAGTCCGTCAACTGCACATACGGTTCACGTCCACGCTGTCGCGGCATGCTACCAGTGTTAAAGACTGCGATGGAGCTCCGTATGCCACGGCAAACTGGCTGACACTGACGGCGGCGGTGCACAAATGCTGCGCAGCTAGCGCCATTCGACGGCCAACACCGCGGTTCCTGGTGTGTCCGCTGTGCCGTGCGTGTGATCATTGCTTGTACAGCCCTCTCGCAGTGTCCGGAGCAAGTATGGTGGGTCTGACACACCGGTGTCAATGTGTTCTTTTTTCCATTTCCAGGAGTGTAGATCATCCTTGTTTAACCGTGCTCGGTCTAAGCATAGAGATGTTAATTGGCAAGTATCAAGGAAGGAATGATTTTGACAAGAACCACTTAGTATTAAACTTACCTGAGTTTCAGATAATTACAGAACCTTTCATAGGAAAATATATGGACAGTAATAATGAAGCATGGGAACTGCCTATTAGAGTACTGAGGAATAAGGGATACTTGCAGGAAGATAATGAATTCGGTAATAATTTGCTAGATGCCAGTGCTGAAGGGAACTATATCCTAAAAGAGGCAGAGGCAAACGTACAGCCAGGAAATCAAATTTCACATAAACAGAGAGCAGAATTAAGGGAAGTATTAACCACTCATTAGAATGTATTCTCGAATGCGCCTGGTGAAGTTAAAGGGTATGAGTGCCGTTTGAATGTAAGGCCTGGGCAGGCATTTTTCAAGAAAGCCTATCAGACAGATGTTTCGAGAAAGCAAGCGGTTAAGAAAGAAATTCAACATACGTTGGCATGGGGCGCCATTGAGTAAGCAATTAGTGAATATAATAACCCTCTTGTTTTGCAAAACAAAGTGACGCAGAATGTGAAGATTGCTGTGTGAGGACGGGTTACTCCTGTAACCGAAATTGCAGGTCTGAAGATGGTCCTAGATGAACCGAAACCGGTCATGTGAATAAACATTTTCGCTATACATTGTATAACCCTCTTGTTGTTGTGCCTAAGTGTGACGGAAGCGTTAGATTAGTAAAAAAATGTTCAAATGTGTGTGAAATCTTATGGGACTTAACTGCTAAGGTTATCAGTCTCTAAGCTCACACACTACTTAACATAAATTATCCTAAGAACAAACACACACACCCATGCCCAATGGAGGACTCGAACCTCCGCCGGGACCAGCCGCACAGCCCATGACTGCCGCGCCTAAGACTGCTCGGCTAATCCCGCGCGGCCGTTAGTTTATTACTGGACGCGCAATGGCTACATGAAATTGTAATAAGAGAAAGTGACCATCCCCAAAGTATGGAGGAACTGATACAATAGTTTCGTTGAGCTAGGTATCTTACATCTATGGACATAACTCGTGGATACTGGAATTTGCCCCTGGCGAAAGAATCATGCAAATATACAGCCATTTTGTATGAAGGAGTGTGCTACCAGTATAAAGAAGTCCCATTTGGATTAAATATTTTTGTGTGTGCCTTTGTAAGAGTAATGGCTCATGTATTGGGACAGAAATCGTTAGACCAGGCGACTATTTATGTAGATAATATACTGTTGGCAACTCCCACATAGGAAGAACATATCAGTCTACTAACAGAGTACTATAAGTTGTAAAAAAAGGAGGTATGAAATTAAATTTAGAAAAGACTGAGTATTTAAGAGACTAAATAAAATTCCTAGACCATGAAATTAGCAGGGAAGGTATATCAGTTGATCCTTCCAAATTATCAGTCATTGAAAAGTCTGAAGCGACCAGAAATAAAAAGCAGCTCATGTCAATCTTCGGTTTATTCGGATTCTATCGCCATTTTGTTAAAGGTCACCTGTTTTGTGCGCCTTGTTTACTCCATTTGTTGAAGAAGAATGCTCCATGGGTTTGGACTGAAGAGTGCCAGTCTGGTTTTGAAGAAGTAACGAACTGTTCGATGAATAGTCCGCATTTACACCATCCAGACTTTTCGAAACCGTTTTGCATGTCCGTTGACGCTAGTGGTTATGGGAGTGCAGTAGAGGTGTTTCATATTAAAACAGGAAGCGACCAAGAGATACATAAAACAATCGCGTTTGCGAGTCGCTCACTGCGACCTGCTGAACAAAATTATGGAATTTCGAAATTAGAGGCACTGGCTATCGCGTGTCGTATACAAAAGCTTGACCATTATTTGTTAGGGCACAGGTGATAATCTATAGTGATCACAAGGCACTTACGTTTTTAAAAACTTGCAAGCTGAGACCTTCAAGACTAACCGGGTGGGCTATGTACCTACAGTAGTTCGACCTTGTGATTGAATACGTACAAGGTAAGAACAATTTGGTAGCAGATGGGGTATCAAGAAGTCCTGAGTTATACAAGGAATCAGAAATTCCGCTAGCAGATAGGAATGAAGTGAGCCTGTTGGCCATACACGAACTCAAAGAGGAAGGTGCCTTGAAGAAAGTATGTAAAAACGTAACATGGGAGCAAAATGATGATGATCAGTTGCGATTATTCAAAATCGATTTAGGAGCTCCTAATTATCCAAAAGTAGCACAGTACTATTGCCTACATAAATGAATTTTATTCGGAAGATGGTGTAATGTTGATGCATAAGTTGTTCTGAAAGCGGTGCTGATATTCAAGACAATAAAAGCGGGTTAAAAGCGGTGAGCTATCTGGGGAAGTTAACCTTGCATTACTGAGCACCAGGTATCCAGTCTAGCTTACCAAATTCCCAACAGACTAACATTAATTATAATCTTTTAGTACTCATATTACAATAACTGGTGATATATATATATATATATATATATATATATATATATATATATAAAGACAATTTAAATAAAAAGAAATAAATCAGTTTATATTTGGACATTTATTTTAACATTGATCATTGAAATTTCAGCATATTAAACTTGATTCATAACTAAACTGGTGCCTTATTTAGGATTGTGAAAATGTGAGTTTGTAATCTTACGGAACACATCAAATATGGAGCCAATATTGGGAGACTGCATACAAACCTGTATTCATAAATAACACATGAAGAACGTTGAAACATATGCAAGATGAAATTAACCACAACCAACCGATTATGTTTTCACCCAAAGAAGTTACGTTCGTAGTGCAATCCTGTCCGTCATGAAATTACCACACACTGGTATACTAAATTCATACTAACACTTTGTGAAATCTTCCCGAAAAGAATAGCTGAGGGCTACTTTGATGATTACACTACATGCTTCACGTGGTCAACTTGGTTTACACAAAGAGTGTAACTCCACAATAATTTTGATAATTAAAATAAATTACATCGAAACACAAATAACAAAAGAAAAACCTCGAACTGGTTACTATCGTCTTACTATTAACCTGATGGGTCCAAAAATTGTATAAGCACTTGGTACTGGTCTCACAAATTACACTCCACGTGGGTTGAACATAAAGAAAAGTTGCTATATGGAAAAATATTGTCAAGACGAGACGTTATAATTTCACGCACATTCGCATTTAAGATTGATGATCTTAGAGTTACGGATCATCCACACGTGGTTCCACAAAGTAGTGACAAAGCCACTACTGGAAAATATTCTGAACTTCACACTCGGATTACACTGAGTTGCAATATAATAGATAACATTAGATATTTTAAATCTAAACCTGAAATAAGGGGAATTAAATTTTCAGTTAGGCTGAACTTAAGAAATCCATTGTCCTACGGACTTAGCAGAGACACGCTTAGCCGGAGATCTTACCGCTTCAGACGCTCGCCGCGGACAGACTGCCGTGGGCCCCTACCAAGGGTGCTTCCAGATACAAAACGGAAGTGACCAGAGAGGCAGCATCCTATACCAACATCATAAGGGACGGACAGGACCATACTAAGGATAGAAACCTCTTTGCTTTTAGAAAGCGTAGCTACCTGTTCCGAAGTTGGTCCTACTGTTCTCTAGCGGACAGGCTTGTCTGCTACCATCACGCATGCAACTAGAAATACATTTGCTCATTCATCCTTTCACACAGAAGGGAAGGGGGATGACAGTATCTTATCATATACAGTATATAAAAGAAATCGGGTGTAGGTTCCGTATGATACTGTGTGACATGAATTACATATAAACTGTGTTTTAAAGTGTAGTAGTGTGACAGATCGTTCTTGATTATGTGAAAAAGTAACGCGTTCCACTGCTCAGTCTCCTCCAAGATAGTCAGAAACACCACAGTAAATTTAGAAGTGGAATGTATGCCGTAAATGACAACAGTTTTAAAAAATTAACATGAAAGGAATCCAACAGAGACCTTTCAATGGAAGTTATATTCAGCAGGATGGAAAATATGTTTTCTATCACAACATGTGGACCTGCTTATAGATTACGTGCATCTACGATATGGCCACTATGGGGCCTAGAAGTGCATTGCTAAATTAAGTGAGAAAGTGTTTTGACAACATGCGTTGTAGAGTAGCAAGAAGGCTAGCGTCCTGTGTTGTTTCCCAGATGGTACGTACAGTAAATAGTATGGTGCAGGGAGATATCTAGAATGTAGAAAGAACTGAACTCCTAGAATTATGTGCAGCCGATCTTTTTGGCCCCCTTCAGACATCTAAAGGAGTATGTAACCATGCTTTTGTGGTGATTGACGCTTTTAGCGAGTATGTCAAACTATGTCCATTAACGGGAACTTATGACCAAACGCTGGTAAACGAGCTAGAAAAGGATTATTTGTAAAGATTGACAAGCCTAAGAGTCTCTTATCGGATAATGTTGTGCAGTTTGTATCTGGAAAATTTAAATCATGTCTAGAAAATGACGGAATTCGCCGTATAAGGATCTCGCCGTATTTTCCACAGGGAAATATGAGCCGGAGTGTTATGCGTTAGCTAAACAGATTATGTAGGTAGCATTCTATCATATAAAAAACCATGATCATATAAAAAACATGATGCCACAGGCTTTGCTCCTTGTGAACTAATGTTTAATCAGGAACCCCATAACATCCTTCCAAATATGGCTGATTTTCCAGTCCTGTCTCAGAACTCTATAGATGAGAGGATGGCACAGGCTAGGGCAAACATACGTAAAAATGGCACAGTCTAGGGCAAACATACGTAAAAAAGCCTTGGACAGAAAAAGGAGATGTGATGCACAAACTTCCGCCACTAGTTTTAACATTGCTGAACTGTTGTTGTTGTTGTCTTCAGCCGTGAGACTGGTTTGATGCAGCTCTCCATGCTACTCTATCCTGTGCAAGCTGAACTAGTGTTACCCAAAACTGAAGAGAAATCTAAGTAAATTTCAGCGGAAACAAAGAAGCTTATGCATGTTTATCAAGGAGCATTCAGGATAATAGGTCAGCCTTATGCAAACGCATACCGTTTGTAATACCTGGAAAGTAAGAAAGAACTAAGTCTACGAAACACAGTAGATATGAAGCGATTCAAAAGTGACAGTAATTAAAATCTTTAGGGAGTCTGCCATTCTTTGGCGGATACACAGTTTGTCATACTGTGCAGTCCCAGCTTGGTGAAACTTTGTTTCTCTTTCAAGTTTAATTCCTTTCTTCTGTTTTATCTATAGTGAATAAGCAATGTATGTCTTATTGTTGTGCATATGCCATTAGTTTGTATTGTCTTCCTAGTGAGCAAGAATAATTCCCGAAAATGACTGTACTCGAATCATGGTTTACAAGAGAATACTAGAGGGTGTTTGCGGTAGTAAATGCTAAATGGTGAAATAACAATGGGTAACTTTTCAGCACCAATGGTAGAAAAATAATGGCTAAAGTAACTAAATAATAAATGAAATCGTCAAAGAGGATTAGTGTCAGTAAAATACAGTTACTTTGTGGTAAGAGAGGTAACTGAAGCTGAAAATTTCTAAAATCTGAAACAATAAACTCTGCATAAATGAATAATTTTCAGTTGAAAGTAAGATTGTCTGTAGGTAAGAGAGGGTTATAAAATGGTGCTACTAGAAGCAAGCTAAAGCGTCTTGATATTAATTAAAGGAGGTGTGTGGAAGTGGTGTGAGGATCACACCAGAAATATATGTAAATAATGAGGTCAGTAGGTTGACGAAGATAAAGGGAGAAAGAAACGTCGAAAAGTGAAAAATATGGATAAATGAAAATAGGGAGAAACCAGAGAAATGAAGTCAGCAGGCTGACATATACGGTGAAATGGTGGAGAGTGGGTAAGTAATTCCCACACGTTTCGTAAAAAAGGTTGAGAAACGTCTAAAATTGCAGGCAGATGGTAATTTAACAGATAAATTGTTGTTGTTTTTGGGGGAGGAGACCAGACAGCGAGGACATCGGTCTCATCGGATTAGGGAAGGAAGAGGAAGGAAGTCGGCCGTGCCCTTTCAAAGGAACCATCCCGGAATTTGCCTGGAGCGATTTAGGGAAATCACGGAAAACCTAAATCAGGATGGCCAGACGCGGGATTGAACCGTCGTCCTCCCGAATGCGAGTCCAGTGTGCTAGCCACTGCGGCTCCGCGCTCGGTTTAACAGATAAATATTGACATATACAGACAACAGAATAAAGGTAAACGAATGTGTTAAGAAATGCACATTTTAGAATGTGGATACGTTATAAACAAAACAGCTTTTTAATTATGTTTGTGACAAAACAAAGTACCGAGCGAGGTGGCGCAGTGGTTAGCACACTGGACTCTCGTTCCGGAGGACGACGGTTCAATCCCGTCTCCAGCCATCCTGATTTAGGTTTTCCGTGATTTCCCTAAATCGTTTCAGGCAAATGCCGGGATGGTTCCTTTGAAAGGGCATGGCCGATTTCCTTCCCCATCCTTCCCTAACCCGAGCTTGTGCTCCGTCTCTAATGACCTCGTTGTCGACGGGACGTTAAAAAACACTAACCTAACCTAACCTAACAAAACAAAGTAACTGATGACTTCTTTAGCATACAAATCTTGTAAGTAGGCTGTTTAGGTTTTTATATAGGTAACGCCACGTAGCGCTCTGTATGTAAATCACTGGCTGTGCTGTGTGCAGTCTGTGGCTAGTTTGCATTGTTGTCTGCCATTGTAGTGTTGGGCAGCTGGATGTGAACAGCACGTAGCGTTGCGCAGTTGGAGGTGAGCCGCCAGCAGTGGTGGATGTGGGGAGAAAGATGGCGGAGTTTTGAAAGTTTGTAAAAATGGATATCATGAACTGCTGTATATATTATGACTTTTGATGACTATTAAGGTAAATACATTGTTTGTTCTCTACTAAAATCTTTCATTTGCTAACTAAGCCTACTAGTAGTTAGCGCCTTCCGTAGTTTGAATCTGTTATTTAGCTGGCAGTAGTGGCGCTCGCTGTATTGCTGTAGCTCGAGTAACGAAGATTTTTGTGAGGTAAGTGATTTGTGAAAGGTATAAGTTAATGTTAGTCAGGGCCATTCTTTTGCAGGGAATTTTGAAAGTCAGATTTCGTTGCGCTAAAAATATTGTGTGTCAGTTTAAGCACAGTCTTGTATAATTTTTCTAAGGGGACGTTTCAATCTATACGATAATTGAGCCATATGAAGACAGAACTTACAAATGTTACTCAATTTTCGAAGTATAGCAACATCTAAGGTAATGAAGTAAATTGCAAACTAGCACAAAATGTGACTACGTTAAAAACCTGTGTTGACATTCAGAGCTTAATGGCTATGGTTAAAAAAGAGAATTGCAAAGTTTGTGATTCAAGTTTAATAAGGAAGTAAAATGTCACGATTTTATGAAGTAACGTATAGCCAATAATCATTTTGAAAAAGTTAATAACATTTTTCCAAATGCTAAATTTAAAAAAAGGAAAAATTCTTTCTGGTTACTTCTCAATTGTTTATTTAAATTACAGAAGAAAAATAGATTTCAGAATGTGTATTGTGCTCCCTTAGATATAACTTGAGAACAGAAGCTTAGGCTATGTTACCTGTTTCTCAGGAACATGGAGGTACCATGAAGGGCGGCCTACAAGCTGTATTGGAGAAAGAAGCGAGAAGGACACAATCTACTGAGAATTATCTCCTTACTCTTTTATAATAAAATATCATGACGAAAACCATACCTACATAGTGACTTCCCACCCACTACCTTAAATGTTTCAGTGAAAGTGGTTTGTATGGATGCACGCATTGGTGTCTATGATTGTCATTAAATAAGTGAGTATTGAAAAACGAGAAGTTTTTGTGTGTTTCTCCTTCAGGTAAGACTGAAGATTGTAAACCACAAAATTAATTTTGCAATAACCAAAAAATTTATTTCATGTTTCTATGTTATTTCATGTACATGATTTGTAAAAATCCATTATGTCATGTCTTTCTATGTATGTACATAGATGGTTAATTTTTGTGGATGTAGTATTACGGAAAATTTTGCAAAAATCAATTTCATTTAAAACAGGCCAATTATGTTGACATCACTTGTTCCTAGAGCTAAATTTTGTTCAAAAATAATTTCTTCCACAAAAATAATTAGGGGTTGACGTGGCGAAACAGGGGTTGTATCATTTGAGAGATACAGAGGCAAGTTAGCATGCCTGAACTTACCCCAGTTCACTGTCACTAGCGCCACGTTATCACAACGCGTCTGTGCACTGAGTACAAAGTATTCCGCCATAATCTAAGAGTGAAATTAAAAACTGAAATAGCTTTAGCAAACTTCGTCGTTCTATGCTTCAATATATTAATATTAAAAATATTAAATCTCAGAAAGGTCAAACGAGTATGTTTTGCTAAATAGGTTGGTTTAAGCATAAAATAAGTGCCACTCAGTAATGAAGTCAGAAAGCGGAAAGTTATTCAGAATGTGCAAATGTATGTCAAAATCAAAAGTTACGAGTTTCAACAATATTTTAGTCAAAATCGACGTCTTTACGAAAAATTGAAGACGCTGAATATTAGCCTCACAAGGATGGAAACTCGTATGTAGCCTCAGTTTGATATAAAAACATTAACTAGGCCAGTGTGGCTCCATTAAAGCTACCTCTAACAGTTTTCTAGTTATTTACTAAAAACCAAACCTTGGACAAAAACGTCCCTATTCATATTAGATTAAGTGTAGTTTGTAATATTTATGGAAGGTTCTAATTACAGCACTCGATTACATTAAGGAAATAATACATCTCTACCTAGTTTCAAGGCTTTAGGGTAAATAACTGTCAATACAAGGACTCTTAAACACATAGTTCAGAGGTCATGTTCGACTGTCGGTTCCGTTCTAAAAATTCTAGCCGGCAAATTTAAAATACAGTCGAGCTTAAAATTTTTCAGCAACTAAAGCTAGCTTAACTCCATTCATGTAAAAATTATGAAGATTATAAATTCTTACACAACAGAGTTATTAAATAATACATGTCCGAGAAAGCGACCATTTAGATGCTGCTGACTGCCTAGAGCGGTTGACAGCAGATATTTCGTTCGGTAGTCCAGCGCGCCCATGAATAAATGGGGCCAGAGAGGTAGTGACAGAGACACTTCGCACCAACTATCTATCTGTTCTTGTCAGCCAAATGCCGGTATATGCTCTGCCTCGGATGACGTCAGAGCTAGGCAGCTACCAAATGCGTTCCGTAAAAGTAGGAAGATAACTTGCGAGGACTGTATACCATCCTGGATCGCTTAGATTTCACCGAAGCAACTCTTTGTGTGCCTCCTAAGATGCTGATGTTGACAAAAGGATGTGGCAAGTGGTGAGATTATTCCCCACTTTTGTGGCGAGAAATTAACTTTGATGATTAGAAGTCAGGGCGATCGAACATTTTACTTGGAACTTACCATAGAGGTCGCTTCTGAACTGCTAATAGTCATGTTTCTGACAGGGACATTATTATTATTATTATTATTATTAGGAATGTTGTTATGTTTGCGTGTGTGAACTTTTTCTGAGTCTGTTAATCAGTTAGCACTCAAAAACTTTTATTTATAACCCCACTGAGTAAATAGAAACATTTTCTCTCAGAGATCACAAGAAGATTGTGGACTTGCAGAGTGGAAATTATGGTCAGTATGTTCTCCATAGCTTTCTGGCTGACCACAAAAATAGTTTTCAGGATCTTGTGAAGTCGGCGACGAAATATAAATATTTAGTTAGAAACAAACCCGCCGCCGCACAAACTGTATCCATCGATCAGGGAAATGTGCTGCCGGCCGGGGTGGCCGAGCGGTTCTAGGCGCTACAGTCTGGAACCGCGCGACCGCTACGGTCGCAGGTTCGAAACCTGCCTCGGGCATGGATGTGTGTGATGTCCTTAGGTTAGTTAGGTTTAAGTAGTTCTAAGTTCTAGGGGACTGATGAACTTAGAAGTTAAGTCCCATAGTGCTCAGAGTCATTTGAACCATTTTTGAAATGTGCTGGGGTGTTCAGCTGCACTATGTTTTAAAATGGATTTTTGCCATGTGTGAAACATTTACTTGCTGTTTTAATATATTAAGCAGATGCTAAATTCTGCACGCCTATTGGATTCTACAGATCCTCAGTACCTTCCTGTCTATTGTCTAGTGCTCTCTACAGAGCTTTACCGTATATCTCAGACGCCGCATAATTCCTTTCCTCCACAGGAGAAATGAAATGATCGAAGATAATCTGTTGACGATAAGGCATCGTTCACGAAAGAAGTGACAGGGCTCAAAGCAAAGAGCCACAAATACACTATGTGATCAAAAGTATCTGGACACCCCAAAAAACACACGTTTTTCATATTAGGTGCATTGTGCTGCCACCTACTGCCAGGTACTCCATATCAGCGACCTCAGTAGTCATTAGACATCGTGAGAGAGCAGAATGTGGCTCTCTGTGGTACTCACGGACTTCGAATGTCGTCAGATGATTGGGTGTCACTTGTGTCATACGTTTGTACGCGAGATTTTCACACTCCTAAACATCCCGAGGTCCACTGTTTCCAATGTGATAGTGAAGTGGAAACGTGACAAACGACGCCTCGCTTGGTGTAAGGAGCGTAAACATTGGGCAACTGAACAGTGGAAAAACGTTGTGTATAGTGACGAAATACGGTACACAATGTGGCGATCCGATTGGGGGGGGGGGGGGGGGGGGTGTAAGGCGAATGCCCGGTGAACATCATCTGCCAGCATGTGTAGTGCCAACAGTAAAATGCGGAGGCATTGGTGTTATAGTGTGGTCGTGTTTTTCATGGAGGGGCTTGCACCCATTGTTGTTTTGCGTGGCACTATCACAGCACAGACCTAGATTGATGTTTTAAGCACCTTCTTGCTTCCCACTGTTGAAGAGTAATTCGGGGATGGCGATCGCATCTTTCAACACGATGGAGTACCTGTTCATAGTGCACGACCTGTGGTGGAGTGGTTAGACAACAATAACATCTCTGTAATGGACTGGTCTGCACAGACTCCTTACTTGAATCCCATAGATCACCTTTGTGATGGCTTGGAACGTCGACTTAGTGCTAGACCTCATCGACCGACATCGATACGTCTCCTCAGTGCAGCACATTCCCCAAGAAACCTTCGAGCACCTGATTGAACGTATGCTTGCGAGAGTGCAAGCTGTCATCAAGGCTAGGGGTGGGCCAACATCATAGCGAATTCCAGCGTTACCGATGGAGGGCCCCACGAAATTGTATGCCATTTTCAGCCGGGTGTCCGGATACTTTTGATCACATAGCGTAGCTGATATAACACAGCGTACTGTCATTGACTACGAAAGGACGATGAGCTCATAAGCTTAATTCAATGGGTTCCTGATATCAGTGTATTCAGCAGAATGCTGCCACCACATATAGGATAACATCTTACAAAACAATAAATGAAAAGCACCAGTTTGCTTTTTTTCTGTGCAAAATTCTACCAGGTGGCTTCCTCTTTCATTTCTTACCCCCAATCCATATTCACGTACTACGTTTCCTTCTCTCCCTTTTCCTACTATCGAATTCCAATCACCCATGACTATTAAATTTTCGCCTCCCTTCACTATCTGAATAATTTCTTTTATCTCATCATACATTTGATCACTCTCTTCGTCATCTGCGGAGCTAGTTGGCATATAAACTTGTACTATTTTTGGTGAGGTAAGTGATTTGTGAAAGGTATAGATTAATGTTAGCCAGGGCCATTCTTTTGTAGGGATTTTTGAAAGTCAGATTGCGTTGCGCTGAAAATATTGTGTGTCAGTTTAAGCACAGTCGTGTACAATTGTTCTAAGGGGACGTTTCATGATTAAGTGCAAAAATCTACCAGGCGGCTTCCTCTTTCATTTCTTAGCCCCAATCCATATTCACCTACTACGTTTCCTTCTCTTCCTTTTCCTACTCTCGAATTCCAGTCACCCATGACTATTAAATTTTCGTCTCCTTTCATTACCTGAATAATTTCTTTTATCTCATCATACATTTCATCAATTTCTTTGTCATCTGCAGAGCTAATTGGCATATAGACTTGTACTACTGTAGTAGGCGTGGGCTTCGTGTCTATCTTGGCCACAATAATGCTTTCACTATGCTGGTTGTAGTAGCTTACCCGCTCTCCTATTTTTTTATTAATTATTAAACCTACTCCTGCGTTACCCCTATTAGATTTGGTAGTTATAACCCTGTATTTACCTGACCAGAAGTCTTGTTCCTCCTGCCACCGAACTTCACTAATTCCCACTATATCTAACTTTAACCTATCCATTTCCCTTTTTAAATTTTCTGACCTACCTGCCCGATTAAGGGAACTGACATTCCACGCTCCGATCTGTACAACGCCAGTTTTCTTTCTCCTGATAACGACGTCCTCCTGAGTAGTCCCCGCCCGGAGATCCGAATGGGGGACTATTTTACCTCTGGAATATTTCACCCAAGAGGACACCATCATCATTTAACCATACAGTAAAGCTGCATGCCCTCGGGAAAAATTACGGCTGTAGTTTCCCCTTGCTTTCAGCCGTTCGCAGTACCAGCGCAGCAAGGCCGTTTTGGTTAGTGTTACAAGGCCAGACCAGTCAATCATCCAGATTGTCGCCCCTGCAACTATTGAAAAGTCTGCTGCCCCTCTTCAGGAACCACACGTTTGTCTGGCCTCTCAACAGATACCCCTCCGTTGTGGTTGCACCTACGGTACGACTACCTGTATCGCTGAGGCACGCAAGCCTCCCCACCAATGGCAAGGTCCATGGTTCATGGGGGGGGGGGGGGGGTTATGTCTAATAAAATGATCGTGAGTGAGGCGGCTGAAGCGTTTTCAACAATTAGAGAAGACAAAGATCGCCAGCAAAGAGAAGAGATTAAAATCAGAAAAAAATGAAGTCTGGAAGAGAGTTGGAGAAAGGTGAACTTCTAAAACAAAATAAACATGCAGTGGGTACCCTGGAAAGCCAATTACAAAGCGGCGAAGAAAACTGGAATTTACTGGAAATAATGGGTTAACGGAAGAGATTGAAGAGTGCGTTACGTGTTTAGAGTCATTTGAAGAATACAGGGTGCTGTGTACCAAGTGCACATGTTGGGTTGTGTGGATCAGGGAAATATTTTGTATTTTATTTGCGATCTCTGTAAAACAGTGAGCTAAATACTGATGGTTTGAGGTGAAACAGTAAGTTCCTATGCTTACGTGTTCTGTTATTATTTAATAAGTATTAGTTCAGTGTATCAGTAACAGTCGGTATTATCACAGAAAAGACAATGGCTGATGCTCCAAGACACATTCTACAAGCTTTGAAATTGTAGCACTTATACTTTCCACGTAATTAAGTACCATAAATAAAAAATAATGTCCGCCCCCTGTAGCTCAGTGGTCAGCGCGACAGAATTTCAATCCTAAGAGCCTGGGTTCGATTCCCGGCTGGGTCGGAGATTTTCTCCGCTCAGGGACAGGGTTTTGTGTTGTCCTCATCATCATTTCATCCCCATCGACGCGCAAGTCGCTGCAATGGCGTCAAATCGAAAGACTTGCACCCGGAGAACGGTCTACCCGACGGGAAGCCGTAGTCAGACGACATTTACATTTGTTTAGTAAAAAATAATGATCATCAATCTGTTAACACACATAGAACATATCTTGAGGTAAGATAATAGTATATCAACGTTCCGATTAACCGCTACAGTTATAAAGAAAAAATCAAAAAACTTAAGTCGGCCGATACTTCACGACTCTGCCGCAACGCAGAGACATTTGCTAATTCGCTTTGAATACCGTGTCCTACAGGATATCACAGCGAGGCAGCAGTGCACCCAAGCGTGAGGAGCTGGAATATTCAGTGCCAAGCGCAGTGGTTCGAGCCTCCCACCTCCTTTCCAACATTTCATTTTTGTATTAAGCTTCAGATTTCATTAATGACGATATTACAGTAACTGATTATTCCACTATACCGCGTTACTAAGAGAAGTCGGTGTAGATGGAACTATAGAGGCAGACAGAATTAAGGAGCAATAAAATGGAGGCAATTCCTGATCATGTTGAAAAACAATGGGAGTGACAGGATGCACCCGACGGAACTTTTGCCTACTAATTTTCAGCTCCTGGCCATAACTAGGGTGGACTGTTCGATATCCGGTCCATCGTCAAATGCCATTCTTTTCAGCCAAATTCCAAGTATCTGAAAATGTGGCAGGATTAAGTGGTAAATGTGGATGCAGGTTAGCGATAGGGGCTCTGAGATAATCCAAGGAAGACGATTACAGATACCGTCAAGTTAAAAGAGGGAAAATCAGAAAAGAAACAACGAAATTAAGAGGGAAATTAGGAAGAAGATTGGAAAGGAAATGAATAACTAAGAGAGGCCCCGATAACTCATGGACGACACAAGAGGGGCGCGCTAGTCTAGGAGTTTGGAAAGCGATTCGAATAAAAGAAAGCGGCTTTAGAGCACCATACTGCAAGACTGAAAGAATGCGAAATTGATTGAATTACAAGTTTGACGATCATTGCAAGGAGAATGCTGAATATATTCACGAGACGCGGCGTCAAGCGATAAAGGAAAATAATCCCTGAAGCGGTCGAATGATGTTTTTAGCTGGCGCTATTGCCCGTGAGGTGACCCAGAACTTCTCGGAAAAACAGCCCAATCCACAGAGGACCATAGAAGAGTAACTTGGTGGGTGTGTCATCTGGTAAAGGCTGAAATGGGAAAGGATTAATCGTAAGGGCAACATCAACCAATCCTTAACATTCCGGCAGTACTGACAAACTGTAGGAGACAAATGTGCGTGGGCGACTGGAGTTATTTCCCACAAAATTCTTCTGTGTTTTAGATAGCGCCTTTTGTAAATCGAAAAAGCGTCTCGGCCATCATTGCAAGTTGCCTCAGTTAGAGCATAATACCACAGGGCGTTCTAAGCCTTTACGACAAAACTGTATACATACTAGAGCACTGGTCGTCAATCTTTTTTGCTCAAGAGCCAATACTGACATTGTAGGGCGGTATATCGAGTCGCATATGTAACCCACATAATTTAGTATGTTATGAGCTCTCAGTAGATTAGATATAGTAAGGGCGCGATAAGTTGGCCGCCGGTGCACAAGTACTGATCGTTAAAAAGTCGGCAGCATTCCACTTCGTGTCGAAAGTTCTCTGTTTCACATTGCTGCCACCATCAGCGATCCCAGAGTTGTGTCACTGTAGTTGCCTTGTGCCCGCATCTCGTGGTCGTGCGGTAGCGTTCTCGCTTCCCACGCCTGGGTTCCCGGGTTCGATTCCCGGCGGGGTCAGGGATTTTCTCTGCCTCGTGATGGCTGGGTGTTGTGTGCTGTCCTTAGGTTAGTTAGGTTTAAGTAGTTCTAAGTTCTAGGGGACTGATGACCATAGATGTTAAGTCCCATAGTGCTCAGAGCCATTTTGAACTGTAGTTGCCTGACGAAATGTTGTTGTGTTGTCTGTGTGAACGGATGATTAATTGATTAATAACAATGATTCAACTTATATTTAAATGCATTTGCAACATGAGTCACGATCACAGATGATTACTAAATGTTGCTAATATAATTTTTCTTCTGTTCATTGTGTTGAATTAGAACAGCCGTAATTTAATTTTGTATTCCTTGTTTTAAGTATCAAATTTGACGATGACCGTCTATGTAATGCTCATTCACGAACTCATGATACCTGCGTGTCAAACTATATCCCATAGTACCTGACTGGTGAGATTGAGTTGTGAGTACTGGAAGAGAAACAATAAAATGCCCCCCCTCTCATATCTTCTAATCCCGCAGCCGCTGCGCTGCCTTGAGGTAAACGGCCAACTTTAATTAGCTCACGGCCAAATTCACCAATGTCAGTTAAAATTAGGCACATCTTAAAATATTACTGTCACTGTAAGTATTTTTGTTTACTGCTGAGCAGGAAACCTACTATCTTAAGAAGCTCTTAGCGTTAGTTGACGTTTTTTGGATTCAATTGTTAGTTGCAAGACGCATATTATAGTAAAATACGGCTGACACCTACGAGCAGCATGAATACTTGATTCGGCCCGCATCTGCCCTGCGGGCTTCAATTAGACGACCACTGTACTAGCGGACTTTCAACTCAGAATTTTGGTATAAGGAACTCTCTCCCTCTCTTTCTTTCACACAGCTACACACACACACACACACACACACACACACACACACACACACAATTTCTTTCTTAGTGTTTATTCCGTCGTCCGGCCACCGCTATTTTAAATTTATGAATCTATTTAATAGGACTCTGACACGGTCGTACACCATTCCGTGTATTTCCAACAAAAAACTACGACCACAGCAACAAGTTGACAATGATAAGTTTAAATTATCACTGAAACAAAAGGTCAAGATGTTCTGTGGGCATTGATACTAAGCAAGATCGCAATGTACCCAGGCACTTATTCGACTGTACATACGTGTGAAAATTATTGCTATTTACATTTCAGTTTCTTTCGCTTTGATTCAAATGTAACGTAAACTTTAGAGAATAAATCTCATGCTAAGCAGTTTTAAATTTGTTAAAAGTCTGAAATGATTACAAGAATATTCTAATACGCTCAGAAGAAGTACCGTTCGGCAAAGTTACCACTTTTATTTAACTTGCGATTGTTGCTACATTCATTTTTGGCATATTTTTAACTGAATGGTATTTTCTTTCTTCGTCTATGCTTATAGTTCCGTTTTGGATATGGACAAACAAGAGGCGGCCATTATGAACTTTTTGGATTTGAAGAAAGTTATTCGACACTGTCGACCTTGGTATTCTACTTTCTGAAGTCAAAGGTCACAACTTTTTCTTAAGTACTGTACAGTGTTTCCACTCCTACAGTGAAATCGTCGGAACAGAGAGGTCACAATGGAAGACTTTAGCATTAGATGTCCCACAAGGATCAGTGCTGGACCCACTACTTTTAATGACATGTCGACTATAATCTCCCACTGCAAATATCATTTGTACGCTGATGACCTTCAGTTGTACCTAAGTGCAAGCCCAACAAATCTGCGCACAGCCGTCCAAAATGTAAATTCTAATATACTTGTTTTATCAGAATTGGAGTAGAACATAGGTTTGAAACTTAATCCGCCTAAAACGCAAGCAATGTTAGTTGCTCACAGAAAAACTTATTATGCCTCAGTTCAGAGCCCCTTTCACCCACAACCCTAAACTGCAGAGAAATCACCAAATCACCTATTCTTCTTCTGCAATGAAGTTGGGGATAATTCTGGACCATCACCTGGACTGGACTTAACATACAACTGCAGTCTGTAAGAAGGTGTCAGCATCACTTTATTTATATTGTCGGCCGGTGTGGCCGAGCGGTTCTAGGAGCTTCAGTCTGGAACCGCGTGACTGCTACGGTCGCAGGTTCGAATCCTGCCTCGGGCATGGATGTGTGTGATGTCCTTAGGTTAGTTAGGTTTAAGTAGTTCTAAGTCTAGGGGACTGATGACCTCAGATGTTAAGTCCCATAGTGCTCAGGGCCATTTTAACCATTTTTGAAAAACTATTTCCTCTCGAGCTTAAAAAGAAACACGTAGAGTCTTTAACACTCCCATCCTTGATTATGATGATCGTATTCTCCAAGGACTTTCGTATGAGATCTCACGTCGGCTGCAGTTGACGATGAACGCTTGTGCGCGATACTTTTGTGATGCACGCCTCGCTGTTCTTGTTGTATAATGGCAACCTGGCAGACAACATTAATAACAATCTACGCTCTTTTGCATGAGTTATCTGTAATGGGATACTAACTGATTACAACTCCACAGACATTCAGTCTATTCTTCATGAGATGTCATAGTGGTGCAAAAATTGATGACTCGCCGTAAATGACTGGATATGTAAAATTATGCGTCTCACAAAGCGCAACTACGTGATAATCTACAACTACAATATCAACAGACAGTAGCAATTAGGCAATTCATAAATTGGAGTAACAAATTGTTGAGATATGAAGCGGAATGGTTACAGAGATTCATTTGCAGATAAGGCATGTGACAAACTTAGATTCATTGGTAGGATACTGGGAAAATGCAAGAATCGCACAAAAGAAATTGCATACAAAACATTCGTTGGACTCATCCTAGAGTACAGCTTAAGTGTGTGCGACACATACTAAATAGTACAAACAGGGGATCTTTAACATACACTACTGGCCATTAAAATTGCTACATCTACATCTACATGATTACTCTGCAATTCACATTTAAGTGCTTGGCAGAGGGTTCATCGAACCACAATCATACTATCTCTCTACCATTCCACTCCCGAACAGCGCGCGGGAAAGACGAACACCTAAAGCTTTCTGTTCGAGCTCTGATTTCTCTTATTTTATTTTGATGATCATTCCTACCTATGTAGGTTGGGCTCAACAAAATATTTTCGCATTCGGAAGAGAAAGTTGGTGACTGAAATTTCGTAAATACATCTCGCCGCGACGAAAAAGTCTTTGCTGTAATGACTTCCATCCCAATTCGCGTATCATATCTGCCACACTCTCTCCGCTATTACGTTATAATACAAAACGAGCTGCCCTTTTTTGCACCCTTTCGATGTCCTCCGTCAATCCCACCTGGTAAGGATCCCACACCGCGCAGCAATATTCTAACAGAGGACGATCGAGTGTAGTGTAAGCTGTTTCTTTAGTGGACTTGTTGCATCTTCTAAGTGTCCTGCCAATGAAACGCAACCTTTGGCTCGCCTTCCCCACAATATTATCTATGTGGTCTTTCCAACTGAAGTTGTTCGTAATTTTAACACCCAGTTACTTAGTTGAATTGACAGCCTTGAGAATTGTACTATTTATCGAGTAATCGAATTCCAACGGATTTCTTTTGGAACTCATGTGGATCACCTCACACTTTTCGTTATTTAGCGTCAACTGCCACCTGCCACACCATACAGCAATCTTTTCTAAATCGCTTTGCAACTGATACTGGTCTTCGGATGACCTTACTAGACGGTAAATTACAGCATCATCTACGAACAACCTAAGAGAACTGCTCAGATTATCACCCAGGTAGTTTATATAGATCAGGAACAGTAGAGGTCCCAGGACGCTTCCCTGGGGAACACCTGATATCACTTCAGTTTTACTCGATGATTTGCCGTCTATTACTACGAACTGCGACCTTCCTGACAGGAAATCACGAATCCAGTCGCACAACAGACGATACCCCATAGGCCCGCAGTTTGATTAGAAGTCGCTTGTGAGGAACGGTGTCAAAAGCTTTCCGGAAATCTAGAAATACGGAATCAACTTGAGATCCCCTGTCGATAGCGGCCATTACTTCGTGCGAATAAAGAGCTAGCTGCGTTGCACAATAACGATGTTTTCTGAAACCATGCTGATTACGTATCAATAGATCGTTCCCTTCGAGGTGATTCATAATGTTTGAATACAGTATATGCTCCAAAATCCTACTGCAAACCGACGTCAATGATATAGGTCTGTAGTTCGATGGATTACTCTTACTACCCTTCTTAAACACTGGTGCGACCTGCGCAATTTTCCAATCTGTAGGTACAGATCTATCGGTGAGCGAGCGGTTGTATATGATTGCTAAGTAGGGAGCTATTGTATCAGCGTAATCTGAAAGGAACCTAATCGGTATACAATCTGGACCTGAAGACTTGCCCGTATCAAGCGATTTGAGTTGCTTCGCAACCCCTAAGGTATCTGGTTCAAATGGCTCTGAGCACTATGGGACTCAACTGCTGAGGTCATTAGTCCCGTAGAACTTAGAACTAGTTAAACCTAACTAACCTATGGACATCACAAACATCCATGCCCGAGGCAGGATTCGAACCTGCGACCGTAGCGGTCTTGCGGTTCCAGACTGCAGCGCATTTAACCGCACGGCCACTTCGGCCGGCTAAGGTATCTACTTCTAAGAAACTCATGCTAGCAGCTCTTCGTGTTTCAAATTCTGGAATATTCCATTCGTCTTCCCTGGTGAAGGAATTTCGAAAAACTGCGTTCAATAACTCCGCTTTAGCGGCACAGTCGTCGGTAACTACTATCGGCACTGCGCAGCTAAGGTATTGATTGCGTCTTGCCGCTTGTGTACTTTACATACGACCAGAATTTCTTCGGATTTTCTACCAAATTTCGAGACAATGTTTCGTTGTGGAACCTATTAAAGGCATCTCGCATTGAAGTCCGTGCCATATTTCGCGCGTCTGTAAATTTTAGCCAATCTTCGGGATTTCGCGTTCTTCTGAACTTCGCATGCTTTTTCCGTTGCCTCTGCAACAGCGTTCGGACCAAGAAGAAATGCAGATAACAAACGGGTATTAATTGGACGAATGTATTATACTAGAACTGACATGTGATTACATTTTCACGCAATTTGGGTGCATAGATCCTGAGAAATCAGTACCCAGAACAACCACTTCTGGCCGTAATAACGGCCTTGATACGCCTGGGCATTGAGTCAAACAAAGCTTGGATGGCGTGTACAGGTACAGCTGCCCATGCAGCTTCAACACGATACCACAGTTCACCAAGAGTAGTGACGCGTATTGTGACGAGCCAGTTGCTCGGCCACCATTGACAAGACGTTTCCAGTTGGTGAGAGAGCTGGAAAATGTGCTGGCCAGGGCAGCAGTCGAACATTTTCTGTATCCATAAAGGCCCGTACAGGGCCTGCAACATGCGGTCGCGCATTATCCTGCTGAAATGTAGAGTTTCGCAGGGATCGAATGAAGGGTAGAGCCACGGGTCATAACGCATCTGAAATGTAACGTCCACTGTTCAAACTGCCGTCAATGCGAACAAGAGGTGACCGAGACGTGTAACAAATGGTACCCTATACCATCACGCCGGGTGATACGCCAGTATGGCGATGACGAATACACTCTTCCAATGTGCGTTCACCGCGATGTCGCCAAACACGGATGCGCCCATCATGATGCTGTAAACAGAACCTGGATTCATCCGAAAAAATGACGTTTTGCCATTCGTGCACCCAGGTTCGTCGTTGAGTACACCATCGCAGGCGCTCCTGTCTGTTATGCCACGTCGAGGGTAATCGCAACCATGATCTCCGAGCTGATAGTCCACGCTGCTGCAAACGTCGTCGAACTGTTCGTGCAGATGGTCGTTGTCTAGAGGAAGAAGCTTTATCGTCTGGGGATTAATTTCTGGCATTCCGTGGGTGATATCGTCATTCTGGAAGGCACAAGGGATCAACAGAAGTCTGCGTCTTTACTTGGGGACGATGTTCACTCCCGCAAGCAGTTGATTCTTCCTCAGCACAAAGCAGGACAATGCAACCTGTCACACAGCTCGCAGTGTACGTGCGTGGTTCGAAGAGCACCAGAATGGGTTTATCATACTTCCCTGCCCCTCAAACCCCCTGGAATTAAACCTAACCAAGAAGCAGTGGAATAACCTCGATCTGGTCGTTCGCACCGTGGATCCTCAGCCGAGAAACCTAGCGACCTGGCTCCACATCTCTGTCTGTACCTTCCAGAACCTCACTCACTCTCTTCCTGCACGTCTCGCAGCGGTTGGATGCTGCAAAAGCTGATAATTCAGGCTTTTGACAGAGGGTCACATTACTGTGACTGCAGTGTACTACAGCCCTTGTATCGCTCCCGTACGGACGACGAAGACAATGTTAGACGAACTACAGCGTGTACAGAGGCTGTTAAGCTATCATTCTTCCCGCGCTCCATAAGCGAATGGAACAAGAAGATACCATAATATGTAGTACAGTGGAAGTATCCCCAGCCACGTTTATCACAGGTTTGCTGAGTAGGGATTTAAATGTGGATGGTAAACAGCATATTGCTGCAATATGAGCTGCTTTCACAAATCCAACTGATGATGCCACAGCATTCCATTGCATT
This sequence comes from Schistocerca cancellata, assembly GCF_023864275.1. Taxonomy (NCBI): domain Eukaryota; kingdom Metazoa; phylum Arthropoda; class Insecta; order Orthoptera; family Acrididae; genus Schistocerca; species Schistocerca cancellata. The sequence continues at coordinate 595,167,445 of NC_064629.1, forward strand.
TCTCAATTTCTCAACTTCAGTCTTGAAGTGTATACATTTTTAAGTTTTTTTATAAAGGGGAAAATTTTGAGAGTTGATGGCACTCATTGAAAAAAAAACAAAAAGTCCTGTCCAATAAACATGAATACGGAAAAACGTTTTTTACTGAGTTCAGAACGCTTGCTCACACGAAATGCTAAAAAACATTTAGTTACGGTTATAAATACAGTCGTTGCATTGACATTTCATCAAAAACGTCTTCTGTATCAATGTACTCTACGTAGACATTAGTTTGAGTATTAGGTGTTTTGCAAACGGATTTTCTTTTCGAGTTGTGTTGTGCTGTAGTTTCAATCGTGTTAGCGTGTGTTGTACAGAAATTGTCCACAGTGTCTAATCTATGAAGGGCAGTCAAATAAAAACGAGACAGATGAGAAAGGAGTATGTAAACTGCTTATTATTTCATCTACATGTACATCTACATGGATAGTATGCAATATATCACATTTAAGAGCATGGCAGAGGGTTCATCGAACCACCTTCACAATTCTCTATTATTCCAATCTCGTATAGCACGCGGAAAGAATGAATACCTATATCTTTCCGTACGAGCTCTGATTTCCCTTATTTTATCGTGGTAATCGTTCCCCCCGATGTAGGTCGGTGTCAACAAAATATTTTCGCATTCGGAGGAGAACGTTGGTGATTGGAATTTCGTGAGAAGATTCCGTCGCAACGAAAAACGCCTTTCTTTTAATGATTTCCAGCCCAAATCCTGTATCATTTCTGTGACACTCTCTCCCATATTTCACGATAATACAAAACGTGCTGCCTTTCTCTGAACTTTTTCAATGTACTCCGTGAGTCCTAACTGGTAAGTATCCCACACCGCGCTGCAGTATTCTAAAAGAGAACGGTCAAGTGTAGTGTAGGCAGTCTCCTTAGTTGATCTGTTACATTTTCTAAGTGTCTTGCCAATAAAACGCAGTCTTTGGTCATCCTTCCCCACAACATTTTCTGTGTGTTCCTTTCAATTTAAGTTGTTCGTAATTGTAATACCCAAGTATTTAGATGAATTTACGGCTTTTAGATTAGACTAATTTATCGTGTAACCGAAGCTTAACGAGTTCTTTTTAGCACTCATGTGGACCTCACACTTTTCGTTATTTAGGGTCAACTGCCACTTTTCGCACCATTCAGATATTTTTTCTAACTCGTTTTGCAGTTTGTTTTGATCTTCTGATGGCTTTATTAGTCGATAAACGAAAGCGTCCTCTGCAAACAACCGAAAACGGCTGCTCAGATTGTCTCCCAAATCGTTTATATAGATAAGGAACAGCAAAGGGCCTATTGGAGAACGCCAGAAATCACTTCTGTTTTACTCAATGAGTTTCCGTCAGTTACTACGAACTGTGACCTCTCTGACAGGAAATCACAAATCCAGTCACGTAACTGAGACGTTATTCCATAAGCACGCAATTTTACTACGAGCCGCTTGTGTGGTACAGTGTCAAAAGCCATCCGGAAATCCAGAAATACGGAATCGATCTGAAATCCCTTGTCAATAGCACTCAACACTTCGTGTGAATGAAGAGCTAGTTGTGTTTCACAAGAACAATGTTCTCTAAACCCATGTTGACTGTGTGTCAATAGACCGTTTTCTTCGAGGTAATTCATAATGTTCGAAGCCATATATGTTCTAAAATCCTGCTGTATATCGACGTTAACGACATGGGCCTGTAATTTAGTGGATTACTCCTACCACCTTCCTTGAATATTGGTGTTACCTGTGCAACTTTCCAGTCTTTGGGTGCGGATCTTTCGTCGAGCGAACGGTTGTATATGTTCGCTAAGTATGGAGCTAATACAACAGCATACTCCGAAAGGAACCTAATTGGTATACAGTCTGGACCAGAAGACTGGCCTTTATTAAGTGATTTAAGTTGCTTCACTACTCCGAGGATTTCAATAGTACAGCATACTTGTCACAAACTTGACAAGGTTGTTTCCACTACATACAGTAAGTTTCGCTGGTAAGCCCTTACACATCCTCCATATAACCCCGATCTCTCCCCAGGTGGGTATATTGTTGGAGCCCCGAAGAAGGACATTTATGGACGTTTATTGGCTTCGGACTAAGAGGTACAATCGTATTCCCGTGGGCAACCGTAAACATTTTTCCATGAAGGCACTGATCATCTTGTCTTACAGTGGAGTAAATGAATGAACGGTTATTGAGATCACTTTCGACGTGATGGACAGTTTACTTGCTGTTTTTCCTTTTGTCATTTTTTCATTTTTTACAAAAATGACTTGATTTTTCGTGTTTACTGTTATTATGCTGTCCGCAAGCGCGGTTGGTTCACTACATTTTCTCTTCTGTTTCGCACCAGTTCTTTGCAATCGAAGCCTAGTAGTCCATAAGTTATGTGGCGGACTTGTTTTTCTGCTACTGTTTAGCAAATGTAAGTAGTCAGCGCGTCTGTGCCCACAAAATTTAAAAAAAAATTCACATCGCAGGCAAAGTACCATCGGGGTAGCTGTTTCGTCGACTTCTCCAGCGTCTTAGGGGCGCTTGTCTTCCGATACACCAAAAAGAAAACAATGGAAAGCCTTGCTCCGTCCGCTCGCCTGAGAACGAGGAGAACGTGCTGTATTTGTGGACGACAGCTCTAGTAACAATGTTGGACAATTAGCAGCAGCACAGAGGGAAGTGCCGCAGTGGTTAGCACACTGGACTCGCATTCGGGAGGACGACGGTTCAAATTTACACCCAGCCATCCATATTTAGATATTCCATGATCTCTATAAAACGTTTCAAACAAATGGTAGAATTGTTCCTTCAATAAGAGTGCGGCCAATTTCATTCCTCATCTTAACCCGATATTGTGTTCTGTCTCTATGGACCTCGTTGTCGATGGGACGTTAAACTCTAAACTGCCTCCCCTTCTTCTTCGATTAGCAGCACTGTAAGGCGCGAGCCTTCCTCTTGTCTAGTCGGTGTTTCATGAATCATTCAAGTATTCACACCATGTTCACTATGTCTTGGCCCTAAAGCCATAATACCACTATGTGAGATTGCAGTTCTGTCAATGGCTATTGCAAAAATACGGCGCAGGCCCACTGTTTACATCTAAGATTTTACTTACTAATGTTGCGGGTTTCACGAAAAATGGTATTGCCATTGTCGTAATCAGCCGGTGTTGGCTACGGGAAATGTCGATGTATAGCCAAATGTTCTTGACCATACGCGACACCGGAGAGGTTAAATGAGTCCCTGTGACAGGACTTTCTCAAGAGTGTATTACCTACATTGCTGGAGGATGTGCTTATAAGCCACTACAAATGTGGTTCAGACACGATGGCGTACCACGATTTTCGCCGCCTTATGCTTGAACACCTGACGCGGATGTTTCTGGGCCACTTTGCTGGTTACGAAGCGCCACCCCTTGGCCTCCTGTTTTCCCAGACCTCAATTGTTTTGAATTTTGTTTGTGAGTGTACTTGAAGGAATTGCTCTACGCCACTCCAATCTCGACGTACAGAGACTGCAGGATCGTGTCTTTGAAGTATGGCAGCATATAAAACAACAACCGGTTTAACTTCAAAGAATTTATGATACCTTATACCTAAGGGCATAACGATGCACCGCCATGTGTGGACGTTTCATTGAAAGCCTTCTCTGAACAAGTGTATAAGCACTGTATACAATATACTTATATTGATATTATATGGATATATCCATATACGTATACAGTTCTGGCCGTATCGGCCATGACCTTCTTCTTCTGTGCGGATGCACACATGTTCCCCGAGCTCTTACGGGACTTAGTAAAAATGTCTTCCACGTGTAATGAGTGTGTTGGAGTGGGACACTACGAATGTAGTGTGTGGATATACAAGGTGAGAATGTGAGTCTGGCGGGAGGCGTGGAGAGATAGTCCCTGCAGTTGCACTATCTTCCGTGCCCTCGGTGGCTCAGATGGATAGAGCGTCTGCCATGTAAGCAAGAGATCCCGGGTTCGAGTCCCGGTCGAGGCACACGTTTTCACCTGTCCCCGTTGATATATATCAACGCCCGTTAGCAGCTGAAGGTATTAACATAATTCAAATTTCATTCACTGTATACAAGGTGGTCGGGAACAGTCTGAAAAGCTTGTATGTACACTACTGGCCACTAAAACTGCTACACCACGAAGATTACGTGCTACAGACGCGAAATTTAGCCGATAGGAAGAAGATGCTGTGATATGCAAATGATTAGCTTTTCAGAGCATTCACACAAGGTTGGCGTCGATGGCGACACCTACAAGGTGCTGACATGAGGAAAGTTTCCAACCGAATTCTCATACACAAACAGCAGTTGACCGGCCTTGCCTGGTGAAATGTTGTTGTGATGCCTCGAGTAAGAAGGAGAAATGCGTACCACCACGTTTCCAACTTTGATAAAGGTCGGATTGTAGCCTATCGCGATTGCGGTTTATCGTATCGCGACATTGCTGCTCGCGTTGGTCGAAATCCAATGACTGTTAGCAGAATATGGAATCGGTGGGTTAAGGAGGGTAATACGGAACGCCGTGCTGGATTCCAACGGCCTCGTATCACTAGCAGTCGAGATGACAAGCATCTTAGGCGCACGACTGTAACGGACCGTGCAGCCACGTCTTGATCCCTGAGTCAACACATGGAGACGTTTGCAATCGGAGACCATGGCTGCGGTTACCCTTGACGCTGCATCACAGACAGGAGCGCCTGCGATGGCGTACTCAACGACGAACATGGGTACACGAATGGCAAAACGTCATTTTTTCGGATGAATCCAGGTTCTGTTTACAGCATCATGACGTTCGCATCCGTGTTTGGCGACATCGCGGTGAACGCACATTGGAAGAGTGTAGTCGTCATCGCCATACTGGCGTATCACCCGGCGTGATGGTATGGGGTGCCATTGGTTACACGTCTCGGTCACCTCTTGTTCGCATTAACGGCACTTTGAACAGTGGACGTTACATTTCAGATGTGTTACGACCCGTGGCCCTACCCTTCATACGATCCCTGCGAAACCCTACATTGCAGCAGGATAATGCACGACAGCATGTTGCAGGTCCTGTACGGGCCTTTCTGGATACAGAAAATGTTCGACTGCTGCCCTGGCCAGCACATTCTCAAGATTTCTCACCAACTGGAAACGTCTGGTCAATGGTGGCCGAGCAACTGGCTCGTCACAATACGCCAGTCACTACTCTTGATGAACTGTGGTACCGTGTTGAAGCTGCATGGGCAGCTGTACCTGTACACACCATCCAAGCTCTGTTTGACTCAATGCCCGGCGTCTCAAGGTCGTTATTACGGCCAGACGTGGTTGTTCTGGGTACTAATTTCTCAGGATCTATGCACCCAAATTGCGTGAAAATGTAATCACATGTCAGTTCTAGTATAATATATTTGTCCAATGAATACCCATTTATCATCTGCATTTCTTCTTGGTGTAGCAATTTTAATGGCCAGCAGTGTATGTTGCATGGTAGGTTGTGCTTAGAAATAATTGCTAACAAGGAAACCTCCCCCATCACACACCCCTCAGATTTAGTTATAAGTTGGCACAGTGGATAGGCCTTGAAAAACTGAACACAGATCAATCGAGAAAACAGGAAGAAGTTGTGTGGAACTATGAAAAAAATAAGTAAAATACACGAACTCAGTAGTCCATGCAAAGATATGCAATATGGTCCCGTGGTTAGCGAGAGCAGCTACAGACCGAGAGGTCCTAGGTTCAAGTCTTCCCTCAAGTGAAAAGTTTAATTTTTTATTTTCAGTTTATGTGGCAAACTCTTATGTTTTCGTCACTTTTTTGGGAGTGATTATCACATCCACAAGAAACCTAAATCGGGCAAGGTAGAAGAATCTTTTTACCCATTCGCTAAGTGTACAAGTTAGGTGGGTCGACAAAATATTCCTGTCATGTGACGCACATGCCGTCACCAGAGTCGTATAGAATATATCAGACGTGTTTTCCTGTGGAGAAATCGGTTGACCTATGACCTTGCGATCAAATGTTTTCGGTTCCCATTGGAGAGGCACGTCCTTTCGTCTATTAATCGCACGGTTTTGCGGTGCGGTCGCAGAACACAGACACTAAACATATTACAGTGAACAGAGACGTCAATGAACGAACGGACAAATCATAACTTTGCGAAAATAAAGAAAGTAAAATTTACAGTCGAGGGAAGACTAGAACCTAGGACCTCCCGTTCCGCAGCCACTCACGCTTACCACGGGACCACGGCGCTCCTGAGTTCATCTTGTCCTTGATGTTGCTTATCTTGCACATGGACTACTCAGTTTGTATATTTTGCTAATTTTTTTTCATAGTTCCACACAACTTCTTCCTGTTTTCTCGATTGATCTGTGTTCAGTTTTTCAAGGCCTATCCACTGTGCCAACTTATAACTAAATCTGAGGGGGGTGCGATGGGGAGGTTCCCTTGTAAGAAACAAATTCGATGCGTTGCCCCGCTTCTGTGTTCATTAGCATTGAAAGTAGCCAATCAGACCATTGCGCGCGCAAATTCAAGCAGCCCCCAGACACACTTACTGTCAGTTGTTCTCGTAGCGTAGACCAGTGTTTTTCAACCCGTGTATCGAGACCCCCTGGGGGGTCGCAGAGCCTTGGTCAGGGCGTTGCGGTCACAGGAGAAAGCAGTTGCAGCGTGGCTGGTAACGTATGTTTCATGACGATCATCTGCTATGGCATAAATGTCATACGGAGGTGAAAAGGTTTTGTGAAAGCACCTCGCAAAATCACTCACGTTCAGATCTGGTAGTTATTTATAACAATGAATACGAATTTAATTTAAACATGTTGAAGAGTTCATATACGCAAACACTTGCAGAAGTGAGAAGCAACACGATGTCTATCGATCTCTTCCCACTTTCTGCGGAATGGAACTAGGGCGGTGAGAGTCACTAAGTCTTGTGCACATAGTATTTACCTCTGAGAGGTTTGCAGGGAGAGGGAAAGGACCACATCAACTTCCGGGCTGGAACGGCGGTGCAGTGGAAGCGTCTTGTATATTACTGACAACTTAGTTTACGTGTCAATCATCTGCTGCGATAAAAATATCACACGGAACGAGAAAAATTTTTGAAAGAGCATTTAAAAGATGCTCATGTTCAAATGTGATACAAAATGGCTGCAACAACTCGCACACAACTCACGTGCAAGATTTGGCACCACGGTTACTAGAATGCATTTCAGTAACAGGCTTCGAACCAAACAATTGATTGCTAGGATTGGCAGCAGTGAGACAAGCACGAAGTACAGCAATTTCTACCGAGCGGGTCTAGGATGCCTGAGCTCAACTCAGGCTTTAATTCACACATTGCATGTTGACGTTGTTTCTATTTTCCTAGTTCTGTGGCTTCATCGGAATTCGGACAAAATCGTCGTTGCTGGTCACCTAGTTAATTTTTCATTTCTTTCGTGTACTTAATTGTGGTGATTGCCATGAAGTGAATCATTGTTTTTTTTTTGATAGTGCTTTATAAAAGAGTTGAAAAATATCTTACAAAAAAGTAGTACCATCATTTGTAAGAATAGATACTAAGATTCTCGCAATTAATTAAAAAGAAATGTTGTCTTCTTTTGAAACTGAATGATAGCAAATGAAATAACCATATTGCTACATGTCTCAAAACTAGGAGTTCTGTAATACAAAGACATAGACCTATGGAAAATGGTATTTACATTTTATTAAAATTACGTAATTCCTTGTTTAACATTAATTCTGAATTGAGCATAATGTAGATTGTTTTATAATAAATACACCGTGTTAACGATATATATACACGCAAAACTGGAAAACTGTTTTCAGGAACCGATCGATAACTAAATGAAGAAGATCCAATAAGTAATTGTGAGAAATTCGAAAAAAGATCTTCTTGTTTACAAATTGACTATACTGTGGGACCTCGTTTAAAGGAGACAATTCACTTCTGAGTCTTACCTGCGTTGCAAAACACTCGTTATGCGAAACATATTTTTCTGTTGGAATTCACTTAAAAAAAGGATGATGCATTCCATTCCGAAAAAATACTAAAACAGTTTATAAAATGTACATCCTTTTTTTCAAGAAGTCGACTAAAGACATTTGTTTTTACCTTCTCTTCAAAATGAGTCATTGACACACAAGACGGCCAGCTGAATGAAACATTTGCCTACATTTTGGTTCATGCGCAGCTTTATTGAATTCGTGTTTGTTAACGACGACACATCTAAAATAGAATTCATAATTATAGAGGTATCTCAAGGCCATGAAGTAACATGAGTCTTGCCTACAACACCGTCACAAAGATTTGGCAACATCGTCGAGGAGACCAGAGCGGAGGTATCGGTTACAATAATTGCAACGCGAGGAGTTTCGTTAGCAGTACAGTTGAATACCGCATTGTCCGCGGCGTTGTCTTTGTCGGAGCGTCTAATGCACTTTGTGCGTCGTAATAATAATAATAATAATAATAATAATAATAATAATAATGATAACACTGATGTCAAACATTAAGCTCTTTTTTCCTCCGCGTTTTCTGTTATTTCATTATCATTTCTTTCCAGCGGAGCATAAACCATACCGTCAAAAGTAAAGTCAACAACAATAATAGTACGATCCAGCGATTGTACGCAAATGCACAGCGCTTTATCGACACAGCTGCAATTTGATACCTGATGACTAATGTCTCTAATTTGTATTATTAATAATCATACTTCACACTTATTAAGATTTTATTGTTTGGAACAGTTTTTATGGTTCAAAAATGGTTCAAATGGCTCTGAGCACTATGGGACATAACATCTATGGTCATCAGTCCCCTAGAACTTAGAACTACTTAAACCTAACTAACCTAAGGACATCACACAACACCCAGTCATCACGAGGCAGAGAAAATCCCTAACCCCGCCGGGAATCGAACCCGGGAACCCGGGCGCGGGAAGCGAGAACGCTACCGCACAACCACGAGCTGCGGACGAACAGTTTTTATTCATAGATCGACATCAGTGATATCTGCCACGGGTGCCAGTTACCCAAACAAAAGTAAGTAAGGATCCTAGACTCCAATAAGAATACAACAGTTTCAAAGAGAAGGCTGTGACTGTTTATTTATTAATAATTTGTCAAATAGTGGTTCTATTTTTGAAACACAAATCACCAAATCATTTTCTAGTTGAAGTCTATTTCTCTTCTTAGTTTTTATGTTAACTATTGAAGAGAACGCTAATTCACAAAGATAGGAAGTTCAAATGGCTCTGATCACTATGCGACTTAACTTCTGAGGTCATCAGTCGCCTAGATCTTAGAACTAATTAAACCTAACTAACCTAAGGACATCACACACATCCATGCCCGAGGCAGGATTCGAACCTGCGACCGTAGCGGTCGCTCGGTTCCAGACAGTTGCGCCTAGAACCGCACGGCCACTCCGACCGGCAGATAGGAAGTGGCGAATGACAGTAATAATTTCAAAGCTTCCTTTGCCAGCTGTGAATTTCTTTTCTCTTCATCCTGAAGATGTCAATCTTTTGCGAATTAAATTCCAGTTTAAGCATCTCGTCAGCCGCTAAATCTATAAGTGTTTCTTTCGTCATCGTGCTCAGATCAGCCAGTTGTACTAAAATATCTAAAAAAGCATTTAGTATCCATCTATGACCATAATCAGCGTCAGAGTTCAGCTCTGGAAAGTAACTTAACAGTTTCTCTTCCAAATTATACAAGCTCTGTATCATGCAAGGAACGTATGAACTTAATACCACCGACTAATCCAGTGCCATTTCTTCGACAATCGTCATATCAGTAAAAACGTTGACCAAAAACTAAGTTTTGCGAAGAATTCTTTGATTTCATCATTAGCTGTTATAACGTTTTCTTCTTTCCCTTGGAGGCTCTTGTTTAAAATATTTAGATGGTTGAAAAGATCCGCGAGAAATGTAAATATTAGTAGCCAAACAGGGTCACAAAAGTAATTCGCATATCCAGATTTAGAATCTTGTAAGAACATTAACAATTCACCCTTTAGTTTCAGAAATCGTTTCAATACTCCTCCTTTGTAAAGCCACCTGATCTCTGTGTGATAAAGGAGATTTTGATGGAGCGAACCCATGTCTTCACAAATGATCCTTAACAGTCGAGTTTGCAACGCTTTACCTTTAGTATAGTTTACAGCTTTGATCACCTCTTTAAGTTCATCATTTAAATCAAAAGTTAAAATCGTGACTGCCAGAGCTTTTTGATGAAGAAAGCAGTGTGTCCACGAAAAATTTGGTATTACTGATTTTAATTTCGCGACGAACCCACTTTTACTTCCAGTCATAGCTTCAACTCCATCACTACAAATGGCGATACAATTTGTCCAATCAGTCTCGTAGTTGTGAGTGCTTTCTAAAAACATGTCATACAAACACTGGCCAGTAGTGTTCGTATAGAGCGCTTTGCAAAATAAAATGTCTTCCATGATACTTTCATCTGCTTCAAAGCGTACAAATACTATAAATTGAGCAAAATCTGAAACATCAGTAGATTCATCAAACTGCAAAGCAGAATGTGGGCTCTTCGTTAATTTTTCGACTAACTGTTCTCGAATGTCACCGGCCATATCGTCTATTATTCTGCGTTCAATAGTATTATCAGAAAGTAGTACGCTTTTTAGCTTGTTTGCCTCTTGCTTGTCTAACATAATTTCAACCATATCCAGGGCTCCTGGCAAAATAAGATTCTCTGCATCTGTATGCGGCTTCCCTGCTTTAGCGACTCGGAATGCGACTCGGTAGCTAGCTAGTAACGCTTTCGCTTTGACACTGGATACCTAAAATCAGATAAAAAATATTGTTAAATCAGAGAAACAAATTGAAACGTCCCCATATAACAATTATACACGACTGTGCTTAACCTGACACACAATATTATTTAGCGCAACGCCATCTGACCCTCAAAAATCCCTACAAAAGAATGGCCCTGAGTAACATTAAACTATACCTTTCACAAATCACCCACCTCACAAAAATCTCCGCCACTCGAACTACCGCAACACGGCGAGCGCCACTACTGCCAGCCAAATAAAAGATTCAAACCACTGAAGGCACCAACCACCGATAGGGATAGCTAGCAAATGAAAGATTTTAATAGAGAACAAACACTGTATTTACCTTAATAATCATAATATATATAGCAGTTCAATTTCAAAACTTCCGCCATCTCTCTCCCCACATCCACCACTGCTGGCGGCTCACCACCAACTGCCCAACGCTACGCGCTGTTAACATCCAGCTGCCCCTCTACAATGGCAGACAACAATGCAAACTAGCCACAGACTGCACACAGCACAGCCAGTGATTTTCATACAGAGCGCTACGTAACGTTGCCAATAAGAAACATAAACAGCCTAGCTTACATAGCAAACTAGCCACAGACTGCATACAGCACAGCCAGTGATTTTCATACAGAGCGCTACGTAACGTTGCCAATAAGAAACATAAACAGCCTAGCTTACATAGCAAACTAGCCACAGACTGCACACAGCACAGCCAGTGATTTTCATACAGAGCGCTACGTAACGTTGCCAATAAGAAACATAAACAGCCTAGCTTACAAAATAAAAAATCAGAAGTATTGATACTATTTTAAATCAAAAAATAACATTACTATTTCATTACCTGAATCATAGTAATTTGCTGCTGGTTAAGTGTTTTCAGTTTTCTTTCGAAGAAATCCGACGGTTTATCAGCTTCCTTGGAATGTTTAATTGAGAGGTGACGCACAAGCTTTGATGGTTTCATACTCTCACGGGACAATACTTCGCTGCAAATTACACATTGAGGTTTATTGTTCATGACAGTAAAACCATACTTCAGATAACTGTCGTCATAAAGTCTATTTTTTTCGATTTTGATTCTCTTCCGCCACTGCCACTTGTACCAGTTGTGGAGGGCTGCACAGATCTTTTAAGAAACTTGTCCACATTATGCTCGCTCAGAGCGAAGCGCGAAGACAGTAGTCACGTCCATACTTGCTGGCGCACTCGGTCGACAGATTGTAGTGGCCGAAAACGCGAGACTATGCTCCGGCTGACCCCTTCTCACCCCCACGCCTCCACCGCGGGAAAGAATATAATTACATCTTCGCACGCAGAACACTGCGACCTCTTTTCACATTGCACTTGATTTCTCGGTCAGTATAGTATCAATATAAAGACAATTAAATACGTTGCCTTTGAAATCGCTGACATACTTTTATTATGGTTCTGGGGGTCGCCAGAATATTTATACTTGGAAAGGAGTCGCGTATTCAAAAAGGTTGAAAAACACTGTCGCAGACGATAGCGCACGAGACTGTTCAGCCTTTGTCTCGGGTTCGTTCCTTACTGCCGTCCCAATCCAATTTTTGTATTGCTCTATTTTTCGATTTTAGGAAACCAAACGAAGCATACGTTTGGCGACACCGTCTCTGGTGGGCCAGTTGAATTAGAGCGTGTAACAGCCTGATTTGTTAATTTCAACGCTAATTAACTCGAAAACGGTGCAACGTATCAGATTTATTTCTTAACAATTATTTTTCAGTACAACCTACCTTGTAAAATCCTTACAAGCTTTTCAGTCATGATCACCGCAGAGTGTACAGCGATGCACCATCGACGGTCTTACAAGGTCAAGAATTGCAGGAGTCTGACGTCCTACTTCTGGGGCTGCGATAATTCTACCAACCAGGTCCGCGCTAGTATCGACCGGAATCTTATAAAGCAGGCCCTTCACATGACCCCATAAGAACAAGTGCTCTGGTGTTATGTATGGTGACCGAGCTGGCCATGTAACAGAATCACCGCGACCAATCCATTAATGTCCCAATTGTACTTCAACGTGGTTCCTAACATCGAGTACAAAGTGTGCCACGCCCCGTCATGTTGAAACCACGCTGGCTGACGAATTCTCAGCGGCACTTCGTCTACGAAATATGGGAGGATCGTCTACGAAATGTGGGAGGACATGTTGAAGGAATGCTGGCAGGGCAGATTTTACTTATTACAAGAATGTTAACTAAGCACAGGGAGATGCCAGAATTTCTAGCATGTTCAGTTAACCCTGACTTGACTTAGAGGCTATTTATATAAAACTTGTTGCATGTTTAGGTTGTGGACGTAATAACACAGTTGCAGGCTTTCCATAAACATCGGTTACGATGAACGAAATTAGGTAAATATAAGAATGTCCAAGGAAATGCCGGCTGATTATACAATGACTCCCAGCTGCTTCAGTAAACGCAGGGGCTGGGATATACGGGGTAAAGCCTAGACTAGAGAGCGTAATTTTTCTAAGGAATCTGACCACCGTATTTCAGGTAGAAATAATCGCTGTCACAGTGTGAGTGGAAGAGAATTTGCGTACGCGCTACAAAGATCGTAGCATCAATATTTATTCAAACAGCCAAGCAGCTCTGAAATCTCTGTCAGCCCCCACAACGAGATCAAAGATCGTTGCAGAAAACCACAAAGCCCTTGTGAGACTTAGGGAAAGCAACAGGTTAAACCTGCTGTGGGTCCATGGTCCCTCAGGAATCAGTGGCAGTGAACAAGCTGACAGGCTGGCCAGGGCAGGTGTGATGATTCCATTTATTGTACTGGAACCTGTTCTCATTATCACTAAGGCGATAGTTAAATCAAAAGTATGTAACTGGATCAGAGGGCAGCACGTAGAATATTGGACTATGATCAAGAAACAAAACTATGGCAAGCTAATGATGCCAAAGGCATGTTTTAAGAGAAGTTTTATAATCCTCGTATTGAGCAGGAGACAAACTAAACTCATGGTAGGACTCTTGACAGGCCATGGGAAGTTGAAGAAACACCTGTACGTGATGAGTATAGAGAAAGAAGCCCGTAAGAGTAGGCTGTGCCGTGAGGATAATGAAACCGAACCACATCTAATCTTCCATTACGAAGCGTTGGAGATCAGAAGACATAGAATATTCGGGTCATCAAGTCCTGAAAAAATTGTGTCAGTAAAGGACTATTAGAAGGCCTCCTATTACTGTTTAAGAGTACTGGTTGGCTTTACTAGACTGCTTCGGTGCGGGCAATAGTGGGCTAAGACCGCTGTCGTTTTTATCTCACTGCTCAAATCAAATCATCGGTGGGCGATTGTAAAGAAGACACACAGCACGTATCGTTGACATTTACTGTGTTGTGCACTATATTCAGAGCAATAAGAAGCTAACTGGGACAAAAAACCAACCGAAAATCAATAGCTGTGTAACGAGCCGCCGAAGACCATGGGTCCCTTATAGCAAAATACTCAGACAGTATCCGTGAACCGCATCTGGAAGTTTGTCGGTAGCGTTCTAGTTCACCCTTTGTATCAGTACATTGCTGGGAATTCTTTATAAGGCCACTTAAACTGTACTACTTGTTCTGGCGTGTGAAACTGAAGGAACATGTAATTGATATTTCCTCGATTAGCTGTTGCTTTAGCTGTACCGTCTCCTCGACGGCGAATGAGACGGCAATCGTTAACTTGAGTCTGCAGGCAGATAGTAGGTCGGTGTGTCAGCAAGGCGAGCTGAACGCTTCCTTTGGCCGAGCGACGTCGGCGTCAGGGAAAGCGGCGTTACGTATGCCTGCCCACGTGCGATAGCCCAGCCCTCTTAGGACTGCCCCACTCGGCGCTCCGCCGCCGCTTCGTTGTTCCTCGACCTGCGCTTTCCTCCGCCTCGTACAACAGTCACCAAGGTTACATGCAACACAACTTGCGGAAGGCGAATAACGAAGCCCGGAAAACGATTATCGCTATCCAGTTGACGTACAAGACCAGAACTTAATTCGCTGGTCCGACGGAATACCGATTATTCGAGAGTAATTTCTTTTATACGAATGGTGTCTATAAATCATCTGATTTCGTTAACATGATGAAATTTGGTTAGCAGGAATTTTGTACTATTATTAATAGAGTAGGATTTCCATACGAATGTGTGTGAACTCTTGGGTAGGAAGAGAAGGACACAGCATGTCATTTTTAACGGAGAGGTATTTTCAGATGTCGGACTCGCCCAAACGGAGTATTCACAATATTTATAAATGACCTAGTGGATAACGCGGATGATAGTTGTGTATGGAGGAAAGTCGCAACGCTAGAAAATTGTAGCGGTCACAGATTCGCTTACTAATGCCCACTTCACACCAAAGAATTTCTGGTCAAAATAGACTACTCGAAGTGTGTGTGCGCCGGCCGGAGTGGCCGAGCGGATCCTCTGTAATAAAAAAACTGAGTTCACCGATCAACAACGAACCAAAACGGGTGTCTTACGACGTCCGCCCCGGGCAGATACAACGAACGAAAGAGAACAAAAATGAGATTTAAAAAAAAAAAAAAAGCGGTTAAAGGCGCTACAGTCTGGAATCGCACGACCGCTACGGTCGCAGGTTCGAATCCTGCCTCGGGCATGGATGTGTGTGATGTCCTTAGGTTAGTTAGGTTTAAGTAGTTCTAAGTTCTAGGGGACTTATGACCACAGCAGTTGAGTCCCATAGTGCTCAGAGCCATTTTTTTTGAAGTGTGTGCGCCTTTCCTGCCTGCGTGTAAATCTGAGGCCAACCACATCGCGAGTGTGTCCATGACGTCAGTGCTCTATAAATCGTCCCCGTCTACAGACTGTGCTGAGTGTGAAGTTTTAAATTTCCGAGTATGCTGAACACTATGCACGCGTAGATACACGGGACTGTGGTGGCATCTGCTAACAGAGCCTATTCTAGCGGAGCTCACGCCTCTTATAGAAATGGATTTTGTGCTTTCGTGTCTTCTTAATTTTTACTGTGTTGTATACTTTGTTTTTGTGACACATTAAAAAGATTAGGCGAGGTACTGGATACTTTCTACTAGTGTTCTGCTATAAGATCGACGAAATATCTGACAGCAAAAACATATCTACGTTTTACAGATAAAGAGCCTACACTGTGCATAAATAAAAACGTAATTAGATAAACATGGTTTAATGAAAATTATTTCAACAGTGAAAAAGTCAGAATTATATGACGACAAAAATAATTTTAGATGTGTTTGTGCACTTAGCAAGAAAGCAAGATACAAAGCATAAAGTAAAAAGGTGGTTTTTACGGCAGTCTACATATTTTTTCATGTGCTTTAAAGTACAGTGTGACCCAAAAGTTCTTTAACATTTGAAAATTCAATACATCACGGAATAATGTAGATAGAGAGGTAAAAATTGACACACATGCTTGTAACGACATCGCATTTTGTTGAAACGGAAAAAGAGTGCATAAAATGACCAGGAGATGGTGCTTCATATGATACAATAGCAATAATTAGAATAAAAATTGATTTTTTGCATAGATGATGTTCTTTATATCAAATGCATAATATGATGGCCGTCATTCATCAACAATACTTGTAGTCGAGGGATAACGTTGTGACTAACACTGAACAGCGCATCAGCAGGTATGATGAGGAATTGCCGTCGGATGTTGTCTTTTATCATCCCTAATGAGGTCGAATGATTGCGGTGGACTTGCCAGTTGAAGTAACGCCAGAACCAATAACAATATGGATTGAGGTCTGGGTACGTCGGAGGCCAAGTAAGACGGATGTGGCGGCTCAGCACGCGATCCTTACCAAACGATGTGCGCAAGATATCTTTCACACTTGTACCAATATGGGATAGGGGGCCTTCCTGCGTAAAAGTCGTACCTGCCAGCAGATGTTTATCAGCCAAGCGTAAAAGTCGTATCTGCCAGCAGGTGTTTCTTAGCCAAGCTAGGAATGATGCGATCCTTTAACATACCTCACACCCGCCAAGCTGACAATTTGAAAAGCAACACCCCACATTTCCTCGGGACTGTCCTGCACCATCTGTTGGATAGATTTTGCAGTCGTTTAACCTCGTGGCATTTCAGGTGTGAGTGTCAATTTTTACTTCTCTACCTACATTATTTCGCTAATTAGTGCATTTTCGAATGTTAACGGACTTTGGGTCACACTGTATATATTTCATCGAACAAATAAACGTGTTAGTGTTGTGGCCTTCAGTCCAGAGACTGGTTTGATGCAGCTCTCCATGCTACTCTATTCGTCCACGTTTCACTTCCATAAATGGCTACACTCCATACAAATACTTTCAGAAACGATTTCCTGACACTTAAATCTATACTCGATGTTAACAAATTTCTCTTCTTCAGAAACGCTTTTCTTACCATTGCCAGTCTACATGTTATATACTCTCTACTTCGACCATCAGCAGTTATTTTGCTCCCCAAATAGCAAAACTCATTTACTACTTTAAGCGTCTCATTTCCTAATCTAATTTCCTCAGCATCACCCGATTTAATTCAACTACATTCCATTATCCTCGTTTTGCTTTTGTTGTTCATCTTATATCCTCCTTTAAAGACACTGTCCATTCCGTTCAGCTGCTCTTCCAGGTCCTTTGTTGCCTCTGACAGAATTACAGCGTCATCGGCGAACCTCAAAGTTTTTATTTCTTCTCCATGAATTTTAATTCCTATTCCGAATGTTTCTTTTGTTTCCTTTACTGCTTTCTCAATATACAGATCGAATAACATCGGGCATAGGCTACAACCGTGTCTCACTCCCTTCCCAACCACTGTTTCCTTTTCATGCCCCTCGACTTTTACGACTGCCATCTGGTTTTTGTACGAATTGTAAATAGCCTTTCGCTCCCTGTATTTTAGCCCTGCCACCTTCAGAATTTGAAAGAGAGTATTCCAGTCAACATTGTCAAAAGCTTTCTCTAAGTCTACAAATGCTAGAAACGTAGGTTTGGCTTTCCTTAACGTATTTTCTAAGATAAGTGGTAGGGTCAGCATTGCCTCACGTGTTCCAACATTTCTACGGAATCCAAACTGATCTTCCCCGAGGTCAAATATACATTTTAAAATATTTGGACGACACTTTTCCTATTCTTTCAATTCTCATGAGTGTAGAGAATTTTACACTCGACCTAGAACTTCCATTATGAATTCTACTGTGGTCATTAATAAAATAGGCTATCTTGTATTTTGTTACTATATTGGCATGTTTTTCGCGAAAAAGATGGTCCTTCATAATCTCACTTTCATCGTTCAGGCGCCAAACTGCACAGCACACAGCTCTCCACAACACGCTCAGTTTTGGTACTGATGTGTATATGAAAACGACCACTCGAAACATACGGGACACAATACAAGAATAAAACGCCAGTGGCGCTGCAGTAGTCTGCCATGTCTCGAGTAGTCAACTGTGACAAGAAAGTGGATAGTGTAAAAGGGGCTAAAGCGCGAAAGCGTTACGGAGATGCTAAACCAACTCCAGTGGGAGAAGCTACAAGAGAGGCGTTATGCATTATGGTGCGATTTACTGTTAAAATACTGAGAGTGTACTTTCATGAAAAAGTCAGACATATGTATTACTTCCTCTTAAGTATATTTCGCGAAAAGAAAACGTGGAGACTTATCAGAATCATTAATTCTGGGTTCCAAGGAACAGGAAAGGGGGCGGGATGTGGGTGCATATAGTAATTTCCGTCACACACTATAAGGAGAATGGACGTAGAGAGAGGGAGAGAGAGAGAGAGAGAGAGAGAGAGAGAGAGAGAGAGGGTGGTGGCGGGAGGGAGGGGGGAGAGAGAGAGTTCAAGGAAATACGTTTAAAACACTTCTTCTTTCTTCTTTACTTTATCTGTTTCACGACAGGTTTGAGCTGGACTCTCTCCATTGTGTTCTGTTATGAGCATTTTATCCTCGCTAGATAATGCGTGCCAAACTGTTTATCACACCCACCTACATCACGCGCTTTGTAGAAGAAATAAAGCGAACTGATGATTTGTCACACATTATTATACTCCAACGTTTCGAGTCTTTTGAAGTTTGAAATGAATTTAATTTCTATGATATTTTCAGGAAGATTGTTCCAAAGTCGTGTTCCTGACACAGAAAAAGATTTTGGGAAAATGGCAGTATTATGCAGTGTGACATAGAGGTTTTTTTATTTTGTTGAGAACGATTATTTCTGTTGACAGATGTGTAGAAGTTCAAGATAAATTAGAGGAAGTGCAATGACTGAGAAGGCGATAGAGCAAACACAGGGTACGGTAGTCTCTACGCTTATCGGTAAGTAGCCATGATAATTGTTCGTAGGCATGCATGACAGTGTCGAAATAGCATACGTCACAAATATATCCTACACAAGCATTCATCAAATTAAGAAAATAAATAGGTTCCCTGACGGTCTAATACAATGTCTTTTCCTTCACTGCCCGCAAAATCGATACTGGAGTGTTAGCATGCCCAACCAGATTCGGAATTCGGAAATCCGTTAAAGGGAAACAGGCTTTGGGAGCCTATGTAAACGTAGTGATGGGTAGCTTCAATGAGTTGAGCCGCACCTGACACTCATACTGAGACACTCTGCTTGTCCAGTCCCATCTCGTTAGTCAGTACCAGTTACAACTTCCCCTTTCTACGAATAATGTCTTTGGAAATCGGGGACGTAGCTCGGTCTACTACTCTTGGCTGTCTTTATGGACAGCTAAGTAAGCAGCAGAACATTTCAATCCAAGAAGAATCTGAAATGTGTTGCTCTTTCCTGTCCCTCAATCACGATACAAACGAGTGACTTTCAAACGTACTTTTTGTAACGTTGAGAATATCGCGGAGACATTTAAAGTGGAGCGCTGCTATCAGAATCTAAGACAGCAAACTATGGCGAAGATAAAAAAAGCGCAACATATTGAATTTCGTCTATCACTAAACGAAAAGCAACATTTGTGACAGATGTTTGGATATAGGTTCCGCCTTTTATGCAAAACACTTTTTTTTTTGTTACCCTAACATGTTTCCGCACCTCTGTGCCATCAGCAGTGGGTTTTGTTTATTGAAAAACTGTAAAAAATGAACATATTTTAGGTTGTAACTGATCTAACAAAATAAGGAATAAAGAGAGTTTTTGTTCGTTTTTGTTCTTACCCGGAATCTGTATGTTGTCCTGCACTGATAACTTGTCATTCGCAAATCAAACGATGTAAATGTGAATTTTATCAACGAGTTAACACATCCATTGACTTTTAAAAACGTGATTTTAGTGTGGCAAAATGTTTTGCCTATATATTTGTTATTATTCACGTTTTGTTGTGATCCTTCCTCTTTTGCATTCTGAGGACACTACACACACACATTAAATGTACTTTGTGTAACACTCTGATAAAATTCACATTTACAACGTTTGGTCTGCAGATGACAAGCTATCAGCGCAGGACACCATTCAGATGGTCGTGCAAAACTATGTAATATAAAATCAAGATAAGAACAAAAACGGGCAATAACTACCTTTAATCTTGGTCAAGTGGGCAGCTAAATCTCTCGCAAATTTTATTTAGACACTGAACAGGTCTTCGTTGAGTCTTAGCGACTTGTAGTGATCTCAGCTGGTTTTAAGCTCCACTAATATTGATACGCATAACATTAATTATTCTTGAAGACGTACAGGAGGTGAATGCTGGTTGCATTACCTGACATTCCTTTTGAACGAATGTATAAAGATCTAATTCAGCACTTCTGCTTTTGTTTCTTGTCTGACTTACTCGCTTCTGTACCAGCAATAAGTGCATGGATACTAATTCCTGTGGTATTGACGGTATTAATATAAGACAAAGTCTTTTTGTTCCCCGGTAGAGTACTCCCAATTATATATTGCTAAAGTGAGGTTCGGCTTGCAGTTTGTTAAGCCATTTCAGTATAGGGGAGTAACGATCGAAATGAAAGTATAATGAACTACACAAATTCTAGAAAGACGCAAAATGGCTTGATAGTTATTTTTTTACTGAAACGGCAATAACAAGAGGTTTCTCAAGATGACGTCATAAACATTATCAAGAGGTAGATTGTTAAGTTCGGAACAGTGCATTAGAATCTTCTTACAAGTATGAGACTTTAATTTTCAATGTGATATTGCAGATGACATCAGCGTTTCTCAGAACACGTCATGAAATGCCTTTTATGAAGTGGCGGATAATCAGTTACTCGTCGGACATGATACAATTTCCCACGACTGCTATTGCCTTTGAAATGGTCAAGACAAAATGGCAACAGTTGTATACATCCTTTGACACTATAGGGGCAGTCGTCTATAGTGTGTATTAATAAAAAGGCTCCTCACATGGCGGTGAATATACCGACAGAAGAGAATTCGACAACCTTGACACTCATGTTATTTGAAATGCAGCACAATGATTCCTTACACGTAGTATTACCTGATAAGGATCGGCAAAGGATTCAAAGATATGCAGAAATTTCGATGTGTGCAGAAATATGACTGGCAGTAGCGCGAACTTACCTTTTCTCTGGGTTATGACATTTGCCCATAGCTTATGGCTACTCACAAGAGTCCCACGACTGCAGACCAAACGAATTACTATTTAACAACAGACGCAGAACACTGAAATGTGTTGTAACTGACCTGCAGAATTCAAGGACGAAAGAAAATTTCGCATGATGTCACTTCCAAGTAACATAGCTCGATGAAACTTGGACCATACATAGAAATAAATGCTGCGGTATATTACATAAGGTAACTGAAAGAAATATGTAAAGAAAACAACAGAAATGACACTTTTATTCATCCTTTAGATTAGGAGCTCTGGTAATTTTTCCCGTGTTTGCAGTTAAAATTATTGGATATAGGTTGTGTCTTTTATGCAAAAGACTCTTTTTTCTTCTGTGCCATTATGAGTGGGTTTTGATTATTGGAAAACTGCAAAAAGTGAACATATTTTAGAATGTAGCTGATTTTGTTCTTACCTGGATCTTTCATAACATGGTTTTGTAGGATCATCTGTATGGTGTCCTGCACTGATAACTTGTGAAAGGTGTCAGCTTGAATGAATGTTAATTTTGCACCTTACATCAGATTCTGCACATCGTAAAAAAATAGATGAATGTGTCACCTGACATACTTTGGTGATAGTGAGCAGATTTGCCTATCAAAATGTACAGTATGTAATGCAAAGGGATGATAGTCGATTCTACGGTATTAACACACCGCACCCAAATCCTGCATGTCAATGAGCAAAAGGTGAAAAAAGCTGCTGGAAGAAACTTTTCAGCTTTGGGGCAGTTGCGAGTTGCGCGGTCACGACTCACATACAATTGAAGGATTCTAACAGGGATTGGTGACCCGCAGCGAGAGAGACAACGAATGCGCTGGGAGATACAGCGAGGGGAGCAGGTAGTGGCCCAGCGTTGCTTGCGATGGAGAAATTCTTTAGAAAACTGCGTTGGACCATTTCCAGATGGATACAAACAGACCAGCGACGCAGTTGATCACGTGAAAGGCCCGTGGTACGCTCATGATGTGCGCGTGTAACTTTTAGGGGTCAGGAGCAGGCACAAAATGTCCGATTCACTGAAATAAACTCGGAAGGAGAAAAAGGGGCGATGTTGCGACGCAGTTTAAAAAGTAGGCCCTTTGCGAGTGGCAGGGGTAGTTTCCACAAGATGAAAGGAATGCTCCCATTGGTCTGAAAAAGCCGTGACATGTAGCACGAAAGGACACAGGTGGGGGCCAGTTTGCTACGAAAGACACAATACCGAAAACTTCGGGGCTCTCGTCTGAACCAGGGTGAAGAGTAGAACTGGGCGCATCACGCTCTGTACGACGCCAAAAGAGGAATTTTGTGTAAACACTGCGTTCACTTTGGCTGACATTCAGCTAGAAATTAGCTGAAGAGTCCTTGAGCTCCGGTAGTGGAGAAAGGAAACAGCGACGTAGTTAATTGGTCTTGTGAGAACTGAGAGGGCGTTGAAGCATACACACTGCTCCATCTATGCCCGTGTATATCGCCATATTTTCCAAACTAGGGATGAGTGCATGTTTTCTCGCCTAACGAGAAACATAAGACAGTTTCAGCTGATAAAATCAGCAAAGATTTTGATTAGCGTTTCATAGGATTTTCAGAGGGCAGCTGACAGCACGTCACAGATAAAGGTAAATGCCGCTCGCAGAAGCGTAAAATTGTTGGATCACCAGTTTGCGTCCACTGTGAACTCGAGCAACCTGGACTAATCTTTCGCTCATCTTGTCACAAAAACTAACCATCTCCCATGGACTTGATTGTCATCCTAAATAGTACC
The DNA here is from genome assembly GCF_023864275.1 of Schistocerca cancellata. Lineage (NCBI taxonomy): Eukaryota > Metazoa > Arthropoda > Insecta > Orthoptera > Acrididae > Schistocerca > Schistocerca cancellata. The sequence goes on from NC_064629.1 coordinate 595,190,595, forward strand.
GAAATTAGAACCGGAATCGGATGATTTGTCGTAATATTGGCCAACTTCACTGTCTAGAAGTAAGAAAAATCTTGTAAAGAACCTTCCATTTAAATCTGATATTGTTGTGTTCAGTGTTATTTCTGCTAAACAGGATGTAGTGGGTTACCTTGACAACTGTCCTGAAATTGTAATGTCACAATCTATGTAAACCCGTGTGCTTCTTTAACAACAAAATAGGAATAAAACAAATTTAGTACAGCTAAACACTGTTGTGCTCTGTCATAGAATAAGGGTCCACTCCTAACCCCAAAAAGTTATTCTAGTGACGCTAACGCACTCATGGGGTGTTTTCCTGCTGATGTATGACGAACATGAAAAGGAGTGGAGTGTCAGACTTGTCATTTGCGAACAAAATGATATAAATGTGAATTTTAACACATCTCTCGATTTTTAAAAACTTGATTTTGATGTGGCAAAATGTTTTGTGTAGATATTTGTTATTACTCATATTTTGCTGTGATTGATCCTCCCTTTTTCGCATTCTGAACACACTGCACACACACATTAAATATATTTTGTTTAACTCCATGATAAAATTCACATTGACATCGTTTGGTTTGCAGATGACAAGCTATCAGCGCAGGACACCATACAGATGGATGTGCAAAAACCAAGTAGTGTAAAATCAAGATGAGAACAAAAACGAACCATAATTGTCTTTAGGCTTCGTTTTGTTAGTCAGTTACAACCTAAAATATGTTCACTTTTTACAGTTTTGAAATAAACAAAACCCACTGATGATGGCACTGAGGTGCCGAAACATGTTAGGGTAACAAGAAAAAACAGTGTCTTGCGTACAAGCCGGAATCTATATCCAATAATTTTAACTGCAAACACGGAAAAATACAAGAGATGCAAATCTAAAAGTTGAATATTTGCGACAGAATTAGAAGTATGAAGAGCAAACGTAGCAGCAACCATAAGTAAATGAGATAGACAACATACCAATACGTTTGAGGTAGTTGGACGTGAATTTTGAACTGATCTGAGTCTGTTTCACGCTGATATGGAATCAGAATCGACTGTCGAAGAACACTAGGATGAAACAGCGAAGCGGCTGATTAACTGAAGTACAGGGGGAAACAGTCATGCTGAAAGCTCTTGCAGTGTAGGAAGTGCATAGTGGTTAGAGGTGTTTTTGTTGTTGTTGTGGCCTTGAGCACGAAGACTAAATGATGCAGTTGTACACTGTAGTATGTGCTGTGCAAGTCTCTTCATTTCTATAAGATTGTTGTAAACTACATCTATTTGAACCTGCTTACTGTAGTCTTACCTTCGCACCCTGTAAATATTTTATCCATTACCAAACTGACAATATCTTGATGCCTCCGCCTGTCCTATCAACCGATCCGTTCTTTTAATGAGATTGTGCCATAATTCATTTCCCCTGTTCGATTGAGTATCTCCTCATTAGTTTTTCGATCTACTAATCTAATCTCCAGCATTCTCCTGTAGCGCCGCATCTCAAAAGCTTCTTCTATCTTCTTATCTATACTGTTTATCATTCACATTTTATTTCCGTACAAGGCTACATATTTCCTCAGGTTACATTCTTATTTCAAGAGGGAAGAATATCAGCCACAGTATTTACGGGGAATAGCATTCGTAATGGCATATCGGACGAAGAGAACGTTAATAGAATATTAGATTATTACAGGAGCGTGCATAGAGTGATCACAGAAGAAGCCTCGCTATTAATCGGCAATAATGCCCACATAGTACAAGGGACACAAAGCTGGCTGAAGGCAGACGTTAACAGTAATTAAATTCTAATTTCTACTGAAATGTATATCGCAAAGATAGGCCGTACGCCGGTGGAGGAGGAGTGTTTAAAGTCGCAAAGAGAAGACAACATTTAGTGAGTTTAGTACAGAATCCGAATACGAAATAATTTGGTTGACCGTAAATGTTAAAAGTGGGTCAAACTTGGCAATCGGATGCCGATATGAACCATTACCTCAGGACCAATAAGGGCAAAAGATGTCAGTGAAAGATTGGAGAAAATTATGCATACATTTCCTGGCCATGTTATTGCAACATTTGGGGGAGATTTCAATTTATCAATTATGGACTAAGATATTCTAGTGATTTTTTTTTGGGGGGGGGGGGGTTATAAGGACAGAATCGTGTGAAATTTTCCTATGTGTATTATCCAAAATTACCTTGATTAGCTACTCAGTGACCCGACTCGTTAGGGTAACGTCTCCTGGTAACAAACAGGCTTGTATTTTTCGTCTCAGTTAATGTTAAACGTGATCATAAGTTGGGTGTAAATAGGAATATTAAGAGGTATAGCGAGGTAATTGTGGTCAGAGAAATCAACAAGAAACATAGTTCAGATTATGTGAACAATCAACATGAAACATACATGTCTGAGACTAAAAATGTTAAGTACAAATGGATGAAGCTGAACAGTATTGTACAATACTCCTTAAACTGGTATGTGCCGTTCAAAGTTGTGAAGGGTGGGAAATATTAGCAGTGGTTCGACACCCATGTTAGAAAGCTGTTTCGAAACTAAAGAGAGTTTCAACACACATAAAAACGTATCCAAAGCGTCTTAGACGAATAAAAGCTAAGGAAAGTAAAATTAACGTAAGGAGACTCATGTGTGAAATATTCAACGGATTCGAAACTAAAATTCTATCTACCGACCTGACAGAAAATGCTAAGATGTCTTGTTTCCATGTTACATTCATAAACGCATCAAAACAATCTTTCCAGACACTCTGTGCCCATAATGGCATCGAATAGGAGGATGACAAAGAGAAAATCGACCATTAAATACTTAGGAATATGCGCGTGACGCCTACTGGACATGCATTCGGGACGACGACGGTACAAATCCGTATCTGGCCATCCAGATTTAGGTTTTCTGTGATTTATCTCCAGGCAAATTCTTGGATGGTTCCTTTGAAAGAGCACAGCCGATTTCGTTCTCTATACTTGAAACATCTGCTCCGTCACTAATCACCTCGATGTCATCGAGACATTGAATCCAAATTTCTTTTCTTGCTTCACACGGAGCGATTTAAAATGGAACGACTACATACAATTAAGACAGGCAAGGCAGATGTCGGAGTGTTTATCGGGAGAATTCTCAAGAAGCACAGTCCACCCACGCAAGAGTTAGCTTACATAACCTTCGTTAGACTGATACTTGAATATTGCTCGTCAGTCTGGGACCCATACCAGATAGAATTGATAGACTAAATAGAGCAGATCCAAAGAAGAGTAGTGTGTTTCGTCACAGGTGCGATTAATAGGCGCGAAAGCGTCACGCAGATGCTCAACAAACTCCAGTGGAAGACACTACAAGAGACACGTTGTGCATCACGGTGTGATTTTCTGTTAAAATTCCGAGAGCGTACGTTTCCAGAAGTGGCTGTCAATATGCGACTTCCCCCTACGTATACTATCTGCTGAAAAGTATTCAGACGCCTATTAGTGTGCATTAATATGGGATGTGTCCACTTATCACCCTTAAAACGGCTTGAACTCTGCATTGGACACTTTTAATGAGGTGTCTGAATGTCTGTGCAGTAATGGTGTTTCTTCTTCAAGAGCCGAAATCAGAGAAGTTAGTGACGTTAGACGCTCGGATCTGGAGAGAAGTCGAGCTTGTGTCTTCTCCCAAAGTTGAGTTCAGGTCGAGAGTCTGGGCGGGCCGGTCAGTTGTAGGAATGTTATTGTCCACAAACCATTGCCTCAAAGATGCAGCTGCTTTACGACAGGGTGCACTGTCATGCCGATACAAACCATCATCGTCTCGGAACCGTTCCTATACTGTACGCAGTACACAGTGCTGTAAAGTGTGTTCAGTGAGAGGGCCTCACTATAACCACGAGAAATGCTCTCATACCGTAATACAACCTCCACCGTATTTCACTGTTGGCACTTAACGTGATGACAGGTAACTTTCTCCAGACATTCGCCAAACGCAGACACTTCCGTCGGTTTGCCACAGAGTATAGCGTGATTCAACACTTCTGATCACTTGTTTTCGGTCATCCACTGTACACTGGCGTCGCTGTTTGCGCCGTGTCGAGCATCGCTTAGCGCTGATTACAGATATGGGTGGCTTTTTGAGCAGCTGCTCCACCATTGTACCACATTCCTTTTAGCTCCATACGCGCAGTCATTGTGCAAACTGCACTGCCGGTAGCACTTTGGAACTCACGAGTGACAGCTTCCGCTGATTTCATACGATTTCCTATAACCACTCTCCACAGTGCTGGACAGTCGGGCCCCTGTCCATTAGTAAATAAGATCTACCTGGCCTTGGTTTAGCCGTGGCTGTTCCTTCACGTTTCCGCTTTACAGTCACGTCACGAACAGTCGACTAGAGCAGTTTTAGAAATATTGAAATGTCTCTCATGGATCTGATATTTAGAGGACATCCAGTGACTAGTCCACGTTCCAAGTCACAGAGCTCACCTGGTCGACCAATTCTGCTGTTATTGCTTCTCTACCGATAACAAAATATTCCCCGCTTCCTTTCATACTGGTGGGTCCACCTCTCGTGACATCTATTGGTCAATTCAGGATAACATAAGGGTCGAAACTACAGAGTCATACTGTGGATTCTTCGACTGCTCTATGAGGTGGCTGATCGGAACAATAACATATGACACATTAGTTCACTTTATTACAACAATGCTTAAAAGATGTTCTTAACTTTATACAATCCATTGCCACAGGAATAATCCGGACATTTACAACTGTCTCTGAACAGTGAAGCATTACTTGTTGCACACTGTTACAAACTCTCCCCTTGAAGTACAAGTTCAACATTTACAAAAGTACAGTTCCATTTGAGACTTGAATAACACTGGTGTCCTACAGGTTGACAATTATTGACCTATATGAAACAAAATTGTCATAACTTCTGAACGGTTTGCGTTAGGACATTAAAACTGCACGGTTGGCCGCGGTGCACGATGGGAATTAGTATGGGCATGCGTGGTTTGGTTTAGCGGTGAAGCCCACTTTCATTTGGATGGGTTCGCCAATAAACAAAATTGGCGCATTTTGGGGACTGAGAATCCGCATTTCGCGATCGAGAAGTCTCTTCACCCCCAACGGGTGACTGTGTGGTGTGCAGTGTCCACTCACGGAATAATCAAATGGTTCAAATGGCTCTGAGCACTATGGGACTTAACATCTGCGGTCATCAGTCCTCTAGAACTTTGAACTGCTTAAACCTAACTAACCTAAGGACATCACACACATCCATGTCCGAGGCAGGATTCGAACCTGCGACCGTAGCGGTTGCGCGGTCCCAGACTGAAGCGCCTAGAACCGCTCGGCCACACCGGCCGGCACGGAATAATCGGTGCGATATTCCTTGATGACACGGTGACAACCGAGCGGAACGTGAAGGTTTTGGAAGATGATTTCATCCCCATTATCCAAAGTGACCCTGATTTCGACAAGATGTGGTTCATGCAAGACGGAGCTCGACCCCATCATAGCAGGGCAGTGTTTTATGTCCTGAAAGAGCACTTTGGGGACCGCATTCTGGCTCTGCGGTACCCAGAGGCCACTGGTATGGGCCTCGATTGGCCGCCATAGTCTCCGGATCTGAACACGTATGACTTCTTTTCGTGGGTCTTCATTAAAGACAAGGTGTACAGCAATAACCCCAAAACCATTGCTGAGCTGAAAACAGCCATTCAAGAGGTCATCGACAGTATCGATGTTCCAACACTTCAGCGGGTCATGCAGAATTTTGCTGTTCGTCTGCACCACATCATCGCTGATGATGGCAGGCATATCGAACAAGTCACAACCTAAATCCGAATATCTGTAGTGACGTTTACATGTTGAAAAAAGTGTGTACACGCCGCCTGATTTACGATTTTTTTCATGTACTTTAAAAATTGTCACCCTGTAAGTAGATATGGTTGACTGCTTCATCAGAGTTCACTAGCTGAGATATAGCGAGTCCATACTCGCCTCTATATCAACCTCCTTGCAATGGAACTGCAGTGTAGAGAGAGAGGGAGTGTCTTTAGGAGCGCCTCCAGTTCGTCGTTGTGGATTGCGGCGAGATATCGCTAATGTCTGTGGTATTGATGAGCGTTGCCAACTTTGGTGTGGCACCACGACCTTTAGACGATACCACACCACACTGCCCACACACCATTTGCCACTGGGACGGAAAACTGCGGAAGTGTCAAAGTGCTGTCCGCTACGCACAATAAGGGGGGCTGGGGAGTGTATATATACATATAGAATACCTTGAGAAGAGACTTCCCAACACTTAAATGTATATTCGATGTTAACAAATATCTGTTATTCAGAAACTCTTTTTCTTGCTATTGCCAGTCTGCATTTTATATCATCTCTACATGCGTCGTCCTCAGTTAAGTAGCAAAACATCTTATATAATGCCCTCAGCATTGCCTAATTAGAGTGCATTTCATTGCTCTTGTTTTTCTTTTGTTGATATTCATCTTATGACCTTTTTTCAAGACAATATCGATTCCGTTCAACTTATCTTCCAAGTGTTTCTTGTCTTCGACGATAGTACAATACTGTCTGCAAACCCCACATATATTACGCTTAAAAAAGGAAAAAATCATGTGGGAGAATAAACAAAGAGTTAGTCAGACTGAAGTAGAATGCACACATAGCTCTCTGTAATCGGTTGTATTTTGTTATAATATAGTTACAGATGAAATACAACAATTATAGTTTTATTATGAGTGTAAGACTTGCTATCAACAAATTATTTGCTTCTCGGTGACGAATAGAGCGGCAGCTCTCTAACGGAAAATTCCACTGGCCGAAAATGCAAAGAACATTAGGCTCTAACTTTCTGACGACTGCGAGATCATTATAGACACTGCAAAAACCTGATTAGAACAATGATGGGAAAGGAAATCGAACGTGTGCTTTTACATGGAAACTATTCTGAAATACGGCTTAAACAATTTAGAGAAACGAAAGAAAAATTAATATTTATTTTAGAAACACGATTGGACATCTGGTCCTCCCAGCTGCCTGTCTCCGGAGGCCCATGATATGAAGTAGCACGTTAGTGATCCGGACATTGCCCGTTAGGGTGCGCCCAAGGGTACTGATTGTTCTGTCCAGAGTCACATTGTAATTTATTGACAATATTTCTTACTTAAGTTCTAAAAACACTTTTGAATAGTGTCAACACGTACGTTATAATTACACAGCCGCATTCAGTTTATAAAAGTAACAGAGAATGAATTAAGAACAATCATTTTTATTACTTCAGTATTAATGCTGATTGCTGATGGTCTCGTTATCACTATTGAAATTCTGTGCATTCTTTGACAGTCCACTCCATTACGTGTACTGCGTCCAGCATCCCATCTTCTGCTGCCTCATCTTTCACCTCCGAAATTTTGAATCCTCTGTCCTTAACATCAACTCGCATTTAATTTTGGTGGTTCATGTGTTATGGTGTGGAGAGGTATAATGTTGCGTGGATGTACTGACCTCCAAATCTTTGAACACAGTATACTTACCTGCAACATTATTATGACACTATACTCTTTCCCCATGTGCGTCTTTTCAGGGATGTATTCGGTCCAGACCACATTTTTATGGCTGTAATGTATGACCGCGTCGAACTTCGCAGGTATAGGACCTCTTGGAACGAGAGGATATTCGGCCTACCCAATCTCCAGAGTTAAATCCCATCGAGCACGCGTCGAATGCGTTGGTGAGACGTACTGCAGCACTTCCCCATGCACCAACGACGATCTTGTGCTTGTCAACCGCACTGGCGGAGGAATGGGACGCCATACCACAAAAACTCTTTGTCAACCTTGTGGCCAGCTTCGGAGCAGCTGGCAGAAAAAAACGGCTCTGAGCACTATGCGACTTAACTTCTGAGGTCGTCAGACGCCTAGAACTTAGAACTAACCTAAGGACATCACACACATCCATGCCCGAGGCAAGATTCGAACCTGCGACCGTAGCGGTCGCTCGGTTCCAGACTGAAGCACCTAGAACCGCACGGCCACTCCGGCTTCCAGCTGGCAGAGCATGCACTGCCGTCCGTGATGATTATACACTTTATCAAGACTCATATCTCGCCGTCTGTAATATCCAAGGGACCATAATGAACCGCGCTAGCTTCTAGACACAGCAAGCCTCACATCATTTGATGTTACTTCAATGTACACTTGCATTACAATAAATGAAACAATCAACGTCATAACATGAAGACTAAAATAACAAGGAAACACACCAGACTCACACATTAATGAAACAGCAACCAAACTCAAAGCCACAACAGAACAAAATTATTTTACGTTCAACAAAGAATTTTATGAAATGATAATTAAATCGACACCCTAGCTGCAAACAGATGTAGATATATATCATTGGGGACATGCCGGAAATGGGTGCCTCAACCGGCATTCGAAGCCGGGATCTCCTGCTTACATGGCAGACGTTCTATCCATATTTTTTGACCATTTTTTTAAATTCATTTTGTTCGTTATAGTTCGCTGCAATTGTTCGTGGCGGACGTCCCCTGACGCCCATTGAAGTTCATTATTGATCCATTCCCTCAGTTTTTTTTATTTTTTATTTTTTTTTTTTTTTACTACAGAGGGCAGCTAGCCCTCTGACCGAACACGATGAGCTACCGTGCCGGCGTCAGACGCTCTATTCATCTGAGCCACCGATGGCACAGAGGATATGGCGCCTGCAGGGCCTTATCCCTTGCACGCTCCCGCTCGGGAGCGTGCGTTGGATAAGTCCCTGCAGGCGCACTATCCTCTGTGACATCGGTGGCTCAGATGGATTTGCCGGCACGGTAGTTCAGCGTGTTCGGTCAGAGAGCTGATTGGCCTCTGTAATAAAAAAAAACTGAGTGGAAAGATCAACAAACGTACTTGAACGGATATCATGTGATGTCCACAATGACCAAACACAACGATCAACAACGAACAAAATGCAAAAAAAAGAAAAAAAAAGATTGATAGACCGTCTGCCATGTAAGCAGGAGATCCCGGGTTCGAGTCCCGGTCGGGGCACACATTTTCACCATGTCCCCAATGATGTATATCATCGCCTGTTTGCAGATAGGGTGTCGATTTAATTATCATTTCATTCTAGAGAAGCTGCACGGTCATCAATGGTATCTGTTCTTTCGCGAACAGATACTACCTTCATATAAAGAATTTTATTCCCAACATGAGGAACAGCCTATAAGATCACTGATTGGTGGCCTCCTAGCCAGCATATTCATGAACTATTTATAGAACAAGATCTTCACACAAATAATAAAACAAAAAAATAAAAAGTTATAATCTGGTACCGTTATGTCGATGACATAATATGTCTGATTGATGAACCACAGACACACACATAGAACAGCTACACAATGAAATAAACAACTTACACCCTAAAATTCACTTCACATTAGAAATAGAAGCAGACAACACACTAAATTTTCTGGACCTGACGGTACGAAAAACAAACAACAGACATGACTTGAAGATATTCAGGAAACCGACAACCACGAGCACCATCATTCACAATCTACCAAACCACCCGGTGACACACAAGCAAGATTCAGATTCATGCTCCACAGATTGAAAAGAACACTCCTTTGAGGTGTAGGTGGTTCGCATACCCGAAATGATTCTTTCCAGACAGTAAGTGATGTGTGCACCAAGTATCGTTGAAATCCATTCAGTGGTTTAGGAGGAGTTGTTGAACATATATACATATGTCCATTTTTATAATATGTATGGAGTTGGCATTGTTAATGTTAGAGGGTGCTCGGATGCCTTTCCTGTCCCCAGCCCTTTCCAGCCGGGACGGAATTTGTGTACCCCAACAGTCTGAGTGTTGTGTTGTTCATGTGAAAGTGAGAGAATATTTTCTAAAACTTCACGAATCGCGTAACCGAGGCGGGTCGCGGGTACTACCCGGGTGTTCAGCCGCGCGGGGTTAGCCGAGCGGTCCAAGGTGCTGCAGTCATGGTCTGTGCGACTGGTCCCGGCGGAGGTTCGAGTTCTTCCTCGGGCATGGGTGTGTGTGTGTTTGTCCTTAGGATAATTTAGGTTAAATAGTGTGTAAGCTTAGGGACTGATGACCTTAGCAGTTAAGTCCCATAAGATTTCAAACACATTTGAACATTTTGCACTGGTGTTCATCTAGTCATTTGGGGGAAACCGCCTAAAAGCCGCTTTCAGATTGACCGGCATACAGGAACTCATCATTAACCCGCCGGGTGTATTCGATTCGAGGCCGACATACCTGCACAATTTACGGAATCGTCGCGCTAACAAGCGCGGCTATCCGGGCAGGTAAACCAGTAACGTCATCGATGATGATGAATGAATAATATCGCGCTGTGTTACTGAACCAATTAAATGGATTGCAATATTCTCCTGGATATTAATACCCCTGAGCAGGGTTGAATCCACGATTTTGATCTGGGAGAGGGACGGCTGAAGTCGATCTTGTATCATTTAGACGTATCAAAAAATTTTTGAGTGAACAACGGTATTTTGTTAACACTTTTCCTGTCGATCATTTTATGGTGGTGAGTCCTGAAAAGTCATACGCATTTATACTGTTATGCAGCACTGTTTAAATTTCTGGTATATCATGCTGTATTCTGGTTAATAATATGCAAAAATGCAATTTACCCACAAAAGTATGTAGTTTATTATGGTATACACACACCTCTCTACTTCTTCACTTTAAATTGTTTATATTAAACCAAACAAAAAGATTCTCTTAAAAAATACAAATTTGATTTTTTCCCTTTACCTAACACTACACTTAATTTCAAGAAGTATCACTGGTGTCCATAAAACATACATATATTTCTGAGTGAAATGACATATGAAAAATGTAATTATTATTACTTTTTAGAGAGATAGTAGACATGTCTGCATAGTACATTACAGTTTGTCCCAAGTATGGACTTCTGTGTTGCATAACATATGTGCTTAAGGAAGCCTTGACTCATTTAAAATATTTGCAAGAACATCATTGTAACTTCCTGAACTGCTGATACTGTCATTAAAGTACTCCATAACCAGTACTTTCCAATAGCTTATGAATGTTGTCGTCCTCTACTTGGGCTTTGGTTGGACTCTTTTTTTTTTAAGTAATTCATGAAAGCGGATAAAATAAACGCGGGGCAAACACTAACTTAAAGAAAAATAACCCAAAAACAATGCTGAATAACAGAACTACACAAAAAATGAAATAATAGCATGTAAACAAATATTACAGAGCACGATGTCAGCACAGGTAAACGTAGTAGCAGAATTGTTGATCGTCAATATTGTATTAAAATGACGCACGATATTTGATAATTGCAGATATACACACAGATTGAAATGTTGACTATCAATACTCAACATGCTAGCACCATTTAGTGGCAAATTTTAAAAGGTAAGTGAAACAAAACAATATACGAACATATCGCCACTATGATAGTACCAGTATCAATAGCTGGTCGAACAGTTATCCTGATATTAAAAGGGCTCATCTACTATCATAAATGCTTAAGGTAACTGGAGATATCTAAATAATATTTTAAAGACCGAGAGGTTGATGTTGAAACCTGTAAAAAATGTTTGTTATTGAATGTTGCAGCAAGTACAGTGCCATTACGGCAGAATGCAATGTCAGTACAGTGCACTACAACAAAATAGGCTGGCATTAAAAACTGGACTGAACAAGATATAAAAACTATGAAATAATTTTAATACGACGGTTCTTTCGGGCTTACATATCAAGCAATTCATCAGTATTTATGTCAAAATTAAAATACACATTCATGAGAGTCAGAGCAGTAAGACTGTCTTCCCCTGTGGTATTCCTCAAATATGTCTGCTTAACGTGCTGTAGCCGCTCTCTGGAGTTGCTGTTGCGACAGGTATTACCACGAGTATTCTTAAAAGCTCAGTTACGTTCGGAAACACGCCTATTTAATATTTCCATAACTGATGATTCAATTCTGTAAATTGATTCATTCTTCTTTTCCATAGCAAAGTTTTTCCATGTTATTGTTCAGTGCTGGCGACTGCAGCATTCTCAAGAAGGTCATCCTCATAAAACTTTACCAACACATCGAAATCTTAGAGGTTTCCGGAGAAAAATAGTAAACAGGAAAAGGAAGACAGAATATTTTTATTGACTAAAGACCTACTCCTAATTTCTGCAATAATTCAATTCAAAAATGGGAGCAAGATAAAAATTCGATAAAATGCCTCAGGATCAGTAATATCCACACTGGGGGGAAGCTGCGCGAACCGTGGCAAGATGCCCAAGACCGCGCTGATAAAAAGCTACCACGCGCAGCCGTGCTGATGTGCACCGAGGTGAACTTGGGGGCTGAGCACCAAGTCGACGGGGCAAAGCACTGACGCCTATATGTTAGAGGCGGCCGTGGACGGAGCCTTGATCCTTATTTAGCCCTCATGGAAGCAAATACATGAACGGCAGATGATCAGCGATCGTAGGAACTTGCCAAGTCAGAAAGCTGTCACCACACTACGCATTTTTTTTCTTTAAGAAATGCGACTTGAGGGGTGGGGGGGGGGGGAACTGCAGCCCACGCCCCCCCCCCCCCCCCCCCGGACACGCCACTGCCCATTAGTGTGTGTTAAAATCAGCCGCTCTACCAAATTATTTCCCCTAACGGTGCTATTTTCACATACTCTGTAAGACACAACTTTTTATTAAGATCGAAAATACAGTATAGTACTTGTGCATTGGTATACACAGTGACGGTAATGATCAGATGCAGCAGAGGTTCAGGACCATCACTTTCGAATCGACAATCGAAGATTACGAAATTTCGTGAAAGACTGAGCATCAGACACAAATGGTGACATTTAAAATTTGAGGTGGTCCTGGAGAGACGCGTAGATGGCCAAACTGTTCAAGACGATTGTTGGCAATAAGCTACATAGCCAATTTGGAATCTTCGGGTGGAACGAATTATCGCTTGTCACGACGTATTCGTACATTGCAGGCTCGGAATTTCTGGACAGATTATAACGTAATTACGAGGTGCATTCAAGTTCTAAGGCCTCCGATTTTTTTCTCCGGACTGGAAAGAGATAGAAACATGTGCATTGTTTTAAAATGAGGCCGCGTTCATTGTCAATACGTCCCAGAGATGGCAGCACCGTATGGCAGATGGAATTTTACCACCAGCGGCGAGAATGAGAACTGTTTTAAATACTTAAAATGGCGACGTTTTCCTTACTTGAACAGCGTGCAATCATTCGTTTTCTGAATTTGCGTGGTGTGAAACCAATTGAAATTCATCGACAGTTGAAGGAGACATGTGGTGATGGAGTTATGGATGTGTCGAAAGTGCGTTCGTGGGTGCGACAGTTTAATGACGGCAGAACATCGTGTGACAACAAACCGAAACAACCTCGGGCTCGCACAAGCCGGTCTGACGACATGATCGAGAAAGTGGAGAGTATTGTTTTGGGGGATCGCCGAATGACTGTTGAACAGATCGCCTCCAGAGTTGGCATTTCTGTGGGTTCTGTGCACACAATCCTGCATGACGACCTGAAAATGCGAAAAGTGTCATCCAGGTGGGTGCCACAAATGCTGACGGACAACCACATGGCTGCCCGTGTGGCATGTTGCCAAGCAATGTTGACGCGCAACGACAGTATGAATGGGACTTTCTTTTCGTCGGTTGTGACAAGGATGAGACGTGGATGCCATTTTTCAATCCAGAAACAAAGCTCCAGTCAGTTCAATGGAAGCACACAGATTCACCGCCACCAAAAAAATTTCCGGTAACCGCCAGTGCTGAAAAAATGGTGGTGTCCATGTTCTGGGACAGCGAGAGCGTAATCCTTACCCATTGCGTTCCAAAGGGCACTATGGTAACAGGTGCATCCTACGAAAATGTTTTGAAGAACAAATTCCTTCCTGCACTGCAACAAAAACGTCCGGGACGGGCTGCGCGTGTGCTGTTTCACCAAGACAACGCACCCGCACATCGAGCTAACGTTACGCAACAGTTTCTTCGTGATAATAACTTTGAAGTGATTCCTCATGCTCCCTACTCACCTGACCTGGCTCCTAGTGACTTTTGGCTTTTTCCAACAATGAAAGACACTCTCCGTGGCCGCACATTCACCAGCCGTGCTGCTACTGCCTCAGCGATTTTCCAATGGTCAAAACAGACTCCTAAAGAAGCCTTCGCCGCTGCCATGGAATCATGGCGTCAGCGTTGTGAAAAATGTGTACATCTGCAGGGAGATTACGTCGAGAAGTAACGCCAGTTTCATCGATTTCGGGTGAGTAGTCAATTAGAAAAAAAATCGGAGGCCTTAGAACTTGAATGCACCTCGTATTTCATTGATTTGAACCTCATTGATTCCATCCAGTTAATTTCAGAAAAATTAATTTAACTGAAGCCTTATTTATTTGTCAAAAGTAAAGTGACATTGTGGTTTGGATTTCACGTTTTACTAGGTGGAAGCATTTGCAGTAATTCTGAGCAACTATCAAGCTGGTCTTTGAATCAGGAAGTGTCGACAAATGTTCCAGCTGTATAAGGAATACGCATGCTGGGTGGAGGCCGTCGCTGGAGATCAACACCGGCCGCTGTGGCCGAGCGGTTCTAGAAGCTTCAGTCCGGAACCGCGCTGCTGCTACGGACGCAGGTTCGAATCCTGCCTCGGGCATGGATGTGTGTGATGTCCTCAGGTTAGTTAGGTTTAAGTAGTTCTAAGTCTAGGGGACTGATGAACTCAGATTGTAAGTCCAATAGTGCTTAGAGCCACTTGAACCATTTGGCGATCAACGGGTTGTTATCAGGAGCTGTGCGGGTAATCGACGTTGAGTGGCAGAATACATGGTACAAATCAAAATACTAAAAGGATAATGCTTATTGTACCAGTCGTCGTGCACTGACGCAAGATGACCATCCGCAGCCGCGCGGGGTAGCCGCGCTGTTTGGAGCGCCTTGTCACGGTTCGTGCGGTGTGTTGTCCACAGCGTAAGTTAGTTTAAGTTCGATTAAGTAGTGTGTAGGCTTAGGGACTAATGACCTAAGTAGTTTGGTCCCATAAGACCTTACCACAAATTTCCAATTTCCAAACATCCGCAACTATAGTGGCATTTAACACATTTCATAGCTTATCATCGTTCATATTCAATTTACTGCAACAAAATCAAGTGGTATTACCACAAGTGTGCACTTAATGGTGCAGGAATATCAGAGCACGTGATTTTTCAGTATTCGATAATAACGTTTGCAATGGAACTAAAAATCACTCATCACAGTCAAAACCGTACGACAGTCTACACCAAAGTGAGCGATGTTAAGGCTATTTATTTTTCTTACTTACAGCCACCCAAATGAAAATACAGTATGGTACTTGTGCATTGGTATACGCAGTGACGGTAATCATCAGGTGCAACAGCGGTTCAGGACAATCACTTTCGAATCGACAATCGAAGATTACGAAATTTCGTGAAAGACTGAGCATCAAACACAAATGGTGACTGAATTTATTAAACCAAGACAAGCATCAGTACCACGAAAAGGCAATATCTAGCACATTCTTTTCACGTTTTAATAGTGTCGGAGGAGTGGACATCATAAATTGCCAGGTTGGTCTTCTTAATCCAGGATGGTGTGTGTAAGACGATGGATAGCATAACACCAGCAACACGGCAGTCGTGATATGAGACGAACTCAATTAGCAAATACATTCTTTATTCAATAAGACACTCGTACAGTTGCTCGTGGCGGCGACTCGACAACATGAGTTGACCGCCAGGCAGCCGTTACTACCTTAAGCATTTCACAAGGTGGCGTGTTTGGCCACGGCTGGAAGAAAGCTCACGTGTGCTGGACAGCCAGCTGCTCCAGCAGTCGGTCAGGCACGTGGCGTGGTCGCACACCTACGCCGAACCCGAGACGCCTTGGAGACGCCTGGAGACCATATGAAGTCTCCCTGGACGTGACCCCTTCTTAGTGGCTGCAGCTCGGACCCCGGAATCATCTGGTGAAGCAGCCGCTCCAAGACGGGCAGCTAGCAGATGAAGCGGCTGGACGCAGACACGTAGATGAAGCTGACTGGCGGACATTTGGAGCAGCGTGAGGTGTATCTCATCATTGGCAGCAGTCCGAGACGTCATACTGCTAAAGTCTGAGCGGCGAGTATTAATAGTGGCTCTGTCCAACTTTGCTGTGACATGGCCCCGCCTTCACTAGCATAAAGGACCACAGCAGCACAGAATGATGAAATATAGCTCATCATTATGGCGGGCTGGGGTCTTGCACCATGCTGTCACAACAATATTCCAGCATAGAGAGCAGCATTTCATAGACAGCAAGCTTGTCCGCATCGCCACGGGTTGTTAAGTCTGCACGAAGGGATGTCACCGCAAGAGTAGAAATAGATTGAGCCCTTATCACTATATTTTCAGTTTTAAGCTAATGCTTAGTCAACTATTATTTGTAATGTTGAAACAAAATTTTGCATTGGTCAATAAGCTCTGAAACAATAAAATGCGTTTATCTTAAATCTAAATGAAATAACTGCAAGTCACCATCATGAATTATCCCTGAAGCCGAGAATGGCTCAAAGAAAACACGAAAAAGATACGAAAAAAAGCGAATCTGCATTTTTCAGGGGTATTCAGTCTGTGACTACCTCATCGCTGAGGTAGTGTTGATGTAACAGAAAGACTTAATAGACTGGAGACAAATGTTGCTGTAAGACATCATGAATCGTAATTCTCTCTTGCACGACATTCTAGTTTGTACGAAACAGGCCAATAACGTAAGCACTGTGGAGATAAAAGAGTATCAAGGAAATTTTAATCCCTATGTAACGTAGTGGGTGAGCTAGTTCTCAGGCCAGAGTAAGGCAAGAAGAAGGCAATCAAGATTTAATGCCCCATCGACGACGAGAGCATTAGCGACATAATGCAGGATTGAATGAGGAAGGAAATAGTCGTGCCCTTTCCAAAGTAATCATAGCGGCATTTGCCTTGAGAAGTTTAGGGAAAACTTAGGAATTCTAAATCAGGATAGCCATACAGCAACATGAAACCTATTTTTTTTAATGGCACTCCAGTGTCTGATACAACTTCGATATCTCCCTCTCCCCCCCCCCCCCCCCCCACACCACCTCCCCGCCTCCCAGTATTAAAGCAAGAACGTGACACAGCAAATAGCACCATGACAAGTAATCTTGTAGTTAATGACCGTTCTGATAACAGGGCCATTTACAAATTTCATTAATAAGCTTACTCCTCTGTAGCTGAATGGCAGCCGGCACGGTAGCTCAGCGTGTTCGGTCAGAGGGATAGCTGCCCTCTGTAATAAAAAAAAAAAAAGAAACTGAGTTAATGGATCAACAACGAACTGAAACGGGTGTCTTTCGACGTCCGCCCAGAGCAGATACAACGAACAAAATGAGATTTAAAAAAAGGCCAGCGCAGATGACTATCCTGTGAAGGACCAGGGTTCGATTCCCAGTACTGCCAAGAAATTTTCCTTTGTGGAGGACTCATAGCGGTTGCACTCAGCCTCGTGATGCCAATTGAGGAGCTATTCGATCGAATAGTAGCGGCTCCACGGTCTAGAAAGTCGGCAAAACTGCTGGGAGAGCGCTGTGTTGATCACATGCCCCTGCTTGACGCCACAAGGCAGAAGATGGTAAGGCGGCCAGTAGACATATTTTGGGCCTTCACGGCCTGCCGAGGAGCTCGTTTCGTTTTATTAGCATCAGTGCAGAGCTTCTCTGTGCACAATTACGTTGAAAGTCTGTGTAAACTTTACGTGTATCCATGGAACAAAAACTGCAGCTGTTATGCAGACAACAGCTGGGCCACAGTGGCTATAGCACGGAGCTATCTGGGTGGTGCTCACACAATGTTTGCCGAGATTACAATCCAAGAAAGGTTTCTAATCTTAACGTCCTTGGCACTGCCTTCTAAGGCTCCCGAAGAGACGAATGACAATCCACTGTTCTTCCATAAATATTTCCATATCGACTGAAAGCATATACCGAACTACTGTTCTAAGCAAATCATTATGAAGAATAATTAAAATTATAGGCAGCTCTTAACTTTGTAAACATTATACAAATTACTTTGCTTAGCAAAAAAGTGACGCACCCAGAAGGGGCCGAGGAAATTAAATAAAACTTCAGGGGTTGTAAAGGTATGTGATGTTATGACAGCGATCACAAATTCGAATCAAATTAGCAGTATGAGCCCGGTTATGAGTACGACGTTGCTCTCCCTCTGTAGAGGATGCATTCACTTATTCGGTTGGGAAGGGTCTCATCGCTCCGTTGTACCCTCTCTTGCGACAAGCTAGCCCACAACTGTTGTAACGGGTTCTTGATATCCTTGATGCTGGAACTGAGATGGAGTTGGCCTCCAAGCTGGTCCCACATATGTGGTCTGGGGAGCTCGCTGACCACTGGTGCACGTCAACATGATTCAGATAGTTCATATACGCACGTGCCAGGTGTGGACGAACATTGTCATGCGGAAAAATGGCGCCATGCTACTGTGGCATGAGAAGTAACATATGAGGATGCAGGAAGCCTGTGACGTGCCGTAGTGCTATCAGAGTTCCCTAAGTCGTACCATCCTTGACCTGAAGTCATATCCGATGCCTCCACACACCTTCTACACATCTCTAAAACGTTAGAAGAATGGAACCTCTGCCCAGGTCGCCACCATACTCACCGACGATGGTCACTGGAATAGTGTAGTGCCGCGATTCATCGCTGAATGCAGTGCGGTGCCATTCGTCAGCTGTCCATGATTCCCGATCAGGGATGGCATCACTTCAAACATAACCATTTGTGTTTTGGTATTAACAGCAGCCTACACAGTAATTCCATAGTCCAGCTGCTGTTATAACGATGTGGGATGTCACAGAAAGTTGCAGGAATTCCATTACCTGTTGTTGAGTGGCAGGTGCAGATGTGAATGTATTACTACAGGAACGGCGATGAACGAAACTCACTTGTGGTGCTCGTGCACACGTTCCACTCTCTCTGGTCCTCAGGTGTGCACACTTCCCCCTCTACCATACCACGCCGTCTGAGCACGAAGGGGGGAAGGGGGAAAACTGCGGAAATTCTGCATGTGGCACGCAGCTTTGTTTTATATTTCATATTTCTCAACAACATAAATCACACACAAAACAAATTTTTAGTGTTATTTAATTATTTATGGCGCTCTGAAGATATAATAAAATTTATATCTGCCTCAGACTTTGGGCCTACGGCGAGACATAGACAGTTTCGCAGACTTTCGTCACTCGGCAGAAGCGGATTGACATATACGTCCACTAGGCACGGGCCTAGGGGCGCCAGCTTTGGAGGGAGGCGTTTTTTGCACTGTACTTATTTTAACTTTTAACTATTTTATTTCGTAGCACAATTCGGTAAAGTAATCCAAGCTAGTCGGTTGATCACTGTCGTGTTTCAAGTAAAAAGCTTTGTGCCCGTATGCCGTGTGGTACGATTTAGAATTTGATACTTTTTATTTACAAATTTATTTTCTTTTGTGTGAGTGTTTCCTAAGTGTCTTTAACATGAGTAAGAGTGACAAAAAGAAACGTGCAAAATTTTGTGGGGTGCTATTTCGGAAATTAGCGAAGGAAAAGCGAGAACGAAAAGCTAATGTTCTAAAAACGCTTTGCAGAGTAGACAAATTTTTCACAAAATTTCGAGTTCAAGTGGTACTGATGATAGATCTAACTCCGCATCTGTAGTAGAAGGATGAACGCGAACGAAACAATTGTTAAAAATGAAGAGAAACAAATTATTCCTGAATTCGAGTCCCACAAAAACCTAAGTGTCGAATCGGATATTACGAAAAGCAGTAACCTTGTTAGTGACGATCCTGCGGAATGGTGTGTTAATGAATCAACAATCGACAGTATTTTACAACGTGGCATTATTCAAAATTGTAACGGTGATTTTTCTAATTCACGGTCAACAGGCGGTAAAAACAGATATTTGAACAAAAATTTATTTTATTGTAAACTTTTAAATGGAAAATCAACTTCCTGTAGCACTGGTGCTATTTTTTGTATGCCATGTATCTGTGCGGAGATAAGACCGCGACTGCTGTTATTGGCATTTCAGATTAGAGAAATATCAGATAGTGGCACTGAAAGTATCCTCCGCCACATACCATTAGGTGGCTTGCGGAGTATGATGTAGATGTAGATGTATTTCTAACATTTTCTCTAATCATGAAAATTCACTTCAACACAAAATTTTGAATTATCACGTTTTACAAGAAAAAAATCACTTGGAACGGTAGAAAACCTTGTCGAGGCATATACTGAGAGAGACGAAATGTACTGGTGCAATGTATTGAAAAGGGTGTTTACCACTGGAAATTTTATTCTACTCACAAAACATTGTTTATAAATTGCAGTATTGATAAAAGGAAATGTTTTAATATAGGATGATAAAAACCAACTGCGTTCAACAAAAATGTGAAGGAACATTCCCTGAATGGGTTTCCAAGTTCTACAATGGATCGAAGGATGACCTATGCCATATCACATCTATAATCTAGGTTCAAATTAAGTTACACAAAAGAGAAAACTATCAAAATGGTCTATAGTGACCCTCAATTATCTTTAATTACTTATCTAACTTGTCGTAAATTACAGTGGCTGATGTGGCTTCTCAATAATTATATAACAGAAAAATCATCGCGTTTCAGATTTTAACTTACGTAGCAAATGTGAATACCATGACCTTTAATTGACGATCGACACTAGTATTACGCAAAACGGGGGTGTAACAGATGAGACTTCTGCAGTTCTGAGTGAAGCTTTATGCGCTGTTATGCGGCATCGCGTGCGTTCATTACCTTGTCGTTGGTTAGGCAGCTTCAGGGGGGCAGCGGGCGGCGCAGCTCCACCTCCTCCGTCTCGGAAGCAACTCTCTCCTAACTTCTCGTTACTACAATTTACCGAAGTTGGTTTAAAAAAGAACTACCTGGCTGTGTTTTCATCTGACCAAGCAGGGTCTCAATGTTAACCTTAAGCTCCGCCTACAAAAATTCTGTCTATCTAATATTTTTCATGGTGGGGCAATGTTTTTAAAGTTTGCAACGTAACAGAGACGCGAAAAAGTCTCATGCTAAAACTTGCAGCTGGTGTGGCCCTTTTAGTGTTATCGTAAGATCTATACTGTTCTTCTGGAGGGCTCTAGCTTTTAACATGGGCTTGGGGGTGGTCCTGTCGGTTAGCTGGCGACGTGGGTGTCCGTCCCTTATCGTAGGGCCTTCTAGCTTAGCACGGTTCTGCTCTCGGCTTCTGTTCTCGTTTCTCCCCTCGGAACTGCGTCTGTCTCACGGTGGGAAGGTATGACATGCATTTAGGCATTCTTGTGTTAGTCTGTGTATTCCATTTGCTCACTCGTTACTCGTATTACTTTGGTTAATTTAATGTCACGATTTATTCGGAGCTATGTGACATACTACTGGATTTGCTTATCATGTCAGAATTTTCATGGAAGGTGTTGGATTTGCCTGACACCTTACATAACTAGTGCTCAAGCTGTCGTTAGGAAACATGTTCATTTTTTCAATTTAGTGCAAAACGTTCATAGTTTTTTGGCTGGTTATACACAACGCGGGGATCAGCTTCTTTATTTCATGGAACCAGGAAGCAAATCAGTTAAAAGTTTATCAAAAATACGTTATTCAGCAAGAGAGGAAGCATGTGTAAGTCTATATGAAAATTGGGAGAGCGTTATCGATGCCCTCATATTTATTACGAATAATACCTGTGAGAAACCACTTGCGCTAAATGAGGCTTCAGCTTTACTGAAGGAACTCGGTAGACAAGAAATAGTATTCATGATGACAGTTTTGGAAGCGCATACTCCAGTTATTTAATAGTGAAAATGTGAAATTGCAAAGTGTAAATATTAATTAGTTCTATTCGCGCCTTAATGGCTTCCAACCACCTATAAACATAAATTAAAACCTTTACGAAACTTTTTATCGCTGACACCCGTCATAAAATGATGAACGGAAAAGGGTTTATCGCTCACTATATTTTCACTCTTCATGCAATAAAACTTACGCATCAGGCATGACCTATTAAACTGTTATTTGTTTACTACTAAATCTATTTACACCACATTTTGCGGGCAGTATTCACATACAACAATAAATGTCTTTGCAAAAGTATATTATTTTATGAGAGAGAGTTCAGGAGATGCGACATCATAAACATAGATGTGTGAAAATTACAGAATGACGGTGACGCTTTAATTTATTACTAGTCTGGTACTAACTCTATTCGCAGCAAATTTCGTAATCAGTATCCAAACACACCATTGGATGTACATCCAAAATTATTACACTGTACGACACCTAGTTCATGAGATATAACGTCATAAACATTGAGCTGCGTGAAAACGAAACTGCGGGGAGAAATTCGTTAGAGTTACAGGTGAAATATGTGTACAAATGTGTGTGAAATGTGTTAAATACATGTGAAGAGTGTGTATTCGGGAAAAGCCACAGGTAAAGAGCTCATCCTAAACACGTGGATCGATTTCAACGAAACTTGGTACACATACTTCTTACTACTTGGAAATACTATGGGGGTAAGTACCAGCAACCTCCTGTTCAGGTGGAGATGATGAGTATGGGGCAGGAGGAGATGGATAGATAGACAGACAGGGGGAAGGTGTAGGTGAATACATACACAGGGAGGAAGAGACGGACAGAAAGAGAGGGAGTGGGACGGGGCAATTGACAGAAAGGGAAGGAGAGGAGATAGAGGAAGACAGTCTGGAGGAGGAGAAGGACGCAGAAAGGAAAGAGGAGGAGATGAAAAGAGAGATGTAGAGGAAGAGATGGACAGAGAGGGGGAGGATGAGATAGACAACGAGAGGAGGAGGAGGAGGAGGAGGAGATGGACAGAAAGCGAAGGAGCAAATGGACAGAGGCGGGAGGAGCAAACTGGCAGAGAAAGGAAAGAGGAGAGATGGACAGAAACAGGGAGAGGTAGAGATGGGACAGTGAGAGGGGGGAGGAGGAGTTGGATAGAGAGAGGTGGAAGAGAAACTGGACAGAGAACGGGAATAGGAGGAGGTGGACAGAGAAAGGGGGAGGAGCAGATGGACAAAGAGATAGATGGCGGAAGCGGGTGGACAGAGAGAGGGGTTAAGAGGAGATAGACAGAGAGAGAGAGAGGGGGGGGGGGAAGGAGGAGATGAACTAATAGACGACTAGAATTAATACATACCTGGGCAATGCTGGGTACTCAGCTGTACAATAATACCCAGGCCAACTAGTGTGAGTACGGGATAGAAACAAAAGAAAATTGAAGAAAGAGAGAAGATTACCTTACGGGTAATTCTGATCGTATTTTGCTTACATCATATCATGTCACCCCATGTCATTGGTTTCACCTTCACTGATTTGATTCACATCATTTCAGTGAATGTAATTCAATTAGTACACATTCCCATGCAAACTATGTCAGGGACCTCTTTTCTCTCCACTCCAGATACGAATTTGAGTTCCGTAAACAAACCCAAAGTTGTGAGTAGGGTGATCATATGCAGACGTATAAAAAAAGAAGACAAACAGCTTCAAAAAGGAGGATGAAGTTAGAAAAAAGAGGACACACGGAAACATAGCAATTAGTCATGATATACATTCCTTAGCTTTTATTGGTACTTCTTTGAAGATCCAGTCTTCTGCAGAAGTGTAGGCTTGCTTAGCAGATGGTTGTAAAAAGATACACAGGAAAATTCTTTTAAATTATAGTGGACCATGAACATACTTTTAATAGATTCAAGACTCAACCTATTCCAGTCATCAGTCTACTGTGTTGTAATGAGCGAAAATACTCTCTCTGCATTTGCATTGTGACCTGATATATTGAAAACGTATTCTGCGAGCTTTAACAATTCTGAATGGCAATCAACAGACTAACCTTCAGAAAAATACTTGGCCCATTTTTTACTACAAGATAACCCTCTAAATTCAGGGTCAGTACCATTCTGTTTCAGAAACTAACTAAAATTGCAGATTTGGGTAAAACGTTTTACACGTTCAGTTTCAAAAGCTTTATATTTATCTTGCAAACACAAAAGGCTGTTTCAAGCATCACTGTAGTAAACACCTTTTTTAAGAGACATCGGTTTGGAATAGGAAAAGTCGTTAAACATACAGAATCGTTTTAAATATTCATGGCACGAGTGATACAGCAACATAGCTTCCTCCATAAAGAGCTTAACTTCATCAAAATCTTCTTCTTTTGCAATTTGTAGCTTCTGTTTAACCTTTAGGCAAACGAATTTTTTAATTTAATCGGCCCTCATGCACCTTACATAATAAACCTTTTTTAAGAGACATCCGTTTGAAATAGGAAAAGTCGATAAACATACAGAGTCGTTTTAAATATTCATGGCACGAGTGATACAGCAACATAGCTTCCTCCATAAAGAGTTTAACTTCATCAAAGACTTCTTCTTTTGTAATTTCCAGCTTCTGTTTAACCTTTAGGCAAACGAATTTTTTAATTTAATGGGCCCTCATGCACCTTACATAATAAATCTAAAATTTCCGTCTCTTCAAGCACAGAATCGTCTTCCTATTCCTGTTGCAGAATATTTCAACTGAACACAGTTATCAATGAATGCAAATGCCATAAGTAGGCTTCAATTAAACTCAGTGAAGATCAAACAGCTGAAACAAGCCCTTTAGTCGCTTGCTTTCGGAGAGAAAGTAAGATTTCAGAGCAGAATACATTTCCATTACCCTTACAGTGGCTGGGAAAAAGAGACGACCATATAGTTTTCACATGAGACATGACTTGCTTCTAATAAATCTCAACAAATTCACAGAAAGTTTCAGCTCCACGTATTTTACATTCTGCTTCGAATTCAGTTCTCCCTTTCTTGAAGGTAGAATATTTGTTAGAAAGAACACCTGAGAATGTACACTTGCGTTTAGACAATGCCAGAAATTTTATAAAACCTACTCGGTTACAATAAACAGCAAATAACACTCACACATGACAGCTATAATGGCAAGCCCAGACAATGTGAATCCGGAACTGAAAGTATTAGACTGAAAATTTAATTAATCGGTATTTGCATTCGCTTATGGATCGTCCCATGATCAGTAGTGAAAAATCGATAAAATCGTCGATGCTACTACTATCTGTAGATAAGATAATTAAGAGCAGAACAATAGAATGGGAATAACTGAAAATATAATTTTATTACTATCAACTTTGCGATAATGGAGAACAATGTAAAATTCAACCGGACCCTGGACGAAGAGATAAAAAGGACATGTCCAGATTTATCCATGGACGTCTCGTCACCCTAGTCGTGAACTGTAAACTGAGCAGACCCCGATAGTGGGAACAAGAAAGTCAGTGTCCAAAAAAGGGTCGTTGTCCGAAAATCATCAAGCAATGGCTGATAGTAATTCATGCAGTATACTATACAACAACGAATTAGTAACTACCTGCATGGTCTCATTGCCGTGAGAGCAGATTAGCTAAGTGATGTGCCACGAATTCTCCTGGCGGCGATCGGCGATCGTCGATCGCAAGATGCAGCGCCTCTGAGCTGCGATCGATACTCGCCATTGGTGATGATGATGTTTGGTTTGTGGGGCGCTCAACAGCGCGGTTATCAGCGCCCGTACAATTTCCCAACCTTTGCGCAGTCCAATTTCGCCACTTTCCTGGATGATGATGAAATGATGAGGACAACACAAACACCCAGTCATCTCGAGGCAGGTGAAAATCCCTGACCCCGCCGGGAATCGAACCCGGGACCCCGTGCTCGGGAAGCGAGAACGCTACCGCGAGACCACAAGCGGCGGACTACTCGCCATTGGTGGGGATACTGCAACCTCTACAATATCCGTTCCTCCAGTGGTACTGCTCCTTTCAATTCCATGGCAGATCGGCTACTTGTAATTTTCGGAAGTGATGGGAGAGAAATACAAGCGACAGGCAAAATTTTAGTCGTTTCTGAAAGCGTACAAACATTGCCTAGACGGTTAAGACAACTGCTCGCGAAATGCCGAGAGATCAGTGTTCGATTTTGGTCTGGTATAAATTTTCATTTGTTACGATATATTCAGAGAAAGTTTTAGCAAAGACAATAAAGTTCAGGTGGAATTATTTACTTGGATATCCGCTGGAATTTCGGCCTGGGAAAGTCATATTTTTGTTGATGACGACGATTAAAGAGAGCAAGAAGATGTTTAAATCCGATGCTGGCTGATAACCTAGTACTCCCGAGTTGTATCAAGGGGGCTGTCTTGCTTTGAGTCCACATCTGACGGATGGATCACTATGAATAGTGTCTCAGTTTCCATTTCATAAAATACTGCAGAGAGCTTTTGAATTTAGACAAGGTTACTGCCACGGAGTCTGGTGATCTGTAACTATACACTGCCGCTTTTCCTTACCTTGTCAGTCAACTTTTTCCCACGCTCATGAATTGACGAGGGAAATATTGGGGCCTTTGCAGCCACACAGCCACGTTACGGAGGAGTGTGTTTGTAGCAGTGAAATAGTGACCTGCCTCTGCTACGGCCAAACGACTTGTCTGGCTTAGCGGTAATAAATTATACCGCAAGCCTACCTCGTGAACCTATTAATGAGAAACGTATCAAAATGCCTACAGTGGTTCCAGAGATTACTTTGCACATTCAGACAGAAAAACGCGCCAAGGAACTTAAATTCATCATTGTTCAGCCAATTTGCACTATGTATTTATAAAATCTGTAATCTATTAATGGAAACCGTATCAAAATGCCTAAATTGGTTCCTGAGATTAGCTGTTACGTCCAGACAGAAAAAAAGTGACGAAGAACTTAAATTCATCGTAGTTAAAGCAATTTGTACGATATATTTATAAGTTATGTACACAAACCTATCCACCTCCGTAACCGAGTGGTGAACGCAACAGACCTTCATGTGGGGGACCTGGGTTCGATTCCTGGTACTGCTAGGGATTTTTCCATAGTGGCAGAACCGAATCGGGGTGCACTGAGCCTCGCGAGGCCAACTGAGGAGCTACCTGATTGAGAGGCAGCGGCTCCATGGTCAAAACATCGGCAACGTCCCGGAGTGCGGAGTACCGACAGCATGCCCCTCCATACCGCATCCGACGGTGAATGATAGGATGACACGGCGGTCGGTCGATTATGGAGTGGTCTTCAGAGTCTGATCGCGGGGTTTCCTTTTCCTTTATACACAAATCTTCTTAGTGAATCAAGTATCTGTTAGTGAAAACCGTATCAAAATTCCACCGTTTTTTTTATGAGATTAGTCATCACACATAGACACAAAAACGCCATGGGGGTTTTAATTTATAATATGTACATAAGATATGTACAAATATATAGTTTATGGTCAAGTCCCGCTGTTCTCTGGAGTTGCAGCTGCTGTTTACATCATTGCTTTCCCTGCCAGACACCGCCTCCTCTGTAGCTGACCAGCTCGTAGTCCTCATTAGTGCCGCGAAACAATATGGCATACATATAATACATATTCATCTTTACTATAATTATATATAATACACACAAACCTTCCAAATGAATCAGCCTGTCTGTTAGTGGAAACCGGTTCGAAATACCTGCAGCGATTCCTAAGGTTAGGGTTCACATATAAACAGAAAAACGAGGCGGGAACTTTAATAATATGCATAGAAGTAACGAAGAGAAACCATAGTACTGACATGAAACATAGTATCTAATTTTCGGATTTATAGTCCATCAATCAGTCAGTTACAAAATGTTAAGAAAGAGCAAAAATTTAAGTTTTGTGGACACATTTCTACAGAGACAATATTTAACTGACCGTTCCATAAACGTTTCAGTGAAGAAGACGGCACTGTGCTGTTCCCGGCTTTAGTTTTCTGTACACCAGAATGCTGCTCGAGATTTCCCTGCAACGTTCCTGCCTGCGGAGTGACGCAGCTTTCGCACGCTAAGGCGTCCTTGGCTCTCCATTTCTGGGTACGTACGTGCCAGCCGCTATCTTCGACTTTCTACCTTTCTAGCGGCCCGTCAGAGACTGACTAGCAGTTCGCAAACCACGAATACTGCAGAGAGCAGCGTTGGTGCACCACGGTACTGCACGACAGTACTGGCAGCCTCTCCAAGACTGAATTTCCTTCCGGTGAAATGGAAGATGGAAAATTAAACAGCAAACAGAGAAGTCTTACCAAGTACTGATCGATTTAGAAGAAATATGTTATCAAGGCAAGACGTGCGCTGATCGGTTTAGGGCTGGCTTATTCGTGTCTCGCCTAACTCATCTGAGGGATCTTACGTTTATTTCTAATTTACTCCTCTGCAATACATGTAAGAAGAAAATAAAGCGCAAATACCATTACTAATTTCTCGCTTTAGACACTGGTGGTCACGGAGACTCATCCAACGTTAACTACCAGAATCCACATTCACATTCCCTAATAAATGATATGCTGTATTATGGTGAATGATATATCACTCCAGTAAATACGTTTCCTGATTTCGTCAGTGTGCTGTATCCTTTGACTTATCGTTAGGGACAGCTCGGCACGAAACGTGAATAATCAATAGTATTTCAGTGTAACGAGAACCAATAGGACTGCTTCGTTTCGGATGAGCTTGTGTGCAGTCTGGCGGAGACATTTTCATCTTTTGTGTTCTGTGGGCAATATGGCAAACATAAAGAAGCTCAATGTTTACATATAAAACATTGCGGGAACAATTTGTCAGCAAATGATTAATGGAATAGTGTAATTTGCATTGCAGTTATTTTTGTGAAGAAGGGAAGGGAAATAAAACTTGATCCATATTTTTGATGCGTGAGTTTTTGTGTTGCTGGCTTCTGCTTCTGGATCATTGATGTATTTTAAAGATTCACCGAAAACTTTTTTGTAATCTGCAGCGCAAATTGCATTAAACAATTATCTTGGAGTATAGGGTTGCTTACTACAATTGCATATTTCGTTTTTAAATGATCATTTAGCGAGACGTAAAACATGAAGTATGGAAATTATAGTGCAAATCACAGTCGGACACCATAACATCAATGTCCATCCTCTATTCTGCACAAAGTTCTTTATCACTCATTGTGTAGTGCGATCTTTGTCTTGACCGCTGAATTTACGAAAGTTTTGTTAGCTGTTCTATGACAGATAAGTATTTCTAACAGCCAAGAATATAAATGTCATTGCTGCTCTTTTCAGTCGCAGCAACTTAAGCTGTGCTCTTAGGTTCCTGTCTAACACGTAAATCACGACATATTCGAAATAAAGTATTTCTACAAGCAGGACTAGAAATGATTGCTGCTTGTTTCACTCGCAGCAATTTCAGATGTCCTCTTCGGTTCCTGCCTATTCACACCCCTGGAAACTGCAATATATTCGGAATAAACAGCAAAGTATTTGTTACAAGCTAGAATACAAATATCGTTGCTGGCCGTTTCACTTGCAGGAGTTTCATCTTTCGTTTTCTAATCAGACTGACGCCACGAAATCGAAAAAACTCGTTCCTGAGAGACCACGCTCTTATGTGTAAATGCCATCGTATACTGCAGAGCATATTTCTAATACACGAATAAGAAAGAACGAGAATCTATTACAAACGCGAAGAAGTAAAAAAAAAAAGTTTGGATTTAGCAGGACGCCAGCCTACTTCCTCCAATACCATAACCACATTTCTCTAACCACAACACCATGCCATTCGCATCCAAATTTTGTAGGAACAGTTGTTAATATTGGGATCTCCTTGGGCTCTTTACCGCTGTTGTGTCGTTAACGGACATTTAATTGTAATAAATCGCCCCAAGAATAACGTTTGTGAAAAATGTTCGTAAACGTACTCAGTACAAAGAGGCCACTTGTCATTGGCCAGTTTTCTAATCGAGTATTGTAGCTTAGTGGGCGTACACGTACACAGTGGGAAGAGACCATTTGTCGTTGGACAGTTTTCTAACCGAGTATTGTAGTTTAATGGACGAACACATAAGGAGAGGAAAAGGCTACTTAGCTAGCTGGAGGTGTTGTGTAACGATGGAGGCGGATTTTGCGAGGTCTAATAGGAGACACCATCGAACAATTTGAATTTATTCCGTGAACTATGCTTATAAATCCTGAATAGTGGTCAAACAAATTTGTGTCATACCTGATGATTGATGTATCTCAGCAGTAAAGGTACTGAACCCACTTCGGGTGGAGCATAGTTTAAAGCCCCTTTCCACTACTCAAAGGGATTCACATGGTTTCTGTCAGTGTATTAAAGTGCCAGGATGGTCTATTTCATTTACCCTCCTTGTGATAGCCAGTCTAGTTCTTCGTGTTCTGGACCTCGTCACCGATGGAGAAATAAACCTTAATATTAATACCCTCGTTTTTAATCGAGATAGCGTATTTACTGGCATATTGCGGGTGATTCAAAAAGAAAGAACAGATTTCAGTTGTTTATTACAGACAAACTATAAATGATAGAAACACATTGCGCATGTCGCTGAATAGAGGAAGGTTCAAAGTTTTGAAACAGCTGCTGTGTTGTTTGTTTGTAGGAACGTGCCGACTACATCTCAAGAGAAAAGGTTTTGCGTGTTGGAATCTGTGTGAAGTCAATCCATTGCTCAACTGCAACGTGCATTCCGCTGTGGATTCAACAAGAAGCCGCATCTGCACAAGCAGATTTATGAGTGTCATACAAAATTCATGTAAGTTGGTTGCATATGCTAAGGGAGTTGCACTGGTCGGCCACGAACGTCTTATGAAAATGTCGAGCGTATCCGAGATGCATTCACACGGAGCCCTCGAAAGTCCACAGTACGGGCAGGCCAAGAACTTTAACTTCGTCAAACAATGATGTGGCGTGTTCTGAAACGACGCCTGCATATGAAGCCTTACAAGTTGCAGCTACTGCAGCAACCGCGTCCAGGCGACATTGGGCGACCTGCGCGCCGGATGGGAATGAAATGATGATGAAGACAACACAACACCCAGTCCCTGAGCGGAGAAAATCTCCGACCCAGCCGGGAATCGAACCCGGGCCCCTTAAGACGGCAGTCCGTCACGCTGACCATTCAGCTATGGGGGCGGACGTGGCTGATATGTCAAAGATGGACATGCTGGAAAATTCGTTGTTTCCACAACGATTTCATTTTTATGCATGACGGAGTCCCCCCCCCACTTTCACCTTGAGATGCGGCGTTATCTTAGCAAGATCATACCACAACGTTGGATGGGAAGAGGTGCACAACAATACTTTGCTCATTGATTTTGGTCCCCCAGGTCACCAGACCTCACACCTTGAGATTTCTTGTGTGAGATTACATAAAAATCTGAGCCTTTGTCCCACCTACAGAAGCACCATTCAAGAATTGAAAAATGAAATTGCTGAAGCTATCGATTCAATACACAGGGACTTGTTGATTCGTTTGTGGAATAAAATGGACTATCGTTTCGATGTTTCTCGAGCAACACACGGTGTTTGTGTTAAGTGCATAGTGTAGTGTCTGTGCGAACATAAAAACTTTGAACCTTCCACCAACCAGTGACATGCGCAATGTGTTTCTATCTTTCATAGTTTGTCTGTAAGAAACAACTGAAATCTGTTCTTTCTTCTTGAACCTTCCTGTACAGAGTAATAATAAACGGTTTTATACCACAGCGTCCGCTTTCTAAACTCCCACATCTACTGCCCTAAAAAGAATAGGTGGCAGTCCGCGATTGGAACTACGAGAGACCAGAAGAAATGCAAATTATTGGCACCACATGAATAAACAAGAGTCCAGTATGTATCCTAATCGAGACTTAGTTCAAGTGTTGGTAACTGTCCATATACTGATGTCAAAGTAAGACGGTAAACTGAAGATTGGTGCTACTGTTGTAAGCCGTATTATGTGCAATCAATGGTGGCAGGTTTTCCCCATGTTGACGTTACATATGACGTTACGATGTGCAATGAGTATCCACGGCCCGTGTAACACTTTCAGTGTTGTCGACAAGGTATGGTACTAGCCGTCTGGTTTTCTTGCAGTGGACAAGAAATTAATTACCCTAGTGCGCACGCACGGATAAGTCTTTAAGCCTTTACAGATGGCTCACCGATCGAGTCACGTGCTCAGCTTCGCGCGCACTGCCTCTGCGTGAGCGTAAAGCAGTTGTGATGAGTGAGACATTTATATTTCTAGCAGACATTGTACGTAAAACGGATAAATGTTAGGACGCTATAGAGTGGCAAAAAGGGGCAATGGTGTTTGGCCGTGCCCATGGCCGGACGGTGTGCGAAGCTGCTGGATTTGTTGGTGTTTTGTGGCGAACTGTTCAATGTGTCTGCAAGCAGTGGTATAAAAAGGGTCCACGAAACATGACATCAGAATTGCGGTCGGAAAAATATCCTGACTGACGGGAACCAGAGACGCGTTTCGCTGCTTACAAACCAAAATGTTTTCAAGCAGGCAGTGAACGAAGCGCCATTCCAAACTGTTAACGGGAGAACATTGCGACGGGAACTGCGCGCAATGCACGTTTGAAGTCTGTCACCTCGGAAGACGTCATTGCTCACACAGGCACATAAGGACGACAGCTGCAAAGTTCACAGGGCTGGAAGAATATGTAATTGGATTGTGAACACTCCCACCCCTATTACACGTCGAATGGTCTGCAAAATCACCTGAATTAAGGCCAATAGAAAACCTGTCGGACATGTTGGAAGAGCGATATCAGCATTCCCACAATTTGGAGGAATTTTGCAATCAAATCCACAGCGAGTTGCTTAACCTGGATACGAAGTTCCTGCACAATGTTGTGGGCTCACTTCCCAACTAAATCTATGCGGTTATCAAGGCCAGGATGAAATTATATGGTTTTAAATTATGATTGTAATGATTTAGCTAGGTGTGAATAATTTTTTGTCCAGTGAGCTTATACGGGACGGTCACAAAGTTTCCGGCCCAAGACAGTACAATCCAGAATTTTTATGCTAACCAGCCAAAATCGCTGTGAGCATTGATGCAATCATCCCACGCACCAGGTTGAAAATAACCGTTTGGTAAAATACCGTGTTGTGCTGCGTGAAGAAGTCCGTAATTGTCTACTGTACGACGTCATCCGACAGGCCTTTATTAAGGGGCCGAAGGCGCGATAACTGCATGGGGAGAGATCAGGACTATAGGGTGAGTGCTCTAGTGTCTTCCGCTTGAGTTGGCGTAGCTTCTGCGTTATGACGTTTGCGACATGGGGACGTGCGTTGTTATGAAGCAGCAGCACTCCTTGTCCACACGCCGGTTTTCAACAGACATGCTGCCCCACACATATTCATCATTCTCCCATGGATGTCTACTGGTGTTTGTCCTTCGACAGCCAAGCAAGAATAACAGCACATTGGTCCTGTTTGGACACATTTAGTAGTAACGTCGCGATAGCTCACATTTCCGCATTTACCGCTCGCACGTCCGAAAGACACGAATGCCACACTAATCCTTTGCCTACATGACGGTGCTTATATAACCGCATCAGAGTCGCACTACGTTTCATATAAGTTGCAGCAACGTCCTCAAATGGAAATTGTTCGATCGCTCCTTATATTTACATCTTCTTATTCCAGTGCGCCGGCCGCTGTGGCCGAGCGGTTATAGGCGCTTCAGTCCGGAACCGCACTGCTGCTACGGCCGCAGGTTCGAATCCTGCCTCGGGCATGGATGTGTGTGATGTCCTTCGGTTAGTTAGGTTTAAGTAGTTCTAAGTCTAGGGGACTGATGACCTCAGATGTTAAGTCCCATAGTGCTTAGAGCCATTTGAACCATTTTTATTCCAATGCTGTTGCTAGATACTATAGTGGGCAAAGCACCTGGCAGACTGATAGTGAGTGACTGCACTTCATGACTGGCGTTGGTGTTGTATGGGAAGACCCATGAAATCACCCAGTGGCTTCGATCTCAGCCTTACCGAGTTAGCAATGAAAAAACAAGAGACGCATGGGAGCGCGGTTGATGGCCTGGCGACATTACGTGCCAGAAGGGGCGCGACTGACGGCCATCGAGGCTCTCGGCAGGGCTATGACTGCTGACCACATCAACACGTACGTGCTGGGAAATAGCGTTAGTCCCTCTCAGTTCATATTTTCCAATGGCCTTTGTCATCGGTTGTTTTAAAGCGGACACCATCTTTTCCACGTCGTCTTAGATGAGCGGTGAAGCGGTAATACAGTGAGTTGTGTTACAGGAAAAATTCCTAAAACGCCTTTGTCATAAATTGAGGGTCATTGTAAGTTACTATTGATCAAACACCTTCAAATGTTGATGTTTTCGTTAATGTTCGTAACATGACTATTGCTGTGGTAGACTACATATTTAGTCTGATAGAGCGACCACTATTCTCAGCAACATGAATCTCAAGAAGAATTTTGCAAGGTTCCTGTGTATTCCGTCTATCGGGTAACGAGGTGTTCGCCAATGGAGGACGACCAGACCAAGAAAGGGTTGGAAGTGGGTGAGGTGGATTGGTGCTCAGTGCACAGTCTGCATACTCATACCTGGTCTCCAATGTCTTCATCTACTTGGGTTCAATACGTTTGATAACAAGAAAGTTTTTCGTGTGGATCGTTCTTCACTGCATGTGATGTAGGAATTATAAGACGTGGGTCTTCAGCGACTGGTAAATCACCACACAGAATGTATTTCGCAATTAGCCGGCCGGAGTGGCCGTGCGGTTCTGGGCGCTACAGTCTGCAGCCGAGCGACCGCTACAGTCGCAGGTTCGAATCCTGCCTCGGGCATGGATGTGTGTGATGTCCTTAGGTTAGTTAGGTTTAATTAGTTCTAAGTTCTAGGCGACTGATGACCTCAGACGTTAACTCGCATAGTGCTCAGAGCCATTTGAACCATTTGAACAATTTTGAGCCATTTTTGAATTATTTCGGTCTGTGGCAAGCAAAATGATCACATCAGTAAGTGGTAGATGTGATTTCATCATGGAAAACATCCGAAGTAGGGTGTCGATGGCTGCTGGTAATTTAGTAGGCCATCTCTGTCTGAACGATCGCAGAACTTGCTGGAGAACAGGCCTCAGTACTGCAGATACTTGTTTAGTAACTTGTATAGGCAATTTCTTGCAGTGTGTCCCAAACTTATAGGTCTAATTTGGAATAAATATTCATTGTAAGAGGGAACATTGAATGTAGACATCTAGGAATTCGTTATAATACTTCAGTGTTGGCTTTTTTGTTGGTACATGTGTTATGTGCCTCATAACTATATCTGCTGAGTAGGGGAAGCCATAATTGTAGTTGTTGTATTGTATGTTCTGGTAACATATCTCAAAGATTCAATATCGCTAATCAAATTTCGTTGTCCGCAATTAAGTGAAAATATGCCCAATAAAGGCATATTCAGAATTTGGTAGTAAAGGATCAGTGGACATACAGAGCCAAAAGCTGCTGACATCAGCATCGGCATCATGTGTTTAGCCAGTTGTACTTGTTATATTTTGCTGACATCAGCGTCAGTATTCCTGGAATTCCCTCCCCCACCCCCACTCCACATCCTCTGTGGCCAATGATGTTACACATTTGTCAAACGCCTAAGTGCCCCTACGGCACCAATATCTACAAACTCAGCCTCCCACCCATTGAGCAATTTTAATTTTTATAATTCGATTGTGTGAATGCTGCCATTTCTTCATTGTCCATACATATATTCAGGCCTTATGTGCTCAACTGATGAGATGCTTGCAATGAACAAAGAAGACTTTGACAAGTCACGACACAGTGGTGTGGACGTATTGCTCTCTACTTTGCCTTTGAGATACACAGAGGCTGTTGCCTGGTGCTACGGAAAAAAGACCTGTACTTTTGGTGGGTTACGAACCAGCATCCAACCCCAATGCTTCACAACGAACAGAAGCTACCCAGAACAATTAAGAGAAACTCAGTGGAACTGCGTAATGTTCTATAAAAATGGTTTAATCATTCCATTATATATTAGTTGTTAAGATGACAATGGATACTATATTTAGTGTCAAAGATAATATCATTATTCCTTATACCAAAACCTATGTATTTAGAGATATCGATAAACCTGTTCAACAAGTCATGTGAGACCTCTTGAATGAACATGTCAAAGTGTATAGTGGAAAGACATTCGCCATGTAAGTATTAGTACCGACGCTGAATAAACAAAAATGCCATTGACAGTATCTAATATGCTTAATAATATGTTCTCCTTACAGACAAAGCACCACAACTGCAACAGCCACAACCATGCAGTGCATAAATAATGTTATATAATCATTCATACAGTTTAAACAAGTATTGTAATAAACATGCCAGTATGGATATGAACTTGGATCGTGAATTCTACGCGATAGTGGTGATTGAAAGCTCACAATTTGGTGATGTCAAAGTAACATTACCCCTGGATAAGTGAAATCGTCTATATGGTGCTTCAAGGCAGATTTCTACTTCGTTCCATGGAAACGTACTCTCAATTTGGTGGTACGGGAGAACATACAGTCTCTGGAGGGAACTCCCAGTGAACAGTTAAAATACTTAATGATAGAGATTGTGCCGGCCGCGGTGGCCGAGCGGTTCTAGGCGCTTCAGTCCGGAACCGCGCTGCTGTTACGGTCGCAGGTTCGAGTCCTGCCTCGGGCATGGATGTGTGTGATGTCCTTAGGTTAGTTAGGTTTAAGTAGTTCTAAGTTCTAGGAGACTGATGACCTCAGATGTTAAATCCCATAGTGCTCAGAGCCATTTGAACCATTTTTGAACAGAGATTGTACACATCTACAGGAGCACACCTTTAAAAATCTAATGCTTGCTAGCTACAGAATACAGTGTCAAATAAGCTGGCAGTCATATGTCTACCAGTTCTATGCGAAGTTGTGGAGCAATCTGTCGGAGATGGCATACAAAACTTGTTGACCTTTAGAAGAAATCATCATTTAGTTCTATGATCGGAAGAAACCATCATTCAGTTATATGATTCATACTACGTGACAATACAAGTGGAAATCAGTAATGCAACTGTACTGGATATAGGCACAGAACTACAGTCTTATTTTCATATACCCAGCCATATGTAAAAATTTATAAATAAAATCTATAAGAGCTATATATGTGTTATTTATTCCTGTGTAAAACCTTGTGATAGAAATGTAACGAACAGTCATCACCTGGACTGAGTGTACAAAACAACAGCCTCACAAGGGTCTCATAGTAAGCGACTGGTTCAGTAATGATACCGCAGAAGAAGACGAATAGCTCATTATTTCCTGATAATATATGTGCTTTGACTCTCAGGCAACCTGACTGTGGGAAGAGTAATCTTATTCTGTCGCTGTTAACATGTACTGAGTGGATTCGATCTGAGTACGTATGTATAAATTCACAAGCTCTGTTTCAACGTACCTATCAACTATTACAGGAAATTTTGTATGCCATTGATGGAGTGACTTACCAGGCATTTAGCAAAAGCAGTGATATTCCGTCACCTGAGATACTAAAAACAAACACTGTATTCATATTTGATGGTATTATAGTGGATAACTAGTATCTGATACGCAAATATTTTTGTCTCCGCCATCATATGAAAACTAATGAATTTTCAGAATGAATTTTTACTCTGCAGCGGAGTGTGCACTGACTGAAACGTCTTGGAGCACACTTCGCATAAGAGTGAAAATTAATTCTGGAAACAATCCCGCAGGCTGTGGCTAAGCCATATCAACGCAATATCCTTTCTTCCAGGAGTGCTAGTCTTGCATGTTTCGCAGGAGAACCTCTGGGAAGTTTGGAAGATAGGAGATGAGGTACTAGCAGAAGTAAAGCTGTGAGGACTAGCCGTGAGTCATCCTTGGGTAGCTCAGTCGGTAGAGTACTTGTCCACGAAAGGAAAAGTTCCCGAGCTCGAGTTTCAGTCCAGCACGCGGTTTTAATATCCGAAAAAAATTAGGATGTATTTTATTTGAGCCAGATATATTCTAGGATTCCAAAGCATCTGGTATGGAATAATGTGAACCTCAGTATTACATTAAATCATGTCTATATACATTTAAAACACATTTATATTGTGGATGTAGAAACTAGATTACATTCAATGAATTTGTTAGTGTATGCACTGATTTCTGGAGTCACATAAAGTATAGCTTTCTGCTTATTGACAAAACAAGGAAATTGAATGATGGTCGATGTAAACGAGACTTCCAGGAGTTACTGCTTAAATGGTAGTGCACCAATACGCAACTCTATCAGTATACTGTAGACTATGGACAAATTTGCGAGTGTGCCGTACACTTGTTCACTTGTACACTGGTAGATGATCACATGCGTCGCTACATTGACATAAAAACAGAGAAAACGGAGCTAAAAAATAATGGAACTAGAAAGTATTATTGAGGCAGCAGCTAGAAAAGGTAAGAGACTGAATGACAGGTTTGAAGAAATCAACGCAACATTAATGGTTGCGCTACGTTTTATCAGGGGAACAGATACGAAACTTGCGTCCCGTCATATATTATCACAAAACTGTCTTAGTGAACAGCAGCATGTGAGCGACAAAGTGGGAAGTTACTGAAGCATGGAAAATTATTCGACCGAAATTACGACTGCTAAAATTAGAACAGCTGCAGCTAGAACAGTCTCTCTCAGAAACGTTTAAACCAGTAACAGAAAGTCTAAAGAGAGTCTCACGAGCTATGAATGGAGGCAGACGAACAGAAGAAAAAGAAAATGGGGAAGAAAACACGATTACTGATTACATTAATGAACACAATGACACCATACGTGGGGCCATATAATACTGGCGATGGAAATGCGTATATAAAGCGATTTGTACATGACTTTGAGTTATGTGCAAATGTTAGTACTATTAAAACAGTGACAAAAACAACAAAACACACAATAGGCGTTAGTC
Source organism: Schistocerca cancellata (assembly GCF_023864275.1). Classification (NCBI taxonomy): domain Eukaryota; kingdom Metazoa; phylum Arthropoda; class Insecta; order Orthoptera; family Acrididae; genus Schistocerca; species Schistocerca cancellata. Next base: position 595,229,557 of record NC_064629.1, read on the forward strand.
ATGAAAATTCAATAGGATCACTATTAGGTTTCGAGGAACCAAGTGCTGGCGGCTAATACTGATGAAATTCAAGTGAATATTCTATCTGTTAGCATGACCCGTGTTGAGTGTAATATCACAACGAATTCATACCTTAAAGGGAATAATTCACACTATCTATCGATTTTTTCCCACAGTGGGTCCAAGCTACAAAATTGTGGAGGTGCCTGTCAGTCCCGTATATACCTTAGCGACTGTTCAGAGATTAGGCCATCTGGAGTTGAATGTCACAGATCAGAACAGGAATGTAATAGATATCTGCAGCGAGAAAGTTATAATATTCCTTGATCTGAGGCAACGTCGTGGTAATAAAGTAAAAATACAGTCAAGAAAGCCATCAGAAGACGACTTTAACAGAATCAGATCACGATAACGCGTGCGAACTACCAATTTGTCAAATCGAATGAAACCTCAAAATGGCGTCTCTCAATATGTGGCACAGCAGAATAGTCAGTAAGAGTAGGAATAAAATTTTGTCAGCACTGGCCGGGATGAAGCTAAATGGAACACATCCACCAAGTACACAACAGTCGTGTAACCAATGTCAAGACTCGGAAGAACTGAAGTACAAACAGATAGGAAGCTTATTCTCTCAGAACGTCAGGGACCCCTGATTCAGCACTTAGACAACAGTGCAGAGCAGATACAATGCTTTCTGTAAAGGGACTATAAGTAGTAACTTCAGCTGGGGATGACACAAGAACGCCTTCAGGCTGCAAACTTTACATAAAGGAACGTTTTGAAGCCCTGAAGTTAAACATTAGGCTAGCCATAGACTGGCAGGCTCAGAAAATGGGAGCGCATTCAGTAGGAATCATGTCATCTTTCCAATTACGCTCAGAGTTAGGCTACCCCACCTGCATCACTAATACCGATGGAAGGTCAGCTCTACTAACTGCAAGAGGATCTGGTGAATACAACAAAGTGTCTGCAGCTGGCGCTGCCTTGCTACAAGTCCTGAGCCATCTGGCTCTGAAGAGAGTTTCAGCTCTTCAGACTGTACTCCTGCTGGTCACAAGTCATGAAGAACCGATATGCCCATCCGCTAGCTGTTCAGCTTGGGAGCAGCGCGCCTGTCCCGCAACTCCTGGGAAAAACAAATACCGCCTTACTGGCTGTATGCTGCGATTACCTCTCAGGCTGCGGTTCGTGTCACTTTTGGGTCTTCCGCCTACACGCCATCACGACAACCGACAAAAGGGGCATGCAGATTTCTAGGGATGAGCCTAAGCACAGCTTCACTCAACAAGAGTGCTGAGGATCCAAGAGACGTCCACAGGCACACTGGGCTGTAGTAGCAACGCACCCCCCCCCCCCCCCGGCGCCCCCTTACCCCCCCCCCCCCCCGCCCCACGTCGGGGCCATGGCCATTACCTCCGACGACAACGCCAGAGCCTGGTGCTGCAAATTCCTCGCCGGGTGCTGACGTGCTACATTGCACTTTCGTGCAACATTGGCTCACCATGGCCGCTGCTAGGCAACACTGGGAAGAAGATAGAGTGACTGTAAAACCCTCTGAAATAAATGTCTGTTAATTGGATGATGTCTCATTAGCGCCCCAGCACTGAACAGGTTCCCACAACCGCATCTCTGCTATACTCGCGTAGGAGGCTACATCTCGTGGGCTTCTATAAATCTAGTGTCAGAAAAACCTTCTGTCCTACAAATTGGAGCCAGAAATTTTGATTTCTAACGTCCTATGAATTGAGCACCAGGAGTTCTGATGTTGGCCATCACCGCTGTTGACGAGCCACACCCGTACGTTAGCAGCTAGCGACATCTGTCATTATGTGGTGCAGTGGATGATCAAGTTTCGTTGGCCTATTTTCTTTTTTATTTTATTTTGAGGCTATGTTGAGTTGGCAGAATCCGCATATGAACTCGAAAGTTACGTTTCATACGCCACAAGAACTTGCAGTTCCGGGGTAACTGGAGAGAGGGATACTTACGGTCGACAGGTTGCCGGTATTGTAACTTATCAGGGCACGAATTACGATGTACTAAGGTAGTGTCAGTAACGTGTCAACGTGTCAAAGGTTTGGACATGAAGACCAGCAGTGCAAGGAGTCCCGTTGAGCTATGATGTATAGATAAGAATAATGTAGATGTTTTTGCTTATTGATAGTGTGTCGGTATACTAGGTTCCCACGGGTTCTGTATAATAAGTCGAAATATAAATTACACAACGACCAGAAACGGATGCACATGTGCCGGGTGTTACTGGGACAGTACAGGATGATTGAAGGGACGATTTCGTGAATGGTGAGCTTAAGATATTAGAAGATGAAGATAGCAGTGCAGTTGTGCAGATACCTGTGAATTGGCTTGATGTAGTAAAGGAAAGCAGTATGGAAGTATCAGCTTCAGTATCTTGCGAAAAGACAGAGTCTGAAGTAGCTGTAGTGCCGAACGAAGTAAGTGTGGGATGCACTGAAGTAAATGAGTGTGTGAGTAACAACATGGGTGATACTGATTTTGGTGTTGTATCTACGTCATTGGGTGCGGATGGCTCTGAGCTCTTGGAACCTGGAACAGATGCACATGTACATGTGCCATTGATTTTTGCGTCGTGCATAGTGAAACTGCACACAGTGACATTAAGGCTGATATTATGGAGATGCACAGGAAGCTATTGATGATGTTAGTTGTGTTGCGAAGGTTTTTCATAATGAAGTAGTAGTGATGCATTCATTTCTGAAGGACGCAAATTCGTCTCCACTTGGCGTGGCGCCATCTTCTCCAGAGGGGGAAGGGTGGAAGAGAAGACGAAGAAAAAATGCTTATAGTGCTAACGAGTGGGCCGGCAAATCTGAATCCTTTCAACAATACGTGACTGAGAATATAGGGGGATTTGATGATACTTGCAATGTTATAGGACATGAGGGTAGGAGAAAAAACATGTAATTTTTCTTAAAAGCACAGTCACGTTCAGGGAGACATTGTGTCAGTCGAAGAAGACAGCCGCAAGTGATGCAACGGCGCAAGGGTCTATAATCATGAAAGCAGAAACAAACTGCGTACAGCATCACTAGCCGGCAGCGGTCACCGAGCGGTTCTAGGCGCTACAGTCTGGAACCGCGCGACCGCTACGGTCGCAGATTCGAATCCTGCCTCGGGCATGGATGTGTGTGATGTCCTTAGGTTGGTTAGGTTTAAGTAGTTCTAAGTTCTAGGGGACTGATGACCTCAGAAGTTAAGTCCCATAGTGCTCAGAGCCATTTGAACCATTTTTGAACAGCATCACTGATATTCAACGCAAACGGTAAAGTGCCAGACATCACAGGGACGTTGGTTTTGAAAAGGGAAGATATAAGGAAACATGCTATTGCAAGGTGTAGTCAGTCTATGAGTAAGTGTAGGATAAGTGAGGTAATTGGACCTACCGATCAGTATGATGTATGTAGTAGTACAGCCAGTAATTTGTCTGTAAACGTTGTTTTAGGGATGTATGTTTTGAGCAAACAAAAGGGAAACATTGGTTTCAGAGGTAAATTTCCAGGGGTATAATAAAACAGTCGGTTAAAAAACTACCTGACAGAAAAGAAAAATGCCAGAGGAATTGGTATAATAGCTTAAGGGGATTATGACTCGTCAAGTTAGCATCGATTTAAAAGCAGAGATATCTCATGAAAGGATGGAACTAGTAAGGCATGTATACAAGTTAGTAAAGTATAAAAATTCGGAACGAATTTGATAAAGGATGAGGAACTGTTGAGCGGCAGAATAGTAATTAAGTGGAGGAATAAAATTTTGTGAGAACCAGCTGGGATGACGCTAAGTGGAACAGGTCCACCAGGTACACAATGGTGGCATACCCACTGTCAACGTTCGGAAGAAGGGAAGTACAAACAGACATGGAGCTCATTCCCTCATAGTGTGTGTGAGGGAATGTCGGGAATACATGATTCAGCACTTAGACAACGGTACAGAGCAGGCACAATGCTTTCTGTAAGAGGGTTACATGAAGTAACCTCAGCTAGGGATGACACAAGAGCGCCTTCAGACTGCAAGCTTTGCGTGAAGGAACACTCCAAAGCCCTGAAGTTAAACACTGAGCTAGCCAAAAGCGCTGGCAGGCTCAGAAAATGGGAGTACATTCAGTCACCTGTATGGGGGAAATCATGCCATCGACTGCTATAATGGGATAGCGTTGCTACCTCTGGATCACAGGGTCCTGGGTTCGATTCCCGGCCGGGTTGTGGATTTTGTCTGCCCGGGGACTGGGTGTTTGTGTTGTCCTCATCACTTCATTATCATCATCATTATCATCATCATCATCATCATCATGGGTGACAGTGGCTAAATTGGACTGTGAAAAAATTGGGACTCTGTACGGGCGCCGATGACCGCGCAGCTGAGCACCCCACAAACCAATCATCATCATCATCCCAATCATCATCATCATCATTATCGACTGCTATAAAACATTCGCCCTTTTTCCAATTACTCTCAAAGTTAAGCCACTCCATCTGCTTCACTGATACCGATGGAATGTCAGCTCTACTTATTGTCGGAGGCCTTGGTGAACACAATGAAGTGTCTGCAGCTGCCGTTGCCTTGGAGTCCACTTCTACAAGTCCAAAGCCACTGGCTGTGGAGAGAACTTCAACTCTGCAAGCTGACCTTCTGCCGATCACAATGGTAACTGACTGAAGATGAGGGCTGGGCTGATCTTCCGTGAATGAAGAACCGATCTACCTGTCTGCAAGCTGTTCAACTCGGGAGCATGGCACCTGTACCGCCACTCCTGGGCAGAACAAGTACCGCTTTACCGGCTGTACGCTGAGACTGACTCTCAGGCTGTCCTTCGTGTCACTGTTGAATCTTCCGCTTACATGCCATTTTGTCAACCGATAACAGATGCATGCACATTTCTGAGATTGAGCTGAAGCACAACTTCACTCAACGAGAGTGCTTAGGCTCGCGAGACATCCGCCGTCTTGCTGGGCTGTAGTAATGTGCCAGCCACCGGACTCTCCTGCAATGGGGCCATGGCACTGACCTTAGACAACACCAGAACCTGCGCCTGCAAATTCCTTACCAGGAGCTAATATGCTAGCCTGCACATTCATGCGACTCGGGCTTAGCACGGCCGGTACTTGGCAGCAGTGGGGAGGAGAAACATAGATTGTAAAACTCTCTGAAATAAATATGTGTTAACTGAATGATGTCCCGTAACGCCTCAGCGCTCCGCAGAACCCCATCGCCACACCTCCACTCGTCTATCGTACACCCACATAGGCTACCGCATCTACCGGATCCCTCAAACATAATAACTCAGTTCAGTATTATGAGCGGATCATTCGTCAGGAATATATCTCCCATAAAACTTTTGTATCAATACTTTTAACAGTAGCGATGAGATAAGAATACTTATTCAACATCAAAATGAGTTAACACTTCCAAGCAACAATTTCCAATTTTTGGAAGGAAGATTTATGGCAATGAAGAATAATGGAAGCGTTCTGTTAACAGCAACATCGCGACTTACATGTAATGCATTCACCTTTCTGTTTCAAGAAATGAGATATGAACATAATGACATCATACTCGATGTGCAAGACTTGTTAGAATCACGTCGACTGTCAAAACATATACCTCTGCATCAAATTCAGATCTGAATGCATTAGAAAACGCAGGATAGTTCATAGATGGGTCGACTGATGGCCGCTTTAGTGTCTGCATCCTGCTAAAATGAGAGGAATATTAGGATTGAACGTTCCAATGACACTGAGATTACTAGAGACGGAACACTGCAAGCCGCCACTTGCTTTAATCCTAAATATATGTCTGAGTGACACTAAATGTTATTATTTTTATATAAAGAAAAGTAATATCTTCTCAATAACCTTGTTTGATTGATGAGTGATTGGCAAAAGACACGTTGGGGTGGAAGCTTGGAAACTATACAATTTCTCCCCTGAATTAAACCATGACTTTACCTGTATCCTCTGTGAGGCCCCACACCACTCGAATAGAATCAACGACCATCAGTTATACCACAAACTATGATTTACCTGAGAACAGGGAGCTGTGAATATCACTTAACAACACTCTGTCGGAGCAGCAATATTTTAGCCTTTCACCTTGATTCGGGCGGCAGCAGAAAACGGCGTGCTGAGGGCAAGGAGCGGTGTGCTGCGGCAACTGTGATGTTCCGACACGTCCACGAAAAGTTGCAAACGGCGCGGTCTGGCGTTCTAATTATAAGAACGAGAGAAACCTCACTAGCATAACCCTGAAATCCTGGAAGATATCCGTCTGCGGTGCACCCGTTTGCTAGTCTGGCCAAATCAATTTGACTCACAGGCACGATGGTGCGTATTGGAATTGTCAAGCGTCAGGCTGCCGACTCAGGGCGAACAAGTCCACCTTCGTGACACACTTTGACCAAGATGATATGCAGTTCCACAATCAGTACAGTTGGAAACTGTCACTGGCTCTTAGACCACCACAAGATACAGACCACAAGTCTCACCCACTAGGGAAAGACCTGAAGTTCTTCTCCAGGAGAAGACCAGAAGACGAAGAAGCGAAGAATGACGACCACTTTCCACCAGGCCTCGGTACGGGAGCCGAATTAGCAAAAACGAAACAGCCCCCAAATTGCATAAACCATCTGAACTATCCTCTGCTCAGTGAGTCTCCCCTCTTGACTGTTTTGTTGGCTTGGTAGCCAATCCAGACACCGCGCTGAGGTTCCCAAGCTTGGGAGCAAGCCTCCAATTTGCATATCCTGAGAGGAGCCTATCAGTGACTCCAGATCTCTCTTATCTGAAAAAAGAAGATTTTAGACTGGGGGGGGGGGGGGGTGTGCCATGTTTTGGCAAAATACGTCTACTTAGATGAGACCACAGTTCCTCATTTATGGAGAGATCTAATATTTCTGGGCCTACCATTTCCAATTCCTGATAGAAGGCTGTTAAGCTTTCCAGAGAGTCGTGCACATGAAATATATGTTTTTGCCGCTCGCTAATAGAACCTGGCGACTTTCTGGCATCAGGAGGTTACAGTCTTGCTTCCGCCTAAAACGTGCACCAGCTGCTCTGTCTGTATCATCCCAGCTTCTAAAATCAGAATGCACAGAGTTTTATGGCCTTCCCATTGTTTGTACAAAGGTTCAGTTTACAGCAGTCTCTTTTAACAGGCTTACTCCACTCACTTTCCACCAACTGGCTGCCTTCTTGATGGATTGACACCTGGCCTAGGTAAAATATTTGCGAACTGGCGCCCAACTGGCCATCCCTAAGCAGAAAGATGAGAGGGCATAGGCCAGAAGCCGCTCTGCGGGTATCTACTGAGTGCTGCTTCCCAGAATCACTCGCACAGCCAGGTCGCAGCACTCAGCGTTTATGGACCTCAACCCAGCTCGCTCCCTGTTCTCCATCATCTCCACTACAGTCCCTCGGGTACAAGTTCTCGACAGATTACACATACAGTTATATGAATATTCTGCCCAAAATTTCCTCATGCAAAAAGTTATAAATCACAAATACCAAATGCAGTACTGGGGAACACAGATCATGACCTAAAATATGAATGTTAATCTGACTGACAATGTTGTTAAAGTGAGAGAGTGGTGTGCCACCTCTCAGCACAAGGTTGGAGTGTTTCAGGGATGGGGAAGGGAATCGGCTGTGCTCTGTCAAAGAAACTATTCTGGCATTTCCCTTGTGCGATTTAGAGAAATAATGGAAAACGCAAATCAGGCTGGCCAGCCACGTGTTTGAACAGTCGTCCTCCCGAAAGCGAGTCCAGCGTGCTAATCACTGCACCACCTCTGCTAAAGTGTTAATGGGCTTCTTTGAGGCTAATAAATGTGTCATTGCGAACACTAAACCGGGACTGTTTTTAGTTCAAAATGCTACTGACCTTCTATCTTCTATCTTCAAGAAGCGTCAGAAGTAGAGAATAAAACTGTACTCGATAAATTGGTGTGGAAAGTACCTAATTTATCAGTATCAGACTAAGAGCACCTGAAACTTTTGAGTGTGTTTCATGCAGGAACCTAGCTACCATTAACTTGCCCTTCATGGGAACTTCAAGAGTACCCAATTCTTCCAGAATCTTCTAAACAGTCGTAGTAAAGAAATCCGTTCAACTAGACAGCCCTCGATTTATTATTCTAGCACTGCAAACAGACTGGAGGAGGAATACAAAAAAAGGATTCAAGTTTATTTGACAACTGTAAACTAAACAACACTAAAGTGTTCCTAAATTCAAAGTACTTTCCATACGATCTGCTTGTACATCTACAGCTACATAGATACTCTGCAAGTCACATTTAAGAGCCTGGCCCAGTACTGATCGAACCAATTTCACAATAATTCTCTACTATTCGACTCTCGAACGGCGTGCAGAGAAAACGAACACCTTGTAAGGTAGCTATAATTTCGCACCTTACAAGCACCCATCCACATACTTTGCTGTGATCTACGAACATAATTAGGTATCATGTGATAGGTTATACATCGTATATATGAATATATAAAGGAGACTGACATTGTCACGTACGTATGCCTTGTAAATAATTGTTAACGCTTATTGCGTGAAAGGTGACGGAGTGTCTTTATTATCAGAATGGTGTAATGAATGATTGCCTATACTAGTAGAGGTTGGAACGCCAGTGGAGATGAAACGGCAGGCAGAACTAAAGTTCTGGGTGCAAGGTTCAAATGGTTCAAATGGCTCTGAGCACTATGGGACTTAACAGCTGTGGTCATCAGTCCCCTAGAACTTAGAACTACTTAAACCTAACTAACCTAAGGACATCACACACATCCATGCCCGAGGCAGGATTCGAACCTGCGACCGTAGCAGTCGCACGGTTCCGGACTGCGCGCCTAGAACCGCGAGACCACCGCGGCCGGCTCTGGGTGCAAGACCCACGCGGGTGTTGGTCCTGCTTAAACACAAGAAGTAGCTAGACGGACGTCGTGACACCTGAGCGCGAAGACACAATACAGGGGCGACGGGCCGCTATCGGCCACTATTGTAGTAGAGGCGGAAGGATAACCGGATAATACTTCCAAACTTTGCAAATCTTGGACGCGTGTGAGAGGAACGAAGAAGCGGCATCTCGGAAAGCACGCAGGCTGGGTTATTTCCAAGGATTTTCAGTCAGAAGCGTACCGTTGTATGAGTATAGGTATTTCCTCGCAAACTTTCCGCGCTGGACGACAAAAGACTAAAATATGGTTGGTCGGCATTGGGAAGAATCTGTAGAGAGGGAGAATATTCCGTGGTTTCGGGAATATGATTCGTTTTCGGAATTACGATAGTGGGGAGCTGAGCCTTGCTGGGAGGCCAGCGGTGGAGAGACGAGGTCTTCCGTTGTGAGCGCCCGTGTGTGACGGTCGCTCGATATCAGCTTCGTTGGCACAGACGGACTTGCTGTCTTTGCTCTCAGGAGAGTTTATATTTAGGACAGTTAGGCACTGTACTGCTGCGAACCTGTACGATTCTGGACTTCACCTCCGAGTTGGAAGTCGTCGTTGAGTATGCAGCGTTTAGTAATTGAAAGCACTTCCTCTGCCTACACTTACGTTGAGACCTTATCTGAACTCCGTCCTTGTAGCTGGGAGTTCGCGTTTCTCGTCTGTAGAACACAGAGAGGAGAAGACAGTATTAGAGTATATTAGTCAGAGAACCGCCTTTTGCTGTCCTCGTGTCTGAAAGAGTGTATTTGTGGCTGGAGTTATTCCATCGTCGCAGACGCGTACGAAAACCATCACTTCAGCGCGTCGGACGCAGTACAAACGGTGATATTGCAAATTGCTTCGGCTTATTAGAGCTATAAAAGCTAAACAGCTATGATCACGTTAGTTTATTTCACTGAGGTTCCATACCACCGTTGATCATCTTTGAAAGTAGTGTCTTCTAGTGTTTGATACGTAGATGATGTCAGTCATTTCGCGTTATTGATATTAGACCGCGCAGACATAATAAGGGGCAGAGTTGGGCAACTGATTAGTAATTTTACTTAGGAAATGTAACCTTTGTAATATAAAGTTTTTTTTTAATCTACAATAAAAACAGAAGCAGGAACAACGTTTATCATTTAGTAGGATTAGTTGCCTTCATGATTCATTTATGTTTAGATTGTAATTTATAGAATTGAGAGATCCTAGGATCTGCTTCAGGGGGTAGTCAGACAGGGCCAAATCTTCATTTGAGCTTTTATTATTTTCCGTTGCGCACATTCATTTTACACCCGCCTGCAGTAGTATCTTGGAACCTATATCTTTCTGTGCGAGCTCTGATTTCCCTTATTTTGTTACGATGGTCGTTTCTCCCTATGTAGGTCGGCATCAACAAAATATTTTCGCATTCGGAGGAGAAAGTTGGCGATTGAAATTTCGTGAGAAGTTTCCGCATCAACGAAAAACGCCTTTGTTTTAATGATGTCCACCCCAAACCCCGTATCATGTCAGCGATACTCTCTCCCCTGTTCTAATCAAGTTACAACTTGACTGGAGGAATAGTAATGTTGGTCTACTGTACGACATGTAGGCTAGGTTTCGCTCTTATTACAACGGGGGTGATGAATTTTAATGTATGCTCAGTCCCAAGAAGTTAAAAGAATTAATGGTGATTATTACACCAAACAAGATGAGGTCATTAAAAGTGCAACTGTAGACATGTGTATTGGATCTGAATCATTGCCCTACAGGCACTAAAGCATAAGTGTGATTGCTACATGACTGTATCATAAATTATTCACCTCTTACAGGAATCATACAAGCCACGTCTCTGCAATATCCTCTCTTCCAGGAGTGCTTGTTCTGCAAGGTTCGCAGAATAGCTTCTGTGAAGTTTGGAAGGTAGGAGACGAGGTACTGGCAGAACTGAAACTGTGAGGACGGGTCGTGAGTCGTACTTGGGAAGCTCAGTTGGTAGAGCACTTGTCCACGAAAGGCAAAGATTCTGAGTTCGAGTCTCGGTCCGGCACACAGTTTTAATCTGCCAGGAAGTTTCATACAACATGTAGTATAAATGCAAAGATATTACACCACACACATCTTGTCTCACAGTGACGCCTCAGAGAGAAACATCATTGCAGATATACAGGGGTCTTACGACGAATCTGGATAATTTCTGTTTAAAGATGTTGCATTTGCTGCCTTCTCCAACTCTGGATAAATATTAACAAACTTTTCCTCATTTGTTGCTTCACCCGAACCGTTTTTACACAGTGCACAGTGCTAAGACTGTTCAAACAATGGTAAAACGTGGAATGGTGAGGGGACGTCGTATGAAAATATGGTGACATCGCTCTGAACTCATTATTATACAGACAGTTTAGTTTACATCAACTGCCGTGAAAAAGTGGCTGCACAGTATCTTCACGACAGCATCAATACCCAATCTCGAGCAGTTCAACTCCACAGACTCTAGCAAATGTGTAGTGACTGTTGTATTGTACTTTTCATACAAGGAGGAGGAGGAGGAGGAAACTAGTGTTTAACGTCCCGTCGACAACGAGGTCATTAGAGACGGAGCACAAGCTAGGATTAGGGAAGGATTGGGAAGGAAATCGGCGGTGCCCTTTCAAAGGAACCATCCCAGCATTGGCCTTAAACGATTTAGGGAAATCACGGAAAACCTAAATCAGGATGGCTGGAGACGGGTTGAACCGTCGTCCTCCCGAATGTGAGTCCAGTGTGCTAACCACTGCGTCACCCCGCTCGGTCTTTTCATACAACTACAGAAGGAGATTATACTTGTCGCCACCCTCAACTATTTATAGTGCGCTGAAGGAAACACTATGAGAGCAGAACGAGGCGAACAGTGAAACATTGATAATGATTAGTGACAAGAACACACTCATTTATTGACGAATACTCAACTTTGTATAAATTGAAGCTTCCTGGCACATTAAAACTGTGTGTCCAACCGAGACTCGAATTCGGGACCTTTGCCTTTCGCGGGCAACTACTCTACCATCTGAGCTACCGAAGCACGACTCACGCCCGGTCCTCACAGCTGTTTCGGTTACTCAGATGGTAGAGCACTTGCCCGCGAAAGGCAAAGGTCCCGAGTTCAAGTCTCGGTCGGACACACAGTTTTAATCTGCCAGGAAGTTTCATATCAGCGCACACTCCGCTGCAGAGTGAAAATCTCATTTTTTATAAATTGGTTCTGGCAGCAGATCCTGAAGTTCACCTACTATTCCAGAAGCTAAGGCTGGATAATAAACAGTTCTTGTCCCACTAGAATGTTCACTGAAGACGGGCTGGTGTGGACTCGCTAGAAGCAGACGATGCTGCGCTAAATACCCAAGTAGAAGGCCATCTCCTTGGTAGCCGAGCTGACTTGGAACTGCACTCTCCTCTGTGGCGCCAGTGCGTTATCATCTCTCTGGCGGCGCCACCGCTATGACTTCTGGGCGCGGCAACCACTGGGCTACACGCCGTCTCTGAAGTGGGTTGTCGACCTACCGACGCCTTTGGTGCTGCTTGGTGGTACGTGCTGTGCTTACGACACCACAGTGACACAACAGCAGCTCTTATACGTGAGCTTCAAAAATTTACAAATACTTTTTAAGTTGTATAAAATGCATATTTGAACTATCAGCTGTTTTTATTTTAAACCAAAATTCTACCGGTTTCGGTCTTGGACCACCTTCAAGGATGAAGGGTTAAAATGGTTTAAGCCACCATATTGCATTAGTCATTGTATACAGAGCAGTACCAAAAAGTTTTTGAGTTGGATTCTCAGTAAATAAATTGTTTTCTTAAAAGCTTCGTATTTATTGATTCACTTCATATTTTCCGTGACCCCACGTACCCGCTTCAGGTAAGTATTTAACATAGGCTGCCTATACTGCTCATGAATAATTGCGGAAAAGTGTTTATATGACATTGAAATCATAAGCAGCAGCCTGTTGGCATTTTCCAATGCAGACCACTCTGTATACGTAAATTGAAAATAATTTAATATGTGAATTGATGTACACATCTCATCTGGAACGTGTACTCTTTTTCTACTATCCTTGCATTGTGCTGACAGGTCTAAGCCTGCACAATGCGTGTACAGCACGGACACCGACGGCCGACTGTGCTCCAGGCCCGCTTTTGCCCAATACTGTATACGTGGAACTGTCAGTTCTGCTAATGCTGTGGTGTGATTTGAGTCACATATGCATGCAGCTGGGTACCGCATACACTGCACTCTTAATAGTGTGAAGAATGCTGGCCGGCCGTTGTGACCCAGCGGTTCTAGGCGCTTCAGTCCGGGACCACGCTGCTTTTACGGTCGCAGGTTCGAATCCTTCCTCGTGCATGGATGTGTATGATGTCCTTAGGTTAGTTAGGTTTAAGTAGTTCTAAGTCTACGGGACTGATTCCCTCAGATGTTGAGTCACATAGTGCTTAGAGCCATTTGAACCTTTTTTTTTTTTTTAGGAATTCCGTGGCGAGTTCCCAAAATTACGCATATGCACACTGGCTGCTTCCATAGCACGAAATACCATTGTGCAACTGTACTTTTCTTTTTGCAGGACTCGGCCTGACAGAACCTGTCGAAACGATGAAATATGGTTCAAATGGCTCTGAGCACTATGAGACTTAACATCTGAGGTCATCAGTCCCCTAGAACTTTGAACTACTAAATCTAACTAACGTAAGGACATCACACACATCCATGCCCGAGGCAGGATTCGAACCTGCGACGATAGCAGTCGCACGGTTCCGGACTGAAGCGCCTAGAACAGCACGGCCACCAAGGGGGCGATAAAATATGAACACGTAAGTGATATGTGCAAGCTGGCGGCTCTGTCATCAGCATGAACAGGTTGGGACCCGTGTAGTGACGCGGTGTATGCAGTCCCACTTCTGTGCAGCTGTCAATATTGCATATGCTACACTCTCAATAATGCAAATGCTGCAGTGTTATTTGAGTTACCAAAATTATGCATATCTGTGCTGGCTGCTTCTGTACTCCAAAATTCCATCATGCAGTAGTGCTTTCTTTTCAGAGGACTCATCCCGTCAGGACGTGTACAGATGATGAAATATGCGCCCCTCAGTGGCACGCATTACCTGACAGTTCCATCCTCAGCATGAGCACGTTGGGACAGCCGTGCTGATGGCGGATGTAAATAAGATGGGTTGAGCAGACCCTCTTTTTTTATTTATTCAATCACTCAGTTTTACAGTACTTTTCAAATAATTGTTTTCTATATACCTTGAATGTGTCCCGAGTTGTATTTAAGTCTACAGGTGCAATTACATATGTAGGCATTCCTAAGGTAAATTCAGCTTCCACATATTTTATGCTTATATGGTCTCCAGATGCATATTTTGATACTGGGTGAATATAGGCATTTATACACTACAAAATTGTTAAGGCTTTCGTAGCCACTTGTTGACAAACGGCCTATTGGCTTCTGCCTCGGGTTCTTCGGCCGACGTTCATCTAATGATTTTTCTGACGTTTCGCCAGCACGAGTGGCTGGCATTGTCAAAGCTTCACCCTCCATTGTCGGTGGTGAACTGGAGCTCGCGGCCGCAGACTATATGTACCTGGCGCGCCAACGTCCGAGGGCTTCTCCGCGGTCATTTCCGGTGCGGTTCTCCTCTTGCTACCTGCGACGGTCGTTCGCTGCAGTACAGGATGCCAGGATCCGTTTACCTTAAGGCTTTCCTCTTTCTTGTTGAAATTGTTCGCGTGTTTTTGTATTTCTACAGCTTCTCTGAATAAGCGCGTGTGATAGTGCTTCTCTACAGCCAGAACTTCCGTGTTGGCGAATTTTATTACGTGGTCGGTCTCAAAAGTGCGCAGCCCTAATGAAAAGACGCCAGCAGCTCAGTCTCTCTGTTGCATTGCATTCTGTAAAGCATTGTACAGGTTGTTTAGATTCGCCACACTTCAGTCCTGAGGCTGGTTTGATGCAGCTCTCCATGCTACTCTATCCTGTGCAAGCTTCTTCATCTCCCAGTACCTACTGCAACCTACATCCTTCTGAATCTGCGTATTGTATTCATCTCTTGGTCTCCCTCTACGATTTTTACCCTCCACGCTGCCCTCCAATACTAAATTGGTGATCCCTTGATGCCTCAGAACATGTCCTACCATCCGATCCCTTCTTCTAGTCAAGTTGTGCCACAAACTCCTCTTCTCCCCAATCCTATTCAATACCTCCCCATTAATTATGTGATCTACCCATCTAATCTTCAGCATTCTTGTGTAGCACCACAATTCGAAAGCTTCTATTCTCTTCTTGTCCAAACTATTCATCGTCCACGTTTCACTTCCATACATGGCTACACTCCATACAAATACTTTCAGAAACGACTTCCTGACACTTAAATATCTACTCGAGGTTAACAAATTCCTCTTCTTCAGAAACGCTTTCCTTGCCATTGCCAGTCTACATTTTATATCCTCTCTACTTCGACCATCATCAGTTATTTTGCTCCCCAAATAGGAAAACTCCTTTACTACTTTAAGTGTCTCATTTCCTAATCTAATTCCCTCAGCATCACCCGACTTAATTCGACTACATTCCATTATCCTCGTTTTGCTTTTGTTGATGTTCATCTTATATCCTCCTTTCAAGACACTGTCCATTCCGTTCAACTGCTCTCCCAAATCCTTTGCTGTCTCTGACAGAATTACAATGTCATCGGCGAACCTCAAAGTTTTTATTTCTTCTCCATGGATTTTAATACCTACTCCGAATTTTTCTTTTGTTTCCTTTACTGCTTGCTCAATATACAGATTGAATAACATCGGGGAGAGCCTACAACCCTGTCTCACTCCCTTCCCAACCACTGCTTCCCTTTCATGCCCGTCGACTCTTATAACTGCCATCTGGTTTCTGTACAAATTGTAAATAGCCTTTCGCTCCCTGTATTTTACCCCTGCCACCTTTAGAATTTGAAAGAGAGTGTTCCAGTCAACATTGTCAAAAGCTTTCTCTAAGTCTACAAATGCTAGGAACGTAGGTTTGCCTTTCCTTAATCTTTCATCTAAGATTGCCTCACGTGTTCCAATATTTCTACGGAATCCAAACTGATCTTCCCCGACGTCCGCTTCTGCCAGTTTTTCCATTCGTCTGTAAAGAATTCGTGTTAGTATTTTGCAGCTGTGACTTATTAAACTGATAGTTCGGTAATTTTCGCATCTGTCAACACCTGCTTTCTTTGAGATTGGAATTATTATATTCTTCCTGAAGTCTGACGGTATTTCGCCAGTCTCATACAACTTGCTCACCAGATGGTAGAGTTTTGTCAGGACTGGCTCTCCCAAGGCTGTCAGTAGTTCTAATGGAATGTTGTCTACTCCCGGGGCCTTGTTTCGACTCAGGTCCTTCAGTGATCTGTCAAACTCCTCACGCAGTATCATACCTCCCATTTCATCTTCATCTACATCCTCTTCCATTTCCATAATACTGTCCTCAAGTACATCACACTTGTATAGACCCTCTATATACTCCTTACACCTTTCTGCTTTCCCTTCTTTGCTTAGAACGGGGTTTCCATCTCAGCTCTTGATATTCATACAAGTAGTTCTCTTTTCACCAAAGGTCTCTTTAATTTTCCTGTAGGCAGTATCTATCTTACCCCTAGTGAGATACGCCTCTACATCCTTACATTTGTCCTCTAACCATCCCTGCTTAGCCATTTTGCACTTCCTGTCGATCTCATTTTTGCCTGCTTCATTTATTGCATTTTTATATTTTCTCCTTTCATCAATTAAATTCAATATTTCTTCTGTTACCCAAGGATTTCTACCAGCCCTCGTCTTTTTACCAAGTTGATCATAAGCTGCCTTCACTACTTCATCCCTCAAAGCTACCCATTCTTCTTCTACTGAATTTCTTTCCCCCATTCCTGTCAATTTTTCCATTATACTCTCCCTGAAACTCTGTACAACTTCCGTTTTAGTCAGTTTATCCGGGTCCCATCTCTTTAAATTCCCACCTTTTTGCAGTTTCTTCACTTTCAATCTACAGTTCATAACCAATAGATTGTGGTCAGAGTCCACATTTGCCCCTGGAAATGTCTTACAATGTTAGATATGATTAATTTGTGCTCTGTGCAAAATCTACCAGGCGGCTTCCTCTTTCATTTCTTCCCCCCAATCCATAATCACCTACTACGTTTCCTTCTCTTCCTTTTCCTACTACCGAATTCCAGTCACCCATGACTATTAAATTTTTGTCTTCCTTCACTATTTCAATAATATCTTTTATCTCCTCATACATTTCTTCAATTTCTTCGCCATCTGCAGAGCTAGTTGGCATATAAACTTGTATTACAGTAGTAGGTGTGGGCTTCGTGTCTATCTTAGCCACAATAATGCGTTCACTATGCTGTTTGTAGTAGCTTACCCGTACTCCTATTTTTTTATTCATTATTAAACCTACTCCTGCATTACCCCTATTTGATTTTGTATTTACAACCCTGTATTCACCTGACCAAAAGTCTTGTTCCTCCTGCCACCGAACTTCACTAATTCCCACTATATCTAACCTTAACCTATCCATTTCCCTTTTTAAATTTTCTAACTGCCCTGCCCGATTAAGGGATATGACATTCCACGCTCCGATCCGTACAACGCCAGTTTTCTTTCTCCTGATAACGACGTCCTCCTGAGTAGTCCCCGCCCGGAGATCCGAATGGGGGACTATTTTACCTCCGGAATATTTTACCCAAGAGGACACCATCATCATTTAATCATACAGTAAAGCTGCATGCCCTCGGGAAAAATTACGGCCGTACTTTCCCCTTGCTTTCAGCCGTTCGCAGTACCAGCACAGCAAGGCCATTTTGGTTAGTGTTACAAGGCCAGATCAGTCAATCATCCAGACTGTTGCCCCTGCAAATACTGAAAAGGCTGCTGCCCCTCTTCAGGAACCACACGTTTGTCTGGCCTCTCAACAGATACTTCTCCGTTGTGGTTGCACCTACGGTACGGCCATGTGTATCTCTGAGGCACGCAAGCCTCCCCACCAACGGCAAGGTCCATGGTTCATGGGGGGAGGGTGCTAAATGTATACGACTAAATCTTCAGATATTAACTCAATCACTGCCTCTCCATACATATCGACAATAGACGCCTCACTCTTTAACATGCTAATATTAATAAGAGTATGCAGTGGGTTGTATTCAGTCATCACCTTTCTCTCTATAAATTCTATCATACTACTCAGATAGTCCCATTTGCACCACACATACTGCACTCTTGTACCAACACTTTGAATGTCCTCCATCTCAATCACCACATCAGAGTCACTGTGGGATGCTAGGCATACATTGACACGTTTATATCCACTGCACTCAAATGGTATGTGTTGGTGAATAGCAGTATTCTGCCAGAACTTAGTTGAGATTCAAGATCTGATAGCTGCTGTCGCTGTGCTATGACATAGTCGAATGGCAGCAAGTCCAAATAATCGGGAAGGCATTCTCTGGATAGTGGCTGCTGTTGATGCTGCTGCTGTGGTTCAGGCAGGCATATTTGTGTGTCCTCCTCTGTAACAATAATAATAAGGCAGTGAATATAACGAAACACACATAATAATAATAATAATAACAATAATAATAATAATAATAGTAATAATAATAATTATTATTATTATGAGAGATGCATGGATGAAATACTTACTGTTAGTCGTCTTCTTCCCAGATGATCACTGCTGCTGCTGGCGGCACTTCGTACTGCACGTACGTACAAGCAGGGGAATCGAATAACAAACATAAAAAAAAGGCTGGGGGGGGGGGGGCGGAGTTACAAGCCATTGGTGCTCGAGGGCCCCTCGGCGTTTTGCAAATGCATAATGCCATTGGCCGTAGGGGGGAAGAGAGGCGGACGGAATTCCAGAAATGCTGGTGCTGATGTTTACGAAATAGTACGACTTCCCAAGCGGTGGATGCTGACTTCGTGACTCGAGGGATGCTGATGTGATTTATTCCAGTAATGTTCATGCTAATGTCAGCAAATTTTGGCACCATACGCTCACTGATTCTCCGCTTTTGGTAACGCCATATATACGACTGCTATAGCTTTCTGCTCGATCTGGGTATGGTTATGTTGTTCTAGCATCACTGGTATGCTTTACGTTGCTTAACGTCATCCTAGTTACATTGGAGCAGTACAGTGTCCAAATCATAAGGCAATTGAAGCTAATGACCGACGATGCGTGATTCACGATTGAACATGGATAGCCCGGAGATGCTCTCAGTTTTTCGTAAGCTTTTTCCTTTATTGTCTAAACGATATAGAAGTTGAGAAAAGGACGGGCGCAAGAGAATACATTTTGTGCAGCAGTTTATACTTACAATGAAATCTTTTGGGATTCGGAGTTGCTCCATAGCTGATAAATGCTATTCGGTAGGACGACACCGTCTTAACAGGAAGTGTGACCCAATCACTCGAGTTCTACTTAAAAGAATCCATTTTTTGGATGTTACAGGACAACACAGCTGTTGGCAGTTTTTGAAACAAGAATCGCAAGTTCGATAGAGTTGGTCGGCACCCGTAACAACCATGTCATTTAAATAATTGACACACAATGGTATTGAGCACGGCCATTCTTCTAAAGACGAGTATCGTTGGAACAATGCTGGGACGCTTCAGTTCCGAAGGGCATCCGCTTGAATCGGAAGAGAGTGAATGAAGTGTTGACCGCAACTACCTCCAGCGGCTCTTCGTCCAAAGGAAGATACGCACCCGCAAGGCCTATTTTTGATAACTATTCACCACTGGAGAGCTTGGGCCAAGAAAAGAATAGACATCAGTGGCCTGTTGAGTATTGATGTTGCCTTAAAATCACCACGGGGGCATAACTTCCCATTGAATGTTTCTATAACAGCCAGTGGCGCATCCCATTGACACGATGCCTTGCTGCTCCAGTCGATCGATCTTGGCACTGAGTGGTTGATTTAGAGTGAACTGTACGGGCCGTAGTTTTTTTCACGGACATTTCCGGCCCGAATATAAACTATTTTGCGCAGTGTATCAAATGACTGGAACGAAATAGCGAAATATAGTTAGAAATAAAATGCACTGCATCCTTAACGGTGAATCTGAATGCTGTGAAGGCGTCCAGTCCGAAAATATTTTCTGCCACTATTTTCCATGATCCTACTACGTATACAGGGTGGTCCATTGATCGTGACCGGGCCAAATATCTCACGAAATAAGCGTCAAACGAAAAAACTACAAAGAACGAAACTTGTCTAGCTTGAAGGGGGAAACCAGATAGCGCTATGGTTGGCCCGCTAGATGGCGCTGCCATAGGTCAAACGGATATCAGCTGCGTTTTTTTAAAATAGGAACCCCCATTTTTTTTATTACATATTCGCGTAGAACGTAAAGAAATATGAATGTTTTTATTGGACCACTTTTTTCGCTTTGTGATAGATGGCGCTGTAATAGTCACAAACGTATAAGTACGTGGTATCACGTAACATTCCGCCAGTGCGGACGGTATTTGCTTCGTGATACATTACCCGTATTAAAATGGACCGTTTACCAATTGCAGAAAAGGTCGATATCGTGTTGATGTATGGCTATTTTGATCAAAATGCCGAATGGGCGTGTGCTATGTTATGAAACGTCCCCTTAGAACAAATTTTGCATATGAAATGTCCACTTAGAACAATTGTACAAGACTGTGCTTAACCTGACACACAATGTTTTTAGCGCAACGCAATCTGACTATCAAAAATCCCTGCAAAAGAATGGCCCTGACAAACATTAAACTATACCTTTCACAAATCACTTACCTCACAAAACTCTTCGTTGCTCGAACTACTGCAATACGGCGAGCGCCACTACTGCCAGCTAAATAAAAGATACAAACTACGGAAGGCACTAACTACTGATAGTCTTAGCAAATGAAAGATTCTAATAGAGAACAAACAATGTATTTACCTCAAGATTCATAATATATACAGCAGTTCATGACATTTTTCAAAACTCCGCCATCTCTCTCCCCACATCCACCACTGCTGGCGGCTCACCTCCAACTGCCCAGCGCTACGCGCTGTTCGCATCCAGCTATAGCAGTTCATGACAACAATGGCAGACAACAATGCAAACTAGCGACATACTGCACAAAGCACAGCCAGTGATTTTCATACAGAGTGCTATGTAACGTTGCCAATAAAAAACATAAACAGCAAACTTACATAAAGAAAACATAAACAGCCTACTTACATAGCCCCCATGCTCCCCACAAAAAATTTTACAAATGTTTTTGGCCAGTGGCCAATAATGATTTGATAAAATTTTTCATAATTACAATAACAAAGATATCAAATGCACACACTTATTGATACAATGTTGGTCAACAGCTAAAATTTTTTTCACAGTCAATAAAGACAGCCCTGATCATTCATCATAAGAGTAAACCTGCAGTTTGTTGGCTCAAAGTCTGAGCAGTAAAATACAATGCACACAGAAGTAGTGGATTTCCATGCAGTCTTGAAGAAGTAGTATTGTCCTTCCAACAGAAAGACAGTGCTGACTCTTGACATGCTGACAGGTAATGCGCCACAATGGAGCAAACCCACAGCAGAGTCAGTCGAAGTTGATGAAGATTGGTAGGTAGGTCATCACAGAGCAGACCCACTGCAGTCCTGGTAGAGAGTATGGTATTGATGGGCCACCAGAGATGCAGACCCACTGTAGTCCTTGTAGAAATTGTGATACTGGTGAGTCAGCAAAGGTGTAGACCCACTGTAGTCCTGGTAGAGATGGCCAGCAGCCATCTGCTGCGACTGTGCAGGTGCACAATCACCATCGAAGAGTCTTGCAGAGAAGATAGCAAGTCCATAAACCACCACTTGTGCACGCACAAAGTTTTTGGGAATTGTCCTTAGAACCAGCAATGCTGTTATCCAGTCCCTTGCTGAATTAGTAACACACGTGCAAACACTAACAGTCCCTACTTCTCACATATTGTCCATATACTATGACCAACAGAATGTGTGCAGTGAAATGAATGCTTACAAGTTAATAATATGATGAACTGGTGTCAATTACAATTATATAACATAAGAATACAATTACAAAGATACAAAATACATCATTAAAAACATAACAATACAGATAATATTTGTAGTAATAGGGGCTTTACAAAAGAATAGAAATAAACATATACATCAGTGTTACAGGAATGATGACATGAGTACAAAAATAAAAGATCAGAATCACTTTTGAAACATCAACTTCACACATGAGCATTAAAACAGAATAAATAATGTCTAAACATCTTTACAAAGAAAATAACAGAGTATTAGAAAAATTCTACAGCATAGCTCTCATCAGCTAAACACATAAAGACAGGAAAAACACAAATACACAAGGGTACACAAACACATAGTGGGATAACACAAAAGGAAAGGACAGGGTTTGTTTTCAGTGTAACATTTGGTACTGCAGTCCACCCCAAAACTTCATTTCGTATATCTTTCCTCGTATTTCATCCTTTGTTTCCACCAAAAAATTCTATCTAAGCATGCTTTCTGTATTTATATGTTCACACATTGCTTACCTCATCATTTATTTCCAAGAAAATCCTACCTATACCTCGTTCCCGTATTCTATTCATATTTCTTTCAAAATAATTATTTCTGATTGTACCATACTCATTTGGGCCCAAATCTTTCTTCGCAATGCATTCTTTACCTATTCTCCATAGTCAGTTTCTTATATAGTCTACCCCCTCTTAAGCTAACTTAAATCTACTGAGCTCAGATATATATACCAAGGGATGAGGCAATGCAGCATCACAACAAATCAACACAAACAGAAATGACAAAAAATGCAAATTGGCAAAGCTAGCAGCATAAATTAGCAAAAGTCAAATTCAATAACACTATGCCTGGCAAACAGCAGCAACTTATACCTAAACATGACATAGCGCAAGCAGAAAAAATATTACACTAAAATGGCCATGTCTAATACCTATGTCACATCTTAACATTAGAGTGATGCATCACAAAAACTTACGCTAGTAGATAAGTTACCAAATCATAAAAAATAATCTATACAATTCCTGTGAAGGGAAATGTCCTTTTTTGTGCTCCCTCATTTTTTTGGATAGATCATAAAATTATTTACTGGATCTGTAGGCATAAAATATTGATATTAGTGCATATATTAAATTTTATTTTAACCAATGCTGCAGTGCAGCTAGAAACTTGATATTAAACAAAATGTGTAAATAAATACATAAAGCAAGCCATATGGCATTTTTCTCAACTAGCAAGACAATAGCGGTGAAATGTTTCGCATCGTTTCATGAGGCATTTCAGTAAATATCATAAATTACGAGCTCCACAGTATGCTTTCAACGAGGAAATGTCAGTGGCGCGTACAATGGGCTTCCCTTTCTGTTTTTTTCTACCTGTGCTTCTAACGAGGCACTCAAACTAATGGCTTGTTCTCCAGGTGTCTGACACAGCTGTGTGCCCACGACGCATGTGCAGGTGGTCACTTAACATTCTTATGGAAATATTTACGACAGCAGTTTTCGCTACAGTGACAGTCTCATATAAAAATATTTCACAGGTCAAGAATTTTATTGACATAAACATACCTCAACAGCATAATACACATCGTCGTCGTAAAAATAACATCATAACACCTCAGTCAAATGTCAAAAACGCCGTAGCTTCCTCCAATGATTTCAAAACCTAACAAAATTCTCTGCTCATGTCAAAAGTGTCATCTGCCTCCAACGTACTTTAAAATCATACTCCCTTACCAAATACATCATTCAGAGTTCTCATAGTATCACAATGGTTTCAAAAAAAATTATGAACAGTTCACAAAGTGCAGACAAAGTACAATTTCTTAAGTGTGAAGTTATCCAACGGTGTAATCACGTAATCATCTGTCACTGACGAAATAAACAAGTTTGTCTCTCTCCGTTAAATGATCAGATAGCTGTGTAATTTATGTGTTAGAGAAATATGGTACCGATGTGTTAAATTGTATAAGCAAATACCATATTAGCTAGGGCTCCTTGTGCTTGCCAAACACATGGTACACAAAGTAGGCGTGTACCCCCCTGAGGTTTATTGTAATTGTATCCTCAGGTATAATAGCTTACAGCAATGGAATGAAATGTATCACGAAAAACTTTCTTTGTAATTCAAAAATCTCTAAAAATAAATGTCTTAAGTACAAAATTAATCACTCAAATACGTGTCCAGTAGCGCTAAATGTGCGTCTTGCTCTAAGAAAATCTCTGGGAAGTGTCGTAGTTATCGTCCTCCAAAAGCTAAGTTAAGCAGAAGCCAATGTACTTACCTCATGATAAACAAAAATGAAATGCTTTGCGTATAGATAACTTAGTTATTATGCTTATTGTTGCGATGAAGAAATTACTGTGTTGTAAAGTATTGTTGTGCTACGGAAAAGGCTGTCTCATTGTAGCTGTACCACAAAAGTTACTACTAAAACATGTTTTGCTTTGCAGAAGAATTCAGAAAAACTGTGCAGATATAAAACAGATACACCGTAAAAGCAACATTGTAAATTGTCACTCATTAGTAACATCGTGATATAATCGTGTAGCTGTCACATAAACTAACCACTGTGTCATCTGGCATTTCACAGAAAGCACCTCAAATCCAGAATCCACTCGTAAGCAAACCAAAGTGTTGCATGTTAACAGTTTCTTAAGTGTGACAAATTGTACAAGTAGCGTGAAGTGAAAATTGCAAAGACTAAGTTAAAAAGCAGATTATCTGTCAATAAATGGTTTTACATGAGAAATGTGGTGTAAACCTTTACTCTTCCTAGTACGCAGAGTTTCAACTTGAATGCAATTATCATGCGGTATTCGTCCGTAAAGAATACTGGAACTTTGCTCAAGGTTAGCGTCAATGTTATTTTTCCCTGAGCCAGCGGGCACACGCGGCTGCCTGCGGTGTGAGTCATTGTCTGTTTCTTTGTTGGCGCGCGCCGTTACTGGGATTAGGAGGCCGAACTTCCACAAATTCGCCTTGCCGAGGGGGCCCAGCTCTGTCAGAAACCCGCCAGTTCTGATGAAATTCACGTCTGTCGTTACGATCACATCGTCTGTCGTCTTGTCGGTAGTTTACATAGTTTCTTGTTTGTCGGTCATGTGGTAGAGAATTTCTCCCGGAATCGTAACTGCGTGCTGAACTGTTGCGTCTGAAGTTATTCTGTCTCCCTTGATAATAGTTATATTGGTTCCCATATTGTCTGTTTCTCTGATTGTCTCTGTGATAGTCATTACCGCGGAAAGGTGATCTTTCCCTGCTATTACTCTGCCAGTGGTTGTCATATGGGTGGTGTCTGTTTTGGTCACGATTTACGTTGTAAGAATAGGTTTGTCGTGGCCATTTATTGTTTCTGTCATCACGGAATTGTGACGGATGTGACCTGTAGTGATTGTTTTCCTGTTTTCGCGTTCCGCGATTGTCAGTGTCAATTTCCAGTTCTTGTAACAGTCCCTGAAAAGCTTCAATGTCGTCTTTGCAACGTCCTGCTAAAATAATATGTCGTAAATGTTCAGGCAGTTTGATTAAACAAATGCGGATGAGTTCTGAGGGGCTGTATGGGTTTGACAGGTACTGATTCTTGTGCAACATGTCTTCAAAATATTTCACAAGACTGGAAAATTCAGATTGTTCGAAATGTTTCATCATTATGATGTTATGTTTTACACGGTCCTGTGTAGCTTGAGACCAATATGCTGAGAGGAAGGCATGATAAAAATCTCCTTCACTGTGACAATCGTGAATGACCGATCGCATTCTTACAGCTGGTTCATTCTCCAAATAGCCACACATAAATTCTAATCTGTGTTCTAATGACCAGTTGGGAGGAAAACAATGAGAGAATTGATGGAGCCACGCTTGTGGATGAATGTCGTTGGCAGAATTCTTGAATGTTTTGAATTTACGTGTAGTAATGAACAGCTTATAGTCAAAATCATCGTGTCGGTGAGTAGCATGTCGGTCATTGTTACGTCGTGTCGGCGGTTCCATCTCAAAATTCGGTGCACCTTGCCAATTCCTTTCATAATTACCGAAATGCCCTGTGTTATTATTTTGTGGCTTTTCCGTATTTATATGTCCCTCTTCCCTTATTGGGGCGCGAGTGTCCTCTGAAATACGTAATTCTTGTATTACCTGTGTCAGCTGATCTTGTACTTCCCGCATTTCTCTTTTGTATTGCGTATTAATTTGATTCTGATTTTGTTTGAATTTTCTTATTTGTTCATACTCTTCTGTGTCAGTGAAGGCTACGGGTCTTGTGTCATTCAGATCATCATCTACCTTTGTAGATAAGTTAGTGACCTGATCCGAAAGTTCAGCTACTTTCTCCGATAGTGAACACATTTCCTCAGTGTGTTTTTCTGAACCAAGTTTCAGAGTGTCCATTTGTGTTGAAATCGAATCTACTGTGTTCTTTAAGATTTCCTGAGTTTTTGCCAGTTGCGTAACCGAATCGGTAGATGCAACTGAGTCAATTTTAGCCCACACGGTCTCATGATTTTCATGAACAATGGTTTGCAGCTCTTTTATGGCTGCTTCGTGATTCTGTAATGCATTTTCATGCCGCGAAAAAATAGGCTGAAAATGCTCACAAATTTGTGTTTTTACGTCATTACAGACTTTTTGACATTTTGATTCAATGTTATGTAATTCAGTAGTTAAATCTTCACGTGTTTGTTCAAGTGTGGTGTCTAACTTTTGAAGCTTTTGCTGTGTTTGTCTCTGATTTTGTTCCATTGTGTGTAACTGTTGCTGTGTTTGTTTCTGGTGTTGTTCCATTGTGTCTAACTTTTGAAGATTTTGTCCCATTTGTTGCATTAATTGTAATAACAATGCATTAGTGTCTGGAATCTGTTCCTCTACGCTTTTCGGCAGTGCATTTGCACCAGCAACATTCACATTTTGACAAGCAGAAAATGTGTCTTGACTCATTTGAGAAAACGGTGAGGACGCAAAACCTGAATCTACAGTATTTGCAAAATTGTGTCCTATCATTTCGGATTCCTGAGGCGAGCTGTTGCCGACCGATCGATCGATAATGCTTCCCTGTTCACTACCTGTTTGACTATCTACGCCATTGTTTGACGCCCGCTCCATTTCCCTATGCACAGTTACCAAATTACTACTTTGAACATTAGTTAACTCATTACACAGTGGCGCTAACACATTGCTTTCGTCTTCACTGTCATTTCTCATTTTACTTTGGAGCCGAGTGTTACGTTTTTCACACGCCATTATTGTGACAATATTTCACACGATGACACAGAAAAGCACAATTTGAATAGCAAAAATAAGAGAACACATTAACATAGCACTGAAAATAATATGTAGTTAATTACAAGCGCAGCTGCGAAATACTTGTTGCAAATCTACATGCATGCCACAGCTGTTTTACAGTACAACAATGAAAGGCTGCAACTACAAAGGAGATTCCCTCTACAATTACGCACTAGCAATAAACAAAATCTACACTAATTACACAAACTACAAGAAAAAAATCAGAAGATTCCAGTGAGGTATCCTAGGCTAAGGGTCGACATATGAAACGTCCCCTTAGAACAAATTTTGCATATGAAATGTCCACTTAGAACAATTGTACAAGACTGTGCTTAACCTGACACACAATGTTTTTAGCGCAACGCAATCTGACTATCAAAAATCCCTGCAAAAGAATGGCCCTGACAAACATTAAACTATACCTTTCACAAATCACTTACCTCACAAAACTCTTCGTTGCTCGAACTACTGCAATACGGCGAGCGCCACTACTGCCAGCTAAATAAAAGATACAAACTACGGAAGGCACTAACTACTGATAGTCTTAGCAAATGAAAGATTCTAATAGAGAACAAACAATGTATTTACCTCAAGATTCATAATATATACAGCAGTTCATGACATTTTTCAAAACTCCGCCATCTCTCTCCCCACATCCACCACTGCTGGCGGCTCACCTCCAACTGCCCAGCGCTACGCGCTGTTCGCATCCAGCTATAGCAGTTCATGACAACAATGGCAGACAACAATGCAAACTAGCGACATACTGCACAAAGCACAGCCAGTGATTTTCATACAGAGTGCTATGTAACGTTGCCAATAAAAAACATAAACAGCAAACTTACATAAAGAAAACATAAACAGCCTACTTACAGTATGCTGTTCAGTATCCTGGACGACATCATCCAAGTGTCCGGACCGTTCGCCGGATAGTCACGTTATTTAAGGAAACAGGCCGTGTTCAGCCACATGTGAAACGTCAACCACGACCTGCAACAAATTATGATGCCCAAGTAGGTGTTTTAGCTGCTGTCGCGGCTAATCCGTACATCAGTAGCAGACAAATTGCACGAGAATCGGGAATCTCAAAAACGTCGGTGTTGAGAATGCTACATCAACATCGATTGCACCCGTACCATATTTCTATGCGCCAGGAATTGCATGGCGACGACTTTGAACGTCGTGTACAGTTCTGACACTGGGCACAAGAGAAATTACGGGACGATGACACATTTTTTGCACGCGTTCTATTTAGCGTCGAAGCGTCATTGACCAACAGCGGTAACGTAAACCGGCATAATATGCACTACTGAGCAACGGAAAATCCACGATGGCTGCGACAAGTGGAACATCAGCGATCTTGGCGGGTTAATGTATGGCGCGGCATTATGGGAGGTATATCGGGGACCGTGTTTGTAGATGGCCCCCTTCAGCGGGGTATGGTGAGTCCTGTATTTTACTAACTCGAGCAAGGGCAGTGTCATCAGCTGCGGACCCGACCTATGATTGAAGCCAAGATTAGTTTGTGAACCCAATGTGCCAGTATCAACCTAAAACGTACAAGGTCAATCTGAAAGTCAAGCGGTTTATGTGTCTCCAGTTGCCGCGGTCTCGCGCTGTCAACATCCATACCTTCACAGACAATGGTTGGTGGCTGAGAGCAGGCACAACTTTGACAAACAACAATGAGTTATTTTAGTCGCTTGCATTTTGCACAAGTCTCTCGAGTGTGAGAATAAGGAAACCTATAGAGTGATGCGGAAACAGTTCTTGCACGATAAAAGCAAACAGTTTCAAATTTCAGCTCATCTACCGGTGAGGCTGACGTGAGAGAAGCGGAGAGGCGCTGATGCCGTAATTGACCAGAGTCACTTCCGTGCGAGCCACCAATTCGTATGTACAGGCGCGCAGCCCTTAGAAATTCTAAAACACCTAACATATTTTCCAGTGCAGTTCCCTAAATTTGCTGTGCATTACAATGGAAGTGTCGAATGACAAAATGTGAATCATTACATGACGAATGAGAGAATCGGTATATGACTTACTGCATGTTGAGGAGTGATTGAGTACATAAATACCGTGCAAACGAACTAAGAAGTACTACTTACTTAACTTTGTGGCATTAAAGGGTGGAGATAGTACACTTACGGCAAAATGGAGCACAGTTAAAATTAGACGTGAATTTCCCACAGTTACCGGTTATAAACACTTCAGAAAATCAGTACTGAACCAACAAAGACGGGAATACAAAATTAAATAATTCTGTGTATGTACGTGATGGTGCACACGCCCGTTTTCAAGAAATTAGGTGGAATTAAGAAAAATGAACATTAACATAGGTTTCGTTAGTGAAATTAGTACCGCTCTCAGAGATTTCTTTCAGTCTTTGGCATTACAACAATACATCAGGGTTACTAAAATCTGAACATCCGTATTTGAATCTATGGTTGCAAGTATAGATAAGCAAACTGAGGTGCATCTGCAAACATTCTTACTGTCTAAGCTAAATTAAAGTATGCAGAATGACGCTTCACACTTACCTGCTGATGTTTTTGTTTTAGTTATTGAATTGTTTTCCTGAACTCATTCTCTGTAGTAGGTAAAAATATTATTACACAGGCTGCCTAAAGTTTTGAGATTTTTTATTGCTGCAGCAGTGAAAGAAATACGATATCCTGCGGATTATGTATTCATGTATCCCAGTCCTGTAGCTGTAAATTGCTATGTTTCGCTTTCTTTCTTATTTCCTGCTTTATGAAATTTTAGGAAGGTTGCTTTCATTCTCACCGTTAAAAATTAGTTTGCTATTTTATGACTTTTGTGCAGGTACAAGCACTACAATTTTGGAACTCAGGCACATTATGAAACTGCAATATTTAAAGGCTTGGGAGTATTTCCTAATGTTTGCTATTATTCATTTTTTCTTATTGGAAGCCGCTGCATTTTTTGAAATATCAGCTGAAAACTTTCTTCTAATAATGCAGAGAACCCGGACAATTTTACTAAATGATCTTCTGCGTACATTTCCTCCTAGTTTAGGTTTAAAAACAATCTTGAAAAATCGGCATTTTATCTTTGTAATGTACCTCTTTGAGGTCTGCAGTCTGATTGTATTTTTCAACCTAGCTTTCGCTTGGATTATTTGGTAGAATTGCTCAAGGCATGAACAGTGTCATGCGTTGTCAAGAATGTCGCCTTGCTGCTCATCGCACTGGAAACTGTAGATTTCGACCTCAAAAAGTGTGAGAATCAACGCTCCAAGAGAAGGCTTCGTTTCATTGAAGCCCTTCGTGCCACCTCCTGCGGCCTCTCCCAAAACCCTCCCTAAAAATTTAAGTCTTACATTCACCTTCCCTGACACTGACTTTACGTCATCGTCCCATTCCATATCGCATCTTAGTATGATCCATAAGCCGGCCGCGGTGGCCGCGCGGTTCTAGGCGCTTCAGTCCGGAACTGCGCAACTGCTACGGTCGCAGGTTCGAATCCTGCCTCGGGCATGGATGTGTGTGATGCCCTTAGGTTAGTTAGGTTTGTAGTTCTAAGTTCTAGGCGACTGATAACCTCGGATGTTAAGTCCCATAGTGCTCAGAGCCATTTGAGCCATATAATCCATAAATACACTACTGGCCATTAAAATTGCTACACCAAGAAGAAATGCAGATGATAAACGGGTATTCATTGGACAAATATATTATACTAGAACTGACATTTTCATGCTTTCTGGGTGCATAGATCCTGAGAAATCAGTACCCAGAACAACAACATCTGGCCGTAATAACGGCATTGATACGCTTGGGCATTGAGTCAGAGCTTGGATGGCGTGTACAGCTACAGCTTCCCATGCAGCTTCAACACGATACCACAGTTCATCAAGACGAGTGACTGGCGTATTGTGACGAGCCAGTTGCTCGGCGACCATTGACCAGACGTTTTCAGTTGGTGAGAGATCTGGAGAATGTTCTGGCCGGGGCAGCAGTCGAACATTTTCTGTATCCAGAAAGGCCCGTACAGGACCTGCAACATGCGGTCGTGCATTATCCTGCTGAAATGTAGGGTTTCGCAGGGATCGAATGAAGGGTAGAGCCACGGGTCGTAACACATCTGAAATGTAACGTCCACTGTTCAAAGTGCCGTCAATGCGAACAAGAGGTGACCGAGACGTGTAACCAATGGCACCCCATATCATCACACCGGGTGATACGCCAGTATGGCGATGATTAATACACGCTTCAAATGTGCATTCACCGCGATAACGCCAAACACGGATGCGACCATCATGATGCTGCAGACAGAATCTGGATTCATCCGAAAAAATGACGTTTTGCCATTCGTGCACCCATGTTCGTCGTTGAGTACACCATCGCAGGCGCTCCTGTCTGTGATGCAGCGTCAAGGGTAACTGCAGCCATGGTCTCCGAGCTGATAGTCCATGCTGCTGCAAACGTCGTCGAACTGTTCGTGCAGATGGTTGTTGTCTTGCAAACGTCCCCATCTGTTGAGTTAGGGATCGAGACGTGGCTGCACGATCCGTTACAGCCATGCGGATAAGATGCCTGTCATCTCGACTGCTAGTGATACGACGCCGTTGGGATCCAGCACGGCGTTCCGTATTACCCTCCTGAACCCACCGATTCCATATTCTGCTAACAGTCATTGGATCTCGAGCAACGCGAGCAGTAATGTCGTGATACGATAAACCGCAATCGCGATAGGCTACAATCCGACCTTTAGCAAAGTCGGAAACGTGATAGTACGCATTTCTCCTCCTTACACGAGGCATCACAACAACGTTTCACCAGGCAACGCCGGTCAACTGCTGTTTGTGTGTGAGAAATCGTTTGGAAGCTTTCCTCATGTCAGCACGTTGCAGGTGTCGCCACCGGCGCCAACCTTGTGTGAATGCTCTGAAAAGCTAATCATTTGCATATCACAGCATCTTCCTCCTGTCGGTTAAATTTCGCGTCTGTAGCACGTCATCTTCGTGGTGTAGCAATTTTAATGGGCAGTAGTGTACTTACACAATCCGAATTGCTCAAGATGTTCACTACTAACCTTGTAATCACATACGTCGTAAACATTAGGCTCTTTCTCTCTGTAATAGGCATAACCTTTCCTACAGACTGGAAAGTGGTACAGATCACACCAATACTCAAGAGAAGAAACAGCAGTAATCCAGTGAATTAAGAACCACATCACTGACGTCGATTTGCAGTAGGATTTTGGAACATACACAGTGTTCGAACATTATGAATTACCTCGAAGAAAACGAATTGTTGGCACATAGTCAGCACGGATTCAGAAAATGTGTTCTTGTGAAACACAATTAGCTGTTTATTTGAGCAAATTAATGAGTGCTATCGATGGGGTATTCAAAATTGATTCCATATTTCTAGATTTTCAGAAAGCTTTTTACATAGTTCTTCACAAGCGACTGCTACTCAAATTGCGTGTCTATGTAGTATCGTCTCAGTTGTTCGACTGATTTAGCGATTTCCTGTCAGGGAGGTCACAGTTCGTAGTAATTGATGGAAAGTCGTCGAGTAGAATAGAAGTGACATCTGGTGTTCAATAGGTAGTATTTTAGGTCTACTGTTGAACTTAATCTGTATAAACGTTTTGGGGAACAATCTAAAGAGCTCCCTTACGTAGTTTGCAGATGAAGGCGTCATTTACCGTCTAATAGAGTCATTAAAATGATTTACACAAGATATGTGAATATTTCGAAAAGTGGCAACTGACTCTAAATAATAAAAAGTGTCACCCACATACATACTAAAAGAAATCCGTGAAATTCCAATTACACGATAAATCACACAATTCTAAAGGCTGACATTTCAACTGAATACATAGGTATTACAATTATGAACCATTTAAATTGAAAGGATCACATAGAAACGTTGTGGGGAAGATGAAACAAAGGCTATATTTTAATGGCAGAACACCTAGAAGACGCAACATCGCTACTAAAGACTACCTAAACTACGCTTGTCCCTCTTCTTCTGGAGTTTTGCTACGAAATATGGGATCTTTACCAGATAGGATTGATGGAGGCCATCGAAAAAGTTCAACTAAGGTCAGCTCTTTTTTTTTCATCGCAAAAAAGGGGAGAGAGTGTCACGTATGTGATACGCGAGCTGGGATGGTAGTGAGTAAAACAAAGGCATTCTTCGTTCCGGCGAGATCTTTTCACAAAGTCTCAATCACCAACTTTCTCCTCCGAACGCACAAATATTTTTTGACGCCCTATATAGGGAGAAGTGGTCATCGTAATAAAATATGAGAAATCAGAGCTCGCAAGGAAAGATTTAAGTGTTCGTTCTTCCCGCGCTATTTGAGAGTGGAGTGGTAGAGAAATAGTCTGAAGAGGGTTCACTTAATCGTGAAATGCGGAGTAGTCATGTACATGTTATGTAGACGTAAATGTGACTACAAAGGAGTGGGGATGGATAAGTAGTGGAAGCATAATCTGAATGTAAACCAAGCATTATTGTAAAAATTTAAAAAAACTTAACAGTGTTGTGATTTTTTTTTTGTGGAAGTGCTTGGTTTTAATGAATCAAATTTTACATAATTGAGAAAGAGGTTGAACATTACTTAATTTGTGTAAAATGAGAACACTTTTTCAGTCGAGAACCGCACGACTGTACGGTCACAGGTTCGAATCCTGCCTCGGGCATGGATGTGTGTGATGTCCTTAAGTTAGTTAGGTTTAAGTAGTTCTAAGTTCTAGGGGACTGAGACCTCAGATGTTAAGTCCCATAATGCTCAGAGCCATTTGAACCATTTGAGAACACTTTGGATTCAGAGAGACAGCAAGAGAAAGATGGTGTAAGAAATCTCTAGGCGCCTCTGCTAGCAAATGCCTTGCCATTAAACGCGTCTGTCACCGCCAGTGTGTCACGCGTTCATGCCCAATGGCTAATGGGATCAGACTTCACAGGTTAGTAATATACCTCTAGTTCGTCCAGCCATAAACGCTGTGAAGCCCACTAGCAACAAGATTCCGAGAGAAAAGGCTCTTAAAAGTTCTACGCGTAGCTCGTATACCGGTCAATTTATACGCTCTGGCAGCACAGAGAAATGGCAGCGCCTGTAGTTGACTCGGTAGCCACGCGCTCGATCGAGGCTCGATTCTACCTTTGGGTAACTTTAACTTTTTTATTGTTTTAAAAATTATAACAACTTTTAAATAAAGTAAATGACCTAAACTATTATCAGCTAAATCATAAACAATTTTGTTTTATTTATGAAATGACTGTTACAGCTGGTTAACATGAAATATGGATAACAATTAATATTTTATTTTTACAGAGTTGAAGAATTTCAAATGTATTTTTATGAAGGTAAATTAAAGTTTTAAATACTATTGTCATTAAATTGTGATTACAAATTTGACGATATTATAAGCTGTGGAGAGCTTAAAAAAATTCGTTGTAAATTTAATGATCTGGTTTCTACGAGGAAGAATATATAGGTATGGCCCATTGTACACACAAATAGGCAGATGGTCAGGAAGTGTTAAGACCCTCAAGGAGTTAATCGACCAATGCTCCTTAGCTGCTTCAGTACGATGTATACAGTTGTACCCACCCTTATTCTTCTACCAATTCGAACTAACACGCCACTTAGTAACTAATTGTAATTCACATTTTATGCTAATTAGCTGTACCAGTCATTCCATAAAAAAGAAAATTCTTTATGATTTAACGATAATATTTTATGTCACTAACTTTATTTAAAAGTTGTTATAGTTTTTAAAACAACTGAAAAAGCATATAAATAGTTACCCAAAGGTAGGTTCGAGCCTGTATCACCCGCGTGGCAAGCGAGACCGCTACAGGCGCAGCCATATCGCCCTGCTGCCTGAGCATATCAGTTGACCGGTGTATGAGGTCCGAGTATTATTTCAGAGCCCTTTTTTCCGGAATCTTCTGGCTATTGCGCTTAATAACTTTTATGGGTGGACGCCCTTGAGGTAAACTATTAACCTGCAGTCTGATCCTGAAACAAATTTTCGAGAGCGTAAAGTCCCCTTGTAAGTGCCCTATGTGAAGTATTTTTGTTTGCTGACTATCGGACGTCACTTAGAGATGACATTTCTTTGGAACTGTTCATGCGCGTGCTTACCTGGGAACATAAGCTAAGATATATAGTGGCAAACAAAGCAGAATTCTCTCAGCATCGAAAATGACTTGGGCTGTCGTATAGTTCTACAGTTCCTGGCTAGCAGTTAGAAGGCATTGCTAGTTTATTTGTTCCAACCAGAAATGTAATTGATTCCATACGACAGCGTTCAGTCCTGATCAGGACGTCAGAATGGAAGCGTTGAAATTAACAGATCCTTCGTTAGATGAGCTGTTAGGAATGCACAGCTTTCGGAATTCTAAGACTATACAGACCAATTGGAGGAAGAGGACGAGGAGAAGGAGGAGATTATAGTGTTTAACGTCCTGTCGACAACGAGGTCATTAGAGACGGATCAGAAGCTCGGATCCCGGCATTTGCCTTAAGCGATTTAGGAAAAACACGGGATACCACAGACCTAGTGGCCATTCATGATGTCCGACATCGTTCTTCACTAGTTAGCCGTCAAATTCTAAAACTTGAAGCTATATGCCTCCACAGCGGCCAATGGCATTATCTACGAAGTCTGAGGTGGTTTCCATTCGTGACTTTCTGCATCGTTTGTTCTCTATGTTATCGATAAATTCTACCGCATTTACTCACCGTCGTACATAGCTTTGTTTATCACTTATAATATGTGCTCGTACTCGAGTTGGCGATAACGAGGACTCTTCACAGCTTTTCCTGAGTGTTATCAAAATCAGAATCGCGAGTATCGTCCAAGATGGTCTCGTACTTAGGAAATGAAAGTTGGGAACCTCTGCGGCAATCCTATATTGCTGCCTTGGGGAAGTCCTACATCTACATCTACATCTACATATATACTCCGCTAGCCACCACGCGGTGTGTGGCGGAGGGCACAACTCGCTCCAAAGTCATATTTCCCCCCTCTGTTCCACTCGCGGATCGCGCGAGGGAAAAACGACTGTCTGAACGCCTCAGTACGAGCTCTTATTTCCCTTATCTTTGAATGATGATCATTAAGCGATTTGAAAGTTGGTGGTAATAATATATGCTCTACATCCTCGGTGAAGATTGGATTTCGGAATTTAGTGAGCAGCCCCTTCTGTTTAGCGCGTCGTCTATCTGCAAGTGTGTCTCACTTCAAACGTTCTATGAGATTTGTAACGCTCTCGCGATGGCTAAATGTACCAGTCACGAATCTTACCGCCCTTCTTTGGACCTTCTCAATCTCTTGAATCAGACCCAACTGGTAACCGTCCGATACAGACGGACAATACTCTAAGACTGGACGAACTAACGTATTGTAAGCTATTTCCTTTGTTGAAGGACTGCATCGCTTCAGGATTCTACCAATAAACCGCAATCTAGAGTTCGCCTTACCCGTTACTTGTGTAATCTGATCATTCCATTTGAGATCATTTCGAATAGTCACACCCAGATACTTGACTGATGTTACCACTTCCAAAAACTGATCATTTATTTTGTACTCATACATTAATGGGGATTTTCGCCTTGTTATACGCAGTAGGTTACGATAACTAATATTGAGAGATAAATGCCAGTCATTACACCACACATTTATTTTCTGCAAATCCTCATTGATTTGTTCACAACTTTTGTGTGATGCTACTTTCCTGTAGACTACAGCATCATCGGCAAATTGTCTAAGGCCGCCGTCAATACCATCAACCAGATCGTTTATGTAAATCGTAAAAAGCAGCGTATTACGCTGCCCTGGGCACACCTGAAGTTACTCTTGTTTCTGTTGAAGTTACCCCGTCCAGGACGACATACTGCTCCCTGTCTGTTAGAAAACTTTCTATCCAACCGCATAAGTCATTGGATAGACCGTAAGCGCCCACTTTTTGTAGCAAGCGACAGTGCGGAACTGAGTCGAACGCCTTTCCAAAGTCGAGAAATATGGCATCAACCTGGGAGCCGGTATCTAGAGCCTGTTGTATATCATGCACAAAGAGTGCCAATTGTGTCTCGCATAACCGCTGTTTCCTACAACTGTGCTGGTTTCTGCAGATGAGCTTCTCAGTCTAGAAAGGTCATTATGTCTGAACACAAAATATGTTCCATAATTCTACAACAAATCGACGTCAGTGAAATCGGCTGGTAATTATGTGCATCCGATTTTCTACCCTTTTTATAGATTGCTATGACCTGGGCCTTCTTCCAGTCCCGTGGAACTTTCCGCTGTTCGAATGATCTCTGATAGATGACGGATAAGAATGGTGCTATATTTGTAGCATTGTCAACATAAAATCTTACGGGGATACCGTCTGGGCCAGATGCCTTTCTGGCGTCTAAGGATCTTAACCGTTTTACAATCCCAGATACACTAAACACTATGTCAGCCATCCTTTCGTTTGTTCGATAATTGAAAGGGGGAATGGTGCAGCAGTCCTCTATCGTAAACGAGTTTTTGAAAGCTAGGTCCGAACTTAGGT
The DNA here is from genome assembly GCF_023864275.1 of Schistocerca cancellata. Lineage (NCBI taxonomy): Eukaryota > Metazoa > Arthropoda > Insecta > Orthoptera > Acrididae > Schistocerca > Schistocerca cancellata. Next base: position 595,267,412 of record NC_064629.1, read on the forward strand.
AGTTTGTTGTTGTCTTCCGCCGACCTTTTAGGACGTATCATGAGTGTATATCTGTGTCGTGTGGACGGCTGTAATGAGTGCTTGTACATTGTAGTATTGTTTCGTTTTGTTGTGACGAATGGAACGGAGAGGGTGACGTATTGTGCCAACACATATCCTAATTAGTTAGTTTCATGTTCCAAGTACCATTTGCAAGAAAAATCTTATGATGTGGAACGAGTCACTTTACATTCACATCACAAATTGATTTGTAACTCTCGCTACATGCTGAACATTTATAATTTTTTTCAGATAAACAGATGTTAGTCAGTAAGTACTATCCAACACCTTTCACACACTATAATAATAAAAATTCTTCTACGGAACAGAAGGAGTTGTCAAGGAGAAACTTTTTCAGTTTTTTTTCAAATTTTATTTCGCTGTCTGTCAGACGTATTATTGTTACGGCGTATATTCAAGCGCCGGCACGCCAGTCGGGAACGATAGAGAAGAGAGGGCTGTGAGAAGACATCAGCCAATCGCACGCTGACTGACCCCTCTCCAAGACGACAACGTGACAGCAGCGGCCGGCCCCTATGTGAGGAGGACATAAGCACCGCGACCGACTGGCGATGGCCCAGTTGAATAGAAGCTTCAAGATTAGGCACTTGTATAGCAGCATTAAATCTAGTCACCTCGCTTGTGATCTATATGTAGCACAGACTTGGGATTATTTTGTATGTCACCCTTTGCTTGCGACACATCTGTGTAATTGCAAAAGTTAAGTACTGTAATTTACTTTTTTGTAATAAAATTCATTAGTAGGAGTCCGCAGTTCGTGGTCGTGCGCTAGCGTTCTCGCTTCCCGCGCCCGGGTTCCCGGGTTCGATTCCCGGCGGGGTCAGGGATTTTCTCTGCCTCGTGATGACTGGGTGTTGTGTGATGTCCTTAGGTTAGTTAGGTTTAAGTAGTTCTAAGTTCTAGGGGACTGATGACCATAGATGTTAAGTCCCATATTGCTCAGAGCCCTTTGAACCAACCATTAGTACGATTTGTTTGAAAGTTTGTCTAGCGATCCGAGTGTACAGGCTTCCTAGATATCACAATTATATCACAGGATAAGTGGTCAATAATTTTAGTTGTAGCATTGTGTACTCTTTTTTGTGCTAAAGACAACTTTAACGCGGAGTAAGGAATGTCATTTTGTCTTCTGGTACTACTGTTTCTTTTGAAGTTCAGTGGAACAGCACCAAAAGGGTCACTTTGCCCACTGTCCAAAGTGTCATGTGCCATTACTCCAGGAGACATTGAAGAAAGGAGTGGAATAAAACCCAGGAAATTTGTGTGAAGTATTCAGGAACCACCAAAATCACTCCCCTTGCTGACTAAATAGTGGCAGTAAGAATTTCTACCGCTACCAGGATTCGAAGTGTCTTCCTCCGAGTTGAGCACCATTGCGTAAGAAGGCGTAAGCGACTTTGGCTACTGAGGTGGGTGGCCACAAATCTCGCATGTCGAAACGTGTGTGTGTGTGTGTGTGTGTGTGTGTGTGTGTGTGTGTGTGTGTGCGCGCGCGCGCGTGCAGTTAAAAATTGGGCTATGTGTCTGGCGGCTATCCAGTGCCTCTCCCGGGCGCGCCGAGCTGTAAACGAGCTGGGCAGAGTAAACATCGTTGTGTCTGCTCATCACCCGGAAACGGCCAGCGCTAAGGAAAATTCTGATTACTTCACTGTCTAGTTCCAGATCGACTGCGACTCGTCGATGCCTTTAGTAAGTTTGAACACTTGCGAAGAACATTATTGGTGAGGACGCATCAGACTACACTATCATAGCTATCTACATTTACGTCTATACTCCGCAAGCCAACTTACGGTGTGTGCTGGAGGGTACTTCTGGCAACACTATCTTTCCCGCTTTCTCTTTTCCATTTGAGAAAGGCGCTCGGGAAGAATGATTATCAGTGAACACCCATATTAGCTCCTGTTTCTCTGATTTTCTCCTTCTGGTTATTTAACGTGAAGTATGTGGCATGAGGTATACATTGTTCGACTCATCCCAAAACTTACTATCTCTGAAATTCAAAAGTAAACTTCTCCCTGATACAAAACTCTTCTCTCGTATTGTCTGCCACTGGAGTTTGTTGAGCATTTCTATAATGCTATCCCAGCGGCTAAACGATCCTGTGACGAAACGCGCCGCTCCTCGTTGGATCGTGTCTTCCCTTAAGTTACATTAACCTGGCAAGGGACCCAGACTGATGAGCAACATCCAAAAATTCGTTGAACAAGTGTTATATACGTCACTTCTTCCGCGGAAGAATTAAATTAAGATTCTACCAATGAATCTCATCCAGTCATGTACGTTTCCTACTATTCGTTTTACGTGGTCATTCCACTTATGTCGCTCTGGATGGCAACTTCTACATATTTCATTATGGGTACCGTTTACAGCAATTTTTCGCAAATTGTATACTAGCGGATTTCTTCTCCTATTTATGCGTGAAGCGTTACGTTTAAATACGTTCATTCCCTGCAGCAACCATTGATCTCTGCAGGTATTGCCGCAGTCTCACACACAAACTCATCTTCTGAGGAAAGCTTCGTGGAGCTTCCGACTTTATCCACTACATCATTTATGAATAGGTCTATCGCAAAAAGTAACTGTCCTATCATAAATCATTGAGGTACTCCTGAAATTACTTTTACAGCTAATGATTTCGTTCCTTTATAAGCGACGTATCTGGTTATATGTACAAGGAAGCCCTGAATCCATTCACAAATCTGATTTGCTTCTTGGTAAGTATGTATTTTGTCTATTAAACAACAATGTGCCTTCGTGAAGTCGAGGGGCACGGCATCAACCTGAGCACCGATGTCTAAAGCGCTGAGGAAGTCGTGGAGGAACAGAGCGAGCTTTTTTCGCAATGCGGAATCCAGGTTGATTTTTCTAAATGAAATTTTCGTTCTCCAAAAACGTCACAACACGTGAGCACAAAATATGTTCCATAATTCGACAACAATTTTATGTCAGAGATATAGGCCTATAATTATGTACATGCGTCCTACGAGCCTCTTTGGAAACGGGAATGACCTGCCCGTTTCTCCGGACGCTAGCTACCATTCGTTGTTCCAGCGACCTACAATAAACTACCACCAGAAGGGGTGGTCCCTTCACATAAGCTTTGTGGAATCTCACAAGGACGGCCGAGGTGGCCGAGCGGTTCTAGGCGCTACAGTCTGGAACCGCGCGACCGCAACGGTCGCAGGTTCGAATCCTGCCTCGGGCATGGATGTGTGTGATGTCCTTAGATTAGTCAGGTTTAAGTATTTCTAAGTTCTAGGGGACTGATGACCTCAGAAGTTAAGTCTCATAGTGCTCAGAGTGAGGGGCGCTTGGAAAGTCCGTGCAAAGTCCGAGAGATGGCACCACCGGTGCGTATCGAGGTCATGTTTAGTTAGTAGCATCTTTGGAAAGAACGAACACCAAGTTTCGGCCATATTGGTCTATTTCTTTGTGTTTGGCAGTCTTGTGAATCAAGGAAGTAGAGTGATTGTCAAAAAATGGACGAAAAAGAATTTCGTGTGGTGATTAAACATTACTTTATGAAAGGCAAAACGCCTCAGGAGACTAAAGAGAAGCTTGATAAACATTACGGTGACTCTACACCTTCGACTAGAAGAGTTTATAAGTGGTTTCAAAATTTCGGAGTGGCCATATGGGCACAATTGATAGTGAAGGTTCTGGACGCCCTGTGGAGGTTACGACTCCAGAAATCATTGATAAAATCCATGATATGGTGATGGATGACAGAAGAGTTAAGGTGCGTGAGATTGCTAGTGCTGTGGGCATCTCGAATGAACGGGTACATAATATTTTGCATAAATATTTGGACATGAGAAAGCTATCCAGAAGATGGGTTCCGCGATTGCTCACGCTTGACCAAAAACGGAATCGTGTGAATTGTTGCAAGGATGGTTTGCAGCTGTTCAGGAAGAATCCGCAGGACTTTGTGCATGAAACATGGATGCATTACTATACTCCTGAGACCAAAAATTCTAAACAATGGGTCACCAAGGAAGAATCTGCACCAAAAAAGGCAAGACCATTCCTTCGGCCGGAAAGGTTATGGCGACTGTCTTTTGGGATTCGCAAGGGATAATCCTCATCGACTATCTGGAAAAGGGTAAAACTGTTACAGGCGAATATTATTCATCGTTATTGGACCGTCTGAAAACCGAGCTGCAAGGAAAACGCCGGCAATTGTACCGCAAAAAGTCCTTTTCCATCACGATAATGCACCAGCACACACCTCAGCAGTTGTGGTCGCAAAATTAATGCAAATAGGTTCCCCCCTCCCCCTATTCACCAGACTTGGCTCCCTCGGACTGCTACTTGTTCCTCACTTTGAAGAAATGGATGGCGGGACAAAGATTTTATTCAAACGAGGAGGTGATTGCAGCAACTAATTGCTACTTTGCAGACTTGGACAATTCCTATTATTTGGAAGGGATCAACAAATTAGAACAGCGTTGGACGAAGTGTATAAGTTTAAAAGGAGACTATGTCGAAAAATAAAAAAGGTTTACCCCAAACACGCAAGTAGTTTTTATTTTTGCACGGACTTTTCAAACGCCCCTCGTATTTAGGTACTCTACATTTTATTTCCTGCCACACTTGCTAAGCAAAATTTTTCTTCTACCTTTCTTAACATTACCTCTAACAATGTAGCCATTGACGCTATCACATACTTATGATTAGTGTTAGCCCCCTCTACGCTAACTGATTCGAAAATTTCAGGTCTGTTTGTTGCTAGTAGTCTACGACGTTACCTTCACGAATTTGCTCGAAGTTATTTTCATACAAAACATTCTGAATAATCTCACATGAATCTCTGTCTATGGCAATAGCTTTGATCGCACGACTCTCCCATTCTATAACTGGCAAACATAAGTGATCAGGAAACTTATATACGAGATTCTCTACGATCCTTCTGAATTATTCTGTCACTACAGGTGGTCTATAACAGAATCCGTGCACCATGTTTGACCCACCTTCGAATCTTAATGTCATCCAGATTATTTCACACTCGGAATGCGTAGTAACTTCACTATATGTTATCGAACTCTTTACGTCAATAAATGTGAGGGGTTTAATGCAACACATTTCGTTCTCGGCTACTTCCCGTTGAAAAAAATGTGCTATTTATTGTGGAAGATCATGGATAATTCCCGTTTCAGTCCCTATGGTTTCATGAAGTTCCGATAGGTGGCAGCGCTATAGCCCTATAGTTAGTCTCCAAAACGCCGTCTGTAACGAAGGCACATTCCAAGAAGAGAGCTGTCACTGATTTTCTTTGAGCGAAAAACCGCAGCATCACAGAAGTTCATAAGCGCTTGCAGAATGTCTACGAAGACCTGGCAGTGAACAAGAGCACGGTGAGTCGTCGGGTGAGGCGTCTGACATCATTGCAACAAGATCATGTAAACCAGCTCGATCTCCCGCGTGAACAAACGAATTCGGTGTGTTCGACACCACAAAACTGCAAATGAACTTCTCCTACTCAATGACAATGCAGTGCCTCGCACAAGTCCGCGCACCCGAGAGGAGTTCACAAAACTTCATTGGACTGTTCTTCCTCATACACCCTACAGCTCGGATGTCGCATCCTCCGACTTCCATCTGTCTGGCGCAATGAAGGATGCACTCCGCGGGAAGCAGTAAGTGGATGATGGGGAGGTTATTGATGGAGCCCGACGTTGACCTAGACGTCACCAGTAGAGTGGTACCGTGCAGGCATGCAGATCCTCCCAGTAAGGTGGCTTAAGGCCGTCACATTGGACGGAGATTATCTTCAAAAATAGGGTTTTGTAGCCAAAAGAGTTGAGAATAATACAGAGTATTGCTATCTTGAATACAACCAACCTACTTTCAGAAAATATGTGTTGAATTACTTACTGAATGCCCGTCGTATACCGCCGCCATTCCGTCTAAACTGTCCTTTTAAAATACGGGATGGTCAGAAACAGTCCAAAAAGCTCGTATGGGTGTTGCGGGTTAGGTTGCAATGAGAAATAATTGTTTGAAAAAAAAATTCGCTACTTTGCGCCATTTCCAATTTAATTAGCATAGAAGTTGCCAGTTAGATCGTTGCGTGCACAAATTCGAGCAGCGTGCCAGAGACAGTGTTGCCAAACGTGTTCTTCGTTTGATTTCCTCAAACCGAACAAGAGAGCGATACAAATACCACTTCATTCACTGCTGTGAGAAGTGTACGTCGAGCCTACTTCCGTCGTTATCCTGTCGCACCTCTTTCCGTGCAAATTAGCAGCTAAACGAACACTTCCGTCAAAAATCAATTGCGGGAACCAAATTTCCGAAGACGATCGAATGACTAGCACATAAAATTCTGCTACATAAGCTGATACCGTTTATGTCTTGTCCTCATAGCGAAGATAGTCGTGCATGAGACTGCAGAGTTGTTGGCTCTGCTTCGATCTTTACTACCTCCCCATTTCCAATTCTATCACTCTTTTGTTCGGTTTGAGGCAACCAAACGAAGTACACGTTTGGTAACACCGTACCTAGCAGGCTGCTTGAATTTTTGCGCGCAACGACCCGTTTGGATGATTTCAATGCAAATTAAATAGGAAACGGCGCAACGTATCCAATATTTTTCTTAACAGTTATTTTTTCAGAATGACATACCTGTAACACCCTTACAAGCTTTTAGACTGTTTCTGACCACCCTGTATATACCAGAAAGAATTTAGGATTTCTTTGCTATTCACTTCCCGTTTCAACCAACTTCGCGCTCATAATAATATCTGGATATTGTTACCTTTAATAAAAAATGCTAATTCTGGGACCTCACCGTTGATGCTCCTGCAGTTTACTGTTACATCAAACATTACTACATTCCTGGAAATGGAAAAAAGAACACATTGACACCGGTGTGTCAGACCCACCATACTTGCTCCGGACACTGCGAGAGGGCTGTACAAGCAATGATCACACGCACGGCACAGCGGACACACCAGGAACCGCGGTGTTGGCCGTCGAATGGCGCTAGCTGCGCAGCATTTGTGCACCGCCGCCGTCAGTGTCAGCCAGTTTGCCGTGGCATACGGAGCTCCATCGCAGTCTTTAACACTGGTAGCATGCCGCGACAGCGTGGACGTGAACCGTATGTGCAGTTGACGGACTTTGAGCGAGGGCGTATAGTGGGCATGCGGGAGGCCGGGTGGACGTACCGCCGAATTGCTCAACACGTGGGGCGTGAGGTCTCCACAGTACATCGATGTTGTCGCCAGTGGTCGGCGGAAGGTGCACGTGCCCGTCGACCTGGGACCGGACCGCAGCGACGCACGGATGCACGCCAAGACCGTAGGATCCTACGCAGTGCCGTAGGGGACCGCACCGCCACTTCCCAGCAAATTAGGGACACTGTTGCTCCTGGGGTATCGGCGAAGACCATTCGCAACCGTCTCCATGAAGCTGGGCTACGGTCCCGCACACCGTTAGGCCGTCTTCCGCTCACGCCCCAACATCGTGCAGCCCGCCTCCAGTGGTGTCGCGACAGGCGTGAATGGAGGGACGAATGGAGACGTGTCGTCTTCAGCGATGAGAGTCGCTTCTGCCTTGGTGCCAATGATGGTCGTATGCGTGTTTGGCGCCGTGCAGGTGAGCGCCACAATCAGGACTGCATACGACCGAGGCACACAGGGCCAACACCCGGCATCATGGTGTGGGGAGCGATCTCCTACACTGGCCGTACACCACTGGTGATCGTCGAGGGGACACTGAATAGTGCACGGTACATCCAAACCGTCATCGAACCCATCGTTCTACCATTCCTAGACTGGCAAGGGAACTTGCTGTTCCAACAGGACAATGCACGTCCGCATGTATCCCGTGCCACCCAACGTGCTCTAGAAGGTGTAAGTCAACTACCCTGGCCAGCAAGATCTCCGGATCTGTCCCCCATTGAGCATGTTTGGGAGTGGATGAAGCGTCGTCTCACGCGGTCTGCACGTCCAGCACGAACGCTGGTCCAACTGAGGCGCCAGGTGGAAATGGCATGGCAAGCCGTTCCACAGGACTACATCCAGCATCTCTACGATCGTCTCCATGGGAGAATAGCAGCCTGCATTGCTGCGAAAGGTGGATATACACTGTACTAGTGCCGACATTGTGCATGCTCTGTTGCCTGTGTCTATGTGCCTGTGGGTCTGTCAGTGTGATCATGTGATGTATCTGACCCCAGGAATGTGTCAATAAAGTTTCCCCTTCCTGGGACAATGAATTCACGGTGTTCTTATTTCAATTTCCAGGAGTGTATTACCAATCTGTGGAAAGTCCTCTGAGATTAATGTGGCTGATCTATTTTCGATTTCGGCGGGCAATTCATCACTGATCCCAAGGGAAGTGCTCCTATAACTCAAAAAAAAAAAAAAAAGAAAGAAAAACCAAGTGCATGCCTCGTGTATTCTGATAAGCGAGTAGCGGCCTCCTACGTGTCGTACAGGCCTAATTTATTTTTATTTTTATTTATTTATTTTTTGTGAGGGGTGGGGTGGGGCTGCAATTCTTCAGCCCATAGAGGAAGTCGAGAAATTCGCATCCGGTATCATCGCAAAGTCGGTTAGCCTCTAGTTTACACCTTCCACTAGGTTCTATAGCTGAGTACCGTGATATTGTCTAATGACGATTGGGGCTGTATACTAGAATATTACTGACTTCTCAACATTGCTGGTACTAGCTTTTTCCATTACGCTGAACTCTTACGGGTTGGTTGTCTTCTTCGCTTTCGGTTACAAAATTGAGAGTAGTGCAGACGTGGCTTCGGATTCCTTTACAATCCACTATCTCAATCGAATTTGCTTAACTATCTTCTCTAGATCATTGATGTGTCAAATACGGTACCACGTTGAAATAGCAGTATCACGGTTATGTTTGAAGGCAGGAGGGGTTCAAAATCTCGTCAACGACGAGGTCATTGGAGACGGTGAATAAGATCGATTTGGGGAAATAAGTCGACGAGTCTTTTCAAAGGAATCACACTGACAGTTGCCTTAAGCGATTTAGGGAAACCAAAGTAAACCTAAATCTTGATACCCAGTTGATCAATTTAACTGCTGTCCTCTCGAATGCGAGTCTATAATTATACCACAGCGCCAGTTGTACTGTCTGTCGTACTCGTCCCGTTTTCAATTCGGGATATTGTTAAAGCATAACTGAATAACTCAATCTTTGATTGATCCGTTAACAGAGTTACAAGATTGATTTCATTACTTGCGTACAAGCGACTTCAGCACAATAACTAGAGTGGCAGCTAGAACTAACAACTGTAAACAACAAATGTGCGTTGGCCCAGTCAGTTGCGATCAGGTAGTATTAATTAGTGGACGTGCGACCGTACAGATCACAATGGAACAGTGAACTGAACGTCTCTAAATCACGTGTTCAGGACTTTCTCCAAAATGTTTTGAAGATGAGAAAAAAAGTATGTGCAAAGCTTTCCCGCACACCACGTGGATGCCTGCCGTGACTTGACTGAAATGTAATACGTGGGCAATTCTTTTCTGGTAAAAAAAAAAAAAACATACCGGGTGACGAATCTACGACAAAAGGACACAGTACAGAACGGTTCTGATGAGTGGCCAAGACCGAAGAAGGTGCGAAGGTGACGCGCGAGTTGAACAACATCCCAAAGAAGGGCTCTTCTGACAGTTCCACATGGTTGTATGAACGTTCCGTGCGTTGTACTTAAGGGAGAGGGGATACTATGTAGAACACCTGAAGCTTTAAAACCAACATCTTAAGCTTTCTCAATTTTTTATTCATCCGGACTCGATGCTTTGTGGTCAGATGGTGTGTACTCAACCTGGGAGATCTACTTTTGAAACAATTAGCAGGTCAGAATTTCTTCAAGACCGATCTCGACAACGCTCATTTACAGCTTCTCTGGACAAAAGATCACAGAAAATAATCATGGTTAACATCCTTCTACGCTGTATATATACTAACGCCAGCTATTCATATTTGCAAGCGCGCCAACGACTTTGAGTGCAACCTTCAACACTTGATTCAGCAAGTCTCAGAATGTGCCAACTTTCGTGTCGATGTTATTATAACAGGAGCCATCAGAGATGAACACATTGCTAACCTTAAGACGTTATTTCTCAGTCCTGAGCGACCTGGTCTGAAATATAATTTTAAAAAGTGTAAATTTTTCCTATTCTGTATCGAATGCATGTGGAACGTACTTAGCTAAGACGGCAGAAATGTCAAAAATAACAGCATGTGGTAGCAATCGGTGATCTACTTATTCTATAACTCTAAAGGAAGTGCAACCGTTATTAGGCAAAATAAATTATACTCAAATATTCATACCCACTGGCGTACAAATGCTATTTCCTCTAAATCAGTTAAGAGGAAAGTACCAGAGAATTTGATAAACTTTCAACTTATTAAACTACATATTCAAATTCACACCTTGTCTCACAATTTATTTTTCAGAGAAGATTTAAGTCCTTGCAACAAACCTTTCATAACAGTGTGTAGTGGCCATCTTGTGATACAGATATACAAACGGCCCAGAACACTCCATCACATACACGTAAAAAAATTTTGAATCAGAAGAAAACAGCCCAATGACTACAGGAGAAGTTTCGTATTTAAGCACCTGCTACTAGAAAATCAATTTCCACCTTATTAACTGAGACACTGATACAGGCGTGCTATGACGTCTACCTGTGGGATACCAATCTGGACTCTGATGCCAAGAGAGTTATGTACTTCCAAATGAAAAGAGACACGTTGCACAAGTTTGATGAGTTCCTCCTTATGGCCCAGAACGTGGCACAAGATACTCCTAAGTCGTCACCTCCTAGGATAGTTAGCTCACTCATCAAGGAGATCAGTAGTGACACAATAGATGGATTATCCACTCCCACCGCCATTAGTACCGTCATAATGGAAAAGCGTCTGCTTGCCCGCACAGAAGCTAATATCATCATACAACACCAGAGTAACTCGACAAATCAGAAAGCCTACCTACAAAGTTTCGAGAACGAGCTTTAAATTGTAACTCTAGGAATATACTAAAACTCTCTAGGTATCGCCCTCGTATGGATCTTGAGGACAAAGTTCTATTTATTACAGAGCGCACAGAGGCATTTATAAGTTCTTCCCACATTCCGTACATGGAGTAGTGGAATTGGAAGAAGCCCCAATAACACCTACAGTCGGAAGTGCCCTCTGCGATGCACTTTACAATGGTTTACAGAGCATAGTTGTTGATGCAGATCGACATCAAAACCTACTTTAGGCCAGATGTAAATCAAATATTTCTTTCTGCTAGCTGAGCTATACCCAGAGTGTTCACCTTCATCCCCTGAAATACAGCCGGTGATGAGCCAGTTCCCAAACGACATAATACCTGCAATCGTCGTCACACAGTCACCACAACTGAGATGATAACGCCTCGGTGGTCCATTTAAAGGGGGGACCGACCTGGTATCCCCATCAGAGGATGGATTAATCAGCCCGTCAGAACATGCTTTTAAACAACGTGCAGGAACGTGGTAAGCGAGAGCCTTTCACATTCTTCCCAGGCCCTGCGACATGTAGATGACACGAGCAAATTCCATGCTCAATATTGGCGGGTAAAGCTGAGTAACTCATGGTCCTTGTGTGCCATCCATTTACATTATCTGATCAAAAGAATCCGGTCACTTATTAGTGGACACTAATATGCAGTGTGGCCACCCATCACCTTTATTACAGGTACAACTCTGGTGAGATCGCTTTCAGTTAGGTGTCTGAATGTCTGTGGAGGAATGGGAGTTGAAACCAGAGGGGGTAACCTCGGGCATGGCTGTGTGTGATGTCCTTAGGTTAGTTAGGTTTAAGTAGTTCTAAGTTCTAGGGGACTGATGAACTAAGATGTTGAGTCCCATAGTGCTCATAGCCCAGCCAGAGGGGGTAATGATGTCGGATACGTGGGTCTGGAGCCGAGTCGACGTTCTAATTCATGTCAAAGTGTTCCACTGGGATCGGGTCGAGACTCAGGTCAGGCCAGTCGATTCAGGAATCCTATTGTCCAAAAACAATTGCCTCGGAGAGGCTGCCTTATAACATGATGCATTGTCATACTGATGCAATCAGTCATCACCTCTGAACTGTTCCTATAATATATGCAGTACACAGTGCTGTAAACTGTGTTCACATCCTATCGCACTTAGCGTTTTCTTAAGCGCAATAAGTGGACCATACCCTAACCATGTAAAACACGCTCATACCATAACACCGCCGGTCGGAGTGGCCGAGCGGTTCTAGGCGCTACAGTCAGGAACCGCGCGACCGCTACGGTCGCAGGTTCGAATCCTGCCTCGGGCATGGATGTGTGGGATGTTCTTAGGTTAGTTAGGTTCTAAGTTCTAGGGGAATGATGACCTCAGAAGCTATGTCCCAAAGTGCTCAGAGCCATTTGAACCATTTGAACACTGGGCAGCACAATTAAACATTTTCAAAACCCGTTACTGTCGCCCTCTGAGACTCAGAAGTTTGAAATTTGGGTCAAAGATGCCTACATCCTTCCTCTGTAGTGGTGCAAGAGAGTGGCGCCTTGTGACGTCACCCTAGAGCTCGGCGACAAACAGCAAGGTGTCGACACATATGAAAAAAAGGACAGAACTCAGAAGTTCACGTGAGGTGTCAGGTGGGTTGATGATGTCACATTGGACCAAATGTAACTACAATTCTGCCCAGCGCCATAGTGGACGCTTCATAGGTCAGGAAGGTCGTCACACCGCCTCTTACCAACATTACACCCCTTCGTTGGTGCTAGAGATCAGAACCACGACGCCCAGCGTAGGAATCAAACTATTTTGTTCTGGCCGCGGAGAACATATTAGACACACCGCTGTGCAGAACCGACACGAAAAGGACTCATCAGGTGGCATAAAGGGCGTCAATGAAACCACTCCTTTCTTGGAGCGTTGATTCCGACACATTTTGCGGCCAGAAACCTTGACAGTACGATAAGCAACAGGACGACGTTCTTGACAGGTTCAACACTGATGACAACCCCAGACCATTCAACTCTTCTCTAAGGACATAGTGTTTCTTCAACACCATTCAGCGAGATCTGACCCATTTGGACAATAGTGCGACCCCAATTTTGGCTCATTTATACAGGGTGGATCCATTGGGGACCGTTGAAACCCATTCGACGACATTTGAAAGTGATCCGAAGCAGCAAAGGGTCTTTATGCTTTTACAGCCCTCCAGTTTACCGCCCTCCTCTGGCGTGATTACGGGGGATGCAACACTGTCACGGCGGGAATAAAACTGCAAAGGGTCCCTCCACTGTCCCTCAGTTCGGCAACGGCCTAGGTGCCACCCACGCACCTTTGTTGAGCTTGCTAAAAACGTCCCTGTCAGAGACTTCGACACCCATTCAGCTGTGTGACGCTCTGTTGCTTTTCTATTGCCTAGTGCCTACTTGTGGGCATGTGATATCTAACGGGTATCTAAGGCGTTGGCTGCTGTCGGGGGGGGGGGGGGGGGGGGGAGGGTAGAGCACCAGCAAAGCACTACTCAGCTGAATAGGTGTCGAAATCTCTGAAGAGTTACTTTTTTATACTTCTCAACAAGGCAGTATCAGTTTTATTACACGCTGAAACAGGTCTCACAATTACTCTAGTTGGACCGATTGCAGTCTGCGTTAAAACGTTCGTAGACTAATTCGAGTCCTGAGTTTGTACAGACGTGCATGCTGCGAGTATCTGTTATAGGAAATTAGGATTATTAACCAGAACATAGCAGTACACTGTTTTGCTGCTGAATTTGTTGCCAACATCCATTGCAGTCTGCGAGTAATAGAGGTATTCACAAATACAGCAACAGAAGGAAAACTGACCAGTGCATCCCTATCGCGAATTTATATTTGGCACACAATGGAGTAATATACACAGCTATAAATTCCTTTGGCAATCTGCCCATGGAAATAATACATCTGGTAGGCTACACAACTGTTTTCAAATGAAGATTAAAACGACTTTTCCTTAACACCTCCTTCTACAAGATGAACAAAAAAACCTCCTACAAAATGTCGAAGATTATTCAGGGATATTCTCGGAGTGCACTCACAAGTCCGTTTTCTATCTGCTCGAAGGCCTTCAGAACTGTCTGACACGAATGCCTTTCCTTCCCACCACCCTTAATTGTATGACTCTTCCATTCTATAGCTGGCAAATTGTACTTCAGCAGAATGTCTGTAGTAGACAGAGAGATCGGCACAGGAGGCAGTGTAAGTGGCAAATAAAAACAAACACCAGGCTCTTCTGTAAAAATGTGTTCAACGTGACACAGTGTTGGGCTGTATTAGTACGCTACGTACATGGCCTGCTTCGAGTCAGTCTCAACAGAGAAACAACAGCTAAAGAAACTCTTGTTTCTCACGTCTTCCTTGACCGACCTGCCCATGTCATCTGCCAGCTTACGCCGAGATATCTCTGCAACCGACGTGCTACAATGTTATTTAGTCGCTTCAGGAGTATCGATTATTCTTCGTGTTTTGTTTTGTTTTTGTCTCTATTAACACATACCATTAATCCAAATATCACACTACAGAAAATTGGGACCAGGTTATTGAATGGGCACACGTAAATTAACACTTAAAGAAGACCGGCCGCTGTGGCCGAGCGGTTCTAGGCTCTTCAGACCGGAACCGCGCTGCTGCTACGGTCGCAGGTTCGAATCCTGCCTCGGGCATGGATGTGTGTGATGTCCTTAGGTTAGTTGTTCTAAGTCTAGGGGACTGATGACCTCAGATGTTAAGTCCCATAGTTCTTAGAGCCATTTGAACCATTTGAACTTAAAGAAGCTTTTAGTTTGTAACGAAAACCAAATCAACGGCTATCTGCTGTTACTGTAAAGTCCGATCCACGAACGATTGCGGTTCGCGTAGTTCGAGACACTATCAGGTACCGCATTGTTGCCAGTTCCAAGAGACGGTTGCGGTAAGTGCATACACGTGCTCTGCACTTGAAGAAAGCATGTATACTGTAGATTATGTCTCTAGCTTGCGTGTGCAGAATTTGTCGCTTACCATCGACATCAGGCATGACAACTCGCAACAAATGGAACAAAAATTCGCTAAATAACTCGACAAGATCTCGTTTAATGCTCGCACTGGCTACAGCATTCACAGCAGGGCGCTGAGAAGACTACTGAAAGCTCATTGGCTGTCGGAGAAAGCGTGACGTAGATGCGCAGAGCAAGCCTAAACTCGACAGCCATCGTTCGTGACTCCAACATGGTGTCGCTTGAAACACGTTAATAACAGTGTTTGCTTTGGCTGGCTCCATATGTATATTTCAAAACGAAATTTCAATAATCTCCCGAAACACGAGACAAAATGAGCATGATGGTCCTTAGGAGAGACATTTGGTACATTCAGGGTGTCCCATTTATCTTGACCGTCCCAAATAACTTTGTCCAGAAGCAAGACAAAAAATGTGTGAACCGGGTATTATTTAGCAGTCAGTGGGACATTCACCAGCATGACTTAATTTCTTGCAACTTAGTTACGAAGATATGAAAAGTAGTACGTCTTTTTATTAAAAAAAATAGAACCCTATATTTCGTATTCGGTAACCCACTTCCTCTACTGAAGAATTGTTCAAAAACTTATCACAGTGTACTATTTATATGAACAAGACGTTAGTAATAACATAATACAAAATTGACTTTGATTCCTCCTGTACTAACACAGTGTAGGTATTTGGTGTAATGTTGAATCAAAACCGGCGAGCGTTTTCCTTCTGTTTACTGTCAACTACAAGTGACCGCGTTACATTACCACAGTTACCAGTGATGGGCGCTACCATCGAGCGAGGTGGCGCAATGGCTAGCAAGCGGGACTCGCATTTCCGAGGACGACCGTTCAAACCTGGGTCCGGCCATCCCGTTTACGTTTTCCGTTATTTCTCTAAATCGCTTTAGGCAAATGCCTGGATGGTTCCTTTGCCAGCGCACGGCCGATTTCCTTCCAAATCTTCTCTAATCCGAGTTTATGTTCCGTCTCTAATGAACTCGTTGTCGACAGAATGTTAAACACTACTCACCTCCTCCTCCTCCTGTGTGTTACTAAAGGACAGTCAATTTCGTGTTACGTTTTTAATAACGTGATGCTTGCGTGAGTAGTACACTATAATACGTTTTTGAATAGTTTTTGAGGGGAGTAAATGGACTACCAACCAAAAAATATAGGGTGCTATTTAAAAAAAGACGCACTGCTGTTCACATCTTTGTAACGAACCGAGTCACATGAAAGGCAATCATTGGTTAACGTCGGGCCTGGTGTTTCAGTGGGGAAAAAATGTGGTCGGGGAAATTTTCAGTCTGCCTTTAATCTAGTTTTCACCTGTCAACGATGCAACGAGTCATGAGGAACAACACGTGTTTCGCATTCCACGTTAAACTGTACGTCCCCTTTTCCCGGTTGAATAACTCGGGTACATTAGGGACACGCAAGTCGCCGAAGTAGCTTCCAATTGAAAGACTTCCACGCGGCCTTTGAGCCACACGTAATTATTAATTGTTATACTGGTTAGTGTCCCCATACTAGCTAAACAATATTTGCTTCATTATTAATTAGTTTCGTGTGGTTCAATGGCCGGGTGCACGTCTTTCGATTGGACGCCAATTCGGCGACTTGCGTGTCCCTAATCTACTGCAATTACCCAACCGGGGAAAGGGGACATACAGTTTAACGTGGAGTCCGAACCTGCTCCCCACATCGTTGAGAGGTGAAGGCTAGATTAAAAGTAGGCTGGAAATTTCATCGATGCGACCGGGATCCGATCGAACAACCTCTCGGCTCACATGCAGGTACTTTACCACTAGACCACCAAGTCCTGCTGGCATCTGCTTGCTGCGTTTTTTTTTTATTTTACTTTGTAAAAAAGTTATTTGGACTGCTCAAAATAAATTGCACACCCTGTATACTGAAAAGGAGTATACATTAGAAAGTAATCTTTCTATAATGGGATGAGTACATGTAAAAAGATTTGGATTTTAATTGGGGCAGTGCTTTTATATTAATCTGAATGTGGCCTGATAGAGGAGCGGGTTTGGGATGTGATCTTGGATGTAAGCGAGGAAAGAGCCGACGACTGCGAGACGATTTCGGGTCACTTAGGATAGCAGCTCTTCGCTTCTGTCTGAAGCCGATAGCGAGTGGTCTGGTTTTCCCAGATCCGTGTAAAGCGGTCACCAGCGAGTTCCATATCTTGTGGTCAAAGCCTTTCCAGCGACATTAGGTGTTCACAGACTACCATTATGAGGGCAATAATAATGCGAGAATTCCTGCCAGGGCGCAACATTTTCGAGAGAAGTGATGTTAGCGGGGAAAAGACGATACCTGCGTTTGAGTCAAGAGTCTGTCTTTTTGTACGCTAAGCATGATTGAATAAAAAACCTAAAAGTTACAAAAATTTCAGTAGCTACTTGGAAGTTGTGAGATCTAGAGAGTGGTTCGGCAGCCCCCATGGGTTTAAGAGATGAGTCGTGGGCTTCAAGGGGCGGGGTGACAGCAGTGTTAAAAGTCCCTGAAGACAGTGGTTAATGATTCCAGAGTGACCGACAAAGTTGTTCGTCCAATGGAGCAAATCTCGTAACAATTCGCAAGTGTGATCCCGTCCGTGGTCTTATTAGTGTTTTTGCCGAACTTTGTAGGCGAGAGGTGCGGCTTACTGCGTGCAGGCATTATTTGTTGAGAAAGGCCTTGTGTTAGATCATGGAGCTACAGATAGTTCGAAGGGGTGCTTGGAGAGGTTAATTAAAGTAAATTCACATTATTTCGCCTGAGCGAGATGCCACAGTGCTTAGCACACCAAACTCGCATTCGGAAGGACGACGGTTCAAATCCCCGTCCGGCCATCCAGATTTAGGTTTTCCTTGATGTCTCTAAATCGCTCCAGAAAACTGCCGTCATGGTTTCATTGAAAGGGCACAGCCAATTTCCTTCCTCATCCTTTCGTAATCCGAGTTTGTGTTCCCACTCTAATGACCGCGATGCAGACGAGACGTTGAAATCTGATGTTCCTTCCTTCCTTTTGAATTATTTTGGTTTTGGCATGACTCTTCACCTACGTTATTTTGACCGTTATCCTTTTTTGTCTTTCGAGGATTTCTGTGGAATCTGCAAGGAACCTGATGGAAGGATGTTTGTTGATTGCTGTCAATTTTCTTTTTTTTATTTTTATTTTAGGCGCCTAGTATAGTAGGATCAAATTGAGGAGAAAATCTCCATGGTCATGGAATGACTCTGTACATTACATTACAATAGAAAACGAATAATAGATAAAATAAAATGTTTAGGAATCTTAAAAAGTCGACAAGCTATAGATTGATGCGGGAACGGCCTTGGCGCAGTGGATACACCGGTTCCCGTGAGATCACCGAAGTTAAGCACTGTCGGGCGTGGTCGGCACTTGGATGGGTGACCATCCAGGCCGCCATGCGCTGTTGCCATTTTTCGGGGTGCACTCAGTCTCGTGATGCCAATTGAGGAGCTATTCGACCGAATAGTAGCGGCTTCAGTCAAGAATACTACACTCCTGGAAATTGAAATAAGAACACCGTGAATTCATTGTCCCAGGAAGGGGAAACTTTATTGACACATTCCTGGGGTCAGATACATCACATGATCACACTGACAGACCCACAGGCACATAGACACAGGCAACAGAGCATGCACAATGTCGGCACTAGTACAGTGTATATCCACCTTTCGCAGCAATGCAGGCTGCTATTCTCCCATGGAGACGATCGTAGAGATGCTGGATGTAGTCCTGTGGAACGGCTTGCCATGCCATTTCCACCTGGCGCCTCAGTTGGACCAGCGTTCGTGCTGGACGTGCAGACCGCGTGAGACGACGCTTCATCCAGTCCCAAACATGCTCAATGGGGGACAGATCCGGAGATATTGCTGGCCAGGGTAGTTGACTTACACCCTCTAGAGCACGTTGGGTGGCACGGGATACATGCGGACGTGCATTGTCCTGTTGGAACAGCAAGTTCCCTTGCCAGTCTAGGAATGGTAGAACGATGGGTTCGATGACGGTTTGGATGTACCGTGCACTATTCAGTGTCCCCTCGACGATCACCAGTGGTGTACGGCCAGTGTAGGAGATCGCTCCCCACACCATGATGCCGGGTGTTGGCCCTGTGTGCCTCAGTCGTATGCAGTCCTGATTGTGGCGCTCACCTGCACGGCGCCAAACACGCATACGACCATCATTGGCACCAAGGCAGAAGCGACTCTCATCGCTGAAGACGACACGTCTCCATTCGTCCCTCCATTCACGCCTGTCGCGACACCACTGGAGGCGGGCTGCACGATGTTGGGGCGTGAGCGGAAGACGGCCTAACGGTGTGCGGGACCGTAGCTCAGCTTCATGGAGACGGTTGCGAATGGTCCTCGCCGATACCCCAGGAGCAACAGTGTCCCTAATTTGCTGGGAAGTGGCGGTGCGGTCCCCTACGGCACTGCGTAGGATCCTACGGTCTTGGCGTGCATCCGTGCGTCGCTGCGGTCCGGTCCCAGGTCGACGGGCACGTGCACCTTCCGCCGACCACTGGCGACAACATCGATGTACTGTGGAGACCTCACGCCCCACGTGTTGAGCAATTCGGCGGTACGTCCACCCGGCCTCCCGCATGCCCACTATACGCCCTCGCTCAAAGTCCGTCAACTGCACATACGGTTCACGTCCACGCTGTCGCGGCATGCTACCAGTGTTAAAGACTGCGATGGAGCTCCGTATGCCACGGCAAACTGGCTGACACTGACGGCGGCGGTGCACAAATGCTGCGCAGCTAGCGCCATTCGACGGCCAACACCGCGGTTCCTGGTGTGTCCGCTGTGCCGTGCGTGTGATCATTGCTTGTACAGCCCTCTCGCAGTGTCCGGAGCAAGTATGGTGGGTCTGACACACCGGTGTCAATGTGTTCTTTTTTCCATTTCCAGGAGTGTATCATAACGACCGGGAGAGCGGTGTGCTGACCCCACGCCCCTCCTATCCGCATCCTCCACTGAAGATGACACAGCGGTCGGATGGTCACGGTAGGCCACCCGTGACCTGACGACGGAGTGCTTTATGTAAATATAACCAACAATGTAACACAGGAATTAGCTTAATTTTTCAAGTAACTCCTTGACAGTATAGAAGGAGTGACCCATGAGGAAACTCGTCAATTTAGATTTGAAAGCACATGGATTGCTGCTAAAAATTTTTTAGTTCTTGTGGTAGCGTATTAAAAATGAATGCTGCAGAATAGTGCACGCCTTTCTGCATAAGAGTCAAGGAGGTGCGATCTAATTCCAGATCGGAGTTCTGCCTCGTGTTAACTGAGTGAAAGTTGCTAATTCTTGGTAATAAGCGGATAATTTTAACAAGAAACGACATTACTGAAACAGTGCCAATGTTGCACTCAACATCATTTACTAACAAGCTAGAGTGGTCAGCAAACGGAAATATTTTAGAATCACCTGTAATACTAGAAGGCATATCATTTATGTAAATACGGAACAGCGGTGGCCCCCGCTCTGATCCCTCGGGTACCCGTCCATGTAACCACGGACCCCACATCGTAACCATGTGGCCTCGTCTATGAATCTGTTTGAGTGCAACTAAACTGCTCCAGGACATTAAAAGCTGTGTGGAGTATTGAATATTTATCCATGTCACGCATAAAGAGTGAGGCTGGCGACTCTTATTAGGACTGTTTTCAGACTCTACCGGTGCTGATAATTGATCCAGGTCCGCCAATATAAATTTCCTTCTCAAATTATTAGTGTAATACGCTGAGCAAATGGATAGTGTTACAACAAGAATGCCTTGTCCGAACGCTACCAAACCGATACTCGAGTATTTACATGGCTGTGGGATATGTGGATTAAAGAGCTTATTTTCGGTACAGAGAATAGCCATTCCTACAGATGAAAAACGATGTTAGCAAATAACGGCTATTGGATGTGCCTAACGTCACTGCAACTTTTAAGGTGGAGATCTCAATACAGCATGCCCAGAGGACTTGCACATGCAGCTTTTCGCTATCTTCCGGACTTCAGAGGCGTATAATTAGTTACAGGATACCTTCCGTCTGCTTTGACCCGTGACGTAGTTGCGATGTGTCACGATGCGTCGGGGCCCATGAGAAATACGGGCCTCACAACGAACTTGTGACGTTACACTAGTCGGCTTGTCCGCCACACTACGTGAACACTCGGTTCCGTGCAGGGCCCATGGGAAATCAATATTTAAGTGAAAGATACCCTCTAAAGATCTTAATTTTGCCATGTGCTATCGAGAACTTGCACGCATTTAAACACGCAGTCAAGAATTGTTAAACTCGCTCTCCCCCGGAGATGGCTGCTGGCACTCGTACGACCTGCAGTGTAACGTGTTGTGATGTACGTTCAACGGCCTGTCTTTCTCGGGGCAGACGGTCTCCAAGTAGCCGAATATAAACATTTGAAGCCAATGATGGGTTCAGCTCAAACAGAGGAGCCAGTCCGTTCCATGCAAACACAGCCCACAGCCACCACCAGCTTGCACAGTGCCTTTTTCACAACCTGGGTCCATAGCTTTGTCAGGTCTGGGACACATGAACTCTACTATCAGTCCCTACTAACTGAAATCATGGCTCATCTGACCTGACCACGATTTTCCAGTCGTCATTTCCCACCCAATACGCTCACGAGCCCACGAGAGGCGCTGCAGGCGATGTTGTGCTTGTTATCAAAAGCAGTCGCGCCGGCCGTCTGCTGCCATAGCCTATTAACGCCAAATTTCCCAGCACCGTCCTAACGGTCATATTAGTCGTGCATCCCACATTGATGTCTGCGGTTATTCCACACAGAGTTACTTGTCTGATAGCACCGACAACTCTACGCAAACGCCGCTGCTCTCGGTCGTCAAGTCAAGATCTTTGGCCACTCCGTTGTCAATGACAAGAAGTAATGCCTGAAATGTGATATTCTCGACACACTCTTGACACTGCAATATTGAATTTGCTAAAGATTTCCGAAATGGAATGTCCCATGTGTCTAGCTACAAACTGACATCCCGCGTTCAAAGTCTGCTAATCTCTGTCGTGCGGCCATCATCACGTCGGATACCTTTTCACATGAATCACATGAGTACAAATGACAATGCACTGCCCTTTTATAGCCTGTGTACGCGATACTATCGCCATCTGCCTATGTGTACATCACTATCACAAGAGTTTTGTCACCTCAGTGTAATTCGTATCAGAAGCCTTTTGGAACGTAATAATCCATATCTGACCTGTCAGATCCTCTGACTTGTCTTCCAGACAGCATGTCTGGAATGTGATGGGAAGGTGTTTACTTTCATACCAGCCTACAGCCAGCAGCGTGCATGAACTGGCTCCGCATGTACACTCCTGGAAATTGAAATAAGAACACCGTGAATTCATTGTCCCAGGAAGGGGAAACTTTATTGACACATTCCTGGGGTCAGATACATCACATGATCACACAGACAGAACCACAGGCACATAGACACAGGCAACAGAGCATGCACAATGTCGGCACTAGTACGGTGTATATCCACCTTTCGCAGCAATGCAGGCTGCTATTCTCCCATGGAGACGATCGTAGAGATGCTGGATGTAGTCCTGTGGAACGGCTTGCCATGCCATTTCCACCTGGCGCCTCAGTTGGACCAGCGTTCGTGCTGGACGTGCAGACCGCGTGAGACGACGCTTCATCCAGTCCCAAACATGCTCAATGGGGGACAGATCCGGAGATCTTGCTGGCCAGGGTAGTTGACTTACACCTTCTAGAGCACGTTGGGTGGCACGGGATACATGCGGACGTGCATTGTCCTGTTGGAACAGCAAGTTCCCTTGCCGGTCTAGGAATGGTAGAACGATGGGTTCGATGACGGTTTGGATGTACCGTGCACTATTCAGTGTCCCCTCGACGATCACCAGTGGTGTACGGCCAGTGTAGGAGATCGCTCCCCACACCATGATGCCGGGTGTTGGCCCTGTGTGCCTCGGTCGTATGCAGTCCTGATTGTGGCGCTCACCTGCACGGCGCCAAACACGCATACGACCATCATTGGCACCAAGGCAGAAGCGACTCTCATCGCTGAAGACGACACGTCTCCATTCGTCCCTCCATTCACGCCTGTCGCGACACCACTGGAGGCGGGCTGCACGATGTTGGGGCGTGAGCGGAAGACGGCCTAACGGTGTGCGGGACCGTAGCCCAGCTTCATGGAGACGGTTGCGAATGGTCCTCGCCGATACCCCAGGAGCAACAGTGTCCCTAATTTGCTGGGAAGTGGCGGTGCGGTCCCCTACGGCACTGCGTAGGATCCTACGGTCTTGGCGTGCATCCGTGCGTCGCTGCGGTCCGGTCCCAGGTCGACGGGCACGTGCACCTTCCGCCGACCACTGGCGACAACATCGATGTACTGTGGAGACCTCACGCCCCACGTGTTGAGCAATTCGGCGGTACGTCCACCCGGCCTCCCGCATGCCCACTATACACCCTCGCTCAAAGTCCGTCAACTGCACATACGGTTCACGTCCACGCTGTCGCGGCATGCTACCAGTGTTAAAGACTGCGATGGAGCTCCGTATGCCACGGCAAACTGGCTGACACTGACGGCGGCGGTGCACAAATGCTGCGCAGCTAGCGCCATTCGACGGCCAACACCGCGGTTCCTGGTGTGTCCGCTGTGCCGTGCGTGTGATCATTGCTTGTACAGCCCTCTCGCAGTGTCCGGAGCAAGTATGGTGGGTCTGACACACCGGTGTCAATGTGTTCTTTTTTCCATTTCCAGGAGTGTATTTCAGAGATGGCAAGAAATTCCTGAAGATGACATTCGGAGATTGTTCTCTTTCATGCTGCAACGATTCAAAGAGTAATGTTTATTACGGGCATCAGTTCCGAATGGAATAAAATTTTAACCATTTGCTACCCGTTATGTGATGAACATGTTCATAAAGTTTCACAAATATCGGACTGGTGCTCGATGATTTAAAAATTTCCGTTTCCGTCAGCGTACGTAGCACACTTTTACTCGCGCGCTGCACATAGCTGGAAGCGCGTGGATTCCGACAGCGGACGTAGATGTAACTGCACGACGCCACCACATCTCGGAGGACGAGGGATGGAACATTTCAGGCTGTATTTTTTCTTTGGCACTGTTCCCACAAAACTGAATATATTCATTTGTAAAACATCACGCACCATTTTTGTTTATGTGTTTCGCTGCTCCATGCTTTCGTCGTAATGTTATTCCTTGTTTTTAATTAAGAAGAGGAAGAGAGACAGCAACAGTCACGCTTTCTGATATATCGTCGGCGATAAACTTCGAACGACGAAGACTAGGTACACTGATTCAGCAGACGTCATGGGATATGGGTCACAGTTCGTGCAGGTGTGCTACAGCGCGCCACACGCCCCCAGTGTCAGCTGCAGCTGTATTGCATACCTGGGAAGTAATTGTGCAAGTGATTTCTGTAACATGCAATGTCTTCGTCAGCTGACGCCGTTCTAACGGGGTATGGTGATCAGTGCACGACGAATGGGAGTTTGGCCGGCCGGTGTGTCCGAGCGGTTCTAGGCGCTTTACTCTGGAACCGCGCGACCGCCAAGGTCGCAGGTTCGAATCCTGCCTCGGGCATGGATGTGTGTGATGTCCTTAGGTTAGTTAGGTTTAAGTAGTTCTAAGTTCTAGGGGACTGATGACCTCAGATGTTAAGTCCCATAGTGTTCAGAGGCATTTGAACCATTTGAATAGGAGTTTCGGTTTCGGCAGTGGTACAGGAATTCGGCTTTACTCGTTCAACCGCGTCCAGGGTGTATCGTGAATGACTGAATGAGGGTGTCACAGTCCCCAACAGACGAACCCGGCCGTCCAGCCACCCTCGATGACCGTAACCGGCGACATCTGAGACGGATCGTCAGTAGTGACAGACTGGTATGGAATGGCCCCCCTAGTTGTTCTGGAAGGGACTTTGGATGGTTTGCAGTATGTTGTGCTTCTCATGGACCATCTCCACCCATTTTTGGCGTTCCAATATCCAGATGGTTCTGCGGTGTTTCAAGATGATAAGCGCCGCCACATTGTTCCAACCTTGCCCGGGAATGGTTCCGGGAACATGCAGTGGAGGTCGAAAGACTAAGATAGTCACCCCGGAACTCAGATTTGACCTTCGTCGAGCATATATGGGATGTCCTGGAATGCAGGCTCCGTGTCATGTATCCTGCAACGACGAACAGACCAGACTTGGCGGCCGCTCTGCTGTCACCTGCTTCCAGTGACTCGTACTCACTTCCACGGCGTCTCACTGCAGACCGAAGAGCCAGAGGTGGCCCCACGAGATATTAAGTGCCTATCGCACGACATTTGCTAAGAACACAAAGCAGCGAGGCAGAGTTATGGTATTGGAAATGTTTCGTGACGTTATAGATATTGTGCGAAGCGCTATTGACCGTTTTAGTTAGGAACCGGTCCTCGGAGATCGATGAATTGCTCTCCTGAGGATTGGCTTTATTCGCAAGCGTATGAAAGAATACGATGGGGAATTCAAACTGTCTCACTTGCATCTACATTCTCTTGAGTCAACGCAATTGAACATCTGTGGGTCTATCGTATTTCCTACATAATTATTCCACCACGCACCTGTCAACAGGTGTAACAAGATTTGGAAGCACTGCAGGCAGTGTGGCTCGAGATACCGGTGAAAATTTTATCACCAACCGCTTCATGTTCATCTAGCTAATGAACGTGTCGGAAAATATCCGTACCCCGATAATGCTTGGTAATCATAATAACATCGCTCGACAATATCAGAACATAAATTAACGAAGAAGAGAAGATGTATTCGTGGATTCGGACAACATGGGAATGATATGATGGATGTTTCTGGTTCTTCAGCGAATGAAGAACGCGATCACTGTATATGTGACTATGCCATTAAGATGCACGCCGTCTAGCTACATTTCTTAAATGCCTTCGATAACTATTTACCAGTTTGATGTCACCAAAGGAGATTAATTAGGACGATCGTGAAATTTTGAGTCGCCCATGTCACTAGAAGCTATAACGCATTCTCTGCATTCTGCAAGTTTTATTTATTAAATTTTATGTAACTGATCGTAAATCAAATTCTTCCCAGTGTAAATAAGCACCATCTTAAATCATAACACATCTTACATTGCAGGACAACATATAACGAACCTTGTTCGTCCTTGTACAGGTGCTGTTTAAAGTGAAGTCACACTTCTATGTTGTCTTTTGCTGGATTATCTCCCTTTTTTAAATAAATGTCTAAATTACTATATTTATTACATTGACTTAGGAAGCATCTTAAGTGCACATAACTATACAGGTACAATGGCAGAGCCGGCCGCGGGGGCTGAGTTGTTCTAGGCGCTTCAGTACGGAACCGCGCGAATGCTACGGTCGCAGGTTCGAATCCTGCCTCGGGCATGGATGTGTGTGATGTTATTAGGTTGGTTAAGTTTAAATAGTTCTAAGTTCTAGGGGACTGATGATCTCAGATGTTAAGTCCCATAGTGTTCAGAGTCATTTGAACCATACAATGGCAGATAGCGAGAATATTTACAGATTACTGTTATTGACAACAAAGGAAACACCAAGTTTACTTTTACCAAACGCCGTTTGTTTATTTCCACAATTTGTTTCGAAAGTTTACACCTCCATCGTCAGGTGGATCTACGTAGATTATGTATATGTTGTGTTACGACTTCGAAGTAACTCGTGGCACTGTCTAGTAGAGAAAAACAAATCACTATTTCAGTATATTCAATGTAGGAACGTATGTTTAAAGATCTCCATGGGTCACTGATTCTATTCTATCTGGTATAACCAAAACTTTGCTCACCTGTTGCCATTTCTTTCACCTTCTGTATCTGACTACACCAGAGGGCACTGCTATATTTTTTCACGTAATTATTGGTACAAACACCACAGTGCACTGCTATTAAATTAAACATTCTGACATTATTCATAGTTGGTTCTAACCTATTGTGAAGATGTTTCCTAATGAAGGAAGAGTTTTACAGAACTATTTTGAGAAAAGTGGATCTCCATCGGGTTGCCACAGGTTATGTAGACCATCAATAAGTGATGAAACTAAAAAGCCTACTCGTAGGCTGTCTCTCGAACACAATATTTCTAGAACTTCTGCACAAAGAATTTTACACAGCGCCAAATTCAAACATTACGTAACTCATATATGGGCTATTGGAAAATGATCCCAATCGTAGGCTTCAGTTTTGCAAGACAATGTTAAATGAATTAAGAGTATGTGATAATAAGTTGTTTTCTAAGATAATTTGGAGCGATGAGGCAACTTTCAAATTATCAGGTCATGTCAACAGGTGCAATTGTACCTATTGGTATGAAGAGAGCCATGAAACTGTTTTAAAAAGGCAGTTAAATCAGTCTGGTGCTACCGTTTTGGGTTGTATATCATACCGTGTAGTAACTGGGCCTTTGTTCTTTGATGGAACAGTAACTGGAGAGAACTATCAGGAAATGCTGGCAACTTATGCCATTCAGCTACAGCAAATAACCTATGACGACTTCAACTGGCTTTACTTTCAACATGATGGAGCCCCACCACATTACGCAAGAGCTATGCGAAACTACGTTGATGGGGGGGGGGGGGGGGGGGGAAATTGTTGGACCTCTGAGGGCGATAGAAATGCCACCCAGATCTCCTGACCTTACACCAACGAATTTATTGTTTGGGGTTATGTTAAAATATAGTATATGATCCAAAACCGCAAACAGTTGAGGACTAGAAAAAAACTATTTATAGCACTCTTGAAGACATTATTTCTAATAAACGGCTGTGTAAAGACGTATGCTTCAGCGCCGCTGGTTGTCTGACGAAATGTATTAACAAAGATGGCAAACAGTTCGAGAAAGAATGTTACGAATAGATATTTAGACCTATACCTCTATTCATCTACGCAACGAGAGGTTTCCACCGTACTTTGAGACTTGCTTTGAAATAGAGTTTTGTTTTACTATATGTTCGTCACACTTATTAGATTACAGACCCCATATTTCTTCCCTCAGCTTTTAAAACGTGTGATGGTGTCTGTAATGTAACACGACAGAAAAATAGGGCTGCGACCACTAGAGACGTTTATAATTCATTCATTTTACTTTAACATATACATCTTCGTTCTTCATTTAAGTTCACGCCCTCCACAAAGCTATGAGAAATATACTAAAATAGTTTATAGATTTCCTTTACTTGACAGTGCCAAAGTCGTAGCACGTTACATTAATTCACATAGGTCCACCTGATGTTGAAACCCATCATAGAAATACAGGGCTATTACAAATGATTGAAGCGATTTCATAAATTCACTGTAGCTCCATTCATTGACATATGGTCACGACACACTACAGATACGTAGAAAAACTCATAAAGTTTTGTTTGGCTGAAGCCGCACTACAGGTTTCTGCCGTCAGAGCGCTCGAGAGCGCAGTGAGACAAAATGGCGATAGGAGCCGAGAAAGCGTATGTCGTGCTTGAAATGCACTCACATCAGTCAGTCATAACAGTGCAACGACACTTCAGGACGAAGTTCAGCGAAGATCCACCAACTGCTAACTCCATTCGGCGATGGTATGCACAGTTTAAAGCTTCTGGATGCCTCTGTAAGGGGAAATCAACGGGTCGGCCTGCAGTGAGCGAAGAAACGGTTGAACGCGTGCGGGCAAGTTTCACGCGTAGCCCGCGGAAAATTGGCTTATGCCACAACTGGAGACCGACAGCGCCGACGTCATCTTTCAACAGGATGGTGCTCCACCGCACTTCCATCATGATTTTCGGCATTTCTTAAACAGGAGATTGGAAAACCGATGGATCGGTCGCGGTGGAGATCATGATCAGCAATTCATGTCATGGCCTCCACGCTCTCCCGACTTAACCCCATGCGATTTCTTTCTGTGGGGTTATGTGAAAGATTCAGTGTTTAAACCTCCTCTACCAAGAAACGTGCCAGAACTGCGAGCTCGCATCAACGATGCTTTCGAGCTCATTGATGGGGACATGCTGCGCCGAGTGTGGGAGGAACTTGATTATCGGCTTGATGTCTGCCGAATCACTAAAGGGGCACATATCGAACATTTGTGAATGCCTAAAAAAAATTTTTGAGTTATTGTACGTGTGTGCAAAGCATTTTGAAAGTATCTAAAATAATAAAGTTATTGTAGAGCTGTGAAATCGCTTCAATCATTTGTAATAACCCTGTACATATAAATAAATAATGACTCGTAACAGTAAACTTGTTGTTTCATTCGACTACTGAAACACTGACAACCATGAAAAACGTCGTTACATGAAGTGAATAATTATTAGTTAGTTACATGTTCCATACATCATGTGAACGATTCTTTTATCGAAATTATGTGGAAACCCCACGATGAACCATGAATCTCGCCTTTGGTTGGGGAGGCTTACGTGCCTCAGCGATACAGATAGCCGTACCGCAGGTCCAACGGCAATGGAGGGGTATCTGCTGAGAGGCCAGACAAACGTGTGGTTCCTGAAGAGGGCAGCAGCCTTTTCAGTAGATGCAGGGGCAACAATCTGGATGATTGACTGATCTGGCCTTGTAGCACTAACCAAAACGGCCCTGCTGTGCTGGTACTGCGAACGGCTGAAAGCAAGGGGAAACTACAGCCGTAATTTTTCCCGAGGGCATACAGCTTTACTGTACGGTTAAATGATGATGGCGTCCTCTTGGGTAAAATATTTCGGAGGTAAAATAGTCCCCCATTCGGATCTCCGTGTGGGGACTACTCAGGAGGACGTCGTTATCAGGAGAAAGAAAACTGGCGTTCTACGGATCGGAGCGTGGAATGTCAGATCCCTTAATCGGGAAGATAGGTTAGAAAATTTAAAAAGGGAAATGGATAGGTTAAAGTTAGATATCGTGGGAATTAGTGAAGTTCGGTGGCAGGAGGAACAAGACTTCTGGTCAGGTGAATACAGGTCTATAAATACAAAATAAAATAGGTGTAATACAGGAGTGGGTTTAATAATGAATAAAAAAAATAGGAATGCGGGTAAGCTACTAAAAACACCATAGTGAACTCATTATTGTGGCCAAGATAGATACGAAGCCCACGCCTACCACAATAGTACAAGTTTATATGCCAACTAGCTCCGCAGATGACGAAGAGATTGATGAAATGTATGATGAGATAAAAGAAATTATTCAGATAGTGAAGGGAGACGAAAATTTAATAGTCATGGATGACTGGAATTCGATAGTAGGAAAAGGAAGAGAAGGAAACCTAGTAGATGAATATGGAATGTGGGTATGGAATGAAAGAGGAAGCCGCCTGGTAGAATTTTGCTCAGAGCGTAACTTGATCATTGCTAACACTTGGTTCAAGAATTATGAAAGAGGGTTGTATGCATGGAAGAAGCCTGGAGGTATTAGAAGGTATCAGAAAGATTATATAATGGTAAGACAGAGATTTAGGAACCAGGTTTTAAATTGTAAGACATTTCCAGGGGCAGATGTGGACTCTGACCACAATCTATTGGTGATGAACTGTAGATTAAAACTGAAGAAACTGCCAAAATGTGGGAATTTAAGGAAATGGGACCTGGATAAACTGACAGAACCAGAGGTGGTAGAGAGTTTCAGGGAGAGCATTAGGGAATGATTGACAAAAATGGGGGAAAGAAATACAGTAGAAAAAGAATGGCTAGCTTTGAGAAATGAAATAGTGAAGGCAGCAGAGGATGAAGTAGGTAAAAGGACGAGGGCTAGTAGAAATCCTTGGGTAACAGAAGAGATATTGAATTTAACTGATGAAAGGATAAAATACAAAAATGCAGTAAATGAAGCAGGCAAAAAGGAATACAAACGTCTCAAAAATGAGATCGACAGGAAGTGCAAAATGGCTAAGCAGGGATGGCTAGAGGACAAATGTAAGGATGTAGGGGCGTATATCACTAGGGGTAAGATAGATACTGCCTACAGGAAAATTAAAGAGGCTTTTGAAGAAAAGAGAACCACTTGTATGAATATCAAGAACTCAGATGGGAACCCAATTCTAAACGAAGAAGGGAAAGCAGAAAGGTGGAAGGAGTATATAGAGGGTCTATACAAGGGCGATGTTCTTGAGGAGAATATTATGTAAATGGAAGAGGATGTAGATGAAGAGGAAATGGGAGATACGATACTGCGTGAAGAGTTTGACAGCGCACTGAAAGACCTAAGTCGAAACAAGGCCACGGTAGTAGACAACATTCCATTAGAACTACTGACGGCCTTGGGAGAGCCAGCCTTGACAAAACTCTACCATCTGGTGAGCAAGATGTATAAGACAGGCGAAATACCATCAGACTTCAAAAAGAATATAATAATTCCAATCCCGAAGAAAGAAGGTGTTGACAGATGTGAAAATTACCGAACTATCAGTTTAATAAGCCACGGCTGCAAAATACTAACGCGTGGCAGAAGCGGACCTCGGGGAACATCAGTTTGGATTCCGTAGAAATGTTGGAACACGCGAGGCAATACTGACCCTACGACTTATCTTAGAAAATAGATAAGGAAAGGCAAACCTACGTTTCTAGCACTTGTAGACTTAGAGAAAGCTTTTGACAACGTTGACTGGAATACTCTCTTTCAAATTGAATTGAAGGTGGCAGGGGTCAAATACAGGGAGCGAAAGGCTATTTACAATTTGTACAGAAACCATACGGCAGTTTTAAGAGTCGAGGGGCATGAAAGGGAAGCAGTGGTTGGAAAAGGAGTGAGACAGGGTTGTAGCCTATTGAGCAAGCAGTAAAGGAAACCAAAGAAATTTTCGGAGTAGGTATTAAAATCCATGGAGAAGAAATAAAAACTTTGAGGTTCACCGATGACATTGCAATTCTGTCAGAGACAGCAAAGGACTTGGAAGAGCAGCTGAACGGGATGAACAGTGTCTTGAAAGGAGGATATAAGATGAACATCAACAGAAGCAAAACGAGGATAATGGAATGTAGTGTAATTAAATCGGATGATGCTGCGGGAATTAGATTAGAAAATGAGAGGCTTAAAGTAGTAAATGAGTTTTGCTATTTGGGGAGCAAAATAACTGATGATGGTCGAAGCAGAGAGTATATAAAATGTAGACTGGCAATGGCAAGGAAAGCGTTTCTGAAAAAGAGAAGTTTGTTAACATCGAGTATAGATTTAAGTGTCAGGAAGTCGTTTCTGAAAGTATTTGTATGCAGTGTAGCCATGTATGGTAGTGAAACGTGGACGATAAATAGTTTAGACAAGAAGAGAATAGAAGTTTTCGAATTGTGGTGCTACACAAGAATGCTCAAGATTAGATGGATAGATCACATAACTAGTGAGGAGGTATTGAATAGAATTGGGGAGAAGAGAAATTTGTGGCACAACTTGACTAGAAGAAGGGATCTGTTGGTAGGACATGTTCTGAGGCATCAAGGGATCACCAATTTAGTATTGGAGGGCAGCGTGGAGGGTAAAAATCGTAGAGGGAGAGCAAGAGATGAATACACTACACAGTTTCAGAAGGATGTGGGTTGCAGTAGGTACTGGGAGATGAAAAAGCTTGCACAGGATAGAGTAGCGTGGAGAGCGACATCAAATCAGTCTTCGGACTGAAGACCACAACAACAACAACATGTGGAACGAGTCAGTTTAAAGCTATACGAGATACAAAATTTGTGTTAACGTTAATGAAGAAAATTTTAGTCCTACACACGCCACTGCACGTAAAACTAGTTTTCTTTACAGGTTACCAATATTTAAATAGAAATCCGTCCATAGAATGGAAGAAGTTGTCCAGGAGAAATGGTTTTAAGTTAGATTTATAACTTGCTTTGCTACCTGTCAAACATTTTAAGATATTGAGAAAATGATCGAAAACTTTTGTTGCTGCATATTGATCTCCTTTCTGAACCACTGACCGCTTTAACAAAGGTTAACTAAGCTTATTTTTACTCTAGTGTCGTAGGTATGGTTATCACTATTCTTCTCAAATTTTGATTCATTATTCATGAAGAATTTCACTAGCGAATATAGATATTTTGATGGTGCAGATAAAATGTCCAACTCCTGGAACAGGTGCCTACATGATGACTGCGACAGAACTCCACATATTATTCTTACTTCTCTCTTTTGAGCAATCAGTACCTTCTTTCTAAGTGAAGAGTTAGCTCATAAAATTATTTCATAAGACGTTATTGAGAAGAAAGCACAAATACACAGTGGATTACGATGGGCGATGCTTTCAGTATTGATGGAGAGTTTATTCTACGTCGAGCGTGCAATAAGCAGAGAAGTTGCCCTATGAAGTGGCAACGCCAGCAACATATACGTAGTGATACGCAAACGAAGAACAAAGCAGTGCTTTAGTGTAAGAAGGAAATTTTGAATGAAGGAAATTTTGACACAAATGCAGAAGCCTACAACCTCCACAAAGAAATCGTTCCATGACATCTGTTCCGCTACGGTTGCCGCAAACATTTCGCTTTACAAATTTCAAGTATCGGAATATTGCGCATTTCTGCAAGAGTACTACTGGCAAAAGATTCCCGATGAATCGACATCAAGGAGAAATGGGCGTTACATTGGCAACATCATTGCCGGAAAACTCGACAGAGAAGAATACTCAGAGCCATTAGTGATTTCCTGCAGCCTGTTCGTATGCACAAATCATTCAACAGTAGATCGTTTTGTGAATCACAGTCATGAAGTGCCGTGACCTGAGCTAATAAAAGAAGAAAAAGTTATTGATACGTATACTGATGCTGCGGCCTACATGCCTGAAGGTAAGATGGCGACTGCCTTACGAGTATATCTCCGTTTAATCCACTTCACCTGTCTGGATCATCAAGCAAAACCTAGCTATCCCGAAGTAAACAGAATAATTTCATTCACCAAGGAAGTGTTTTTCGAAACTCCGTATCTTGCGTCCCTCTCAGAGAACTGCTGCCGAACCTACGAGAGCGCGCTGGAAAGTAATGCCTCAGAACTTTTTATGTGTAAACTCTTAAGGCTTTCTTAATATAACAAACTTTAAGTTCTCAACCTAGCGCCCATGGCTACGAACACATTTCTTCCAACGAAAGACCAGTTTTTGACACCGTCACTGTAGAATGTTTGAACCCGCGAGGTTACCGAGCGCGCTAACGCACTGCTTCCTGCACTCGGGTAGGCGCGCCGGCCCTGGATCGAATCCGCCCGGCGGATTACCGACGGGGGCCGGTGTGCCGGCCAGCCTGGATGTGGTTTTTAGGCGGTTTTCCACATCCCCCTAGGTGAATACCGGGCTGGTCCCCACGTCGCGCCTCAGTTACACGGCTCGCAGAGATCTGAACACTTTTGTACTATTCCATGGTTTACACTAGTCGCAGACAGTTGGGGTACACTAATTCCTTCCCAGAGGGTATGGTGTGGCGGCAGGAAGGGCATCCGGCCACCCCTTCAACTAACATTGCCACACCCGATTAACCATGCCGACCCTGCGTATCCGCTGGAAAAACGGCACAAGCAAAAGAAAGAAAGAAAGAATGTTTGACTTCATTGCCAGAGCAGCAGCCTCACATCTGCTCGCACCTCTTCATCACATTCAAACTGAAGTCGTTGAATTTTTTTTTCAGGTTTTGGAAACAGATGAAAATCGGATGCGGCCAAATCGGGGCTGTGCGGAGGACGATCAGTGGCAGTGAAGCCGAGAAGCAGGTTGTTACTCATGCACCAACATAGTTACGTTACACACCGCCATGCTACACGCTACAATTCGGTGCCCTCTACCAGCAGACGGGGTTACAACTTGCGTCAGCAAAGCAGAAAAGTCGATCCAGAAACATGCATGACCTGTAATACCTAACCTGATATTGAGAATAGA
This sequence comes from Schistocerca cancellata, assembly GCF_023864275.1. NCBI lineage: Eukaryota > Metazoa > Arthropoda > Insecta > Orthoptera > Acrididae > Schistocerca > Schistocerca cancellata. Next base: position 595,302,388 of record NC_064629.1, read on the forward strand.
ATAAAAAGTCGGAGGCATTATTTTTCAGCACGCTATTGTAGCTCTGCTGCCCGAGTCGGTTCAAACGCGGTGAAGTACAAGCATTGAAGTTTTCGGCTTTTATAATGATCATTTGGAAGCTGTGAAATCGTAATTGATTCATTTCCGAGATAATCTTCAGTTTCAGTGCGAAAGGTACCAAATGGTTCAAATGGCTGTGAGCACTATGGGACTTAACATCTGTGGTCATCAGTCCCCTAGAACTTAGAACTATTTAAACCTAACTAACCTAAGGACAGCACACACATCCATGCCCGGGGCAGGATTCGAACCTGCGACCGGAGCGGTCACGCGATTCCATACTGAAGCGCCTTTAACCGCACGGCCACACCGGCCGGCTAAGGTACCCAATGCTTTCACTAAACCTAAAATCGAAAATATCTGGCGTACATCTATAGCAGCTTCGGCTTCCTTGACAGCAGCATTAAAGAACTAGAAAATATCGGGTTGCCGTTACAGAAACAGAAATTGTTGAGAATATCAAACTCAATCTGACTGACGTTAACGGTGACACTGGGGAGAAGGCAGTGAATAAGTTTGATGCTGTTTTGACAAGACGTCCAGGCTACTCTTTTACCAGAAGGGACTTCAAAGAGTAATTTACATGTTATTACTGATGGCAAAGTAACTTGTATTAAATACTTCACTTCAGAGTGATACTGACACATGATACTTTTTTCATCCTAGTGACCAAGTCTCTGTAAACAACGATCGGAACCTTCTACCAATAGTTCAGTTCCTTGACGATAGAAATCTGCTCCTTTGTCACGAAGTCACTCGAGAACCGCTACGCAAATGTCCTCATCTGTGATGCAGTTTCTGGGAATCTCTTCCTCGGTTGCCTGGATGTTTTCGTCCGTGAGTGATGACGATGGTCTTCCTTCCCAGTCAGCATCACTCACATCTGTGCGGCCTTGATCTAATTGTTGGCTACATTTCATTACGTCTGGACGTAACATTACACTTGGTCCACACACCACCAGAATTTCGCGGTGAATCTGTGTGTAGTTTACAAGTTTTTTCTCACAAGAATCGTACTGTACCGAGAACTTCAGCTTTGGAATACGTTTCCAGTTACCGCGCCATTTCAGTCGCATACTGTGAAGCACCTGTTACCCGTGCTGAAGCAGAACTGTGTCCGCAGGGAACCCATATCATCAACTCTCTTATCACAACGCGCCTCTGTTGTGCAATGGTTTTAGCATGGGACATCTGTAACGTCCTTTTTAAACTCCTGTCTGTCGGCAATATCCTCGCAGGGAGAGGATACTTTGTTTATTGCTTTCACTTCCCGATGAGGTAGGGGCTTGCAATTTTCAACGTAGCGCAGAACTGTATAACAGTGAAATATTAACTCGCTTTTTTGCCTGCGATGTGACGGAGGGTACTTTTTGTACCATTGTCATTCCTTAATTTTCCTATTCGAGTCATGAATGGTACGCGGGAAGAACGGTTGTTGGTAAGCGTCCGTGCGAGCACGAATCACTGTAATTTTTATCTTCACTGTCTTCTCACGAGATATACGTAGGATGGAGAAATATACTGGTTGAGTCAAAAAAAAAAACTGAAATAAACCTGAAATTTACAACATGTATCTGTGTCAGTCTCATCAAAATGTTTTAAATCTACTGAAAAATTTCACACACACAAGACTAAATAACAGAAAAAATTACTTACATAAAATGAATTTTTACTATATCGTGTTTTAAAATCTGACTAAAAAAGTGTGAAATAATTTCTCCCAGCCCCATACAGATTGGCCTCATACAGACAGTCCTGAAGATCTATGACTGCAAATTTTTAATACCCATGCAGCTCCTTCTAAAATTTAAAATGGAAAACGTGGGGTGGATGCAGTACATAATTGACGCATTATTAGTTCACATACTTAGTATTATCTATTGGTTGCTTAGGAAAGTAGGAGATGAGGGACAGGCGGAAGTGAGGCTGTGTCGTCCTTGGGTAGCCCACTCGGTAGAGCATTTGCCCGCGAAAGGCAAAGGTCCCGAGTTCGAGTCGCGGTCCGACACACAGTTTTAATCTGCCAGGAAATTTCAGTCTAACCTTGTCGCCACGATACCTATGGGAGCGATATGTAGAGGGTTGTACTATATTTCTAGAGTCATATTTAAAGCCGGTTCTTGAAACACTGTAAATAGGTTTCCTCGGAATAGTTTACGTCTATCTTCGGGTGTGTGCCATTTGAATTCGTGTGAACATTCATGCTGCCCTTTCTCCATACTTTCAGTATTCCCTATTGGTCCTATTTGGTAGAGGTCCCACACATTTAAGCAATACTCTAGGATGGTTCGCACGAGTGATTTGAAAGCAATCTCGTCTGTAAACTGATTGCATTTCCCAAGTATTCTGCCAATAAATCGAAGTGTGCTACATTGCTTTACTCACAACTGAGCCTATGTGATCGTTCCATTTCATGTCCCTACAAAGTGTTACACTCAGGTGTTTGTATGAGTTTACCGATTACAACTGTGATTCGTTGATATTGCAATCGTAGCATACTACGTTTCTTCGTTTTTCGAAGTGCACAATTTTACATTTCCGAACATTTAAAGTAAGTTGAGAATGTGTGCACCAATTTGACATCCGTGACATCCGTGCAGCATCTTTCAGACAGTACTTTGTTGTAAATAACTGCGACATCTGTGAAATGCCTGACGTTATCATTAACAATGTCCGCAAGATCATTAATATACAATGTGAACAACGAGAGACCCATCGCACTTCCTTGGGGTGCACGCGAAATTACGTCTACATCTGTCGAGGACTTTCCATGCAAGACAACTTTCCGCATCCTCACTACCAAAAAATTCTCAAATCAGTCACCAAATTCCCTCGATACCCCACACGATCGCATTTTTGATAATAAGGATAGATGTGGTACTGATTCAAATGCTTTTCGGAAATCGAGAAATACTGTATCTACCTGACTGCTTCGACCCATAGGTTTCAGTATGTCATGTGAGGAAAACGCGAGCTGAGTTTCACACGATCGATGTTTTCGAAATACGAGCTCGCTGGTATAGAGGAGTTCATTCTGTTCGAGATATCTCACTATTTTTTAGCTGAGAACATGTTCTAAGATCCTACAATAAATTGGTGTCAAGGATATTGGACGGAGTTTCCGAGATTGTGCTCGGTCCCCATTAACCTCGTCGGCGTCGGAATGCTAAAGGCTACTCTTCGCTCCTTCCTGCACGCCGGCCGTTCCTCGAGAACGTGCCAAAGTGAGGCTAGCCCGAGGCCTGCTGTGTGGCCCTGTCCTTGCGACACACATGCTGCACGCCGAACGGGACGCAAGGTCGACCTCCGGTGCAGCGCAGCCGCTAGCAGACAAGCGTTCACAGTCCCTGCGTCTTCCCACAAAGTGAGGCCTTTTCGCAACATAAGGGGCAACAAACTGGAAAACGACACTACCGTTTATCACCGCAGTGCCTCTGTTGGGTATTAACTGCTCAAAGCACGGAAGTGCGAACACCGTCCGTGACCTTGGCCGACAGCGAGTTCAAATTTAAACGCCTTTGTACACAGTTTCAGCGGATTTGTTACAGTGCATTAAACTCAAACAGGAATCCTACTTTTCAGTTCCAGCATGTGCGGTGGAAATACTGGAAGATGATGTACATCATCTCCAAAAGTCGAATCAACAATCAGTGAAGATTGCACATCAGCTACAATTAAGCCTCAGAAACTATCTTAAATGACACTACCAATAATATGCTGAGCACTATTTATACACCAGAAAAATTCACTCAGTAGAGGCATGCGTAGAAATGCCTCTAGCATGAAAGGAAGTCACTGCCGACCCGGTGGGATCTCAATTGTTCACTCTGCCGATTTTGGTGGGCGGTTGCCTCCGACACAAGCAATCTAATTTCGAGCCCGCCCCTGTTTTATTCTTACCCTCCTGCTGTGGCAGTGACTCTATTCTGTGTGTCCGCTTCTGCCGCAGTAGGATAGTTCACGCTGAGTCCCTACGACCGTACTAACTTTTTTGTCTTGCGTTTTCATCAATTCTCGCTGAGGCAATACATCTTTCTTCTTACAGTGTTCAGCTAGTGCCCCCTCCTGTGAGTCTGCTGTCAAAATTGAGCTTTCGGTTTTTACTCGTTTTGCGTATAACCCATAAACAGTTCGCTTTGCCACCCTTTCACTTAATTGTGTTTGCCTTGTGATCATTTCTGTACCCCCTTCTTAATTTTATACATTAGAATCTCGAGATATTTCACTCCACAGCCACAAATTAAAACCAAGAACTAGCCGTTTTAGGATAATAACTACTTACACTACTGTCCATTAAAATTGCTAAAACAAGAAGAAATGCAGATGATAAACAGGTATTCATTGCACAAATATATTATACTAGAACTGACATGTGATTACATTCTCACGCAATTTGGGTGCACAGATCCTGAGAAATCAGTACCCAGAACAACCACCTCTGGCCGTAATAACGGCCTTCATAGGCCTGGGCATTGAGTCAAACAGGGCTTGGATGGCGTGTACAGGTACAGCTGCCCATGCACCTTCAACACGATACCATAGTTCATCAAGAGTAGTGACTGGCGTATTGTGACGAGCCAGTTGCTCGGCCACCATTGACCAGACGCTTTCAATTGGTGAGAGATCTGGAGAATGTGCTGGCCAGGGCAGCAGTTGAACATTTTCTGTATCCAGAAAGGCCCGTAGGATTTCGCAGGGATCGAATGAAGGGTAGAGCCACGAGTCGTAACACATCTGAAATGTAACGTCCACTGTTCAAAGTGCCGTCAATGAGAACAAGAGGTGACCGAGACGTGTAACCAATGCCCCCCCCCCCCCCCCCCCCCCACATATCATCACGCCGGGTGATACCCCAGTATGGCAATGACGAATATACGCTTCCAATGTGCGTTCACCGCGATGTCGACAAATACGGATGCGACCATCATGATGCTGTAAACACAACCTGGATTCGTCCGAAAAAATGACGTTCTGCCATTCGTGCACCCAGGTTCGTCGTTGAGTACACCATCGCAGGCGCTCCTGTCTGTGATGCAGCGTCAAGGGTAACCGCAGCCATGGTCTCCGAGCTGATAGTCCATGCTGCTGCAAACGTCGTCGAACTGTTCGTGCAGATGGTTGTTGTCTTGCAAACGTCCCCATCTGCTGACTCAGGGATCGAGATGGTTCAAATGGCTCTGAGCACTATGGGTCTTAACATCTGTGGTCATCAGTCCCCTAGAACTTAGAACTACTTAAACCTAACTAACCTATATTCACAATAAAACAGACACATCATGTTGTCAGAGATGCTTGGTACTCACCAAGTGGAATGAAATCTTACACTATATAATTCTGACGTCATTATAGCTCTGTGCTTACCTTAAAGCATATAATGATAAATTTTTTGTATTGACATAGAAGAGTAATAAAATTATTTTCATTCAACTTTCTAAAACTATTTCACTTGTATTTTAAATCAAGTGCCGGAATTTTTTTTCTAAATACGCACAAAAGGAAGTGACAAGTTTTTAAGTATAACTTATTATGGTTATGCGGATACATAAGATATATATTGTTGAAAGTTAAGTCTTTTTGTGTGCCAGATGGACCTGCAGATGCACCACTCTTAAGATTTTAAAACTTTGTCATGTCCATTGATATAGGTATTGCTAATAGTTACTTTAGTTTTTGCGATAAGTAAATCACAATTATGGACCTGTTCCCACATACCATCCACAATTTTCTAGCAATGATTAAGCTAATGAATTTGTCACACTCACTTTTGTTTTTCCATAAAAAGATCACTCCTCATCCAGTTTAATAAACAACACTTGTAGCTAACAACCACTTTTTAGAGATTTTTAGATACTGTGGAACACACAGGGCAAAATTAGCATAAGCAAAACATTGCAGTGATGTTTCGAAATACGCTAATCGGTGGAGCGGGAAGGGAAATTACATCACAAAGTTAAAGTGACTTTAACTTTTATGGCATGGCTAAAAGTGGCATCACTCGAGTGGCGCCACAAGAATTTGGGTGTTTGCACATGCAACTTTGGTGACACCACTCGAGTGACAGCCGTGTCGCACTCATTTTGTCGCATGTGGAAACCCGGCTTTATGGTTCAACGACGTTCAATAAAAATTATGAGGTCAAGATTCTTATTTAACATCATGGTGCTTCAAGTGTACTGTACCACAGTTTCCTATACCGGGATGGAAAATTTGTGAAAAAGAGTGGAGGCGCTACAGTAACATCTTCTCTCACACACAGTGCTTTCGCATTTGTGATTGAAGAAATAAGATATGAATTGAATGGAGCTGAATTTGATCAAACATGGAGTGTAGGGATATCAACAACCCTTAAAACATACGTTTCTGGATCATAATCAGACTTTAATGGATTAAAAAATGCAGGAGGGTTCATACACATATCGGACGACAGATCAGTATTTTTGGGCTACAAGTGCTTTAGCCCAGATACACCTCTAAAAATACTAAAGGGATATTTCGAAGACACGAACTGTATTTCTATGAATAACCATGAACTTATTCTATCACGAAATGTAACAGAATATTGCGTGGAAGGTGTAATTAGGTGAATGACGAACACTAACTTCACTTAGCGATGGTTTATTCAGCACTTGCACATACAAGAGCGCGGAGCGAACTGCCTCCGGCCAGAACACATACGGTATATATATAGCTACAGAACATTCTAGTACAAAGGTTCTTGCCATTTGTGGATACTTCTAGAATGTACTCGAACCGAAGATAGAAATTAAAACTGTACAGTCCAAGTGAGTTTTGAACTCACGACCCCCCATGCAAGAGTTTAGTATCGTAACCACCACACCACGGTGCTACCCAGCTTCTTCTGCGACAATAACATTGATAACATAATTTGGAAAACTACTCATATGTCTACAACTAATGAGGAGCACTTTAAACTGTTAAGGATATAGAATGCAGGTATTCACACGCCCTTAACTTTCCACTCATAGGAGCTATCTGAATATCCTCTTGTATTGACCACATGCAAACAAACATGGGATATTAACAATTCTGTTCAATTAGAAATATCTCGATTTACTATACTGCATTTCAAACAAAAAGTACTGGTAATCGAAACAAGGATGCAGGTGTACTCAGTGACTGTAATTTAACTAATGCTATAGTTACCTTAATTCTGGGTTCTATCCATATAGTAATTTACAACTGGACTGGAATCATAACATTTACAACTTGCTGTTCTATATGTAGATAATGTTTCACACTTCTTATTACAAATATGGTAAAGAAGATGGATGCATGCTCATTCCATGAGAATTTAAGAACTTAGCACCTATCATTGGGATAGAGTGCTCAGAACAGAATGAGATTATTAGTTCAAGTCTGATAGACATCCATATAGAATTCGAATATACAGCAAATTTCCTGTGGAACACCATAGCAAATGCCCCAGTACTGCGTGACACTGTGATTAAATCACTTGCCACTCATGGTGATTCTGAAAAGAGCTGTACAAATTAACATGTGCTGCATCACACCCGCAGAACTTCACATGACACATCAATGTGTGAACAAGATTTCTACAATGAATGTGGGCAATTTGTATTTAAGGATATTGCACTTACTGAATTCACAAATGGTGGACATGTTATCACAATATCCCCCACAAACTTTGCATCACTAAAACCTTTCCGGGGCGTGAAATGCACCAAGACACGACAGACTGTGTTAAGTCAAAGTGAAATTACCATGAAATACACTGGAACGATCCCAGAATAGTTTACAAAGACATGATAACATCGCTTCAAACATATGATCATATAGACACGATTGCGCATGTTAAATGCAGTAAGAATGTTAAGTGCATACACAATATTTACAACCACACTGAAATCTGGAACCTAGAATCATATTGGGGCACATCTCCGCAGCAGCTTAAGCAGAAGTGTAAAGAAGAAAATAATGATGCAAACTTTATATGTGTGCTTCAAATAATGTGAAATTTCTATTATGTTGAGTGATAAACAATTAAAAACAGTGTTTATTATTTTTGCAAATTTCCCAGTTCATCATCTACGTGTGTGAGCTGTACATCAACCTTTTTACTATTTGCCACCACTACTTTCCTGGACTGACTGGTTCCAACAAATGTCAATTTGCTCACATCTCCTACCATGCAATCAAGTTTAAGCAAACTCCAGCTCGTCCAACCAATCCATCACCACGACTCTGAAGTGTTTTATTTTGTTTGTTTGTTGATTTAAGGTTTTATGTAGCTACTGGATTGCTCCTTGTAATTGAAACTGAGTCAGAACACTTTATGAGATCCGTTACTCGACATAACGTTTGACGTATTTACCTTTTTCTTTTAATCCGGTCACTGTAGTTCATTCTCTTGAAGTAGAGGTCCTGCTAATCAGTGCCTCACAACCTACCTAACGACATGGACCTGGCTGTCGTCACATCGTCCCTATTGTCCACTGGTTTCCTCATTATAATGGCCCATAGAACATCATGTTACGTCACCTCTGCTGTGATGGATCCTGAAGCCTCCACTGCACTGAGGGTTCGCATCAATCCCAGCCCAACATCCAGCATCTACGGTCATTCTCGTTATGACCAACACCCTCGCCCCCACCCTGTACTCAGGACTAACATCTCTCTGTCATGACACTGTTACAACGCCGCAAACACAGAGGTTGTAACATGTCACAACGACTGAGAGGTAGGGTTTGGGAGAGAGGGATAATTCACGCCGAAGCTTGCAGAGACACACAGGCAAATGTGTCATTGACTTGCTTACGTTGAAGATACACAGCCGGCCTTGCGCTGAACTCGGCGATGGAGCCGCGCAGCGTGCATGCGTCAGCGCCAATATGAATGCCGGAATCTGCGGTGTCAGCGTCTGGTTGCCCAGCCTCGCAGACATAGCGATCCTACTCACACCACGGGTAAGTGGCCGCCGCGTGTGTTAACCGTGCCCGTGGCCTGGAACACAGATGACTACTCCCTCAAGCGTGACTCGTGGACCCCATGTAGAGCTCCTAAGGGAAGCAGCCAAACGCCATCGATGTAGTGGGTCTTAGCAGCTCCGACCGTCCACGCAGGGCAGCTCATTCAGTGCTCACAGACAGCTGTGTACCCGGGCGGCCCCGAATCCGCACCCTGGCCCTGCCCCTGCGGACGGCAGCGTGCAGTCAGCCGGACGATGCCACCCAGAGAGCGGAGGCTAGAAACCCTCTCGCTCCTTGCGACAGTGTAGCTCCAAAGTGCGACGCAACCTGCCACGGCAATGACACGACCATTGAAACGTCCCCTTAGAACATTTTATACACGACTGTGCTTAACCTGACACACAATATTATTTAGCGCAACGCAATCTGACTTTCAAAAATCCCTACAAAAGAATGGCCCTGACTAACATTAATCTATACCTTTCACAAATCACTTACCTCACAAAAATCTTCGTTACTGGAACTACTGCAATACAGCGAGCGCCACTACTGCCAGCTAAATAAAAGATTCAAACTACTGAAGGCACTAACTACTGATAGGGATAGTTAGCAAATGAAAGATTTTAATAGAGAACAAACACTGTATTTACCTTAATATTATCATATATATAGCAGTTCATGACAAATTACAAAACTCCGCCATCTCTCTCCCCACATCCACCACTGCTGGCGGCTCACCTCCAACTGCCCAACGCTATGCGCTGTTAATATCCAGCTGCCCAACAATACAATGGCAGACAACAATGCAAACTAGCCACAAACTGCACACAGCACAGCCAGTGATTTTCATATAGAGCGCTACGTAACGTTGCCAATAAGAAAACATAAACAGCCTACTTACATAAAGAAAACATAAACAGCCTACTTACACCATGCAGAGGAAGTTGGAGGTAACTTCAGCGGGCCACTTGGCCGCCGATATCCATCACCAAAAGGTCGTCGTGGTTGGCTTGCAACTTAAACAGTCGTCATTCTCTCCTGTTCTAGAGGCGGACAAAGTGACAACATGACTGCTCGATTTGATGCTTTGGGTTCGCTTATTTATACGTCTTTTCCCTTCGCCTCTGACGTAGTTACTCCGCAGGGGACAAGTGTCAGCTTTCCTCAGCCCGCTTCAGCCCCTACACACAGGTCCCTATGTGCTGCTGTAACTGCAACGTAGGGGGTTTTTCACTGCACGTCGGTGCCCTGTGCTGCCCTGATTACTTCACATTTGTATACAGTGCCCGCCGGATCTGCCTTCTAGCCTACGAGCAGTGTCGTAAATCTGACTCGCAGAATCGTTTGCAAAATATCAACATAGCCTGCGCCTGCTATCCGATGTGCCAATCGGTCCCTTAACTACTGCCTTCCAGAAATAGCTGCGCAAAATTTACAAGAATTCCCCATACCCTCGCCTGTATTTATTCGTGGTGCATCAATACGCAATGATGTGTCACGATTAGCTTCCCACCAAGTGCTCTGCACTATTGTGGGGAGGGCGGTGGCTCTGTGAGAACGCCATGAGAAAGGAACATCTCGGAACATCAGCTGTGTCCTTGTGAAGAATATCTTTGCAACCAAACCTCAGTTCGCTCTCAGGCAGCCAAGCAGTCTGACGGGTTTTGCAAGTGCGTCGTATCGAAAATAAAGTGTATTCCACTGCTTGATAATTGCTAAGAAACAATTGACACTCGACATGCAACAACTGCCAACTACTACAGAACAACGGACAATTGCTACGGACCCTGACCAAAAATAGTGGAGGAAATGTGATGGGCGGGATGTGTTAACTGCAGCGAAATCTATGCAGAAATGGTCTGTATGCATTTGACAGTTCATGCAGTACAATGTTTGACGAAGGTTGCTGTGGAACCGATTAGTGCGGCATTCCGTGTGGTTCGGTGAAATCTCTGCAAGACATTCTTTAAGTGTTTACGATCGTGGCCGCGCTGTTGGATAGCTCAAAGGATGTCGAAGTGTCGCTACTGTGGCCACTGCAATGAGTGTGTCCAAAAGTGTCATCTCGCCATTAAAAAGGCAACTGAAGGTGGAAATACTATGCAAAAGCATGGCTGTTGTCGTAGATGGACCGCGACATGGCAAGAGGATCGATACGTAAACCTGGTGGCAAAAAGGAATAGACATCTCACGCCCAGGCAGGCCGATGCAGCCCTTGCAACTGCTACCGGTACTCGTGTCTCTGCCAGAATCATTTCGTAACGATTAAATCAGGCTGTTTTGTATCCTCGGAAGCCTGATAAATGCATCCCACTTCAATCACGCCATCGCTGAGAAAGAGTTCATTGATGTAGGGAGCATGTTGATTTGGGTCCAGAGTGTTGATCTCTGACTAATCCCGATTCGCTGTGAAAAGTGATTCTGGCCACCAGTTAGTGGCAGAGAGAGAGGAACACATTACACACCACAGAATGTTCATGAACATCATCGGTATGGCCAAACCATTATGTTGTGGGCGGGCATTATGCACAATGGTCGAACACCACAGTATGTCTTTGCGCGAGGTACTGTAACAGCACAGTTCATTGCAAGGAGATTATTCTGGACCATATCCTTTTGGATAGGGGTGTGATAGGTTCCGACTTGATTATGGACGACAATGCCCTCCCACAGAGGACGGCTGAAATGTTGGACGCACTGGAAAGTGAAGATATTGAACGCATGGACTGGCCTGTGTACTCTCTGGACCTAAACCCTATAGAGCATGCCTGGGATGCTCTTGGCAGACGTGTTTCTCAATGAACACCAACTCCACGAACCGTGCAAGAACTGAAAACCGCCCTGAGGGAGGAGTGGGACGATATCCCCCAAGGACTCCTCAACAGTTTGGTAGCCAGCATTAATGACAGGTGCAAAATGTGCACTAATGCCCGAGGAGGGCATATTCCTATCTGAGTGTCCGATATCGATCTTTATGTTTTGAACTTGACCTGTGTCAAACATGAACGTTATTTATGTCTGTTATCGTGCTTTCCTATGTGGTGAAATCTCTACCATTTTCCGTTATAAATATTGCACTCCACCTCTATTAGGTATGTACAATGTTTCATGTCGTCTATAATTTCATGTGATTATTCCTGTCCAACAATGCCTGTTCTTAACGATTGTTAAGCAGTGTATAACCAGTGCCGTGTCGTTCCTGTCACCGTTATCTTATCTCGTTGTGAAATTTTACAAGTGGATTTGTTGCATCTTTTAATTGTACTGGAAATAAAATGCATTCTTTGGTTCGTCTTCTCCACAACACTATCAATGTGATCATTGTAGTTTAAATTGTTCATAATGATAATCCCTGCGAATATAGTTGTATTGATATCCTTTAAATTTGTGTGATTTAACGTGTAACCGAAATGTAATGGTTTCGTTTTAGAACTCTTGCGGATGACCTCACATTTTTCGTTATTTAGAATCCATTGCCACTTTTTGCACCATTCAGATATCTTGTCTAAATAATTGTTCAATTTTTGGCTAAAAACAGTCTTGGTTGAAATTTTAGTTTTTTTAATTTTTAAACTACACGTTTCGTCAGTCACACAACTGAGACTCCATAAGCAAACATTTGATTAGAAGCCGCCTGTGAGGAAGAGAACGAAAAGCCTTCTGGAAATCTACAAATCTGGATTCAATCTGAGAGCAACTGTCGACAGCACTCATTACTACATGAGAATAACGATCTAGTCCTGTTGTACAAGAGCGTTATTTTCTGAGTTCAAGCTGACTATGTATCAATATATCTTTTTCTTTGAGGTAACTCATAACGTTCTAACAAAAGCTACTTCAGATCGACACCAGGGATTTGGTCTGTAAGTCAACGATTACTTTTATTTCCTTTCTTGAGTACTGGTGTGATCTGCGTAACTTCCGAGTCTTTAGGTACGGATCTTCCATCGAGTAAGCAGTTGTACGTGATTGCTTAATGTGGAGCTATTACATCAGCATAGTCTGGAAGGCACCTAATGGCTATGCAATCTGGACTTTAAAACGTGGCTTCATTAAGTGATTTGATTTGCTTTGCTACACCGAGGATATCTACTTTGATTCACTCATGTTGACAGTGTTCTTGATTCAAATTCTGGACCGTTTAATTTGTCTTCCTTGGTGAAGGAATTTTGGAAAACAGTTTTTAGGAACTCTACTTTAGTGCCACAGTCATTTGTAGCAGTACCATTGCTGTCGTGCACTGAAGGTATTGATTGTGTCTAGCTGCTGATGTACTTACGTACGACCGGGATCGCTTTCGATTTTCTGACAGTTTTCGAGACAGAATTTCATTATGGTAACTATTAAAAGTGTCTCACACTGAAATGCATATTAAATTTAGAACTTCGCCAATTTCGGGGATTTTACGATCTTTTAAATTTTGCGGGGTTTTTTTCGTTGCTTCTGCTAGAGTGTTCCGACATGTTTTGTTTACCATGGGAGATCAGTTTCCTCTCTTATTAATTAATTTGGAATAAATCTCTCAATTACTATCGATACTATTCCTTTGAATTCAAGCTACATCTGGTCTACACTTACATACTTAGTTCGGATGGAATGGAAACTTTTAGGATGGCATTAAGCGAATTTTTATCTACTTTCTTAAATAGATATATTTTGCATTTATTTTGGTGAGTTTGGATGTTACCAGTATTCAGTCTCACTACAGGGACCTTGTGGTCACTAATCGTTGTATCCGTCACTATGCTCCCTATTTGCTTAGGATTAGAGAAGGGGAGAAGTGAACTGTCCAACAACTTAATGTGTACCAGTCTTGCATTCATCCAGACTGTTTCTGTGAATAGATATATGGGGATTATCCATCTTAAATTTAGTGATGTCCTGGAGTTTCATGAGAAATTCTATAAGACCTTGATTATAATACCCACAAATACTATCCATTTGGTACTGACTCATACACCAAGCATTTTTATGTAATTTCTCTCGCAAGCCAGAAGTGAACATGCAAATTAAAAGTTGTCGTTATTTTGAACTTAATGTCCAATGACCTGTTTTCTAGTTATATCCTCTGGAAGAGGGACATAGTAGGACCTCATTTAATGGATCAAACGCATGTTAGTGAATGTCCGAATATAGGACTCTATCCAAGAACCTCTTTTTGAGATTTCACAGTATCAGGCCTATATAACAGTCAGGGTATATTTCCCAAACCAGTCAGCAACTGAAATTCCCCACAATATCACGCTCTTTTCATCCCGCGTACGTGCAATAGCACTTCTCTGAGCAAAAAAATCAGGTTTCAATAGATGTGTGAGCCCTCAGCAGGATACCACAAATAGTTTACGATATTAGAAAGTTCCCTTACCAGAATGGCTTGCCACACGTTTAGAAAAAGGATTGGACCTCTACAACTGACTGTATTTGGGAAAACGATGTAGTTTCCCTAAGAGGACCGTCAATCATTGAATAAGGCATTAATGCAGTGCGAAACATCTGGTGCTCATCATCATTAAAAGGACAGGCTGAGAAGCTGCTGCTAGCTCATAATTATTATTAGAACTACCATCACCCATATATGATGACAGTGTGGGTAAGGTTGCTGCAGACATTGAGCACATTGATGTCGACATTCTTGGCTTGGGTTATCACGATGTAGATTATCGTGGTGTAGACGGTACGGCCCAGTGTCGATGTAAGGCCTCCTCCTAAGACATGTGATGATGATTGCAACAATCCTATTGCTATTGTCGGGCGTACTGGCTGGTGGCTGTTAATATGCTGTTTCCAGACCGTAAGTCACAAGTACTTTATGTAGTCACTTACACCTCTGTTACTCTTTGTAGTAGTTTCTGCTTTCGTCAGAATCAAATAATTACGCTTCTGCGGTGAAATATTGATTTAGATTATGTAAGTCATACCGTTATGTAAGCAATGTACATGTACATTATTTGAATTTAAAAACGTTTTAAAAGCAGTGTCATTCAATTCGTTATTTGCTGTCTGCCATGCATAAAATTGTTATGGACAACATTAGGTATTATATGTTTATATGTAGTGTAAATGTTCGTAAATCAGTGACAAAAACGCATATCAGGATAAAAAAAATAACTACTGGAATTTCTTGCAAATTAGCACGCTAGCGATAGTGCATAATTAGTTAATATGATACATTCTAGGTGTACTGATGTTAACTAGAAGATAGCTGAACTGTACAACTGCAATAAAACTAGATAACTACGTGACAAACTGCTGTAAGTACCTACCTTGTTTTTCAAATCATGTGCACTACAATTCCCCATCCAATCCAATCTGATATCTATATGGGTCAACCTGACAATGTCGTTCTCAAAGTCGTTTTCTTTCGTTAAAGAACTGTGTTGTTTAATATTTTTCCTGGGAGAATCGAAAGTGTGTATTTTCCTTCACGACACACACGCCAACGCCACAAGCTGCAGCACAAATAGCCTGTGCGCTAACAAGGTTTTTTTTCTTCTTTTTTTAACAACTGTTGTTTTTTCGGAAGTCTACTACTGCATTTCTTGATATCATCGCTATTAATTATGTCTACCTTCCGCAAATGTTTCCTAATGAACGTTCATGTAGATGCTGAGCTAGCACTTCACCACCATCGTCTACAAATGTTTAAAATACCCATAGACATTATGCAGTGTGGACTTCCTTTGCCTTTTTGAGTCGCATTCTTCCTGCTGCCAAGTGCATCTTGTTGGAGTTGTTTGTAAACCCGACCCACGTGGCACACTAGAAATCTCTCTTTCTTTGTGCTTTTCTATTTCCAGTTTAACAAACACTTCCACTCAGTAACTAAATTGCACAAATAGTGCCACAAGATACACATTTTTACTACGAGCCAAAGTGCCGAAATCAGTAATTCAATACGGAATGTTAAGCAAGAACTGCACGAAAATCTACCCATCGCCTTGCTACTGACGCTCTACTGGCGCCCGAACTAAACTACGAACGCTCAGCGTTGCCATTTTCGAGTATTACAAAGAGAGTGCTATTGCGAGACTAGGCGCCAAGTGTGGCTTGAGCATCATTGCAGGCGCCCGCCAGTACGCCTGGTCAAAGCTTTAGGAAGAGAAAAAAAGCACAATAGATAAATATTCTGTGCAACTGGCTGATGAGAATCATATACAAGTATAAATTATTTCTTGAGGCATACATGACCTCGCACTTACATACGCATTCATCTTTATATCTCACACTATACTGATTTCGCTCCTCTTTATGTATTTCTAGAGCCTGTCCATGGGGTACTTGGACAACGCCATTTGCTGCTGCTTCAATCCACCCCAACATATTTTTGGGAGAAAACTGACTCATCAAACCAGACTTATCTAGCATCTGTGATATATTTGGACTGCAGTTATGTGATAAGTCATTATTCAACTTTATTGGAAACGAAAAAAATCAAATAAGCATTGTATAAAAGCCTAAATTATTTTTGTAGGAAGACTTAAATGAAAATCGCTTATGTATGCTCTCGTCCATAATTGCACCACAGTCCTGCAACCTCTTGGATGAGGAGACAGTCATTGTATCAGGTTGACCTAGGACCTTTGATAGATCTGGACTGTAGCTAGGTGATAAGTCATTATCCAGAATTCCTGGAAACTAACGACAACCGACTTAGTTGCAACACTGAAAGCTCCTACATACGTAGAACGGGAAATTGGAGATAACATCGCCACGGCATCGGAGTGCCGTTCCTCACTGTTGCTACTAAAACTCATTCTAAATTATATAAAAAAAACATAACGTATACGGTTTTTTTGTAAACTGCTGCGTAGGAGAACGGGAAATTGGAGATAGCATTGCTATGGTATCAGAGTCCTGTTCCTCGGTGATACTACTAAAACTCATTCCAAATCAGGAAAAAAATCATTATGTGTACTACTTTTTATAAATGCAATGGAGGATAACAGACAAGACAAAGAAAGTTACTATGATCTAATTAAAAGAACACAGTAACGTTTCAGGTAACGAAAATGTGGACCAGCTTACCAAACAAACAGCTGGTTATCGATATTACAAAGAAATACTGGCACATAATTGTATGTTCCAGGTAAAAGAGAAGAATATTGTGTCTCGCTTTGTAAAATCCAACAGTTGATAAAGAAAACTACTACACCTACTAATCCGGCTATACACACACAGTTAAAGTTGCTGTGGTCTTCTGTTCGAAGACTGGTTTGATGCAGCTCTCTAGGTCACTTTGTCCACTTCATCTCTGCGTAACTATTGAACCTGCTTATTACAGTCGTCTCCCTCGCCGGTTTGTACCTCCTACGGTTCCCTCCATAGCCAAAGTGCCGATTTCTTGATGTGTCGGGATGTGTCCTATCAATTTTGTTTTAATCGTGTCTAGTTTAAATTTCAGTTCTCTCCACAATTCGTTCCAACACCTTTCTGTTAGCTACTCGATCTATCCATCTAATCTTCAGTATTTTTTGTAGCACCACATTTCAAAAGCTTATATTCTGTTCTTGTCTGAACTGTCTGCCGTTCACGTTTCACTTCCCTACAAGGCTACATTCCGTACAAATATCATCAGGAAAGACTTCCTAACGTTTAAATTTATATTTGATGTTAACAAGTTTCTCATTTTCTTTCAACTGCTGGTCTCCATTTTCTATCCTCTTTACTTCGGCCATCGTCACTTATTTTTGTGCGCAAATACGAAAACGCATCTACTAAAAGTAGTGTCTCATTTCCGAATCTGATTCCCTCAGAATCGTCTGATTTAATTCCACTACATTTCATTACTCTTGTTTTACTCTGTTGACGTTCATCTTATAACCTCTTTTCAAGACACTGTCCATTCTATTCAACTGTGCAGATTAAATAACATCGGGGTCAGGCTACAACCCTGTCTCACTTCCTTGTCAGTTATTGCTTCTCTTTCATGTCTTTCGACTCTTTATAAAAGCAGTCTAGTCTCTGTAAAGTTGTGAATAGCCTTTGTTTCTTTCCTGTTACCTTCATAGTTGTTCCAAAAAGGCTGCACGACTGAAATACGAACATGGGTAACATATATTTTGCAATATTTATTTCTCTGTAACACTTATTATTCTGTAATCTTTATCTATCTCTAAAATGTATCTTTTGTAGTGGGACCTAAGTTACTGTTTACTGTTTTTTGTTTTGTAATCTCTTTCTATCTCTAAAATGTATTTCTTGTAGTGGGACCTAAGTTACTGTTTACTGTTTTTGTTTTGTTTTATGTATTACCATAAATTCTGGGCAAAAGCTTGTAAAATTGACACGTTCCATATCCTGTGATAGTGTCACAACATGGATCACCGGAACAAGAGATAAATAAATAAATAAAATAAAATAAATAACAGAAGTAAAAACACAATTTTCAGATAGCGTGACAGATGCATCAAACTACTCTTGCGAACGAGAAGGACACGTGTATCATAACGTGTCTGACTGCAAGCAGAAAAACAAAAACAGGTACAGATAGTCTTTTAAGAAAATGTATGTATTTAGGCTGCGTTTTGCCTACTAGCTCAATGAGGCTTCTGGCTACAAATGACTTCAGTGTGTGTCAGGACCGCTTTAGTTTGAATGGAAATTTGTCACAGAAACGAGTGCACGCTTCTGCTCAATTCCCAGCAGACGTGCCCAAAACAAGTCCTACTGAGATGCTAGCATTGTCAGCAATACTTAGATGGTGAGATGGTTTTCTGTAAGCTCAATGTATTTGGCTGCATGTAAGATCCCACTATTATGGCAACCCTCTTGCCGAAATTAATGTGTTGGCCTGCTTGCCACAGGGTTTTCCATTGTCTCAGTAGAACTTTCCTGAACATTAGCGTGTAAAAAGAGAACTTCTACCAGGAAGCAACGTGGTATACAAATTTTCTATTAGTGGGAGAGTAGCAGTAACAACAGGAATGCTCGTAACTGAGCTGAAATCGTGCCACACAATAGCTGTAGGGCTCTCTGCCCGCTACGAAAACATGATAATAAGTTTACTAGAATTGCTTGGTATTCAGGAAATCGGGTGGCTGTGCGTGGCTTCTACCAGAGGACAGAAGACTTTTTCGTGACGTCCTGTAGGAAACATAGGTGGAGGATTACATTTTCTTGACAAGTAATACGATCCATAGTGATCGGCAAAGTTGCTTTTTCAGTAGGTAGATTTGATGTGAAATCGCTGCAGAGCTACATTGATTTTCGAATGTGAATGTTTTTATTACCCGAGACGGTATTTGTTTGCGTTATGGGGCTAACAGCAGAGCCAACGTGCAGAGATGATAGCCGAAGAAAGAGAATTTGCGAGACTTTTTAAAGTGGAAATAAGACGTATAGTGCAAATTGCAGTGCTTCATTTAGTTTTACTGTTTAATTGTTATGCTTTTGAACAAATATACATTCGGTTAACTGTTCTGAGATTCCTAGAATGTTGCCGGGAACCAGTTGCACAAAGAATTTGTCTCAGTATAATCAGGTGGCTGCAGAGGTCTAATCAGCGGAGCAAGAATTTTATTCGATGACTAGGTTACAAGAGATTGGTTTGTCTATGTAACGTACACTATGTGATCAAAAGTATCCGGATATCTGGCTGAAAAAACTTACAAGTTCGTGGCGCCCTCCATCGGTAATGCTGGAATTCAGTATGGTGTTAACCTACCCTTAGCCGTGATGACAGCTTCCACTCTCGCAGGCATACTTTCAATCAAGTGCTGGAACGTTTCTTATGGAATGGCAGCCCATTCTTCATGGAGTGCTGCACTGAGGAGAGGTATCAATGTCGGTCGGTGAAGTCTGGCACGAAGTCGGCGCTCCAAAACATCCCCAAGGTGTTATATATGGTTCAGGTCAAGACTCTGTGCAGGCCAGTCCATTACAGGGATGGTATTGTCGTTTAACCACGCCGCCACAGGCCGTGCATAATGAACAGCTCTCGCGGCCTACCGACCTCGTCCTTCTGTTTCTCTTCAGCCCAAGTAATGTAGATTATCCAGAATGAGATTTTCACTCTGCAGCGGAGTGTGCGCTGATGTGAAACTTCTTGGCAGATTAAAACTGTGTGCCCGACAGAGACTCGAACTCGAACTCCTTTCTTTCAGGAGTGCTAGTTCTGCAAGGTTCGCAGGAGAGCTTCTGTAAAGTTTGGAAGGTAGGAGACGAGATACTGACAGAAGCAAAGCTGTGAGGACCGGGCGTGAGTCGTGCTTCGGTAGCTCAAATGGTAGAGCACTTGCCCGCGAAAGGTAAAGGTCCCGACTTCGAGTCTCGCTCGGGCACACAGTTTTAATCTGCCAGGAAGTTTCAATGTAGATTATGACTAGTTACTACGGTGCTACAGTTTTATACTTGACATGGCTAAACTTTGGCATGCAGTAGTTTAGTGTCACTCGCATCTGAAGAAGGCCAAATTATTTTGGCTGAAACCTGGGTAAAGTTAGGTTTCTTTTTGCAACTGAAGCTGACGTGTTACATGTTCAATTACCACAGTTACTGACGGGGCTGCACAATGTTAAAAATTCTTAATGGCATTGTAGTAGCATTGCAGCAATGTAGCCTCACTGGAGCGGTATGGTTAGGTTGAGGTATTGTACTTACGTCATTAGTGTACACGTCTTGATACAGATAAGATTCCTTTATGATGCGTCACTTGATACAGCTTCTTGTAGAATATTTACTGTGTTGCTACTGTTTCAGTTCCCTATCGATTGCAATGGGTAGATGTGTGACGTAGTATTTTCATTACGATCGTTCATTCTCTTTTCATAGAGATCAGTCTATCTACATGTAACACGTATTAACATTGATATTTCAGCTCCCATCAAATGGTATAAGATGACAGCTGAATAGTTATTGGTAGGTTTTACTGATCTTCCGATTTGTTTTCGGTATCAACAGTAGTGTTACCGTATTTTGATGTTTATGTATTTTTCTGGATCGACTTCAGTAATAGTGAATCATTTTTGAGTTTTTATTGCATACAATGGACCAATACATTTGGGTTCACTTAGAACTACCGCATTCCTGTATTGAAGTAGTCTTAACTTGAGGTATAATAGGTCTTTGTTAAGCAGTTTACGTTCATTGGTTAGCATAGGACGTTCCTTTTAGTACAGATTGTCTTTTTTTAATGGTACTCCTATCAGTAGTCCAGTGGGACTGTATTACAGAAGTGCTTGTCATATGAGAGATTGATTTTACTGATAATAGGGCGCGGTGAGGTCATCATTTTGGTTGTGAATTCTTAGATAGCTGTCGCTAATCATTTCTTTGACGATACATGTTCGCCGATTCTAGGTTTTCGAGGAGTTTCACCGTGATATGGTCGGATCGTTGAGTGAGACATATAGTTTTGTAGTGGCTCACCGTATTCCAGTGGGACGATCTCTGTCATATGTATAGTAAAGTTCAGCTAGCATAACCCCTACTGATTTTGGCACGTCAGGGTCTAGTCGTACGTAATTCTTGGGGCTTATTGTAGTAAATTTCATATTGTTATTTTTGGGGACTTTTCTTTGGATAATAGGCGAAACTTTCGCTAGAAATATTTATATACCTCTACATTATTTACGCCCTTACATGTTTCACCATTATGTTTCCGACAATATACAGTTCTTTTCCTATACATTTTGTTGTGTAAGATTCTTAGCATGGATATAATTTTTCAACCTTACTATAACCCACTGATTGTTTACCTATCTCACTTTCATATGAACTCGTAGATCTTGTTTTCTGCAACTCTTTGTATTCGCTTTATAGCAGTCTATTTCCGTGGTAGACAGCATATGTTTATTAGTGGCCATGTTTTTAGTTTATTGGTATCTTTTACGCTACTTTTACAGTTAGGGCAATGAAGCTTTTAATGTTTCCTTATAATGCCAATAACTTTTTAGACCCAAACTGACACATTCTCCAATTCACTTGTGGGAATTTGGTATGACTTGACTACACCTGATGAGTATGGTTACGACCCGATTAGTTTATCAGCGTGTCAGCATTGTCGTTACTTCTCCATACAGTTTAGGGAGTATACTATGATGTTTTTACTACACATGGGTTTTGATATTCATAGAGACAGATGATGGCACTCGTTTTATGGGCTTCAACTTCGACAATATAGTGGTCTTCGCATACTCATTTACCTTTTACTTTGTTCCGTACGCACGTTCCTTATCGCTACAAAACTTGTTATATTTTAGTATTTAGATGGTTTCGCATCTACAGATAGGTCGTGTTAGGATTGCTTTATACTTCCAGTGACATTGTATGAAGTGGTCGGCTGTGAACTTAGAGGACTCACCTTGCTTAAGCAGGATTTGATTTCTTGTTTATTTGTTTCACTGTGGTAATGCCAACCTGTTAAGTGATATAGTAGAAACTAATCATATCTGTTATTCCGGTTTACTGTACAGCCGCCGGCCGGAGTGGCCGAGGGGTTCCAGGCGCTACAGTCCGGAACCGCGCGACCGCTACGGTCGTAGGTTCGAATCCTGCATCGGGCGTGGATGTGTGTGATGTCCTTAGGTTAGGTAGGTTTAAGTAGTCCTACGTTCTGGGGGACTGATGACCTCAGAAGTTAAGTCCCATGGTGCTCAGAGCCTTTTGAGCCACTGTACAGCCTAGGCCACAAGTTAGTTGTGAATATTCTTAGTGTTCGCAATGCATACTATTTTCTCTTAGTATTTCGACTGCCGCTAGGTTTTGCGTCAAGTTATTTTTGATATTGTGATAACTACTTGTCTTCCCATCCGTGATACTGCCTAGGCTGTAAATATGCATACTATTGTAATTCATACTATAATATGTGACATTTTACTTTAAATTAAGATTGGGACTCATATACACCAGGCGGTTCCTCATCTAAAAGAATTTTATGGGATTTGATTTTTAAAAAAACGACGAGTTTTGTTTTTGCGGAGCTCTTGATTGTACGCTAAGTGTTGATCTTTTTAATGAATTAACACGTTCCTTAGTAAATCTGTGACGTAAAATAGTTTTATGACTAACAAATGTGTACACATATTTTAGTCTATTGTGATAGATATACAGAGAGGTTTGGTTTAATGCTACTAAGAAATATATACTCATGTTTCAATCTATTGTGGTGGATGTTCACACAGATTTGATTTAACGCTAATACTTCTATTATTTTTAAGTTTAAGCGGTATTATGATTACCTGTCACTTGTAAATTTGACTTGTACACCCTTGTCTTACTACACGTATACTCTTTCATTATACAGGGGCCGGCCGCGGTGGCCGAGCGGTTCTAGGCGCTTCAGTCCGGAACCGCGGGACTGCTACGGTCGCAGGTTCGAATCCTGCCTCGGGCATGGGTGTGTGTGATGTCCTTACGTTAGTTAAGTTTAAGTAGTTCTAGGGGACTGATGGCCTCAGATGTTAAGTCCCATAGTGCTCAGAGCCATTTGAACCATTTATTATGCAGGGGCCTGAAGACCGAAAAACGAATTGTCGAAACTGGTAGCGTTCGAAATAAAATAAAATAACCTAAAGTATACGGCTGTTGGTAAAGTTTATTGAATTGAGAAGTACGTACCAGCCGATGTCCCCTGGCCATAATGGACCGACAGAGACAAAATTATAAGTTCCAGAAGTGTAAGATGACTTTTCCTAAAACTGCAACAAAAGTTTCTTTGCTTAATAAGAGTATAAACACAGCTTACATATTCACTGGCAAGCCAGGAGCAGGCACCAGGCTGTCACGGAGTTGAAGCTTCGTGCGTAGAGCTGCCAACCCAGCCAGATACCCGTCAGTCGCCGGTAGTCCTCTGCTGACCTCCGCACGTGAAGTCTCACTTGCAGCCGGCCACGTGCCGCCAATGGCGTCAAATAGAAGCCGCTTCCGCCAATCTGCATTTGCCCGCCATGTCACCTCTAGTCGCCGGCACCACGTCTGTCATGGCCGCACTCAAGTGGCGCACGCAGTCCGAGGAGCACATCGTCTTCACTAGCCCAACTCCCACTTGCGGCTTACACGCCGCCATCAGATTAAGATTGAGGCAATAAGCATCAATTGGCAGTACCTTATGCCTGCAGTGTTCCACAACAACAATCCTAACACGTTGTTTCATGAAATATTTGTTACAGTCACTTCAGTTCTTTGAAACTTCCTAACTTATCGTCTGTACGCCAAAAAAAAAAAAAAAAATATCTCTGTCTGTTGTTTAAAACGATTCTCTATAATCACTCTTCATGAAATCCGTTTCATAAGAACAACTCGAAAGTGATTTTCTCTCCTAATGCCGGCCGGAGTGGCCGAGCGGTTAAAGGCGCTGCAGTCTGGAACCGCACGACCGCTACGGTCGCAGGTTCGAATCCTGCCTCGGGCATGGATGTGTGTGATGTCCTTAGGTTAGTTAGGTTTAAGTAGTTCTAAGTTCTAGGGGAC
Source organism: Schistocerca cancellata (assembly GCF_023864275.1). Taxonomy (NCBI): domain Eukaryota; kingdom Metazoa; phylum Arthropoda; class Insecta; order Orthoptera; family Acrididae; genus Schistocerca; species Schistocerca cancellata. The sequence goes on from NC_064629.1 coordinate 595,326,804, forward strand.
TTATGACCACAGCAGTTGAGTCCCATAGTGCTCAGAGCCATTTGAACCATTTTCTCTCCTAATGTTTTGTAACAAATAATATCACACCTATCAATATTTACGCCGGAATCTTTATATCACTGTTTCAAAATGGTTCAAATGGCTCTGAGCACTATGGGACTTAACATCTGTGGTCATCAGTCCCCTAGAACTTAGAACTACTTAAACCTAACTAACCTAAGGACATCACACACATCCATGCCCGAGCAGGATTCGAACCTGCGACCGTAGCGGTCACGCGGCTCCAGACTGAAGCGCCTGGAACCGCACGGCCACACAGGCCGGCAATCACCGTTTATAACGTACCACAATTCCCAGAAAATTTCAAAAACTCTCAGTTCCCTCCTACTATGTAGAGTTCAAGATTCCTCCCACTTCATCTAATTACTGTCTGATCAGTGTTTTTCAAAGTTCACCCGTGATTTCCACTCCGCAGTGTTCATTGTCCAAGAACATTTCCCATCACGTTGATCACGCAACGTTTACTGGCCATTCTCCCAGTTGTGGATGCCAAGTGTAACAAATAATCTAAGAGCAAGTGCATCCCATTAGAATTAACCGGTGATTGTCCGCCTCGATAGCAGAGCGGTCATCGCTGCCGAATGCTGTGCAAAGGGTACCGTGTTCGATTCCCAGCTGGATCGGAGATTTCCTCCGCTCAGGGTCTGGGTGTCGTGTTGTCTTCATCATCATATAGTCCCCATCGACAGGCAAGTTGCCGAAGTGGCCCTAGCCACACGACATTTCATTTCATTTCATCCGATGTTTAACGGCATTTTCCCCACGCAAGGGACGACAAGTGTAACGGATATATTGGAGTTGTTGATAATACCAAGAAATACTAATTACGCTATACAGTGTTCAAACTATTAACGGTCTCAAGGCAAATGCGAATTGTAATCCTCATATGCTACACTGTGGGCTCTGCAAGACATCCACTTCCCACCAAAAAGATATGTCAGGTGCAAAAAACAGGATGCTTTTCTGAACGTGACATCCGCGCCCACTCTTCGTAGGACAACTGAAGACAACTTTCTTACAATAACGTGCATACAATAAGCAGTGCATAGCGAGGTGGCAGATGGGAAAAATCTGTGCTACCAGAAAACGAAATTACGGAGTATTAGTGTGCCACTTGATTTTCTTTTACTCATAGAAACGCAAAGTCAAGAAAACGATTCCGAGAGCCAGTCCATTATTAATGCTCATAACATAATTCCCGGATACTAATTATTTCCAGAGCACGGTAAAGTTTCACAACAAAACGAGCTACACGATCTTAGAATTCACATGAGATCGCATTTTAAAATGGCTCTGAGCACTATGGGACTTAACTGCTAAGGTCCTCAGTCCCCTAGAACTTAGAACTACTTAAACCTAACTAACCTAAGGACAACCATGCCCGAGGCAGGATTCGAACCTGCCACCGTAGCGGTCGAGCGGTTCCAAACTGTAGCGCCTAGAACAGCTCGACCACACCGGCCGGCTATCATATTAATACAAGCATCTTAACTGTATACGTTTTCCGAGGCAATTTTTAAAAATTCGATCCGTCCTTACGCGAAATGGCACTTCACACACTAAATCATTTGTTTCCTCCATGGAAACCGATCGTAGACTAAGAATGAGGTATCTTAACAGTTGTGCGCCTGCCCGCTCATGCGCACTTGTGATTGGTTCTTGTTATCTACCAATGACCATCAATACTATCTGGAATTTGTAATTAATTCTACGTGTGAACTGAGAGTTGTTGAAATTATTTTAAACAAGTAACGTCAGAAGCACGCTTGGAGATTTATGTTAACACTCAAACGATCTCCTCGCCAGGCCGTGAAGGCTCGAGGGATGTCTACCGGTCACCGTGTCATCCTCAGCCATGTGTCGTCATGTTAATGCGGTTTGGAGAGACGTGGCTAGCACGTCGCTCTACCGGACGCTTTGCAGAATTTCCAGGCTGTGGAGCCGCTACTGCTCTGTCAGATAGCTCCTCAGTTGGAATCACGAAGCCGAGTGCAACTTGTAACAGTCCTCCCACCAAAGAAAAATCCTTGACAGTACCGGGAATCGAACCCGGGTCCTCCGCATGGCAGCCATCCACAGTAAGCACGCAGCTGCTGAGGCGGACTAAATACTCAACGAGTTGTTACAAAATATGAAGTATACGCCTCTTGGTGCCAAGAATCGGATTTTCATGCTTTGAGACCATCTGTAGCGTCGTGTGACGGCCACAACTCTTGCTGTCTTGCAGCAATGTGAATCTTTGTATACAGTGCGTTAAAGCGTAACAAAAAAACGTAATGAAATATAGGCAGATAAGTGGCTCGGACGTAATGCCACAATATAACTAAACTTTTATGTGTGTGAGGCTGCGTCAGGCATGGCCAATAACATTTAATTATGAGCTGCAGTAGGTATTGATTCAGCTTGCACACTCGGAGGTAGGCACCAGATGGTTTGCAAGTATGGAATCAGTTGTTTCTGCGATTCTCTATATTCCGATGAAAACTATACATATAGTCTCGAGTTTTAATTTCCGATACGTTCACAGACTGGCAGTCTTAATTAATATCGGTTGTCAACTGCAGTTGACTTTCCGCTTTTTTGGAAGCGTAAATTTGTAACATATAGAAGTGACCATAATTTTCTGTTTCTGCAACGCATCCGAATGTTCCTCTTTACGTTATTTACTTCACATGAGGCACTCACATGTAAAATCTCATTTGTGTGGGCATGACTCCTCCTCGTCTGTATGAGGAAGCTCTGATCGTATTTATAGGTCATATTCATCGGAAAATATTGTGACTTTACTAGTCAAAAAAATCGAAAATACGACTTGCTATACAGGGTGATACAAAAAGGTACGGCCAAACTTTCAGGAAACATTCCTCACACACAAATAAAGAAAAGATGTTATGTGGACATGTGTCCGGAAACGCATAATTTCCATGTTAGAGCTCATTTTAGTTTCGTCAGTATGTACTGTACTTCCTCGATTCACCGCCAGTAGGCCCAATTGAAGGAAGGTAATGTTGACTTCGGTGCTTGTGTTGACATGCGACTCATTGCTCTACAGTACTAGCATCAAGCACATCAGTACGTAGCATCAACAGATTAGTGTTAATCACGAACGTGGTTTTGCAGTCAGTGCAATGTTTACAAATGCGGAGTTGGCACGGAACATTCCAGCCTATGACTCGCAACTGGGGAAGACCTAGAACAACGAGGACACCTGCAATGGACGAGGCAATTCTTCGTGCAGTTGACGATAACCCTAATGTCAGCGTCAGAGAAGTTGCTGCTGTACAAGGTAACGCTGACCACGTCACTGTATGGAGAGTGCTACGGGAGAACCAGTTGTTTCCGTACCGTGTACAGCGTGTGCAGGCACTATCAGCAGCTGATTGGCCTCCACGGGTACACTTCTGCGAATGGTTCATCCAACAATGTGTCAATCCTGATTTCAGTGCAAATGTTCTCTTTACGGTTGAGGCTTCATTCTAGCGTGATCAAATTGTAAATTTTCACAATGAACATGTGTGGGCTGACGAGAATCCGCACACAATTATGCAATCAAATCATCAACACAGATTTTCTGTGAACGTTTTGGCAGGCATTGTTGGTGATGTGTTGATTGGGCCCCATGTTCTTCCACCTACGCTCAATGGAGCACGTTATCATGATTTCATACGGGATACTCTACCTGTGCTGCTAGAACATGTGCCTTTACAAGTATGACACAACATGTGGTTCATGCACGATGGAGCTCCTGCACATTTCAGTCGAAGTGTTCGTACGCTGTTAAAGGCGCTACAGTCTGGAACCGCGCGATCGCTACGGTCGCAGGTTCGAATCCTGCCTCGGGCATGGATGTGTGTGCTGTCCTTAGGTTAGTTAGGTTTAATTAGTTCTAAGTTCTAGGCGACTGATGACCTTAGAAGTTAAGTTGCATAGTGCTCAGAGCCATTTGAACCATTTTGTTCGTACGCTTCTCAACAACAGATTCGGTGACCGATGGATTGCTAGAGGCGGACCAATTCCATGGCCTCACGCTCTCCTGACCTCATCCCTCTTGACTTTCATTTATGGGGGCATTAGAAAGCTCTTGTCTACGCAACCCCGGTAGCAAATATAAAGACTCTTCGTGCTCGTATTGTGGACGGCTGTGATATAATACGCCATTCTCCAGGGCTGCATCAGCGCATCAGGGATTCCATGCGACGGAGAGTGAATGCATGTATCCTCGCTAACGGAGGACATTTTGAACATTTCCTGTAACAAAGTGTTTGAAGTCACGCTGGTACGTTATGTTGCTGTGTGTTTCCATTCCATGATTAATGTGATTTTCAGAGAAGTAATAAAATGAGCTCTAAGATGGAAAGTAAGCGTTTCCGGACACATGTCCACATAACATATTTTCTTTCTTTGTGTGTGAGGAATGTTTCCTGAAAGTTTGGCCGTACCTTTTTGTAACACCCTGTATAGCTGGTTAAGCTGTGAAATGTCTGGTTAACCACATTTATGCTATACAATGTTTTGCTATTGAAATAATCAAGATTATGATCATCTTAACCCTCCGCACGGAACATCTTTCTTTAATCATTAAGGCTAAAATCCGTTCCCTCAGACCAGTATAATTTTGTTAGTCATTTACACTCTTTAAAATAGGTTTCAGTTACCAGCTATTCTTAAAGAAACATTTACAACTTAATGTTCTTTTCCGTTCCCTCAGACCAGTATAATTTTGTTAGTCATTTACGCTCTTTAAAATAGGTTTCAGTTACCAGCTTTTCTTAAAGAAACATTTACAACTTAATGTTCTTTATTGTACAAACCATTAATAATAATTAATATTTTACAAGCCATTAATAATAAAAGGGCCTGGACGAATGGATACGACTGGACGTGAATATATGCATATAACCACACCCATGACGTGCACACCGCGTGTACACCCGCCACATGATCCCCACCGGTTCAGAGCGTAGTGCGGGCTCTTGTCAGTGTGAGTGGAGTAGAGCAAAGGCGACGGTGGCAGTCAGTGGTGCAGCAGGTGTTCGCTGTGGAAAGTTACGTGACAACAGAGTCGTGGAAACGATGTGATCAGTTGTTTACTGGGAAGCTGAATGGTGTCAAAGTGCCAGCAAAGAGTGGCATGCAACACTAAGTCCGGAAATGGCGTAAGACAGGATCTGGTTTGAAAAGTCAAAAAACATTCCGAAACGTGCCTGCAAACCAGAAAATGTTGCTACAGTTCGCCAGAAACTGCTTCAGAGCCCTACTAAATCAACCCGACGCCTGTCGCTAGAGACCGACACATCACGCCGATGATGCGGAACTCGTAAAATACGAGGCATTATCTGAAATGACAGCTCGCGGTTTACCTATTATAGGTATATAATCTTTTTCTAACCTGTTGACAATGGCTGTAGTTGTGGAGCATTTGAGCGGATGCATCTTTAGATACTTAGAAAACACATCGTAAACTGTCAATATATACCTGCACCCTCCTCGAGCTGTGGGGAGTGGTCCAGTTAAATCCAAAGAAACTAGTTGCAATGGGTTTGTCGGTGCGGTTGTATGTAATTCGTGTACTCTACCTGGACCTGCATATGCCTCCCTGCAGAATGTCTGTTGTTCAGGCACTGAAACCAGCAGATGCTCCTCAGCGCCTCCAGTTTTGTGAATGGCTGAGATAACAATGAATGGCTGGGACATGTATCTGTTCTTTAAGTCTGGTGACTGAGTGACTATGTCAACTCTCAACTCATGGAATCACAGGTTCTGGGGAGCGCAAAATCCGCGTAACTTCCCCGAAACACCATTGCATAATCAGAAGATCAGTGTTTGGTGCGCAGTCTCTACTGGCCGCATCATCACGCTATTACTCCCATCTTTTTTCATTAGACGCTTACTCCGGCGCGTTACATCGCCAGCATTTTGAAACCTGTGGCAGCATTAATGGACAAGAAAAAGACCTCCAGTAACTTCCAATAGGATGGAGCAATGCCCATACAGCCGGACGAACTTTGGAGCGCATTTACACGATCTTCAGGCCTGACAGAATTGTTAGGAAATGTCAGCCTGGTTACCGCCCTAGTTGGCCACCCAGGTCACCTGATCTAAATCTAAGGCATATGGCAACAACTGTCATAGTCTTCAAGAACTGCAGCAGAACATTTCGGATGAGACTGCAGCAATTCTAGCTGTCCAGCTTTGATCCGCCTTCAGCAACTTGCTGACCAGAACCCAAAAGTGTTAAGTGGTGAATGATGGTCACTTTCAACATATGCTATAATCAGGATAGTACTCCATTTCCTTTCCTCAGCTGTGTTTCTTTTTATCGTACAACTCTGTTCTCTGGGCCACTTTTATTTTCCCACCCTGTATATACAGGTTGAAACACCTAAAACTTGCACTGCAAATATTGTGGTAATGGAAAGTGCTACTAACGTGGGGTTTTCACAAAATGGATTGGTAATCAGGGGCCCATATTTTTAGCCAGTCAACAGATTGTAATAATACTTAGAAAATTACTTTTGTGCAGACATATACTTTTTAAATGGAACAGTGCCTATTGACATTAACAGACTAAAAGTAGGATATATTAGAATGTCAGTGATGTTTGTTGCAGGACTGTAGTGCTAGTCGTTTACTAGATACCTCATTTTGAAAGGTTTCCACACCGACACTTGTTTGTTCTATTCAGCCTATGTAGTTGCCAGGTAGGATGTTATGTCTGCAGTACACTTCTGTGTTTCTTGAGAGCATTGAGACTTCGTAGTCAGTTAGTGTGTAACAGTCAGAGCAGTAGGTTGTGAGTGAGCCATGGGATTTACTAATGCACAAAAAGCTGACATTCTCATGGTGTACGGACAGTGTAGGAAGAATGCAGTTCGTTCTTGTACAGCGTATGTGGCAAGATATCCCAAAAAACGTCCACCATCTCGGCAGTTATTTATTAACCTCTTCAATCAGTCACTTCAAAGTGGTAGTGTAACACCTAGACAACGTAACAGAAGAAAACAAATGAGGACAGAAGAAGCGGACATTGATGATGACGCTGACTACAGTACAACTTTACTGCCGCCAACTTACATTTCGCGGAAAGACCACAAAGATAAGAGAGATTAGGGCTCGTACAGAGGCATATAGGCAGTCATTTTTCCCTCGTTCTGTTTGGGAATGGAACAGGGAGAGAAGATGCTAGTTGTGGTACGAAGTACCCTCCGCCACGCACCGTATGGTGGATTGCGGAGTATGTATGTAGATGTAGATGTAGATGTAGATGTAGATGTAGATGCAGATGTTCTTGCTGCTGTTGCAGTTGATCCGCACGTTAGCTGCGCACAATCGCATGAAGAAGTAGAATGAGTCAGACAAACGACCTACGCATTCTCCATGGACATAGTTAGTAGTAGGGAGATGGCTGCATGAGCGGAGTTATGATGTAAAATTGTTATGAAAATTAATGAGATTGATCAATTAATTACCCCCCAACCACATCCACTCCCACTCTCTGTGTCTGAGAGTGGGTCCTATTCCCCTCCCCCCCCCCCCCCCGCCCTCCCCATCACGTTCGCCCACCTACCCTATGCATAGGAATTGATAATTTTGGCGGGAATTTCGAATTTCGGTAGCAATTTCTTTGTACCAGGGCTGTGCTGACGTCCCCCTCCCCCAACCCCCACCCCACCCCACCCCCTTCCCTGGGAATTGGTGTAGTCAGTCAATCATTATGTACTATATACTAGATTGCAAATACAGATAGATGACTGTGCAATGCATCCATTCGGTCATATACATCAGAGTATACCACTTGTTCTGTAATTTCAATGCCAGCCAGTGACAGAGCAGAATGCTTCCCCATTTCTGTATCATCGCTAAATCACCCCTCCACTACCTTGCAGTTGCAGTGCACTAGATTGCGAATGAAGCTAGATGACTGCTGCACAGTACGTCCATTTGACCATATACATCAAAATATACCAGACAGCGTTCTATCCCGATGCAATTATGTTATTTACATATTTCCAGCGCATTGATCATAGTGCAGAATTTACGATTACGACTGACCATCTTTTCCTGTGGCGATGGGCGTCTCAGAGGGTTTTCGCATTCCTAGAATAAAGTCAGAGATTGGCAGATTCCTCTCACATTGTCCTTGACCAGTCCTCCAACCAACCGCGCAAGTTTCCTACCACAATCACTACGGTGACATACTTTAAAATGATAAAACTAATTTCTTGTACAGTATTCTGGTGTCGTAGGATGGCATCGTCAGTGTATATCCACCGCTTGAGCTGCCTATAAATCAACTAATATGAAGTCCGGAGACTGCTGTTCTGTCTGTTAGGAAAATAATGCATTTTATATGTCTTTTTAAGTCGGAAACGTACATACCCTCAATCTTACTTCCCACGTCTGTAGCGCATAACATTAACAGTAATAGTACCAGTATTGATGGGTGCGACTATGTCTCGCTAGGAAACAGAGCGAAGAAAAACCAACATGAATATTTTCTATACCTGATGCACTGATTTTACCAACTACACCCTGCTGCACGAAAATGCACACGAAGAAGCAACAACTTCTTACGAGGGAGTAAGCACCACGATCAGCAGCCAAAGGAGACGTAACAGTCTTATTGCTGTTTATAGTAGCATCACCACAGTTCTGCTAGGTTTCCTCTTGCACAATAAAAATCCTGATCTGATATTAGGTACTTTGTTCATGTGTAAATAATATAGCAAATTCGTCCTAACACCACATTTCTCTAGTACATTCCCCCTCACACTATTTAAGGCCATCGGTTCACTCTTCTACAGAAAACTCTAGGGAATGGCTTATGTCTGATAAGCGCATTGATTCTTCCCTCCTTAATACTTAAGGAATGCCATTGATGTGAGAACCACCGTAATTTGGTAATATATATATATATATATATACTCCTGGAAATGGAAAAAAGAACACATTGACACCGGTGTGTCAGACCCACCATACTTGCTCCGGACACTGCGAGAGGGCTGTACAAGCAATGATCACACGCACGGCACAGCGGACACACCAGGAACCGCGGTGTTGGCCGTCGAATGGCGCTAGCTGCGCAGCATTTGTGCACCGCCGCCGTCAGTGTCAGCCAGTTTGCCGTGGCATACGGAGCTCCATCGCAGTCTTTAACACTGGTAGCATGCCGCAACAGCGTGGACGTGAACCGTATGTGCAGTTGACGGACTTTGAGCGAGGGCGAATAGTGGGCATGCGGGAGGCCGGGTGGACGTACCGCCGAATTGCTCAACACGTGGGGCGTGAGGTCTCCACAGTACATCGATGTTGTCGCCAGTGGTCGGCGGAAGGTGCATGTGCCCGTCGACCTGGGACCGGACCGCAGCGACGCACGGATGCACGCCAAGACCGTAGGATCCTACGCAGTGCCGTAGGGGACCGCACCGCCACTTCCCAGCAAATTAGGGACACTGTTGCTCCTGGGGTATCGGTGAGGACCATTCGCAACCGTCTCCATGAAGCTGTGCTACGGTCCCGCACACCGTTAGGCCGTCTTCCGCTCACGCCCCAACATCGTGCAGCCCGCCTCCAGTGGTGTCGCGACAGGCGTGAATGGAGGGACGAATGGAGACGTGTCGTCTTCAGCGATGAGAGTCGCTTCTGCCTTGGTGCCAATGATGGTCGTATGCGTGTTTGGCGCCGTGCAGGTGAGCGCCACAATCAGGACTGCATACGACCGAGGCACACAGGGCCCACACCCGGCATCATGGTGTGGGGAGCGATCTCCTACACTGGCTGTACACCACTGGTGATCGTCGAGGGGACACTGAATAGTGCACGGTACATCCAAACCGTCATCGAACACATCGTTCTACCATTCCTAGACCGGCAAGGGAACTTGCTGTTCCAACAGGACAATGCACGTCCGCATGTATCCCGTGCCACCCAACGTGCTCTAGAAGGTGTAAGTCAACTACCCTGGCCAGCAAGATCTCCGGATCTGTCCCCCATTGAGCATGTTTGGGACTGGATGAAGCGTCGTCTCACGCGGTCTGCACGTCCAGCACGAACGCTGGTCCAACTGAGGCGCCAGGTGGAAATGGCATGGCAAGCCGTTCCACAGGACTACATCCAGCATCTCTACGATCGTCTCCATGGGAGAATAGCAGCCTGCATTGCTGCGAAAGGTGGATATACACTGTACTAGTGCCGACATTGTGCATGCTCTTTTGCCTGTGTCTATGTGCCTGTGGTTCTGTCAGTGTGATCATGTGATGTATCTGACCCCAGGAATGTGTCAATAAAGTTTCCCCTTCCTGGGACAATGAATTCACGGTGTTCTTATTTCAATTTCCAGGAGTGTATATTCGACTGTTTGTGTGAGAACACAGTTATGGATTGAGGTACATATGTTTTTTCTGCATTAATACGGCGCCTCTGTGTAATACTTACGTCGCCTTTGTTGGAGTATGTGTCACGGAAACTCACATAATTTACGGGAGGAGGGGGAGGGTTAAAAGTGTATGCAGTCAGAGCACAATTTTTAAGCTTTTCTCGTCTTGAGTGTCTGGGTACCTCCAACCCACCTCCGTTCCCTGCATTTCGTGGTACTTTTTCTCTAATTTTATGTATTCTCACTTAATTTAAGTAATTTTGCAATTTTTTCGTGATTTTACGTATTTCGTCGTATTTCCCTCAGTTTTACGTATTTACCATCAATTTGTCGTAATTATACCAGGTTTTCCTTGATTTTTACCCAAGTTATGTCATTTTTTTATTTTTTTCGATATTTTTGCTTACGTATATAGTAATATTGCCGGCGTACCCACGCGTTGTTTGATTTTATACGAGGGTATTTGCGTGTCATATGCATCAGCCTATTCAAAAATCTTAAGAATTCCCATTTTGCCAATGATCAACGTGCATGCATTTTGGATAGGAAGGTCATGAAAAGTATAGTAACACTCGCCTCTTACCTAGATGAGACTCAACGAGTGGTACAGATTGGAAACTCGTAGTCTGGAAACAAATCGGTGCACTGATACAGCACATCACAGAGCTTGTCTGCAGACTCATGTAGCGACACACTTGATGGAAACTCAGTGTCTGGCACAGTTCTACATGTTCGTCGAACTACCACTCTACCGTGTAGGGATCTGGAACAGGGAGTTGACATGTGTATAGAGTTGATTTCTGCTGATGCTCTGATTTTTTTCCCATAAGTATTCGCTCTTATTGCTTGCCAGATTAGCTTCGATACTTTTGTTTACACCCTCCAAGTCTGATATGTCCCCACAACCATGTCAGGGCATCTACGACCTGTAGATTTCGAGTATTTTTTTATCTTAATAATAAGTTATTCGTTACTTGACAGTGTGTCAACTGCTCTTAGCATCCTGGAGCATGAGAATTTCCCCTCCACCCTGTACCTACAGAGAGCTCACCCCTGGCTACGTAATTTATATAATTTATAGAGAAACAGTTAGCAAGTTATGCATGTGAACTGGAGCCGTCCGCCGCTGACAGCTCCACACACATAAAATTATGCATGCGTATTACCAATCGCAAAGTCTCGATTTCAATCGCTGGTGCGTTATTTTCGACAGTGCTATAGCCCCACAAAGAGCGAAGAACTCTTCGCCAAACGCTTCTGTAGGGGCTGTAAGCACATTTAAATTCATCCTGCTAAAGAGCATAATATCTTCGATGCATGTAATATTACCGATATTTCGGCTCAATAATGCCTAGATTCTTCAGTAACAACAACAAACCATGGAATCCGGCCCTATTTTTGTGCTAGATGTCCGTCGGAAGGATGGAGACAGTCCTTCGTGAGTATTATTCTTGTTGACAGTACAGAACAAGACATTAGTCGGCCTTGGTGCAGGTGTTGAGGACCAGATCGCAGCTGTGGGGGAGAAAAAAATTCTGAGACAAATGTCCTTGGTTTGCTGACAAGGGGCTGTTGATTACCGCATAATGATTGACTGATATGACTTGGTTGAGATGGAGGGAGCCTTGGCGGAACACTGGATATCTGCAACTTGTTACTGTGGAGCATGGGATTAGAAGTAGAGGTCATCAGCTTCAGACAGTTGTTTGGAAGCGTTCCTCAATGCTGCATACTCGTCCTATTTCCATATGCTGCGATGCCCTCCACATGTTTTTATTTTTTTTCACCAATAAGGTAACTATATCTCTTTATTTCTACTACCTCACACATGTTGTGTATGGCACCTTCAGGCAATGGTGAACATTGGAGCAGTAATCATGCACATGACTTAAAATTGAGAAAACAATGCTCGTCGAAACAGAACACTGAGACATCCGCTACCCCATCGCTGATTAACTGTATAGGTCATTACCTTCAGACAGCTGTCGGAAACCTACAATGCCGCAACTCTTCAAGTTTCCATATGTTGCGATGTCTACCACATCTTTGTCAATGAGAGACATCGACTCTGTGTTTTATTTCTACCAACCTGTGTGTTGTGGGAGCTGCATGGTCTACACCACGCTGTGTTCAGCTTTCTGTGAGAGCCAAAGGACAATACTTGAATGTGTTACAGCCGGAAAAACCATGTATTAAACTGCTTATGAAGGAACAATACAGGAACCCTCTGCTGTGATTGATAGTCTGTTGGACATGGTCTTCGTCCAGTACAACTGATGAAACTTTATGCAGATCTGTGCTAGAGACTTCGAGCACTGGCCACGGGCTCCAATGGAGCGGTATCTGTATATGTAATATGCTCGATATCAACACGCAGATGGTATTTGTTTTTTCGATATATCGAAAGAGAGAGACATTGTAAAATCTTATAGGAGGTTCTGTTACAAGGAGTGGTATAACTGTTTAAAGTTTGGATGCAGGTAGTTCTCTCAAAACTACACTGATCTTACTCATAGAACTAATAGAATTCGGCTGTGTCTATTCTCTTGGAATCATGGCTCAAATGGTTCAAATGGCTCTGAGCACTATGCGACTCAACTTCTAAGGTCATCAGTCGCCTATAACTTAGAACTACTTAAACCTAACTAACCTAAGGACATCACACACATCCATGCCCGAGGCAGGATTCGAACCTGCGACCGTAGCGGTCGCTCGGTTCCAGACTGTAGCGCCTAGAACCGCACGGCCACTCCGGCCGGCTCTTGGAATCATGACTGTTTTTATTATTATCATAACGATTGCATGTTTAAAAAACAGGTCCTGCGTTATTTCATACTTCACAACCATCACTTCAATTATAGCATGTTTTGGAACCTAGAAATGATAGTGGTTTTTTTCCAGAGATGTGAGTAGATGGTGTGAAACAGGCTGTGATGATCAAATTGATTACAAAGCTAGAACACAAGAATCCGCTGTATGATTAGAAACCTTACAGACATGTCGGTAGAGGGGAGTTATGGAGCAAAAATGTCAAATGTAAGCATGCGGACGGTAATTGGTATCGATGTAAAGGAACAGATAGAGAGAGAGAGAGAGAGAGAGAGAGAGAGACGGTAAAATCTTACAGGAGGATCTCACGATTTGTTTCACAAATACAGCTGTGATGTAGCTTCACACTGGTAAAGCGGGACTTGTCATAGTGTAACAAAACAGCAATGCCCTCTTGGATTATAGCACGCTGCTGTCGAACGTAAAATGATAGTGTTTTTTTTCCGACATGTGAGCCAATGGCGCGAAAGATTGTATTCTCCAATATTATTTCACATGCCTGACATGTTTATAATACACAAGTGCATGACAGTTTATTTACAGACACTGATTTGAACACGAGAGATGCTCTCAGGTCGTATAATTTCTTCATCGAACTGAAAGGAATTGCTTAACATAGATGTTTTTTCTTCGAAGTTTAAATTCTCGCTTTTTCTTTACTCCGATGATGGTTCCGAAATAATTATGACATTCTGGGGTGATCGGTAGTTTTCGCAGCAAAATAGTAGAAGTTATTTTTTGCTGGTTTTACGCATAGTGGCGTGTATAGGGGGTGTGTAATCTGATCATTTGTAATCGGTGGTGGTGCACTTCATCGGATGTCGCAAAATAATGAAATGCGAAATGTAACTTGCAGTCGAGCGTAAGAACTATACCGATTTTGCTCATAAGAAAAGAAAATGGACTGCGCCTATTTTTGTGCAAAGAGGACATTTATTAACGTCGCGATTGTGTTTTCTTTTATAAAAGAAGATTGATTATAAGAGATGTGTTGACATTAAATACAATTGTTCTCCATTGCAGAACTACGATCGCTTGCGTTGGGATGGTGTGGAGGACGGTCCAGTGTGTGTGAGATTGCCGATGCAGTTGCATGTGACCAGGCGACGGCGTGTGGGGGCGGAGCTGTGTCACTACATTTTAGATGAACAAGTTCAACTACCGCCCCTCTTCAGTGTTTTAGGACGACAGTTTTCCCCAGTACATTTGTTGCATTATGACCTGTTCTTTACAAATGCTGCTTTATTTTTATTTTTCATGGCAATTTCGACGTGTAATTAGAACAGTGACGCATTTTCCATCAGCTGTAGTAGCGTGTATTGGTCTCGATACCTGGGCTGCAGGGTGATTGATGAGCGGCCGTCTGTAGCAAACTCTGACGCCAAATGGCAATAGATGCAGTCCTCAACTGTATGCTTACAGGTAATACACTTACTAAACTCCTCTCCGTCTAACACCAGCATCTCATTAGTTCATCATATTTCCCCTTTTTCCTGTCACCTTCTAGATGAAGGGTAGAATTTGAGTGTGTCTGCCACTTGTTTTGAGTGGAACTGTGAATTTTTTTCCCAGCAGGATAACACCAGTTGTATGCCATCATCAATTTTTGAGCTGTATTGCGATTTTAGGCACTCCTTGTGTAGCGCTACGTATGTAGTTGTGTAATTAGGACCGATCTGTACGATTAATTAAATAATTTGGACTGATCTTTACTTCAGTTTCCCAACCAAAGTAAATAAAGTACACTAACCTAACCTTCCTCTCCTGCATTTGGGCATTTTCTGTGTGTTGTGGTGTGCACTTGGGCTTGCTGTCCGGAAGACCCAGGGTTCATTTCCCAGAAAGGACACCACCACTTTTAATTTCCCACCAGTTTAAAGTGCCTCTGGTGGTATAATTGCGTTAGGGGGTGCACTTGGGCTTCTTGTCCAGGAGAACCAGGGTTCAAGTCACGGAGAGGGTACCCCATTTTAATTTTTCGCCAGTTCTCTAGCGGGAGGGGAGGGGAGGAGGAGACATCAGCATAGCCCTGGGACAAAGAAACTCTCACCAAAATTCGAAATTCCTGCCTATAGGGTTGGAGTTGGAGGGGGCGGGGGCTGGGACCCACGTGGAGGCTGAGAAAAACCCATGACGTTATCCAGGGGTGGGGATGGACATGGTTGGGGGTAATTAATTGATCAATTTAATTAATTTACAAATTAATTTGATATCAAAATTGTGCTCATGCTGCGCTCGCCCTACTACTATAGGTTCCTTCCCTATCACATACATCTCCATCAAGAGCTGCATGGGTACGATTATGAGAACCATGTTAACTTCTGTACATGGGCATTAAGGAATCGCGCGACCGCTACGGTCGCAGGTTCGAATTCTGCCTCGGACACTGATGTGTGTGATGTCCTTAGATCGGTTAGGTTTAAGTAGTTGTAAGTTCTAGGGGACTGATGACCTCATATTTTAAGTCCCATAGTGCTTAGAGCCATTTGAACCACATTTGCCAATCATGCCCAGGTGAACCGCAGAAACATGCGCTATTCGACCGTTGACAGTCCCCGCTGTCTACATGAGGTGGAACATCAGCGTCCATGGAATGTAAACGTGTGGAGTGGGATAGTGAACCATTTTCCCAAAGGCCCGTTTTTTGAGGACAGAACACTGAATGTGGCAGCCCCCTAATCGACCATCTTCAACGAATGTTGGAAGACGTTCTTCTGCAGACTAGGAGGAACCTGTGGCACCCAGCATGATGACTATCCAACCCATAGTGCACGAAGTGCTACAGCATGTTTTCATGAATTGTTTTCAAATTGTTGTATTGGATGCCGAGGACCTGTACCTTCGCCAGCCGTTCCCGAGATTTGACGCCTGTAGACGTTTGTCTATAGAGAAAGGTGAAGGACGCTGTCTGCACGAATATACCAATTACACCCAACAAGATGCAACGACACATTACTGAAGCCTGCTTCGACATCTTCGCTGAAATGCTAGCTCATTTCTTGCAACCGATCCATACCAGACTGGAAGCGCGTATTGCTGCTGCCTGTGGTCATTTTGAACACAAATTGTGATGGTCAGTATTCTCGGTACTGGCCAGAACCCACATAACTAGTGTATGCACTTATGTTACTGTTTAGGGTGTCTTACGACAGGTATTGTACAAGCGTAGGAACTTTTCAAAATACGATATCTCGTAAACGACTCGCACTAGAATATTGCAACAAACACCACTGACATTCTAATTTACCCTACTTTCATGGCTCCATTTAAAAAGTGTATATTTGCAGAAAAAATGCGCTTTCTAACTATTATTACAATTTGTTGATTGGCTAAAAATACGAGCCCCTGGCTACCATTCCATTCTGTGAAAACAGCACATCAATAGCATTTTCCATTGCCACAATATTTGCAGGGCAAGTTTTAGGTGATTTACCATCTATATTTCAAGGAATTAAAGTTATTTTCAGAAGTTAGGAACATTTTTGTGTAGATGGTTACCACACTTTGACCCGAACGACAAGAAAAGCACATACGGTCGTCATATATGTAAAAAGGTAGAATAAAAAGAAATAGGAAAAACTAAATAAAAACATATAAAATACAAAAATAATTTACACGAAGAACTCATGCCACAAGGACGCATGAAACAAATGAATGAATGCTTGAATTATTTTGACACCCACTCCTTACATATTTTTATTGAGCACTCCGAGCAGCAAGGAATGTTGCACTGCACGCACGTGTAATTAGTCTTCCTCTCCATCTGGTATTAGTAACGACACTTTTTTTTTTGTTTTCATGAAGATCCATCCATGATTGATTCGATGAAGGAACATCGGTCTCTTCAGGATGGATGGTTGTCAGATATTTTTTGTTATTCCTGTTATACCCACTGTCATGTTCCGAATGGTAAGCCGTCGACGGAGATGGTTTGCTGTCAGGTAAAGAATTAATTTGAATATGAAGGCAAATCGACGTGTGTTTCTGGTTTCGTCCTATGTTTTTTAGATGACGTCGCCGTTGCTGGAGCTGATGGATAACAAATGATAACAAACTGCAAGACGCCATTGCCTGATTTTTCGGTTGGCCAAATACTTCATATGCAACGTGTCGCCTCCAGATTGTGTGCAAGTAAAAAATGAAATTATCTCCAGCTTCTTACTATTTTTGTCGACATATACAAGCCAAAGAAACTGATACACCTGCCTAATATCGTGTAGGACCCCCGCGAGCACGCAGAAGTGCCGCAACACGGTGTGGCATGGACTCGACTAATTTCTGAAGTAGTGTCAGAGAGAACTGACACCATGAATCCTGCAGGGTTGTCCATAAATCCCTAAGAGTAAGAGGGGGTGGAGCTCTCTTCTGAACAGCACGTTGCAAGGCATCCCAGATATGCTCAATACTGTTCGTGTCTGGGGAGTTTCGTGGCCAGTGGAAGTGTTTAAACTCAGAATAGTGTTCCTGGACTGGGCGTATGAAGTGTCGTATTGTCCTGCTGGAATTGCCCAAGTCCGTCAGAATGCACAATGAACATGAATGGATGCAAGTGATCAGACAGGATGCTTACGTATGTATCACCTGTCACAGTCGTATCTAGAGTTACCAGTGGTAGCATATCACTCCAACTGCACACACCTCACACCATTACAGAGCTTCCATCAGTTAAACAATCCCCTGCTGACATGCAGAGCCCACGCATTCAGGTGGTTGTCTCCATACCCTTACACGTCCATCCACTCGATACAACTTGAAACGAGACTCGTCTGACCAGACAACGTCTTTCCAGTCATCAAACGTCCAACGTCGGTGTTGACTGGTTCGCACGCTGACACTTGTTGATGGCCCAGCATTGAAATCTGCAGCAATTTGCGGAAGGGTTGCACTTATGTCACGTTGAAAGATTCTCTTCAGTCGTCGGTGGTCCCGTTCATGCAGGAACGTTATCCGGCCGCAGCGATATTGGAGATTTGATATTTTACCGGATTCCTGGTATTCACGGTACACTCGTGAAATGGCCGTACTAGAAAATCCCCATTTCATCGCAACCTCGGAGGTGCTGTGTCCCATTGCTCGTACGCCGACAATAACATCAAGTTCAAACTCACTTAAATCCTGATAACCTGTCACCGTAGCAGCAGTAACCGATCTAACAACTGCGCCAGAAACTTGTTGTCTAATGTAGACATTGCCGACAGCAGCGCTGCATTCTCCCTGTTTATATATCTCTGTATTTGAATACGCATGCCTATGTCAGTTTCTTTGGCGCTTCAGTGTATGTTGTGGTGCATTAATGAAAGGAGAGTAACAGCCTTGAATTCTTTTCGTACAAGCAACAAAAGCGTGAATTCTTTGGTGACGCAAGAGCCCTGCTTTTTTTCGCCTGAATTTCTGGAGAAATTTCGGGCTTGTTTATCTTTAGCGTCCTCATGACTTTCAAGGACTTGTCCCGCAAATATTTTGCCAGTTCCAAACTCATAAACCAGTGAGATGCAGTGATGTTCCTATTGGTACCGTACAAAGGCTTGGCTAATCGTACCATTACTTGTGTCGGTTCTTAAGCTTTCTTTCTTCAGCACTGAGAGTCATCCCGTCACTATCTTTTACGGCATAAATTTGGCGTTTAAAAGGTAAAAATTTCAAACTTCAACTAGGAAAACAAATTTTATGTCGTATGTAGATAGTTTGTTAGGCCTATACATCCGAAATTTGCGCCAACCCCGGAATGGGACAATTGTCTCGTCGACACAGGCAAAGGCTCTGATTTTGTAGCCGCTCGGGGTGGCCGCGCGGTTTAAGGCCCCATTTCATGGACTGCGCGGCCCCTTTCGCCGGAAGTTCGAGTCTTCCCTCAGGCATGGGTGTTTGTGTTATTCTTAGCATAAGATAATTTAAGTAGTGTGTAAGTCTAGGGACCGATGAACTGAGCAGTTTGGTCCCTGAGGAATACACACATTTTTTTTCGATTTCCGTAAATTTGCTGTCAATTTTTTATCAGCCCACATCTGCCGGATCCTTTTCTTCCCTGGTACGGTGGGTGCTCGATTCATCAAATTATAATGCTCTGATAAGGATATTGCAGCGTTTTTCTGACATCACGGCGCGGAACTATAGACCTATATCTCTAACGTCGATCAGTTGTAGAATTTTGGAACACGTATTGTGTTCGAGTATAATGACTTTTCTGGAGACTATAAATCTACTCTGTAGGAATCAGCATGGGTTTCGAAAAAGACGGTCATGTGAAACCCAGCTCGCGTTATTCGTCCACGAGACTCAGAGGGCTATAGACACGGGTTCACAGGTAGATGCCGTGTTTCTTGACTTCCGCAAGGCATTCGATACAGTTCCCCACAGTCGTTTCATGAACAAAGTAAGAGCATATGGACTATCAGACCAATTGTGTGATTGGATTGAGGAGTTCCTAGATAACAGGACGCAGCATGTCATTCTCAATGGAGAGAAGTCTTCCGAAGTAAGAGTGATTTCAGGTGTGCCGCAGGGGAGTGTCATAGGACCGTTGCTATTCACAATATACATAAATGACCTGGTGGATGACATCGGAAGTTCACTGAGGCTTTTTGCAGATGATGCTGTGGTGTATCGAGAGGTTGCAACAATGGAAAATTATACTGAAATGCAGGAGGATCTGCAGCGAATTGACGCATGGTGCAGGGAATGGCAATTGAATCTCAATGTAGACAAGTGTAATGTGCTGCGAATGCACAGAAAGATAGATCCTTTATCATTTAGCTACAAAATAGCAGGTCAGCAACTGGAAGCAGTTAATACCATAAATTATCTGGGAGTACGCATTAGGAGTGATTTAAAATGGAATGATCATATAATGTTGATCGTCGGTAAAGCAGATGCCAGACTGAGATTCATTGGAAGAATCCTAAGGAAATGCAATCCGAAAACAAAGGAAGTAGGTTACAGTACGCTTGTTCGACCACTGCTTGAATACTGCTCAGCAGTGTGGGAGCCGTACCAGACAGGATTGATAGAAGATATAGAGAAGATCCAACGGAGAGCAGCGCTCTTCGTTACAGGATCATTTAGTAATCGCGAAAGCGTTACGGAGATGATAGATAAACTCCAGTGGAAGACTCTGCAGGAGAGACGCTCAGTAGCTCGGTACGGGCTTTTGTCAAAGTTTCGAGAACATACCTTCACCGAAGGGTCAAGCAGTATATTGCTCCCTCCTACGTATATCTCGCGAAGAGACCATGAGGATAAAATCAGAGAGATTAGAGCCCACACAGAGGCATACCGACAATCCTTCTTTCCACGAACAATACGAGACTGGAATAGAAGGGAGAACCGATAGAGGTACTCAAGGTACCCTCCGCCACACACCGTCAGGTGGCTTGCGGAGTATGGATGTAGATGTAGATGTAGATGTATGTTGGTCCGCCCGTCAGCCTTGCAGAAAAAAGCGACAATAGTGACTCTCTAGCCGATTTGTAAATATAGCTCAAAGTCAATAATCCTAATAATGCTTTTATTTCATCTAGGTCTGTCAGGCTATGTGGGTTGTAACTGAATTTGGTATTCTCTCACCTGGAGTTCAGTTTCATATTAGCCCATGTGACAATGTCTTCGAGAATATCAGGAGTGAAAAGGAATCCACAAATGTCTTCAGGGCTAGGATGAAGTAAATTTTTCGCGGGGTCTTTGAGTGCGGATGTTTTAATTTTCATAATATTTCTACTGGAGCGGTTCTTTACGGGTTGGGCGGGGTCTTTTTTCTAAACAAAATTCTTTCCCCTGAAACCACCCCTAGATAGATTGCCACTGTCTACATTCTTGTGACTCTCTTCGTTGATAAGTGCTCCCACCTCTTAGGCTCTCACTGTAGTTGTGGGCTCGCCTTCATCACAAGAGATTAGACTGCCAGAGCTGTGCTGTGACATTTAATCATCTACGGAAGAAACGTAAGAGTCTTCTCATTCCTCATCCGAATCTGCAGCTAAAGCAAGTTCTAAAATTTTTTCTGGTCCGCGCAGAAATGTTGCTGTGTGCTGTACTCATATCTCCCAACCTGAAGCAGATGATACATATTCTATGAACGTGATAGAAAATCTGAATGTAATTAAAACGAACACTAAAAACAGTCTTTCCAAAATTTACGTAAAGCGGAACACCGGTCTCACAGATCGCTCCGCGATCAGGGAAACACGGGTCTCTGACACTGAGCGAATAATACACATACAGAGGAATAACGGTCTATCAGATCTGTAAGAAACTTACACAAGTCCAGAAGACCCAGTAGGTGTCGGAAAGGCGGGAATGGGCGACCACATAGTTGAAAGACCGGACGCTGATATAGCCTACCTGCTGCTCGGGGGTGTTCCCTTAGAGCAGGGGCGAGGAGTGCGACACCCTGCGCACTCTAAAGCCCAAATTAGAAACTATACCGGTCCCACAGCCCTGTATTCCGTGCAGAGGTTTAACCACTGTATATATTTTTTGTATTATAAATGATACCTTGAACATTGTGACTATGACGACATAAACATTCCAGTATGCATTGTATACACTGAAAAGTAACCTGAAATCATGTAATTATAACCTATGAAGATATTGTACAAAACTGTGTCCTAGTTACTTAGGAATCTAAAGCTATGTACGTTAACATTCTGACTTGTCTTCTGCAGTGTCCGAATGTATATGGGCTTGCGCTCTTGCGCTGGTTCGGCATTACAAAATTTTAACAATTAAGCCTATATAGCCATGTCGGCTTTTACGAGGCGCGTTTATTAAGGAAGTACCGTTTTGAAATTAAAAAAAGACGTGCTAAGATATCTCAATAATTTTATTTTTACATGAAAGCCTGTACCTTAATCTACGCAGTGACGCCATTACAGTCTGATTCTTCCTTGTTTGCGTTGTGTACTGAGTGTTTAAGATGCCTCAGATAATCGTGAGTTATAAGATTTCTTAGTGCTAAAGGCTTAAAAGCGATCGATATTCATCGTGAGATCTGTGCAGTTTACGGAGAAAACATTATGAGTGGTGGAATGGTAAGAAAGTGGGTGAGAGCATTTAAAGATAGCCGCACAAATGCACATGATGAACAACGGAGTGGGCGTCCTTCGGTCGTTAATGAAAGTTCGGTGCAGGGAGTGGACAATAAGGTGAGAGGAAACAGACGCTTTACGATTTCCTCCTTGTGGGATGACTTTCCTAATGTTTCTCGTACTGTTTTGTACGGCATTGTGACCGAGCACTTGAATTACCGAAAATAGTGCCCACGTTGGGTACCGAAAATGTTGACGGATGTGCACAAAACCATAAGTTTAGACAGTGCATTGACTTTCTTTGAGCGATACAACAACGACGGTGTGATTTATTAAGCCAAACTGTTATGGGCGATGAAACATGGGTGGCCTACGTCACACCAGAATCAAAGCAACAGTTGAGCAAGGACATCGTTTTGCTGCAAGACAATGCCCATCCGCATGTGGCGAATCAGACCAAAGATCTCATCACATCTTTTCGATGGGAAACTCTAGATCATCCTCCGTACAGTCCCGATCTTGCGCCCAGTGAGTACCATCTGTTCCTCCACTTGAAGAAACACCTGGGCGGTTAGCATCTTCAAGACGATGACGAAGTCAAAACAGTGGTGATGCAGTGGTTAACAAGTCAGGCGGCAGACCTCTATGAGGAGGGTATTCAAAAACTGGTACAACGTTATGACAAGTGCCTCAATATTGACAGAAATTATGTAGAAAATTAGATTAAGGTACAGGCTTTCATGTAAAAATAAAATTATCGAGCCGGCCGTGGTGGCCAAGCGGTTAAAGGCGCTGCAGTCTGGAACCGCGCGACCGCTACGGTCGCAGGTTCGAATCCTGCCTCGGGCATGGATGTGTGTGATGTCCTTAGGTTAGTTAGGTTTATGTAGTTCTAAGTTCTAGGGGACTAATGACCTTAGAAGTGCTCAGAGCCATTTGAACCATTTTTTTAAAATTATCGAGATATCTTAGCACGTCTTTTTTTAATTTCAAAACGGTACTTACTTAAAAAACACGCCTCGTACTTATCAACTAACAAGTTCTTCCACTCAATAAATTCTTGAACATAATTTATTCCGTTGATAACCTTTCATTTATTGCAGCTACAGCGATGACAAAGCTTTTAAATGATAACACAGCCTCCACTTGACTATATGTTTCTTATTATTTCCACTATTTCGGTTTCGGCTATACAGCGATTATCACGCATAACTGGGAACGATATCAGTCCATGTCAGACATTTAGATATGTTTGCATAATACGTCGTCGTCAAAATATTACACTTCATATCTGTATACGTAAGCCAGACGCCTCGCCATAAAATGTGGGAAGAAATCATACACAAATGTTACTTTTAACATTATTCACGGAAGGTACTCTTCCATTTCCAGTGCTGTACTAATGTTAGCAAACACAGTGACAGTCACGAAAATTTATCCCAGCTGTTTCAATACACATTTGTATAGAACCATAAGAAGTAGTGAGCAGTGGAAGACACATAGAACCACGATAGCTGTCAGGTGGCACAGTCTGGTTTACTGACGGGTCGAAAACAGAAGACACTCGAGCTGTCGTATACGGTGTGCAGCCTCAACTGGAGAGCGTAATCTCCTTAGGGAAGCTGACTACGGTATTTAAGGCGGAGATATCCGATATCAGAGTATGCGCAGACGTTATGACACAGGTTTTTCTCCACTGTATATTAATACGCCACGTTATTAGTCTTGTACGATGAATGTAACGTTGGCTTAACGTAATACGTACATCATTGATTTTTTAATATAAATCTAAACGAAATCAGTGTAATCCGTAACTACGTTTCTAATGTACTATGTAACATTGACTGTAAGTAGAAAATATTTTGATCTGACAGGCTGAAACTTTATCGTGATGAAAGCGACAGTTGAAGACAGGAGGCTAAGGTAATAAACACGGTCTGGGAAGGCATGACTGACTACTAGTGGAGAAAAGAGTGATATTTTCTGAAGAGAAGTCTTTTGGAGTATAGAAACAGTGGAAAAAGTTTTTTAGAATTTAGAGACGAGCAGAAAGAAGTTGCCAGAAACTCATAGTCACTGTTTTAATGAATCATTAAATTTTAAGAAGACAGTGACGAAGGGGAGAACAAAGAGAGAAGACACAAGCGAGAAGACGGAAGAACCAAACATTATGATATTTCAGTGCCTGTGTTGCTAAGAAGAACAAATTGCATCGTCCCTCTTAACAATAGAGGCATTGCAGTATCGTATTTATCTGCCGATACCAGATAGCTTCTTTTAATTAAAATGTCCTCCCCTGTACTGGAATTACATAATGTATGTATGTATACAGGTTGTGACGCAGGAATGACGACATATGCAATTTTGAGTCTGGCCGTGAGGCGTGCACGAGCAGTCAAAGTAGTTAAAGCGACCGCTCGCTTAAAGCGGGATATCTGGGTTCGGGTCCTCGTCCTGCACAAATTTTCATTGTCGTCATTCCCTCGGACAGCTGATGGTTGTTCGTATTCGCAGTTGCAAATACATTTCATGAACTAAAGATTTGTCACGAAGATCTGCGCAGAAGACGACAGAGGAACGAAAATTCAAGACATCGAAGGAACGAGATTTCGTGGTTTACATAAAAGAGGCGCAAGTCTACATCAACGTCCACATTGATACTCTGTCAATCACATTTATGTACCTGGCAGAGGGTTCATCGAACCATCTTCACAACTCTCTGTTACTCCAATTTCGTATAGGGCGCGGAAAAAACGAAAACCCACATCATTCCGCGCGAGCTCTAACTTCCCTTATTTTATTACGGTGATCGTTTCTCCCTGTGTAAGTCGACGTCAAAAAAATATTTTTACATTCGGAGGAGAAAATTCGTGATTGAAATTTTGTGAGAAGATTGCTCTGCAACGACAAACGCCTTTGTTTTAATGATGGGAGGACACGTGAGATGAAAGTATATGGAGAAAATATTGACAATGTGTTTGGAGTGAGAGAAGTGAACGCGATGAACGACCCCACCTCAAGGGAGCACAGACAGCTGTGAATCGGCACGGCCAGGTATAAAACTTCGTTCATTCTCATCTGAACAAAATAACAACTGATCAACATTCATACGATGCTATTGCTCTACAACAACTATCTTTCCACTCAGTTAATTCAAAGACTTTTGAGGGATAAAAATTTGCAGTAGTAATCATTAATCATTTACCAGCACTGAAGTGTGTTTAATACACTCCTGGAAATGGAAAAAAGAACACAGTGACACCGGTGTGTGGGACCCACCATACTTGCTCCGGACACTGCGAGAGGGCTGTACAAGCAATGATCACACGCACGGCACAGCGGTCACACCAGGAACCGCGGTGTTGGCCGTCGAATGGCGCTAGCTGCGCAGCATTTGTGCACCGCCGCCGTCAGTGTCAGCCAGTTTGCCGTGGCATACGGAGCTCCATCGCAGTCTTTAACACTGGTAGCATGCCGCGACAGCGTGCACGTGAACCGTATGTGCAGTTGACGGACTTTGAGCGAGGGCGTATAGTGGGCATGCGGGAGGCCGGGTGGACGTACCGCCGAATTGCTCAACACGTGGGGCGTGAGGTCTCCACAGTACATCGATGTTGTCGCCAGTGGTCGGCGGAAGGTGCACGTGCCCGTCGACCTGGGACCGGACCGCAGCGACGCACGGATGCACGCCAAGACCGTAGGATCCTACGCAGTGCCGTAGGGGACCGCACCGCCACTTCCCAGCAAATTAGGGACACTGTTGCTCCTGGGGTATCGGCGAGGACCATTCGCAACCGTCTCCATGAAGCTGGGCTACGGTCCCGCACACCGTTAGGCCGTCTTCCGCTCACGCCCCAACATCGTGCAGCCCGCCTCCAGTGGTGTCGCGACAGGCGTGAATGGAGGGACGAATGGAGACGTGTCGTCTTCAGCGATGAGAGTCGCTTCTGCCTTGGTGCCAATGATGGTCGTATGCGTGTTTGGCGCCGTGCAGGTGAGCGCCACAATCAGGACTGCATACGACCGAGGCACACAGGGCCAACACCCGGCATCATGGTGTGGGGAGCGATCTCCTACACTGGCCGTACACCACTAGTGATCGTCGAGGGGACACTGAATAGTGCACGGTACATCCAAACCGTCATCGAACCCATCGTTCTACCATTCCTAGACCGGCAAGGGAACTTGCTGTTCCAACAGGACAATGCACGTCCGCATGTATCCCGTGCCACCCAACGTGCTCTAGAAGGTGTAAGTCAACTACCCTGGCCAGCAAGATCTCCGGATCTGTCCCCCATTGAGCATGTTTGGGACTGGATGAATCGTCGTCTCACCCGGTCTGCACGTCCAGCACGAACGCTGGTCCAACTGAGGCGCCAGGTGGAAATGGCATGGCAAGCCGTTCCACAGGACTACATCCAGCATCTCTACGATCGTCTCCATGGGAGAATAGCAGCCTGCATTGCTGCGAAAGGTGGATATACACTGTACTAGTGCCGACATTGTGCATGCTCTGTTGCCTGTGTCTATGTGCCTGTGGTTCTGTCAGTGTGATCATGTGATGTATCTGACCCCAGGAATGTGTCAATAAAGTTTCCCCTTCCTGGGACAATGAATTCACGGTGTTCTTATTTCAATTTCCAGGAGTGTAGTTAACGTCAAATGGAGACTTTAGTTCACAGTTGAATATTTTGCATTACTTTCTAAATGGAGAAAAGAAAACCTGTTGTCTCGAAACAATGTAAAATCAAACATTGCTGTAGTCTAATTCCCTGTGATGAAATCACTTTATTTTGCAGGTTAGTTCAATTGTGACTAATTGGTGGTACATTCTCAGATACAATTACATATGCAACAATTGATTTTGTAATAGATATCTCACTGTACATTTTCTAATCGTATGTAGCTAAACTTGTAGAGATTTTCATTTCAATAAATTAATAACAGTTTAAATTGTCTTCATTAATGTAAAAACATTTGGACTAGCAACATTAATACAGAGCACCTTCGTCTGGATCGAGATGCAACTGATCTTTCTACGTAATTATATAAATACTATTTTAACTTTATACTTGTATGTGTCTGCATATGTGTGACCATTTGTATGTGCGTGAACTTAGATCTATCTGATATTTGCAGGGGCGGAAGTGAGAAATAGCCAGCGAAGGGATCTTTTTCTTCTACTTGTGGTTTACTCTGACAAAACAATGGTAAGCGTGGAGGTAATATTTCCAGTGCTGGTCATTGACAGTGACGGTTAACAGATCGTAAATCATTACCTCATACCTGTATAGTGAAAGAACGGTATTTAAGTGTACTTCAGTGGTATTGTACCTCAGTGGTATCCCAGCTCTATGTAAATGGACTGACAAAAAACACTACCGTTTCAGTTTTAAGGAGATAGTAGCAACTATATTAATTCAGGTATCCAAGCAGCTCTCATACGTCTTTCAGTCCCTCCAACGAGGTCAAAGATCGTTGCAGATTGCCATGAAACCCGTTTGAGGCAAGGAGAAAGGAACAGGATAAACCTGCTGTGGGTCTTTGGTCACTCAGGAATCACTGGAAACAAACAAGTTGATAGACTGGCCTGGGTAGGGCAATGACGAAACCACGTTTTAAGAGAAGTTCTGTAATCCTGGGCTTGAAGAGGAGGTAAATTAAACCGATGGTAGATCTAATGGCTGACCACGGGAACCTTAGGAAACACCTACACATCATGGGTATAGAGAAAGGAGCCCCAAGACTCTATGGAACAGGGGATGAAACTGCTCCACATTTAATAGGCCAAAGGACACAAAATATTTGTTTAGTTAATTTCTGAAAAATTTGGCTAACGGATATCTAGTAAAGGGACTCCTACTGCTCCTTAGGGGTTAGGGGTACTGAGTGGATTTTCCAGAATCATAGGGAGGGATACTGTGCAACAAACTCAGTTTGAGTGTGGGAAAAAGGAGATTCAGACCACTGTTGTTTTGTCTTCCTGGTTGAACCAATAAAAAACTTTTCTTTCTTTCTCCCATTGTTTCAATTACGCTGCATAACTTTTTGCATTCCTTTTCGCAAATATGAACAGAAAAAGTTGTTTACAAACCATCAGTTCCATAAAACCTAAGCTACTGAAAGAGAATATCATTGTCAAAACAATCTAACATATTTAGCAAATCACAAAGAATACCAACTTCCAATATTTCGTTATTTAAGCCTTGTGATGTTTGTTGAGCGAATCTGTAAATGGCCTTCTTCCTAATTGCGATATTCTAAGGAAATTCTTTCTTCTTGTGACACTGCTCTTGAGTACATTAGTTTCTCAAATGTTTTTGGAACCAAATGACGATAAAAAAACTCTACAATAATTATTGATGTACATCTTCATACCTTTTTTACTAAGCGGTTGAACAAAAGGCTGCTACGCGGTAATCTGTCTGGAAAAATTCCCTTTGAAACTGAAGCGCTACATCTGTTGCCAAGAAAACAACTTATTAAATTATAGCAAATCTCCAGAATTCAGTTTAAAGTTCCATAAACACCACATGACCTTCTGTTCTTGAGTGCTTTTATAATACTATTAAGTTCGATGAAAGATGTTGATGCTACCTTTACTTGCTAAAAGTTTCATAGAATTTTATTTTTAATATATTGCTTTGCTTCTTCAGTCAATCTACTTCATCACACCTCTGCTTTTTCATTTACAAAAGTGTTTTCATTCTTTCCAATTCTGATGGTATCTTGTGTACTCATTATGCTTTCATACACACATCAAAAAACGTTTTGCATCACCTCGGTCCCAAGAGTTTTGGAACCTGTACAGAAAATTGGAATAGAGATCAACATAACCATCATTTTCCACCCTTTTTATTGCTTATGAAAGCCACACACTGCATGTTGTACCACCATACAGCGAGACCTTCAGAGGTGGCGGTCCAGATTGCTGTACACACCGGTACCTCTAAAACCCAGTAGCACGCCCTCTTGCACTGATGCATGCCTGTATTCGTCGTGGCATACTACCCGCAAGTTCACGTCATTGATGGTCCAGATTGTCCCACTCCTCAAAGGCGATTCAGCATAGATCCCTCAGAGTGGTTGGTGGGTCACGTCGTCCATAAACAGCCCTTTTCAATCAATCCCAGGCATGTTCGATAGGGTTCATGTCTGAAGAACATGCTGGCCACTCTAGTCGAGTGATGTCGTTTAACACCCTGAAGGAACTCATTCACAAGATGTGCACGATGGGGGCGCGAACTGCCACCCATGAAGACGAATGTCTCTCCAGTACGCTGCTAATATGGTTGCACTGTTGGTCGGAGGATGGCATTGACATATAGTACTGTCGTTACGGCCCCTTCCATGACCATCAGCGGCGTACGTCGGCCCCACATAATGCCACCCCAAAACATATGGGAACCTCCACCTTGCTTCACTCGCTGGATAGTGTGGCTAATGCTTTCATCTTGACTGGGTAGCCTCCAAACACGTCTTCCACGATTGTCTGCTTGAAGGCATATGCGACACTAATCGGTGAAGAGAACATGATGCCAATCCTGAGCGGTCCATTTGGCACGTTGTTGGGCCCATCTGTACCGCGCTACATGGTGTTGTGGTTGCAAAGATGGACCTCGCCAAGGACGTCGGGAGCGAATCTGCCCATCATGCAGCCTATTGCGCACAGTTTGAGTCGTAACACGACGTTCTGTGGCTGCACGAAAAGCATTATTCAACATGGTGGCGTTGCTGTCAGGGTTCTTTGAAGCCATACTCCGTAGGTAGTGGTCATCCACTGCAGTAGTAGCCCTTGCGCGGCCTGAGCGAAGCATTTCATCGACAGTTCCTGTCTCTCTGTATCTCCTCCATGTCCGAACAACATCGCTTTGGTTCACTCAGAGACGCCTGGACACTTCCCTTGTTGAGAGCCCTTCCAGGCACAAAGTAACAACGCGGACGCGATCGCACCGCGGTATTGACCGTCTAGGCGTGGTTGAACTACAGACAACACTAGCTGTGTACCTCCTTCCTGGTGGAAAGACTGGAACAGATCGGCTGTCGGACCCCCTCCGTCTAATAGGCGCTGCTCATGCATGGTTGTTTACATCTTTGGGCGGGTTTAGTGACATCTCTGAAGAGTCAAAGGGACTGTGTCTGTGATACAGTATCCACAGTCAACGTCTATCTTAAGGAGTTCTGGGAACTGGGGTGATGCAAAACTTTTTTTGATGTGTGTATATGGATCATTAATTATCTAGAATATATTGGATTAGTGTTACAATAATTATATCTTTGATTCACTTGAAGCAAATATACTTAACCAAGGAAATGAATAATTATGATCAAACCAGTAGTACTATGAAATGAAAAGAATTAGAAACCTTAAAGAATACATCTGTGAACACTTGTGTTTACTAATTCTGAAGTCATATTCAGATTAATTCAAATTTGATGAAACTTAATATACAACAAACGGCTATTTTAGAAAATAGAGAATAAAATATAAATAACATGACATCTGAAAATTTAATTTAGGATTTTTTATCGAAATTTTGTAAGAAATGAAAAAATAAATCATCTTGGGTATTAATAACCACTTCAGCTGTATTTAGTCCCTTATTATTGAATCACTACCGGTTTTATGGAGCTAAAAGCCACTATGATACGATTTGTTTAGGATCCATCCAATATATTGGAATCTGGCTGTTTTATTCCATGATATGCCACCTTTTAGCTGTGTTTTGTTCTGATGGACAAGGAATGTTGGGTTAAAAGGTTCCGAGATTTTCTGCTCTAATGTTTTAGTCATGTGAGTACTAACATTTTGATATTCTCATGTCAAAGTTTTTAAAAAAATTTTAAACCTTTGCTGGCCGGTGTGGCCATGCGGTTAAAGGCGCTTCAGTCTGGAACCGCGTGACCGCTCCGGTCGCAGGTTCGAATCCTGCCTCAGGCATGGATGTGTGTGATGTCCTTAGGTTAGTTAGGTTTAATTAGTTCTAAGTTCTAGGCGACTGATGACCTCAGAAGTTAAGTCGCATAGTGCTCAGAGCCATTTGAACCATTTTTTAAATCTTGAAGTAGTTTACCATACCAGTGTATATCTCAGGGTTGTTACTCCTTCTGGATTTACTGTTATACAGTCGTTCTCTTGATGATGTGGCTTCTAGTGTATTTAAACTGATAGTGATCCAATAATAAAGGACAAAATACAGCTGAAGTGGTTATTAATACCCCAACGAGTACTCATAGGTGTGGTTGCCCTACCTACAAGGTTGTCTGCAGAAAAAATAAATGACTATTCAACAAATGATATAATTACGATATTGTTAAAAATAATGATTAAAGAATTTTGTGAACAATCAGTAAATATCTGACATACTTCAGAATTTTGTGACAAGTGGTAGAACTAAAGACAAAATCCAGACGAAGCCAAAATGCTAAAGTGAAGTATTTGTGGCGAATGATACAATTATGTTAAGAAATTTACAAAAAAATAATATATATTGTTAAGAAGTATGTGCCAAAAATTTAATCAAGAAGATATGAAACTATGTGAAGAGGAAAAGTGAAGAAGTTGAATAAAGTTTTAATGATTAATTAGGTAAAATGTTTGAAGACGCTTAAAACAAATCGAAAATATATATCAATTTTCTCATTAGAAGTACATTCGGCGTTGCAGATGAAATAGGTTGTTATGATAAATTTGCAAAATGTTATTTCCTGAAAAATTGGAGAGTTGCTTAAAAATTTAAATATACAAAACTTTTAAAACAATTCTGTCATTTTTAAATACAACATATAGATGATTATGTAATAAGGAGATGTGTATATAGATACCTGAAGAGGAAATTGAAAAAATACCTTCAGAATGTTACCCACAAAAGATTTAAAGTAATGTTCGAATCAAATAAGCAAAAAGGATGACAAAGCACAGTAGAATTGACTTTAGGAAATAAAGATGGTATCTGAAGGTACATGAAGCTAACTTAAAATCTTACTGAAAATCATATATGTTTATTTTCAAGTTCCATAATAACTGAAGAATAGTTAAGAGATATGTTGATAATTATTTGACTCAAGGTTTGCTACTGTAAATTAGAGAGATATCGTAAAATTAACAGTAAGCAATCCAGTTCAGGTATTTCGTGCCCCTAATAGCTCTGTATGCGAGTATGGCTTTTAATCCAGTTTTTATTTTCATTTATGTAGGAAAAACAGATGAAAGACACAGAACAGTATTTTCTATCAGGATTTAAAATTACGTAATAAACTACCCAATATGTTTATTTAAACGGGCAGTCAAAATATACTTCTTAAACATAGCATGCCACATAATTAAAGATAAAAAAGGAAAATCAAAATAAGTTTAATTAAAAAAGAAATTTATTCAGAATGAAAACTCGCTCCACAACAGAATGTGTGCTGATTTGAAACTTCCGGACAGATTAAAACTGTGTGCCAACCTTCTGTGAAGTTTGTAACGTGCTCTTTCAGGAGTGCTAGTTCTGCAAGGTTCGCAGGAGAGCTGCTGTAAAGTTTGGAAGGTAGGAGACGAGATACTGGAAGAAGTAAAGCTGTGAGGACCGGGCGTGAGTCGTGCTTCGGTAGCTGAGATGGTAGAGCACTTGCCCGCGGAAGGCAAATGTCCCGAGTTCGAGTCTCGGTCGGGCACACAGTTTTAATCTGCTAGGAAGTTTCATATCAGTGCACACTCCGCTGCAGAGTGAAAATCTCATTCTAGTGCGTAATATGTTTCTTAGACAGGGAAAAGGGAAGACGATGAGATCTAAAAGAGGGGTATCGACTTGGCTGTCGCCCTGGAGTCATCTGGAAGTATGTGTGGTGTCTACAGTAATGACTTACTCGAAGGTATGCTAGAAAGCAATGCCTCCTGTTTTTTTATTCTGTTCTGATTACTGACTGAGGCATTACATGCCACGCATATTCCTTGGTCAACCTTCCCGCTTCAGTGATGCAGCTTGCAAACCTTTGCTGTTAGATGCTTGGGCATGGATGTGTGTGACGTCCTTAGGTTAGTTAGGTTTAAGTAGTTCTAAGTTCTAGGGGACTGATGACCTCAGATGTTAAGTCCCATAGTGCTCAGAGCCATTTGAACCATTTTTTGCTGTTAGATGCTTCCGAACTGTAGTGTGCAACATGGCAGTGTGTAACGTAACAATTTTGGTGTGTGACAAACAGTGTGCTGCAATCAGGTTTCTAACCGCAGGACAGTTCGTCCACACATGGAGCACGCTGTCCTTCAACTTGATAATGACAGACCGCACACGAATGCTGTGACATCTGCAACAATCCAACGTACTGGGTTCACTGTCATCGATCATTTTCCATACAGTCCCGACTTGGCCCCATCCAATTTCAATTTGTTTCCAAAACTTAAAGAACACCTTCGAGGACTTCGCTTTGATAGTTATGAAGCGGTGCAAGCAGAGGCGAGGTTGTTGCTCCATCAACAAAGTAAGACGTTCTACAGTGACGGTTTGAAAAAACTGCTCTCTTGTTGGGCGAAATGTATTTATCACCAGAGTGACTATGTTGAGGGATAAATATGTAGACTGCAAAAATAAAAATATGGAATGTTAATAAAGTTTTTTTTAAAAAAAAGGTTCAATAGCTTTCATTAAAAATTCAGAGGCTTTACTTTTTAATGTGCTCTCATACAGTTACAGCAATTAGCAAAGTCATCAGACTGACGTGTTTCTAATTTCTATAAACAAAGCAGCATTCTATACTAAGTATAAACTAATTAAGAAAGTTCATTCGTTAAGACATTGATCTCAGTTTCAGATTCATGCTCTATATGGTCTTCCTCATTTGGGTTTTACTAAACTGTTTCAGGAAAATGCCAATAAGGTTTCTTCAACAACACAATAAATTATTAACTTAGTGAATTATAGTATCCATAAATTTTTATTTTTAGTTAATTATGTATGCAAGAAGAAACAAGAGAACCTTTGTTTTCGTCTAAGTAAATGGACAAAATTATTAGATATAAGTTTAAGCTACAATGTAAACAAAAGGCAAATGGTAATTACAATATTCTCAATAAAAAGTGAAAAGTAATATAAATGTTGGTGCTGTATATCTGCATCGCAAGAATTGATAGTTACTCAGTTTCGAAGTTATTCACAAAGATGGGACTAATTTTCATGCACATCAACATGATACGAATTAAAAAATTGATAAATATATGGCCTGACAGTAGTACTTTACAATATTGCTAAATATAAGAAAGAAAATAATATTCTTCAAAAGATCTCCTATATTAGCATCTTATCGATGGTTGTATTTTATCTTACATCTTCCACTTCAGATAATCTTACTGAAAACAGCAACAATATTAATATATCTCCATTCTCCGTCATTAATAATAAAAAGTGTTATACAATACAAATGAGACATTGAATGAATATAGACTCTACATAAAATATATCTGAAAAAGAAACTGGTCATATATAAACATGCATGACAAAAAAATGAAGCACCCAGAAGACAAGGTTGAGTATTAATGTAACTCCGTACACATACACAACATCACTGAGTATGTAAATGATCAGAGTTGCAATTCTCTCTGACCCTGCTGGTGGAATGGCTGAAAAATTTCGTTGGTGTTGTTCACGTTTTGTATTGTTACAACGTCAGGTAGACTATATAAGGAGCATGAATAGAGTCTGATGTTGAGTGTGCACTGTGAAGGACATGGTCATACCATGTACCCGTGTTGACAGTGTTATCAGCACCTGATAGAGTTTGAGAGAGGTCTTGTTGTAGGTCTGTGTTTGGGCGACTAATCAAACTGTGCAATATCCAGATCTGTGGGGCATTACGATAAAACAGTGGCCTGGTGTTGGACTGGTTGGGACTGTTTGTGCAGGCATGCTCATCATCAAATTTTCAGTCGAACGCGTATGACCACCACAAGGGAGTATCGCCATTTTGTGCTCCAAGCACGTCATAATGCCTTCATATCTGTGTCTGAAACCTGAGAACAAAGTAGCAGACTCCCTGCAACAATCCTAGTCACCCATACCATTAGTTGGACACTAGCAGCAGCCATACTAGGAGATTACTGTCGCATGTGTAGGCTGCTATTATCATCACAACACAAAGTTTTGTTTTGGAGTGGTGCCATGCCCACGGACAATAGCCCACTGATGCATATCTCAGATGACTATCGTCGGTGAGTATATCGGCAACCCTAGGGGAGGTTCCATTCTTAGAGTGTTGTGGAGAGTGATAAAAGTGTCGCACCTGGCGTCACGATGTAGGGAGGCATCGAATATGACATCAGGTCACGCCAGGTAATGGTTAAGGGAACTCTGATGGTACAGTGGTACATCACGGACAACCTGCATCCTCACATGTTATCTCTGATGTAACAGTTTCAGGGTGCCATTTTTCAACAGGACAATGCTCATCCACATATACGACGTGTCTCTATGAAATATCTACGTGATTTTGGGATACTCAAGCGGCCAGCAACATCCTGATATAAGCCACAGAACGTGTGTGAGACCAGCTCAGACATCAATATGTCCCAGTGCCAGTATCCAAGCTATCAGCAGCCGGAAGCCAGCTTCGCTCAGGAGAAGATACAAATGCTTTACGACACCCTTCCCACCGGATTCAGTCTATGTATTCATGGCATAGGTTGCAGCATCAACTGATAAGTAGGCTTGCACTGTCAAGTTATTTGGAAATTTGTCTGGATTTTGAAATCACTGAAATAACACTATGCATCCTCTCAACCCACAAAACTTTATTTCACTTCCCCCACCCTTTCTGGGTGCTTCACCATTCTTGTCAGGCACTGTACATTAATGAATTAAAATAGAAGTTTTAAACTAGATTTGAAACTTAGAATTCTTTCAAATTTAACGAAATAAACCAACAAAAAATTAAAAACTGCGATGGTGTATTAGTAGCATATTTTTATTTAGAAGCAAGACAATTCAATAACGAAAAGGATAGGTTGTTTACAATAGGACTGAATACTGCATTATAAAAGAGGCTAATATTTCTCATTATAATTAGAGACAAGAAAATGTAAAGGTAACATTTGTATAGCAATAATTCATAAACTACTGTCTATTTCTTCACAGCTCTCAAATTAAATCAATCAGTATTTTTATTTTATTTTATCCATGCTGATTTTTTAAAAATTAGTGGCTGTTATTCAAATAAAGATCCTTGAGAGAGGCTGCAGTCAAACACAATGGCTTTTAAGAAGATTTATTTACAAACTGCCTATTGGCTTCTGTCTCGGGTTCTTCGGCCGACGTTCATCTAATGATTTTTCTGACGTTTCGCCAGCACGAGTGGCTGGCATTGTCAAAGCTTCACCCTCCATTGCCGGTGGTGAACTGGAGGCGAGCTCGCAGCCGCAGACTATATGTACCTGGCGCGCCAACGTCCGAGGGCTTCTCCGCGGTCATTTCCGGTGCGGTTCTCCTCTTGCTACCTGCGACGGTCGTTCGCTGCAGTACGGGAAGCCAGGATCCGTTTACCTTAAGGCTTTCCTCTTTCTTGTTAAAACTGTTCGCGTGTTTTTGGATTTCTACAGCTTCTCTGAACAAGCGCGTGTGATAGTGCTTCTCTACAGCCAGAACTTCCGTGTCGGCGAATTTTATTACGTGGTCGGTCTCATTCAGTGCGTGCTCTGCCACGGCCGATTTCTCCGCCTGCCCCAACCTGCAATGTCGCTTATGCTCTTTGATCCTGGTGTTAATGGATTGTCCAGTCATTCCGACATAAACTTTTCCACATGTGCAAGGTATACGGTATATTCCCAACATTGCAAGTGGGTCTCTTTTCTCCTTCGCCGATCTAAGACACTCTTTGATCTTCCTTGTCGGTTTGAATATCGTCTTTACGCCGTGTTTGCGCAATATACGGCCGATTCTGTCCGTCACTCTGGGAATGTATGGCAGAAAGGCCGTACCCGACATTTCTTTTTCTGGTTCCTTACTTCGCCGAGTGTTTGGCTCTGTTACACTTCTAATGTAATTTGTGGAGTACCCATTGCTCCTCAGAACAGTTTCCAGGTGTTGCATTTCTCGTTTGAGGTGTTGAGGCTCACATATTCGTCCTGCCCTCGTTACGAGCGTACTAATCATGCCTCTTTTCTGGCTCGGGTGGTGGTTTGACAGTTTGTGCAGGTATCGGTCCGTGTGTGTCGGTTTTCGATACACGCTGTGTCCCAGGCTTTCGCTGTCCCTTGTGACCAGCACATCTAGAAATGGCAGTTTCTTGTCCTTTTCTACTTCCATGGTAAATGTTATGTTGGCATGTAGGCTGTTCAAGTGTCTCAGGAATTCACCGAGCTGTTCTTCACCATGGCTCCACACCACGAAAGTATCATCGACGTACCTGTACCACATCTTAGGTTTGCAAGTCGCCGAGTCCAGTGCCTGTGCTTCGAATTGTTCCATGAAGAAGTTGGCCACCACTGGACTGAGAGGACTACCCATGGCGACGCCTTCCAGCTGTTCGTAGAAATCGCCATTCCACGTGAAATAGCTCGTGGTGAGACATGCATGGAAGAGCTTTTTGATGTCTTGCGGGAACATGGAACCGATGTGCTCCAGAGCGTCGCTGAGTGGCAATTTCGTAAATAACGAAACAACATCAAAACTGACCAGGATGTCGTTTGGCGCAAGTTTCAGTGTCTTCAGCTTCTCAATGAAATGTCCTGAGTCCTTAATGTATGTGTCGGTCTTTCCCACGTGTGGCTGGAGCAGAGAGGCCAAGTGTTTCGCCAGTTTATACGTTGGTGAGCCAGGAGCGCTAACGATCGGTCTCAGTGGAACGTTGTTCTTATGGATCTTGGGTAATCCATACAGCCGAGGTGGTAGGTCTTGATTAATCGATTCGTATTCCGAGTGATACGCTGCGTCGGATCTGCGCTTAGTTTTCGGTACGTCGTCGGATCTAATAGGTCTCGGATCTTTTGCTCATAATCTTCGGTCTTCATTACGACGGTCGCATTTCCCTTATCGGCAGGCAGTACCAATATACTCTTGTCGGCGTTGAGATTCTTAATGGCTTGTACCTCTTCTTTCTTCAGATTGCAAGCTGGTGGTTTTGCTCGGCGCAGTATCCTGGCTGTTTCAGTGCGTATTTCCTCTACCCTTTCACAAGGAAGGGTCCGAATGGCTGCTTCGGTGTTGGCAATGATGTCCTCCATAGGTATAGTTCTCGGGATGATAGCGAAATTCACTCCTTTTTGAAGAACAGACACTTCCTCTTCGGTCAATTGTCGTTCAGTGAGGTTGACCACTGTGTGTGACATGTCGGGAATCGCCTTGTCAGTCTGCTTCCGTCATCTTTCAAACTTTTTCTTTTCCCGCTCGGTGCAGCGCTCGAGTTCGTTCTGCATGCTCCTGTGAGTGATGCTGTCGATCTTGTCCCAGCCGTCTCGATGCTTTCTGCTACTTAGTTGATAGAAAATGTCCAGAAGTTCCTGATCCGTTCTTGCCAAGTCTCTCCATGTTGTATGTATTCGCTCACGAAGAAAAGCTCGTTCCATTCTGTCGTAGATACGATGTGCTTGGGCGGTGGTGAATAGGCGCTTGCATCTCAAGAACTTCGGTGTAGCACAATTCATCTCGGCACCATGACAGAAAGGCGAGAGAGGACATCAGTCGCGCTTTCTTCTCCCGTCATTGGTCAAGGCGTCGGTACAATCTGCAAATCTCCTCCCCGTAGAGGCGTAATACAAAATTGTTAAGGCTTTCGTGGCCACTTGTTGACAAACTGCCTATTGGCTTCTGTCTCGGGTTCTTCGGCCGACGTTCATCTAATGATTTTTCTGACGTTTCGCCAGCACGAGTGACGCAGCGTATCACTCGGAATACGAATCGATTAATCAAGGCGTCTTCTCTGCCGGCGGACATACAGAGAAACCTGCGCAACACAGAAGCCCTACCACCTCGGCTGTATGGATTACCCAAGATCCATAAGAACAACGTTCCACTGAGACCGATCGTTAGCGCTCCTGGCTCACCAACGTATAAACTGGCGAAACACTTGGCCTCTCTGCTCCAGCCACACGTGGGAAAGACCGACACATACATTAAGGACTCAGGACATTTCATTGAGAAGCTGAAGACACTGAAACTTGCGCCAAACGACATCCTGGTCAGTTTTGATGTTGTTTCGTTATTTACGAAAGTGCCACTCAGCGACGCTCTGGAGCACATCGGTTCCATGTTCCCGCAAGACATCAAAAAGCTCTCTCTCGGCGAAGTAAGGAACCAGAAAAAGAAATGTCGGGTACGGTCTTTCTGCCATACATTCCCAGAGTGACGGACAGAATCGGCCGTATATTGCGCAAACACGGCGTAAAGACGATTTTCAAACCGACAAGGAAGATCAAAGAGTGTCTTAGATCGGCGAAGGAGCAAAGAGACCCACTTGCAATGTCGGGAATATACCGTATACCTTGCACATGCGGAAAAGTTTATGTCGGAATGACTGGACGATCCGTTAACACCAGGGTCAAAGAGCATAAGCGACATTGCAGGTTGGGGCAGGCGGAGAAATCGGCCGTGGCAGAGCACGCACTGAATGAGACCGACCACGTAATAAAATTCGCCGACACGGAAGTTCTGGCTGTAGAGAAGCACTATCACACGCGCTTGTTCAGAGAAGCTGTAGAAATCCAAAACACGCGAACAGTTTCAACAAGAAAGAGGAAAGCCTTAGGGTAAATGGATCCTGGATTCCCGTACTGCAGCGAACGACCGTCGCAGGTAGCAAGAGGAGAACCGCACCGGAAATGACCGCGGAGAAGCCCTCGGACGTTGGCGCGCCAGGTACATATAGTCTGCGGCTGCGAGCTCGCCTCCAGTTCACCACCGGCAATGGAGGGTGAAGCTTTGACAATGCCAGCCACTCGTGCTGGCGAAACGTCAGAAAAGTCATTAGATGAACGTCGGCCGAAGAACCCGAGACAGAAGCCAATAGGCAGTTTGTCAACAAGTGGCCACGAAAGCCTTAACAATTTTGTAAGATTTATTTAATTACAGTGGCTGTTTTCGAATCATTATGTCCATCTTCAGATGGCTAGGGTTGTTTTAGCAGACGATTCTGTCAGTGCACCAAAATATAGTTAGCTGTATGAAATAGGCACTTGAAGTTGACTGTAAAATAATCCTAGTACCGCCAACATATGTTTCGTGTAAGGACCACGAAGATAAGAGAAGAGGAATTAGGACTCATACGGAGACATGTACACAGTCGCTTTTCACTCGCTCCGATTGCGAGTCGAATATGTGAGTTGCCTGTGTTTTTTAAGGATATTTATTTTCCTAATTTTAGGTTTTTGGAACTTGGCAGATAGCCTGTATCAATTTGCTGCATTAAGCAGTCCTATACAGTAAGCTGGCAGTGAGAAGTAAGCCTGTTCCCAGAAAGGCAGAGGTAGCAACTTGACCATATGGCACGATGATGAATCACGAGATGGAGAGGGAAATGCGAGCCTTGAGAAAGAATCTTACTTGGCAGTGAAGATGTAGGGGATCCGCAAGTGTTCTGGGTGGAGTGCCGATTTCATTTTATTAAATATTATTGATCAAAGTCATCTTTTGACATAATTGGTTCTAAAAGGAGCCTACAGGTCATTAGGGCTTCACTACAATGATAACGCTATGCAGTAAACCCATAAATGCAGTAAATACTGAATATCTACGACGGGTTACAAAGTGTTACGAGGTATCTCGGCTGTGTTCCAAGCTCACCAGTCGGCGATAGGATGTAATCCGAGCCTGTTCATAATTTATTACAAAACCAACACGTGAATTCCTAGAATTAGTATCCAGATCAAACCACAGAAAAAGGATGATTTTAGTGGCTGGAACAGTTATTAAAGGGGAAGGGGTCAAGGTAAAATGATGCAGCCCTCAAGATAACAGCAACAACGCTTTCTTTCTATATCTTAGGTACTTACCGAGGTTGTGAACTACTTGCTGAACGTCAAGACTAAGTCCTCAAACAAAGATAGCTAATAGGCCTAGGCTGCTGATACGCTCATCTCCGAACTGCCCAACAGGTGATGTGGAGACTGCCGTACGCGTGCAACTGTAAAGGCCACGTCTGGCGTATCCTCTTGCCGATATGTGCAGAGAATCACTGCTGGCATGCCGGACAAATCAAGACTGTCCTCTGTGGCGGCTCTCTGCTAATTTGCAGAGCGTGCAGCATACGTCGGCCGAACTGCCCAGAACATCCTCTACAGTGGACATCCACCGAATGGAATAAAAATCTCTCCTCTCTTCCCTCCACGACACCAGATCCATGTGGAGCAGCCAAAAATTGTTCCTTCTAATGGCAAGGCTACTTGTGAAAATTGCGCCAGTTATGTACTTATAACACAATGCTAGAACTCCCGCCTAGACATGGCATAGCGGTATTTTTCCAATGAGAAAGTTTGCCGCCAGAATCTATATTCTCCCCTGCTAATCTTGGCTCCAGAAAAACGTGTGTGCATTCCTCGCCTGTGGCGGGCAACGCGCTCCTTCCCAGAGCAATCATAACGCTTGGTGCTCGTCCGTTGGTAGCACACCCGAAGTGGACAGTACGCCTCAGGAATGCAGGCCGCTCGCCATTGTCCTGCTGAAGACCAGGTTGCCCTCGTGAGGCGACTTTATGGTGAGAGGCCACCGCCTGCACTCACTGGCAAAGCAGTCACACTTTCGTAGAAGCCCTGATACTTTCCTGGAAGATCCTACGACTGTTTCTTTAACATCTGCCGCCCTAGCCACGTCTCCCTGCCGTCCTCTCTGACATAGAAGAAATCTAGTGCCACAACTATTACTGCCAGCGGCCAACGCACTCTGCCATTCCCTGTCATACCTACTCGTCCTGATGGTTCGCTACGTAGATGAGATAGGTGGAATGCCTCTGCAGAGACTACGAAATTAACATGGGATGAAAGATGGAGTGCCCAAATGTCGCAACCTTTCACTATCTCCCACTGGCAGACATTTTTCTAGCTTAGGAAGTGTCATGCTTAGATTGCAGTAGTGTAACACTGAAAAGGGAAAAATTAAATTGCATAAAACCGTTCTTGTTCGTTTTAACTGAAAGGGAAAAATGTGGGGAATGCTTTGATAATCATCTGAGTCTTCTAATATCACCCAACACGTAAGAAGATCAATCCACTCATCACATTCAAACCTCTCTGAATACGTGAGCTGAAGGTCATGTAGGAGCCTGCAGTGAATTAATTCATGGACCTCCTGGTCACAGTAAGCAATTCTAACACACATTTCTTTTTGTTGACAATCAAAATTAACATGGGTACACAAACGTGTCCAGCAAGGCAATACTCACTCATTTACTGCGGTCAGTGTTGTAAATATTCCAGTAGAATGAGACATATTAAGTTTACAAAAATACTGAACCCCTTTGATAATGATCTCCATGAAAAATGCAAATCAGTACAAAATTTATCCTTGACTGAAAGTCCTTTCATACCAAATACTTTACACAAGGATAATATTGTTATTCCACTCATCCCACATTCACAGACATAAAATATCTTGTAATAAAATAACAAAGAATAGGTTACCAAACAGTGCAAATAACGGTGAATACTACACTACTGGCCATTATAATTGCTACACCACGAAGATGACGTGCTACAGACGCGAAATTTAACCGACAGGAAGAAGGTGCTGTGATATACAAATGATTAGCTTTTCAGAGCATTCACACAAGGTTGGCACCGGTGGCGACACCTACAACGTGCTGACATGAGGAAAGTTTCCAACCGATTTCTCATACACAAACAGTTGACCGGCGTTGCCTGGTGAAACGTTGTTGTGATGCCTCGTCTAAGGAGGAGAAATGCGCACCATCACGTTTCCGACTTTGATAAAGGTCGGATTGTAGCCTATCGAGATTTCGGTTTATCGTATCGCGACATTGCTGCTCGCGTTGGTCGAGATCCAATGACTGTTAGCAGAATATGGAATCGGTGGGTTCGGGAGGGTAATACGGAACGCCGTGCTGGATCCCAACGGCCTCGTATCACTAGCAGTCGAGATGACAGGCATCTTATCTGCATGGCTGTAACAGATCGTGCAGGCACGTCTCGATCCCTAAGTCAACAGATGCAGACGTTTGCAAGGCAACAACCATCTGCAAGAACAGTTCGACGACGTTTGCAGCACCATGGACTAACAGCTCGGAGACCATGGCTGCGGTAACCCTTGACGCTGCATCACAGACAGGAGCGCCTGCGATGGTGTACTCAACGACGAACCTGGGTGCACGAATGGCAAAACGTCATTTTTTCGGATGGATCCAGGTTCTGTTTACAGCATCATGATGGTCGCATCCGTGTTTGTCGACATCGCGGTGAACGCACATTGGAAGCGTGTATTCGTCATCGGCATACTGGCGTATCACCCGGCGCGATGGTATGGGGTGCCATTGGTCACAAGTCTCGGTCACCTCTTGTTCGCATTGACGGCACTTTGAACAGTGGGCGTTACATTTCAGATGTGTTACTACCCATGGCTCTACCCCTCATTCGATCCCTGCGAAACCCTACATTTCAGCAGGATAATGCACGACCGCATGTTGCAGGTCCTGTACGGGCCTTTCTGGATACAGAAAATGTTCGACTGCTGTCCTGGCCAGCACATTCTCACCAATTGAAAACGTCTCGTCAATGGTGGCCGAGCAACTGGCTCATCACAACACTCCAGTCACCACTTTTGATGAACTGTGATATCGTGTTGAAGCTGCATGTGCAGCTGTACCTGTACGCGCCATCCAAGCTCTGTTTGATTCAATGCCCAGGCGTATCACGGCCGTTATTACGGCAGAGGTGGTTGTTCTGGGTACTGATTTCTCAGGATCTATGCACCCAAATTGCTTGAAAATGTAATCACAAGTCAGTTCTAGTATAATATATTTGTCCAATGAATACCCGTTTATCATCTGCATTTCTTCTTGGTGTAGCAATTTTAATGGCCAGTAGTGTACATGTAAACAACATCTGTCACTGGGTCACATGTGAGGAGGAAAGTGTAGACATGATAAATAAAAAACAAGATTTACATAAGAGCCAATATGGTTACATCACAACTAGTACAGCCTATTTAAAAAACTGACACTTGTCGCTCGTTGTCACATCAGTGCCCTAGGTATGGAGATAATTTTACCGACGCACGAGGTTTTTGTCACTCATTCACATGACACACTTTTTGTTGTATCTCACTTACTTCCAGCTATCGAAGAAAGTTGCGTCTGGATGCGGTGTC
The DNA here is from genome assembly GCF_023864275.1 of Schistocerca cancellata. NCBI lineage: Eukaryota > Metazoa > Arthropoda > Insecta > Orthoptera > Acrididae > Schistocerca > Schistocerca cancellata. The sequence continues at coordinate 595,371,371 of NC_064629.1, forward strand.
GAACGGAGAGTATGAGAGGTGGCATGAGCCCCCTCTCATATTTCTATCTTACGATTTTCCTCTCTGATTGCATTTAGTGAAAAGTCGCTATTCCTTCACACACGGACTTCCCACGCAGCGTCTCTCGTCACCCGGGTGGTCCGGTGACAGGCGGGCTCTGTTGATCTGGAAAGCGTTAAGCCGACGGGTGTGAGGAAGTCGAGTGAATGATTTGCAGACGCCGACATTGTCAAGAGGCATGCCCGCAGGGCCTGAAGTAGCGGCTGGGCTAGAGGTTCCGTTTCTTCGCAGAAACTTAGCGAAAACACTTTCTGGCGGGCTACCAGCGAGGCGTGGGAATGACTTGTGTACCCAGGCAATGTGGCGGGAAAATTCCCGCGCTTTCTGCAAAATAGTGATTGGCTTGCTCAGGGCATAGCTCCCTGACGTAGCAAGATCGGCGCAGAAATTGGCGCCAAGAATCTCCATTGGTGGAATGGTAGTGTTCCGGCAATGGAGTGGAATTTTCCGCCGGTTTTCGAGTTGCTGATTGGAACGTTTAACCATGGCCACTGTCGTGGGGGCGGGAATGTTCTGTGTTCGGTTTTGTACGGGTGCTCTTGTGAGGAGTCGGCTCTCGCCTTTCGGTCGAGGACGTCGAAGCAACCAGCCAACGGCTCCGGTACGCCAGATCGTGTCCTGGCAGTCAAGAAGACAGTTTGGTAATGTATGTCCGCAGCACCGGCAGATAGGGATTTTCCTAGGTGATAATCAGAGCTCAGCAGAGCGCGCCTGTTCGTCTTTTTTCTAACTTTATTCTGTCTTGGGTAGCAGCAATTAATGTTGGGTTGGCTATGTGTTTTCTCTAAGATTTGAGTTGCAAGGAATTGGCTGCACATACCACTTCGTCATAATCCTCACAATCTAGTTTAGGGACAACTTCACATTCACAGCGTTTGTTTGAGTATCCAATTTGAGCCAATTTGATGTATTGTAAATATTTCATGTGTTTTTGTTTATTATTTTGTGTTTAGTCTTAATAAATCATATTGTTATTTTGGACAGAACTTTCATTCTGTTAATCGGTAGAGCAACCCCATCATTTCTCACTATGTTAATGAAACCTTCGCTTATTTGACTTATTTATCAAATTAAATTGGCAGGGTTGATTAGAGTCAGTTTGCGTATTTTTTTATCCTTGTGCAACAGCAAAAGTTGGAGTTAGAATAGGGGGAGGCTTAGAGCATCATGTACATATGTAGATTCTAGAAGAATTGAGTGTTAAATACACTGCTAGCCCCGGCACCTCGCAAGTACAGATCTCAAGGGCAGGGGAATTATTATCTGTGGTTGTACCACAGAGTGTGGTACATTCGTAAGTGGTGCTACATATCCTTCCTTCAGTCGTGAGAGTTGGCTCGACTGAAGCGTGTGGCTCTCGGTGGAGGCGGGGCCGCAAACAGCGAGGCCGACGATTTGCGAGGCAGCACGGAAGGCTCAGCATAGTGGTTCTTTGTCAAGGGCGTGGCTGAGGGCTTGTTATTTCATGATGATGTCATAGGCCTTGTCTGGGAGATTGGTGTTACTTTGAACAGTCAGATGACAGTGAGAAGGAATGTTTCTTGTACAAGCAGTTACGTAGTGGGTGGCTGGAATATTGGCTTGATGTATCAGGGCACTATTGTATAATTTGATAGATATGTTGGTAGTGATGATCGAAAAGAACATCATTATGGCCGATAGTAAGGCGTTGTTCTCCCAAGGAGAAGATTGGATACTAAGGGAAATTTATTCATACACTATGTGATCAAAAGTATCCGGACAATCCCCAAAAACATACGTTTTTTCTTATTACGTGCATTGTGCTACCACCTGCTGCTACTCCATATCAGCGACCTCAGTAGTCATTAGACATCGTGAGAGAGCAGAATGGGGCGCTCCGCCGGACTCACGGACTTCGAACATGGTCAGGTGATTGGGAGTCACTTGTGTCACTTCTCTGTACGCGAGATTTCCACACTCCTAAACATCCCTAGGTCCACTGTTTCCAATGTGATAGTGAAGTGGAAACGTGAAGGGGCACGTACAGCACAAAAACGTACAAGCCGACCTCCTCTGTTTACTTACAGAGACCGCCGACAGTGAAGGGGGTCGTAATGCTTAATTGGCAGACATCTATCTAGACCATCACACTGGAATTCCAAACTGCATCAGGATCCATTGCAAGTACTGTGACAGTTAGGCGGGAGGTGAGAAAACTTGGATCTCATGGTCGAGCGGCTGCTCATATGCCACACATCTCGCCAGTAAATGCCGAACGACGCCTCGCTTGGTGTAATGAGCGTAACATTGGACGATTGAACAGTGGAAAAACGTTGTGTGGAGTGACGAATCATGACACACAATGTGGCGATCCGATATCAGGGTGTGGGTATGGCGAATGCCCGATGAACATCATCTGCCAGAGTGTGTAGTGCCAACAATAAAATTCGGAGGTGGTGGTGTTATGTTGTGGTCGTGTTTTTCATGGAGGGGGCTTGCACCCCTTGTTGTTTTGCGTAGCACTATCACAGCACAGGCTTAAATTGATGTTTTAAGCATCTTATTGCTTCCAACTGTTGAAGAGCAATTCGGGCATCACGATTGCGTCTTTCAACACGATCTAGCACCTGTTCATAATAAACCGCCTGTGGCGTAGTGGTTACACGACAATACCATCCCTGCAAGGGAATGGCCTGCACAGAGTCTTCACCTGAATCCTATAGAACACCTTTGGGATGTTTTGGAACGCCGACTTTTTGCCAGACCTCACCGACCGACATCAGTACTTCCCCTCAGTGCAGCACTCCGTGAAGAATGGGCTGCCATTCCCCAAGAAACGTTCCAGCACCTGATTGAACTATGGCTGCGAGAGTGGAAGCTGTCATCAAGGCTAAGGGAGGACCAACACCATATGGAATTCCAGCATTACCGATGGAGGGCGCGACGAACTTGTAAGTCATTTTCAGCCAGGTGTCCGGATGCTTTTGATCACATAGTGTAACACAGATCTGTGTGACCGTCAGACACTGGCCGAATGACCACTCGCATACACTCTTGGCATAAGGGTGTAATGTTTTGCCTCTCTTCACCTAAGTCTAGCGGTCGTTCCTACAGTAGGCCTTCAGTGGAGAAACCGGTCTACATTAGAGACTGCCTTGTCGCTGCTCCCCGCTTGCTCTCGTGGTGAAGGGGGTTACGTGTGTCTCGCCACCCTCGCACACGCCAGTCCATCTCACGTCATCCCAGCGGCGGATAAGTATCAGCCAATGAGCCGGTTAGGCACTTTCTCTGCAGCAGACGAGCCCCAGCAGGCCGGCCAGGTAGTACTGCAGCTGTCCGTCCTCCAGGAAGGCAGCTCGTTGCAGAGGCCTCTACGCGTCACCGCACCCGCGCCCTGTGGCATGCCTGCCTCACTCTGCTCTCCAGGAAACCTGCCTCATGTTGACTTCTAGTGTCGCCAATCTCCTGGGCGCCGCCTGGACAAATCTTTTGCATACCGCATAAGCGATCGGTCTCTTACAACTCACATACATAAACAGATGATTACATGTCGAATACTGACAAATAAATTCCTTAAGAGAGAATAAAATACATACTTCCATGACTTAACTTATTCCTAGTTATACATTATAGTATTATACTGGCGCACAAGTGAAAGCTTTACGTCATACAAATAATAATACTAAAATTAAAATGTTATGTGGGAGTTACAGTGTGTGGTATCAGATTCTGATCATCGGTTAGTCCCAATAACGCTATCTACTAGCGCCATATGGGTCAAAATGACCGCAATCTCTCATGCCAATTGCCTGCCCATCACCGATGAAGCATTAGTGCCTTCAACATGAATTTTAAAAAATGTGGTTCCTCTTACTATTAAGCACAGCAACTTAGCCCAACAGGCACAAAATCAGCTAAACATAATACTAGCTGAGATCCCAATTAACCACGTTTCCGCCTGTTCACCAATTCATCGTTGTCTTCCTTGACAAGCCCAGAGGATTGCGTTGGTCCCTCTGTGAACAAGATAGACCACAAAAACCTGTAAATCGACATGTCATAATTGGCCTCGAAGGGTCTGGTCAATTTTCTACTTCTACTTCTTATCCTTCAGTGCATAGTTACCGACTAAGGTAGATGTATAATGTGCATTGTGTTAATTGCCCTGTGGCTACATCGCTGAAGTGCCCATTTGTATAAAAGTTGACAATTTCTTGATCATGGTTTCCCGCCCCTCTCCTTTTCTCTTTGTTTCTGAAAAACACAGAGCTACGTTAACCAAATGTTTCACGTTTCTAGTCCAATGGGATAAAATACAGTGATCAGACATAACCTGCCTAGCGGCGTTCATTGATGCAATACAGTAAATGCTGCTCCTTCCATGGGAACCAAACAATCGTATTCCTCCTCTTGGTTAACCTATTTTTCATTCCTTCGTTTCGTGGAGTCAGAGGTAATGGCGCCCAGCACTTGCTGTGTGATAAACAACGTCTGTAGAGAGAGAGAGAGAGAGAGAGAGAGAGAGAGCAACGGTGCGATAACCTTGTACACGTACTGAGACGTGGGGCGTTCACAGATCTCTCGCACTTCAGCAAAAACGGGGTCGGACCGCTATCCTTTCGGAGAACAAGCCCTTTAGGCTCACCCCGAGTAATATGCTCTCCCATGGCGCCGACACATCTAAACACCCACGAGAAAAATGAAAAAAGAAACAGAGGCACGGCGCCTCCGTGGCGTGGCTAAACACGTTGACACAGTATCAGGGAGAAACGACGAGGTCTAGCCCTTTGGCCTCACCTCGAATTATACTCACATCCCTCGCGCATACACAATCGAAGATACCCACTAAAATCTATAGCACAACGCCTCAATGGCGTGGCCAAACGCACCGACACAAAAGGAACACAACGGTGTCTCACAATGGAAAGACGATCAAGTTATGTAACCTAAACAATTTGGAACACGGGCAGTGGATCAGGTCAACAAATTCCTCATTTAACCCGCAATTTCAGTAGAATGTAATGGTACAGCTTATTTTCCTAAATCATCTCTCCAGAAAAGTAACAACAATGACGTTTGATCCTGATTTCTGCAACCTAACTTTTTCTTTCCTCTTTGTACAATGGACAACCTAGTCAGCTACAATTCACAAGTACTGTACTGAAATTAGTGTGCTGGATAAATACACAATTTATTAATGACACAATTACACACCGCCATTCACAATGCTCTAAAGAGACATCTCAAATTTTTTGATACCATACAAGCTTGTTAAACAATAATCTACACTACAAAATACCTTAAAACTATTCAGTCTACCACAGTAGTAAGAAATTCCATCTTTCACCTTCTCCCGTATTCTAACAAGTGTTTTATGTGGCTGACATGGTGGACACCGGTCGACTTCTTAGTTTTTAATGTTTCAACTTCAACAGCATTGTGGTGGATAACTCTATTGATGCTTACTTGTCCACTGTAGACAGTAAAGAAATTGTGACGTAGCTGCTTATTTGTTGAAGAGGCAAAACTCTTTAAAAAATGAAAAATTCTCCCTCTCGGGCATTCCTGTTAGAGCGTTCCTTCCTTCTTCCTGAAATCTGTATCTTGCACACTTCTTCTTCTTCTGCTGTTCTCAGGTTCTTGAGCGTAAGTCAACGACTTCTCGTATCAGCTCTTTAAGCTCACGAATCTTAAGTACAGTAACAGAAGCCAGCATTTTTATTCCATAGGGTACATCGTTCATAATACTCGTATATTGAAAATCTTTCACAAAGATATCCCACAACGTGTGCTGTTTTGTGCAATACATCCATCATACATTACCCAATTCCTTCATGACGCGTTTTACTGGGTTTGAGCTCGGAAGCTGTGATATACAGGGTGTTACAAAAAGGTACGGCCAAACTTTCAGGAAACATTCCTCACACACAAAGAAAGAAAATATGTTATGTGGACATGTGTCCGGAAACGCTTACTTTCCATGTTAGAGCTCATTTTATTACTTCCCTTCAAATCACATTAATCACGGAATGGAAACACACAGCAACAGAACGTACCAGCGTGACTTCAAACACTTTGTTACAGGAAATGTTCAAAATGTCCTCCGTTAGCGAGGATACATGCATCCACCCTCCGTCGCATGGAATCCCTTATGCGCTGATACAGCCCTGGAGAATGGCGTATTGTATCACAGCCGTCCACAATACGAGCACGAAGAGTCTCTACATTTGGTACCGGGGTTGTGTAGACAAGAGCTTTCAAATGCCCCCATAAATGAAAGTCAAGAGGGTTGAGGTCAGGAGAGCGTGGAGGCCATGGAATTGGTCCGCCTCTACCAATCCATCGGTCACCGAATCTGTTGTTGAGAAGCGTACAAACACTTCGACTGAAATGTGCAGGAGCTCCATCGTGCATGAACCACATGTTGTGTCGTACTTGTAAAGGCACATGTTCTAGCAGCACAGGTAGAGTATCCCGTATGAAATCGCGATAACGTGCTCCACTGAGCGTAGGTGGAAGAACATGGGGCCCAATCAAGACATCACCAACAATGCCTGCCCAAACGTTCACAGAAAATCTGTGTTGACGACGTGATTGCACAATTGCGTGCGGATTCTCGTCAGCCCACACATGTTGATTGTGAAAATTAACAATTTGATCACGTTGAAATGAAGCCTCATCTGTAAAGAGAACATCTGCACTGAAATGAGGATTGACACATTGTTGGATGAACCATTCGCAGAAATGTACCCGTGGAGGCCAATCAGCTGCTGATAGTGCCTGCACACGCTGTACATACAATTGGGCCAACTGGCGGTGAATCGAGGAAGTACAGTACATATTGACGGAACTAAAATGAGCTCGAACATGGAAATTAAGCGTTTCCGGACACATGTCCACATAACATATTTTCTTTGTTTGCGTGTGAGGAATTTTTCCTGAAAGTTTGGCCGTATCTTTTTGTAACACCCTGTATAGATAGTGTCGATCGGATGTCTCTCAAGCATTCACTGTCACATCTTGGATCCATATTGTGGCCCATTGTCAGAAATTATCCTGTCTACATGCCTTAGCTGGGGCAGAAAATCTTTTCTTAAGGCCCTTGCCACTGTTACCCTTTCATGTCTTAGGAGTAGGAGGGCAACAAGGACGCCACCCCACGCTGCATTGTTGCCAAATTTATGCAAGTTGGCAGATCCAGGATGGTGGCCACAGATGTAGCAATGTTACAGTGGCGTTACGGTGGGAAATTCAAATTTTGGCAGGAAAATGGATCAATTGGACTACCTCCACTAACCTAACTCCAGCCTCCCTTCCCCCCTCCCCTCCCCATCCCCATCTGGAAATTGGAAATTGGTGGGAAAAGGACTCAGTCTGTGTTGTGCTGCCAGATATAAAAATGTAAATGTCGTGTGGCTAGGGCCTCCCGTCGGGTAAACCGTTCGCCTGGTGCAGGTCTTTCGATTTGACGCCACTTTGGCGACCTGCGCGTCGTTGAGGATGAAATGATGATGATTAGAACAACACAACACCCAGTCTCTGAGCGGAGAAAATTTCCGACCCAGCCAGGAATCGAACCCGAGCCCTTAGGATTGACAGTCTATCACGCTGACCACTCAGCTACCGGGGCGGACTGCTGCCAGATAGGATGGATCTAAGTATTGATTTTGTATGCATTGTTGATTTAAACAAGCCCATCCCCTCCCCTTTCTGGAAATTGGCAGGCCGGCCATTGTGGCTGAGTGATTCTAGGCACTTCAGTCTGGAACTGCGCAACCACTACAGTCACATGTTCTAATTCTGCCTCGGGCATGGATGTGTGTGATGTCCTTAGGTTAGTTAGGTTTAAGTAGTTCTAGGGGACTGATGACCACAGATGTTAAGTCCCATAGTGCTCAGAACCATTTGAACATTTTTTTTTTTTTTTTTTTTTTTTGAGTTTGGCAAGAAGAGGATTCAGTCTGTGCTGGGCTGCTGGATAGAATGGCCGTAAGTCTTTATTTAGTATGCAATGTTTATTTAATCACTTTGAATTGTCATAGACAGTAGCTCCATCCAGTGCGTTCACCATCAGGTCTGGAGTCCAACTGACCTAGTTCACAACACCACCACCAGAGAGTGCTGTTGGCCCTCTCCCTCTGTTCTCCCATGACTTAACCCAAGATGGCGGTCTGAGGAAAAAATGACAGGAGAAAGACTCAGTTTGTGTCTAGCTTCTGGACTGGGAGGACAGACGTACTTGTTTACTGTTTTCAATGAATGTGATGTCTGTGCTGGAGAAAGATGACTTTAATGGGTATTTTAACTGTAATCGTGCATCTCAGGACTGTGACGATAGCAATGGTATTTGGTGAAGATGAATACCCTTCATCAAATAATGAAGATGCAGCAGGATGGGACTAAGATACACTTCGAAACTCATGCTGATAAATGCGTGTGCTGTAACTGTAGAGCATTCGATAAAAGCCAGTCAGTCTTCCGAAGTGCAAGAGGCAAGATATTCACTCCGGTGCATGTGTTCCCTGTCCCCAGAGGCCAGACGCCAACTCACGGCACAGCCACGCCGTAGCCGCAGGAGCGGTCATGTACAAACTTCCTGTCACGTTGGAAATTCCCACACCCTACCTCCTTCCCACCCCCGGCGCACGGATATCCTTTATTATTGAACACGAACTGCTTCGAGAGTTATTACATCTGGTGTTTAAGCAATGTGCGGAATATTGTCACATACATAACTTGAAGATGTCACAGGAACTAAATGTACCAATGCACAAAAAGAGAAAGAGAGCTTTGCAGATGACGCAAGAATATTTAAACAATTTTCGACGTATTTACACGTTTTATTCCGAGGAATACCGCCACCACCACACCTGAATACGGATTCTGAAAAAGATCGCAACACACTTGTGAAACCATCCCTGAGACATTTCGCTCGCTTTTGTGGGAAGTATTCCTATCTTTGAGCACGAGCTGCTTCAGGAGTTACTAAATCCAATTGAATACGTATCTAAATACACTTTCAAAAAGATCGCTGCACAGTAGATTGTCTCAATTTCATATACCGCCACACTTGAAACTGACTCTAATAAGATCTCGGCACACTAGTGAAACCTACCAGAGACACTTCGCGACCTTTTGTGCCAAATATCCTTGTCTTTGAGCACAGGCTGCTTCAGGAGCTACTAAATCCAGCTGAACATGTCTCTAAATACACTTTCAAAAACGATGGTGCACAGTAATTTGCTTCAATTTTGCGATGTATACAGCCACACTCACACACTAACTCTAGAAAGATATCGGCACACTTGTGAAACCTCCCTGAGACACTCACACGCTTTTGTGGAAAACAGATCCCGATACCGATATCAGCTGCAATACCTGAGTTTACACACCAAAACGTCGATATTTGGAAGTCGAAATAAAGTCTGTAACTCTATATAGGACGCTAGCCAGTTTTTGAGTTTTCGTTGAAGCCACTGCCAGAGAGAGAAAAATTTCTGAGTCCTACAGCTGCTGTGGTGTTCATGACTTCTCTGAAATGGTGAGAAGTCTTAGTTCACATTTGCTGCTGCTGCTGGAGTCAGGGACGTTATTTTCCTCACTTCTCGAAGCACATACTGGTGTCGAAGCACAGACGGGAAAATCAGAACAATTAGATAAAAAGAATTCGAATCACTGACCTTCACATGAGAAAAATGGCTGGTCTGGAGATGCTCTAAAGCCACAATTGTGGGTGAGGGACATGCCACCTGACCGAACCAGAAGAGGATGGTCTGCTTGGACTTGTCTCTGAACAATCGAACATAGAAGACATTACATGACTCTCAGACGTCACAGTACTTTCCGAAGATACCTTGCCCCTGTCTTGTTCAAACCAGTCTGTAGAGGCTTCTGTGTGCCACACAAAGGATGTCTTGTGAAATTCTAACATCATAGAACTTCTTGTGAATGGAGCATTCTAATTGGTTTTTACTGAATTTACCCGCAAAATGTTGCTGCTGTCGGCATGGGAGCACCTTCCACCATTTTCTGCAGATGGACAAATTACGAGACTTTCAGCGGCAAAACTATTTTGCAGAGATCGAAGAAAAACGTACAGTAACCATATTGCACTACAGTAACCCTGCAAAAGTGGTCTACAGATTGTGAAATACGGAACCTCTCGCCAAAAACACTTCCTGAATTACATTGTTCTGCTACTGTCGAGAAAAGCTCGAATTTTTCAGCATGGTACCGATCTCCAATTGGTCTATGTCACCACACACCATATCGATGTAGTAAACACAATTCGTATCCTGCACCATACCAAATCATCACTTCCGCATCCTGCATATAGCTGACGACCACCAGACACTTGTACATATGCCGTGAAGACAGACAGATCCCCAAAAAACATAAGCACAAGCACCATATATAGTTCTCGCAGCACTAGATACTTACCGCGAGGTCGGTCGCTCATCCACTGTGGCCAATGGTCACAAGTCAACTTCTCCCACACATGCTGCCCTCATACGCGACCAGAGCGCCCTCAGTGGACTGCAGTCACTCTCCAAACTGGTGTACAAAGGCTGGGCTAGTTCACCTCGGCACAAATGTGTTATTATTTCTGGCCCTGACCTGCTTGCTTGCTTACCACCATGCTTTCTACAGCCGTTTCCAGACTGTAGGATTGCAAGAACATATGTATTTTCACATGGTATCGTACCATTCATGCGATAGGTCTCGATATCAAGCACATAGCCGTTAGTTACCAATCGCTTGCACATTATGATTCCGAAGACACACAGTGGAAATTATACTTCTAGTAACCTGAAACTTTAGCGAGGTGGGACGTCCTGCAAACCACTGAGTAACTACAAACTTATCTCGTCCGCGAAGATCTTTACATGAAAACTCGAGAACAGAGAAAACTGGTTACTCCTCTCGAATATTTTATTAACGAATACCGATGTCAATGATATAACAGATTCCAAATCATCCTTCTACTTTATAAAGTCAGGTAAGGTGTTCCTCATGTCTAGAAAACCAGCAAATGTCTCTTACACCTGTCTTTCACCATCTAGATGCTCATAACACGCACCAATATCGATGTTCTCTCGATCAAATAAAGACGGGAAATGTGCAGAAGCAGTCAACCAGACAACAGACGCCCGTATTGAATATTCTCAAATTTACATGGGGAACACCCACAATTACGAAGGCTGCCCAACACATACTGAGTAATAGTTCGCTATTCAGCCGTCTAGACGGCGACACAGTTAGGTCAGCTACTTTCCTGTAACCCAGCCGACCTCTCCGTTCGGGCTGGTAAGGCTGAAATGTCAACCGCCGCGGCCACAGGCCAACGCCGCCACGTACTTCCCGTACACCAAGCAGAATCGTCCTAGGAAACCAGCCACATTTTTTTACTGTACTTACAGTTAAATATTACGATTGCAGCCTCCGTCTGATGGCATTATACAAAGAACGAATAATCGAAAATACCCCTCCTGACGGCTGTGGCTCTGTAAATATAAATAAGTGTTCCATTCTTATGACTGGACATAATTTTCCACATAAAAAAAAGCTTTCAACCCCCTTATACCTGTCGCAGTTTTCCATGTCAAATCCATACCTCCCCTCATGACAGGACATAGTCATTTTCTTTGCACTTGCCGGAAAACGCTGACCACAGTACACGCACTTTACAAGCCTGTTGATCACAGCGAGTCTATCACACATCCTTTAATAAGAATAATACTCCACCAATCATTGAATGCTGGTGATACCAAACAATACTGAGAGAAAATCCGCGATCGATGGATATGCCTCATTTGGTTTTCTTGCAACTGGTACCACTGTGTTTAGGAACAGAGACGTAATCATCTTACAACCTACCAGATGTTAAAACACGATGGAAACGGCTATGTTACTCTCGCCCTGAATAAAAGTGGTCTTGCTGTTACAGGCGCACACAAGTATCGCTAACGATATCCATGTTAAAAATTATACAAGCTTTATAAATCGATGTATGGTATTGCTTTCGAATAGTGGCGTATACAGAAAAGCCTCAAGTAGATGGTGCTAAAGATATCTTGAGCTACCTTTACTTCTACCGTAAAAAAGTAATCAAGTCACATGCAAAGTTTAAGAAAGTTTTATTTAAACTGATTATACACATATACAAGACAATGCCATCTTATGATATAAAAAAGTTACAGTTGTGGTTCTCTTCCTTAAATGATGAATTCTATGCGCCTATTCTTCCTGGCAATCAACTGATCACTCTCACTCTTCACTAATCTTCACACTTGCACTTGCTACAACTAGGACACTTTACTTATTCATTCTTCAGTCTTAATGTTTCTACTTCTGATCGTAAACTAGCTTCCTATTCGGCGAATAGTCCGTATTTATAACGCTACATATCGAAGGTTCTCTGTACAAGAAAACAGTAGAATATTCCCGACTTTTTTCGAACAAATTCCACACAGAATAACGTATCGAAATCATTAGAATGGCCGCTACTTTTCTCGTAGGTATGTGTTAGCTACCTATGTTCCAGACAGAAATGTATAATATACGATGACGCGGACGCGCGTGCTACGTAGGAAAGTGCAACTTCTCGATAACTCGATTCAGTCGAGTCGACTGACGAAAGAAACAAATGAATAGTGTGCGGGCTGAATGGCAGGGGCGGCGCGGGTGGCAATGCGGGCGGCCCCGCAACGGGGGGTGGGCGCCCCGCCCCCCCCCCCCACCCCCATCCCCAATATGTATGCGCCACTGCTTCCGAATGAAGTGGTCCTCCACACAAATACCGCAACACTGAATATTGACGTGATCGCGAGGTGTGTATTAACAGACCGAAAGTGTGGGTGTACGTCGCCAACGGTGTAAGCTCGTAATAAAGTAACCGAATTTAAAAAGTGATTCGGCTGAAGAACGTAGTATGAAGCCAGTTATTTGTAACTCCTTCATGCTGCCGCTAGATGTTTCTCCAATATTCGTAACGTATTCTATCCCCATGCCATGTCACGGGTTCTGTGTTATATTCACTGGGTTGTAGGCGAGGGAGGACGATGGTTGACTGAGAATGATCACATACATTGTGGGTGGCGTGCTATGCAATGAATGACTTAAAAATGCATAGCTAGATTGAGGGCGTAAAAATGTACAAAACCCTGTGACCAATATACTGGACCTTCAGATGTATGGTGTTACACTTTCTGGTATAAATGCTGTCTGCGACTTGGAATCAAACCTTTCCATTCAACCACATACCTGCGTTGGATCCTATGGAGATGTCTTTTAATGATTACAGCCACTAGTGAATCATATTCGTGGCACTCTCATATCTCGAAACGAGTCACCTTTTTTTGAATTTATCTGATACAGTAAATATCCAATGTGGTTTCAGACAAAAGCTGGTGCATAACTCTATCGATGAGAAAACTGACACCCCGTGGAAATTCTGCAGTAACTCCTCTAATTTCTCGGCCCTGTCTGTCTCTGTGTCAATAATTGTATTGATTTGATTGGAGTCCAGAACTAGTCGACTGGAATCACCCTTCTTTTCTACTACACTTCGACGGCTGTTGTATGTCGACCTTGCAGGCTCTATAGCCTAGTCTTCCAACAGTTTCCAAATTTCTAAAAATACCCGATGTTTGTATGCAAGTGGGACGTTGTATGGAGACCCGAAAAATCGATGGTATTCCCTCACTAGAAATCGGTACTGAAAGTTCTTTCTTGTGCCAGGCTTTGGTAAGAATACCTCGGCGTTCTCTAATAAAATACTGCACAATTCTTCCCTCTCGTTCTCTCCAATGTAGACCGAATTTTTTGTTCTATTGTAACGTTAACTTTTCGTCTCAAAAATTCTGTGCCTGCTAGATGGACGTGCCGATCGTGTCACGTTCGTCTCGCTTCCCCTTTATCTATTCTGTCAGAAAAACTAAGTTTCAAACAATTCTCTGAAATTGTGCATTGACTGCTTCCTCCTCAAACCGAATTCGTACTAAGGGTCCCTTCTGTAGGACGTCCTTACCTCTACCAATGTGTAGTATGGTCTTCTTTTCATTAAAGAAATCCATTTCGATTATTAGATCTATCGCCAAATGTGGCATCACCAAGTAATTGATTTCTGGTATGTGTCGTTGCCACATAAATTCGAGTCGTGATTAATGAGTGACTTCAGTGTGTGTACCCACTAAAGCTCCCTTAATCCGTGTTTCCTTGAGAGATGGAGTCGGCCAAGATCTACTACGAGACCAACTTTCAAATGTCATTTCTGATATGGCGGTAACACGGCTTCCGTTGTCCACAACGGCTTTTAGCAATAAGTCTCCTACTGTAACTTCGATTAAGGGATGTACATCATTCGATATGATCTCCTCATTTTCTTCTAACAATAGTCTTCCTGTATCTCTAAAAAGTTAATATACCTCACTCCGATGTTTTGCGTGTGTAAATTTCGAGCCAAACACACTCCATTATCTAGTCAGCTGCGTAGACTCCTGATGACTCCAGATCCCTGCACATCATTATATCCTGCTTGATCTTATCCTATATCTGTTTCGACCAGTATATTCTGAGGGACGCCTCTCTGAATTCCTCATACAATCGACAGGTGACCGCAATATCTCTCATAGTAACCGCCACCAAACCCTCCACGTGTCAGCAAATAAATTCAAGCTTGTAGAGTAATAACCAAGCAGGGGACAAAGATTTGTCGTTTTGAACCTCATCCCTTGGATTTGTGGGCCCAAACTCAACTGTCTCCGCTGGTGGGTTTCTCATGCCAGTTTCTATCATCACGTCGGTTATTTTACTACGTCAACTGTTAAAATAGTTCCAGTTTCCTCAGCTTTCGAGATGTGGTCCAAAGTGACACTGTTGACCTGATGGCCTTTTCCAACTGTCTCTTAGATCATTGTTTCTCCTAGATGGCCGACTGTTCTTATTTTCCATGTCGCGCCTTTCCTCATTTACATTTTGGGATTCAAAGGCGTACTCCAGCTCTAAGAGAATAATTTTAGGCACCTCTATGTCGTCTCCGCATATGCCTGCTGAAACTTGCTGGCACCGGATGGGGAGCTTCATATAACAGAATCGTATAATGTCACTTGAACTCCATGATGAATCTAGAGACTGATTCTTCTTTATCATTGACTCAAAAAGTTTCACTGGGATTCAGACTCCTGATGACTCCAGATCCCTTCACATCATTATATCCTGCTTGATCTTATCCTATATCTGTTTCGACCAGTATATTCTGAGGAACGCCTCTCTGAATTCCTCATACAATCGACAGGTGACCGCAATATCTCTCATAGTAACCGCCACCAAACACTCCACGTGTCAGCAAATAAATTCAAGCTTGTAGAGTAATAACCAAGCAGGAGAAAAAGATTTGTCATACTGAGCTATCCAGGCTTTGGGGTGTAGTGTGTTTCCACTATCTCGCTAGTTTTGAAAATTTTACACGGATAAAATATTTGTGATCAAAACTCAGGTCTTCATTTGCGTATGTAGTGATTCCCGTCCCTGGGACTCTCGTGCGTTTGATATTCAGTGAAACATTGTCCCATCGACTATTATGGCCGTGCTCCTCACGGCTCCCATCATAAATATGAGCATCGAACTTTCTAATCGGCATGCAGTTATGGACTGCTCCACTACTGTGGTGAAGCCTCCCGCTTGTGTTGCACACACTCGTGGTGGGCAAGCAGAGTAGATCTCTGCTGCAGAGATTCAAGGACATTTACTAGTTCACTAATATCGGAGTGGGATCCAGTCTTACTCATCTCCGGTTCGGTTTGTCTGTGATGTTCCTCGTCCCCCTTGTGTCCATTAGCGCCCTGTATTCCAACTGTTTTATGTAGCCGTGCGTGTCCATAATATCCTTCATGATCTCAACTTGTCGCTCGGCGACACACTCATGATCTCGCTCCAGCAGTGACTATTTTGTCTACAATTGTTTTCCAGTGTCTTAATTTTCTTAAAGTGCTGTGAAATCTGTTCC
Organism: Schistocerca cancellata; assembly: GCF_023864275.1. Classification (NCBI taxonomy): domain Eukaryota; kingdom Metazoa; phylum Arthropoda; class Insecta; order Orthoptera; family Acrididae; genus Schistocerca; species Schistocerca cancellata. The sequence goes on from NC_064629.1 coordinate 595,387,398, forward strand.
CGAGTTTCCCTGTTCCTGCATCGTGGTAAGAACTTTCTGAGTTCGGTGGGCGACACTTTGGCTGTCCTAGCATACTTCCACCAGAGCTTCTTTTCGTGCACCAACTTCCTCCATCCCTTTTTGCTTCCATTGGCACCTAACACATCCTTGATAATTTGTGTTAACCTGCCTTCGAATTCTGCAGCTGCTCTTTTTGTCTTTTCTGATTCGTTGCGCCTTTCTTCTGCATCTCTGCGCCTTATCTCTGCTTCTTCTCTCGAAAAACCGAGAACGCTGTCTGTCGCGTATTTTCGGTATTTGCTCTCAGAGATGGGACCGCCCTTCTATTGTCAGCCACTGACTGTGTTCTACTGTGAACTGTTACATCGACATGACATTTGTTTCCAGTATCTTAACCCTTGCTTACTTCTCTGTCATCTTCAGAGTTCTATAAATGTGATGCTGAACCGTGCCTATTAGCTATCTCTGAAACTGATTGTTCTGTGGGAAAAACAACCAGCTCGTCTCCTGATTCGTCCCGATCTATGATTATTCTCCATGCTGTGAGAGCCCGCTACTTCGTGCTTTGCATTAACGACTCTCGCCCTGCTCCTAGTTATCATTCACACGTCGAACAAGCATCTCAGAACACGAACCTACGGTGAACAGAGTTCCTCTAAGTACCTTCGCTATTCAAATGCACAAACACATCAGGAAAATAACCCTCCAAAAACTCACAACGCCATTGTCAAATCCAATAATCAAAGAACACAAGTGATACAGAAATTACAAAAGACATACATGCAAAATGTACAATAAATTGAACACCTGAAAAGAGAGTACATATAGTAGTATGTATCGCGCCAGTAACTTAAAATTATTGCCGGACTAATTTGTTCACAATATTTTTCTGGTATGAAATATTAAAAAGCTAACGCTACCTATCTCATCACATAACATTAGATTCTACCGGTAACATCCTGGCAGGGTCACCAATTTGTATTTTATTACATACCCTCAGCTCCCAAAAATTTATAATTCAAAGACTCAGGATGAACAGGGTACTTAAATGAAATATTGCATTTCCCAGACTTCGTTTAATTTAAAGCCAACACGTGAATTCCCAGAATTAGCAAAAGACTATATTACAAAAAAAACACACAAAACAAAATACATGGCGATAAATGATGAGGACGGCTGCCATAGTTACAATACTGGCCATTAAAATTGCTACACCACGAAGATGACGTGCTACAGACGCGAAATTTAACCAACGGGAAGAAGATGCTGTGATATGCAAATGATTAGGTTTTTAGAGCATTCACACAAGGCTGGCGCCGGTGGCGACACCTACAACGTGCTGACATGAGGAAAGTTTCCAACCGATTTCTCATACACAAACACTTGACCGGCGTTGCCTGGTGAAACGTTGTTGTGATGCCTCGTCTAAGGAGGAGAAATGCGTACCATCACGTTTCCGACTTTGATAAAGGTCGGATCGTAGCCTATCGAGATTGTGGTTTATCGTATCGCGACATTGCTGCACGCGTTGTTCGAGATCCAATGTCTGTTAGCAGAATATGGAATCGGTGGTTTCAGGGGGGTAATATGGAACGCCGTGCTGGATCCCAACGGCGTTGTTTCAGTAGCATCTTATCTGCATGGCTGTAACGGATCGTGCAGCCACGTCTCGATCCCTGAGTCAACAGATGGGGACGTTTGCAAGACAACAACCATCTGCAAGAACAGTTCGACGACGTTTGCAACAGCATGGACTATCAGCTCGGAGACCATGGATGCAGTTACCCTTGACGCTGCATCACAGACAGGAGCCCCTGCGATGGTGTACTCAACGACGAACCTGGGTGCTCGAATAGCAAAATGTCATTTTTTTGGATGAATCCAGGTTCTGTTTACAGCATCATGATGGTCACATCCGTGTTTGTCGACATCGCGGTGTACGCACATTGGAAGCGTGTATTCGTCATCTTCATACTGGCGTATCACCCGGCATGATGATATGAGATGTCATTGGTTACACGTCTCGGTCACCTCTTGTTCGCAATGACCGCACTTTGAACAGTGGACGTTGCACTTCAGATGTGTTACGACCCGTGGCTCTACCCTTCATTCGATCCCTGCGAAATCCGACATTTCAGCAGGATAATGCACGACCGCATGTTGCAAGTCCTGTACGGGCCTTTTTGGATACAGAACATGTTCGACTGCTGCCCTGGCCAGCACATTCTCCAGATCTCTCACCAATCGAAAACGTCTGGTCAATGGTGGCCAAGCAACTGGCTCGTCACAATACGCCAGTCACTACTCTTGATGAACTGTGGTATCGTGTTGAAGGTGCATGGGCAGCTGTACCTGTACACGCCATCCAAGCTCTGTTTGACTCAATGCCCAGGCGTATCAAGACCGTTATTACGGCCAGAGGTGGTTGTTCTGGGTACTGATTTCTCAGGATCTATGCACCCAAATTGGGCGAAAATGTAATCACATGTCAGTTCTAGTATACTATATTTGTGCAATGAATACCCGTTTATCGTCTGCATTTCTTCTTGGTGTAGCAATTTTAATGGCCAGTAGTGTATTAAAGGGGAAGGGGGTTAAGCTGAAATGATGCTTCCCTCAAAGTAATTGCAACAACATTTTCTGGCTATATGTGAAGTACTGATTGACATTGTGAACCGCTAGCTGAACGTCAATATGACATAGGTTGGTTGTAATACAGGGCTACACGTCAGATGGACTCGCTGCAGTGAAGACCAAGTCCTCAGAGAAAGACTGCTAATAGGCCCAGGCTGTTGATATGCTTACCATTGCACTGCCCAATGGGTGATGTGGAGACTGTCCATATGTATACAACTGCAAAGGTCATGTTTGGAGTATGGTCGTGCCGAAATGTGCAGAGAAATCACGGCTGGCGTGCCGAAAAAACCAAGACAGTCGTTTGTGACGGCTCTCTGCCATTCTGCCGAGCGTACAGCATACCTCAGCCAAACTGCCCAGAACATCCTCTGCAGTGGACATCCATTGAATGCCACAAAAATCTCTCCTCTCTTCCCTCCACGATATTAAATCCATGTGGAGTCGCCAAAAATTACCCCTTCCAATGGTCAAAGTGCTCGTGCAAGTTGCGCCAATGGCGGTCTTATAACATCGCGCCAAAGTTACCGCCTAGACACGGCATAGCAGCATTCTTCCAATCAGAAAGTTTGTCTCCAAAATCTGTGCTGTCCCCCACTAAACTTGACGCCAGAGAAACGTGCATTCCACATCTGTGGCGAACAATGCTCTCCTTGTCAGAGAACGCAGCTCGTGGTCAGGCAATGCTCTCCTCCCCAGAGCCCGCAGCTCGTGGTCTAGTGGCTAGCGTCGCTGCCTCTGGTTCACAGGGCCCCGGGCTCGATTCCCGGCCGGGTTTGGGATTTTTTCCGCCTGGGGACTGTGTGTTTATGTTGTCTTCGTCATTCCATCATCATCATTCGTGACAATGGCTAGATTGGACTGTGTAAAAATTGAGCTGAGTAAAAATTGGGACTTTGTACGGGCGCTGATGATCGAGCAGTTGAGCGCCCCACAAACCAAACATCATCATCATCATCTCCTCTCCAGAGAGATCATAAAGCTCGGCGGCCGTCTGTTGGTTGCACGCCCGAGGTGGACAATATGCCTCTGGAATGCAGGCCCCTGGCCATTGTCCTACTGAAGAGGTGGCCACCCTCGGGGGACAACTTTACGTCGAGAGGCCACCACCTTTACTTACAAGGAAAATGATCACGCTTTGTAGAAGCCCTTATGCTTTCCTGGAAGAGACTAGGGCTGTTTTTTTGACATCTGTCGCACTGGCGACGTCTCCCTGCCGTCCTCGCTGACACAGAAAAAAAAATCTAGTGCAACAACTATTACTGCTAGCGGCAAACAAATCACGTGATTCCCTGTCATACCTACAGTTATACCTAATGGCATGCTACGTAGCTGAGTTGGCTGCAGTGCCTCTGCAGGGACTACATAATTAACAAGGGCGAAAAATGAGGTGCTCACGAGGTCATCACCTTCCAGCTTGTATGGCTGAAGTACGCAAGGGGAGTTTGCAAACAGGAAAGGAAATGACTATTAGTGGAACAAGGTAGCCTCCGCCATGCACCATGCGGTGGCTTGTGGAGTATGTACGTAAAGGTAAATGTGCCCAATACTGGTCCTTGCAATAAAGTAAACCTTCATAGAAGTTACTGATGCAAGTAATGTTATCGATTTTATTACTTTTCAGTTAATAACTACATTTGTACATTTACATATTGGAGATCTGAAAAACTGTCTAATAACAAACGTAATTCTTTCAAATGATAAGTGACCAAACTCTGTAGGTTGATTGGAACATTACTCGTTAGTAGTTTTGTCACAGTGGTAAAGCTATTTTTATTTTCACAACTTTTCTTAAGACTGCTGTTGTGATCTTCAAACTATAGACTGGTTTGATGCACCTGTCGACATTAGTCTATCCCGTGCTTAGCTAATGCATTCTACTCTACTCGAATCTACTTACTGTAGTCAAGTCTCCCTCTACAATTTTTATTCTCCGTACTTATCTCCATTACCAAACTGACTACGCACTGGTGTCTCAGGATATGCCTTTTCAAACTGTCTCTTCTTTTTATTAAGTTGCGCCGTAAACCTTGTTTCTCTACAGATAGTTTCATTTGCTTCTCATTATCCATTTAATTTTTGTGATTCTTCTGTAACTCTTCGTTTCATAAGCTATTGTCCTTCCCTTGTCTGTACTGCTTATCGTCCATGTTTCACTTTCATATAAGGCTACAGTCCACATAAAAACATTTTCAGCTAAAAACTTCCTAACAATTAAATTTTTATACCTTGAAAAACTGAGAACGTTAATTCAGAGGGTTTGTCTTTGTACAGTGGCGTGGAAAAAAAAAACTCCAGGTAACGTCGGGGTGGTTTCGCATTTTTTCTAGGTATTTTCTCGGGGTTTGGTTAGTTCGCGAAGGATTTTCAGAATTTTAACTTGTTTTTAAAATGCTATCAAGTAATTTAACTGAGATTTTCTGGGATTATTTCTCTTAAAATTGATTAAACTCGTATAGGATCTCTTATAGGATTTAGTAAACTGCCTAAAATACTCATATTTTCTTCTGTGGTGCATGCTGTAATAATCGGAAACTTCTTAAAAATGCGTCAAATGAGCTGTTATAACTGTGTTTCCTCTTAAACCAGTGTTGCTTCCTCTTAAATACTGCTATTTCCCTACCGGGTGCTCTAGCATTAAAGTGTGTCCTGCATTCTAACAGAAGGTAGTTGCCAAAACTAGAAAAGGGGTCCTATAAACATATTTCCCGAAATGAAAAATTGAGATATGCGCCATTTTATTTGTGCTGAGAACTGTAAGTACTCATTGTTGCAGTTTGTCTTCCCGTTGATGTTCATTGTTCATTTCCTATTGGTTGTCAGACATAGGACCAGTGAAATCACTACTAAACTGGAATATTGCTCCTGGAAGCAAAGCCGTGACACATCATATTACAGCCAACATGATAGGGCGAGACAAACTGTTACATTTTTCTGATAAACTTGAGAAATGTAATGAACACCATACCGAAGGCCAACAAAATGTCACGTAACAAAAAAAATGGTTCAAATGGCTCTGAGCACTATGGGACTCAACTGCTGTGGTCATAAGTCCCCTAGAACTTAGAACTACTTGAACCTAACTAACCTAAGGGCATCACACACAGCCATGCCCGAGGCAGGATTCGAACCTGCGACCGTAGCGGTCGTGCGGTTCCAGACTGTAGCGCCTTTAACCGCTCGGCCAATCCGGCCGGCTGTCACGTAACACGCCAAATCATTTCATTCACAATGGAGACAACAGACATGTTTAATTCGATTGCTTATTGATTTATTTTGGAGCCCTGGAAAAAATATCGTTTAAGTAGCCTCTTCGTGAATCCTAATACATGCATCAATTTATGTGACATTAGTTGTACATATTTAATATAAAACTAAATATTGATCTTGTAACTTATCCTAAATATATATTGTCACTAGACGCCGCACACAGCACATGTGAAGTAATACAGTAATAACTAAATAAATGAGTCTTTTGCGCACCACGAAACTTATAAGAAAATTGTGTAACATGTACACAAAGGCTGATATAAGAATAATTGTATAAGCTTCATTCTGTGAATTATAAGCACTGACTGTTTGATATTCCAAACCGAAGCGTTACGACACTTCGAGGATGACATGTCATCCATATGTGCCAACTTCCTTCATTTGTGACTGTCCATGCATATATGTAGACGAAGCTACTTCTTTATTCAAGTCGTTCTCGGCTGGCGTTTACTAAACGTGGACTAACTTACCATATATCTGACCTGCTACGAATAACACGGCAATGTTGCTATTTCTCTGCTAAGCTCTTCAGTGGTGTTGTTGATTCAATAAGGATAGTTTCCTCGCGAATTGTTACAAAATTCGAGAAGACGCACAGAAAAGCATCTCTTCGCACAATAACTAAATGTGTAAGCGAATCAGAGGCTTCGATCTATTCGCAGTACACAAGGAAAGTATAGTTCTTCTAAAAACGAGATGGTGTATAAGACACTTGTACGGCCTATAGTGAGTATGTACACTCTGTAGTGTTGGCAGAAGAGCCAACACCGTGTTACTAAAGGAGGCCGAAATGCACGCGTTTTAGCCCACGTAGGTTGGCGTGAGGAGGGAAGAACTATACTGACGTGAGGTCTGGAACATGACAAGGAATGAGAATTCAGAAAGCGGACGTAATTAGTTTGATACTTAACTTTAATCCATTAATGATGAACGTCGCTCTTGACGGTACCTGAGTCACAATATTAGCTGTTCAGAAGACATAGTAACTGAATATGGCGCCTTACTAGGTCGTAGCAAATGACGTAGCTGAAGGCTATGCTAAACTGTCGTCTCTGCAATTGAGAGCGTCTGTAGACAGTGAACCATCGCTAGCAAAGTCGGCTGTACAACTGGGGCGAGTGCTAGGGAGTCTCTCTAGACTAGACCTGCCGTGTGGCGGCGCTCGGTCTTCAATCACTGATAGTGCGACACGCAGGTCCGACGTATACTAACGGACCGCGGCCGACTTAAAGGCTACCACCTAGAAAGTGTGGTGTCTGGCGGTGACACCACACACTCTCCAGTCACATTAACGTGACCACCTGACAAAAGCTTGAATAAGCACCTTCAGCAGCACGGACTGCTGCGACACGGGCAGAAAGAGACTCAATGAGCTTCTGGAAAGTACCGACAGAAATGTGGAGCTATGCCGACTCCAATGCGGTCGCCAGCTGCCCTAATTTCTCGGTTGAGGATCCATGACGCGAACTTCCCGATCGAGGTGGTCCGACAGATTCTAGATTGCGTTTAAATCCGAGCAGTTTGGTGGCCACTGGAGTGCGGTGAATTCATCCTGGTGCCCTTAGAACGGCGCACAATGCTTGCACGATACGTTACACAGTCCTGCTGGCAGATGTAATAATGCCGAGGAAAAACAACATTGACATGGTCCCCAAGGATAGATGTAAACTTGCGTTGGTCCACTGTGCCTTCCATAATGACGAGATCACCCATGGAAAGCCACGAAAACATTTCCCAGAACATAACGCTTGCTCCTCCAGCCCGAACCCTTAGGACGACTATGGCACGGTGTTTTCTTTCAATCTGATGGAGGATATAACGTGATTCATCTGAAAAGACCACCTGTCGCCACTCAGTGGACGACCAGCTGCACATTCCAGCCTCGTCGCTGATGAACAGCAGTCAGCATGGGTTGCTGAACTAGGCGCCTGCTGCTGGTATCTGTACAGAGCAACGTTCACTAAACGGTCGTCGAGGAGACACAGGAGACCCCTTGGTACTTCTGAGTGGTCAGTTGCTCGAACATTTGCACATCTATTTGCCGTACACATCTGCAGCCGTTGTTCAGCAGTCATCTATGGCCCCCCGTCCATTGGGATTATCTCTGCCTCGTGATGACTGGGTGTTGTGTGATGTCTTTAGGTTAGTTAGGTTTAAGTAGTTCTAAGTTCTAGGGGACTGATGACTATCCATAGTGCTCAGAGCCATTTTTTGAACTTCGTCCACGACAGTTGCCTCGCCTCTGGTTTTGAGTTGCGCCATTTTGCCACGCACGATATGCTTTAATCACTGCGGCACACCGACAGTTTATATCTTAGCTGTTTCGTAAATGCCTCCACCTTTTGACTGAAAACCAATGATCATGTCCTTTTGGACGTCAGATAAATCGGTCCGTTTCCATAACACGATAAAGACTGCATTGTTTGCCGGCCGTGGTGGCCGAGCGGTTCTAGGCACTTCAGTCCCGAACCGCGTGACTGCTACGGTCGCAGGTTCGAATCCTGCCTCGGGCATGTATGTGTGTGATGTCCTTAGGTTAGTTAGGTTTAAGTAGTTCTAAGCTCCAGGGGAGTGATGACCTCAGATGTTGAGTCCCATAGTGCTCAGAGCCATTTGAACCATTTGAACTGCATTGTTTCCCGCGTCCCCCCTACAGACATACTGCAGAGTTCGAATTGTAAGAGAGTCAAAGAGAGATTCCTATACTTCGAGCGTCTAGTCACGACAAAAAAGCACTAAATAATAATAATAGTAATAATAAATAATCTACTCAGAAAATCCGAAGAATCGATTTTCAGAGTAGAATCGTCTATACTCATTAGCCCTTACGCGTCGCTTCTGCAAAGACGAAAAAGATAAAATTTTACTAAATACATTTTGCTAGTAGCATATAAACAATAATTCATATCATGCTCTATTCGCGAAATGAAAGGTATAAACGTTTAAATAGGGTATAGTAAGAAATACTCTTTGACAAGTGCTTTATAGTGATTTGCAGAGTGTGAATGTAAGAAAACGGAGCGCAGAAGACTGCTAAAAACCCAATAGATATAAGCTATAGTGAAAGCGGTAGATAATTTGAGTTTCTCGCATCTGGCAAGCGTTCAGCACCAATGTCACGGATACTAAAAATATTTAGTTCTCTTCAAAGTGGTGTAGGACGAAATGAGACAATGTCACCTGCAGTCCAGAAGTAAAACGCGGTGTGGCAGAATAATTCTGAGCTCATTTAGCTTACCTAAAAGAGATAGCAAGTATAAGGTTCAACGTGCCGCCGCCGACGAGGTCATTAGGACGCAGCACAAGCTCGGACTGGGGAATGTAAGGAAGCAAATTGACCCTGGGCTTTTAAAAGGGACCACTCAGGCATTTGCCGTAATTGATTTAGGGAAATCACGGAGAAGCTAAATCTGGATGGCTGGACGGTAATTTGAACCACAGTCCCCGCGAAAACGAGTCCAGTGCCTTACCATCGCACCGCTTCGCTCGGTTACGTAAAAGTGTTCGCTTGCAAGGCACTCTCTCCACGCATTCATGAATCCCCTTCGTCCACCCTGAATCTTCAACAGGACATTCAACTGTCTTTAGGATCTCTGGCACGGCGAAATGGCCGATAACAGTCAAAATATTAACAACAGCTACACCTGTTGACTTAATTTTTAGCACCACTAAAGCTTTTTAAAGGAATATGAACTCCAATGGCCGACAATACAATAAACGCACTATGCATCTCTTTAAGCTCTGATTCTAATTTACCAAGAATGTGTCATCGCAGAGATATCTGAGAACAAATCCTACTGGCTGGAAGAACACAGTGAAGCAGTGTGTTTTGAAGGGATGGCGTCATAAGTACTAAGATAATTACAAAAAAAAATTAATTATAATTTATCTGCAAGTTTTTCACATATTTATCTGCCTAGTCATTTGTTCGAACCCGAAAAATGTGACCCGATCTCGCCATTGTATTTGGGACGTATTCAAATGCTGAGGTGCATTTTTTGTCGGCTTAGTATGAAGTATGTATCTCGGTCGAATGGCTGTCAGTGATAACTGCATTGGTGGCAGTGCTGTGTTATTGGTTGGTTGGTTTGTGGGGGTTGAAGGGACCAGACTACAAAATGCTGTGTTATTTTTGTATTTATAGTACGTTACACAGATTGCAGGGAAGGAATAAATGAACCCCATCAATGTCACACAATCTGCTGATATCGAATAGCACCTAGCCGAGCTACTCCATCGGTCGGACAAATCACCATCAATAAACTCATACACATCTCCTCCAGACGCAAGGCTCTGCCTGCTGCCTCCGCGTAATGCCGCATCACCGAACATAAGCAACCAGTGTCGTCGCCGGATCATAGAATGGGTCAATATCATGGTCCAACACTGGAATTGAGTACCGACCAACCGCCGCCACGACAGTTCAGTTCTCGGCAGATTGTTAACTGTCTAAGACATACATGCAGACATGAGAAAATTGTACTTGGGACCAGAACTGAATGTGTTGTTATTCGGATTTCACACGTCCATACTTCATCTTAGCGGGCTCTGCCCCAATAACTCCAATGTCAACATTTTCATGCATCGTACACGAATAGTCAACTAACAAAAATACGAGTATCTCAGATTAACCCTCGACCATAAACCAACATGGCAACCCCATCTACTAACTATTCAACATAAAGTCCACAACAGAGTAAAACTACTAATTGACCGAACATGAGGATCTCGTATACAGGGTGTCCCAACAGGAATGGTCTAGTTAAGAGGTTTGATGGGAACGGTCATTCGAGCGAAAAAGTCTAGTACACATAGGCTAAATGTGTACCTTAAGAGCTGTGGGCACTCCTTCATCCTCGATACTGCGAAACAAATCTCTTCTACTGCAAACTCTTTCCTTTACGTATTTTGGCAGGAGGTAGTATGAACCAAACCAAGATAAAGTTGTCTAATAAATATGGGCTGTAAAATGAGTACCTTAAGAGCTTTGACAGTTCTTCAGAAGAAGAGATGTGATTAACAGTAGTGAAGATGAACAAGTGCTCATAGGTCTTAAGGTATACATTTCAGAGTCAATGTTTACTGTACATTTTTTCTTGTTTTGGTCCATACTACTACCTGTCAAAATATGGAAATAAAAGAGCTTGTATTTGAAGCGTTCTGTTCCACAGTATCAGAGATGAAGAGGTGCTCACAGCTCTTATGGTATACATTTTAGAGCTCAAGTATACTGGACATTTTTGCCTCGAATGATCGTTCTGTCATATCTCTGAATACTGGCCATTCCTCCTGGGACCACCTGTAGAACTCATCTGCATAATATACACTACTGGCCATTAAAATTGCTACACCAAGAAGAAATGCAGTTGATAAACGGGTATTCATTGGACAAATATATTCTACTACAACTGACATGTGATTACATTTTCACGCAATTTAGGTGCATAGATCCTGAGAAATCAGTACCCAGAGCAACCACCTCTGGCCGTAATAACGGCCTTGAAAAGATATGTCAGGTGCAAAAAACAGGGCGCTTTTCTGAACGTAACACCCGCGCCCAATTTCCGTAGGACAACTGAAGACAACTTTCTTACAATAACGTGCATACAATAAACAGTGCATAGCGAGGTGGCAGATGGGAAAAATCTCAGTGCCACCAGAAAACAAAATTACGGAGTATTACACTACTGGCCATTAAAATAGGGTTTCGTAGGGATCGAATGAAGGGTAGAGCCACGGGTCGTAACACATCTGAAATGTAACGTCCACTGTGCAAAGTGCCGTCAATGCGAACAAGAGGTGGCCGAGACGTGTAACCAATGGCACCCCATACAATCACGCAGGGTGATAAGCCAGTAGCCGGCTGGAGTGGCCGAGCGGTTCTAGGCGCTACAGTCTGGAACCGAGCGACCGCTACGGTCGCAGGTTCAAATCCTGCCACGGGCATGGATGTGTGTGATGTCCTTAGGTTAGTTAGGTTTAAGTAGTTCTAACTTCTGGGGGACTGATGACCTCAGAAGTTAAGTCCTGTAGTGCTCAGAGCCATTTGATATGCCAGTATGGCGATTACGAATACAAGCTTCCAATGTGCGTTCACCGCGATGTCGCCAAACACGGATGCGACCATCGTGATGCTGTAAACAGAACCTGGATTCATCCGAAAAAATGACGTTTTGCCATTATGCACCCAGGTTCGTCATTGAGTACACCATCGCAGGCGCTCCTGTCTGTGATGCAGCGTCAAGGGTAACCGCAGCCATGGTCTCCGAGTTGATAGTCCATACTGCTGCAAACGTCGTCGAACTGTTCTTGCAGATAGTTGTTGTCTTGCAAACGTCCCCATCTGTTGACTCAGGGATCGAGACGTGGCTGCACGATCCGTTACAGCCATGCGGATAAGATGTCTGTCATCTCGACTGCTAGTGATACGAGGCCGTTAGGATCCAGCACCGATTCCATATTCTGCTAACAGTCATTGGATCTCGACCAACACGAGCAGCAATGTCGCGATACGATAAACCGCAATCGCGATAGGCTACAATCTGACTTTATCAAAGTCGGAAACGTGAGGGTACGCATTTCTCTTGCTTACACGAGGCATCACAATAACGTTTGACCAGGCAACGCCGGTCAACTGCTGTTTGTGTATGAGAAATCGGCTGGAAATTTTCCTCATGTCAGCACGTTGTAGGTGTCGCCACGGGCGCCAACCTTGTGTGAATGCTCTGAAAAGCTAATCATTTGCATATCACAGCATCTTCTGCCTGTGGGTTAAATTTCGCGTCTGTAGCACGTCATCTTCGTGGTGTAGCAATTTTAATGGCCAGTAGTGTAAGAGAGATTAGGGAGTGTTCGGAGGCATGCAGATGGCAATTTTTTCTTTTCTCCATTCGCGAATGGAATATAGTAGAAAATCGTTCATACTGATATGAAGAGCTTCTGCCATGCACTGTATAGTGACTTGTGGAGTTCGCACACTGATGATTCAAAACATCACGACACTGCCCACCGCGAGACTGAATTCCGCCTAGTGGCGAAGTACTGCAAGTACCGGGTGATCAAAAAGTCAGTATAAATTTGAATACTGAATAAATCACTGAATAATATGTCCACCATCATTCCTCAACAATAGCTGTAGTCGAGGAATAATGTTGTGAACAGCACTGTAAAGCATGTCCGCAGTTTTGGTGAGGCACAGGCGTCGGATGTTGTCTTTCAGCATCCCTAGAGATGTCGGTCGATCACGATACACTTGCGACTTAAGGTAACCCCAAAGCCAATAATCGCACGGACTGAGGTCTGGGGTCCTGGGAGGCCAAGCATGACGAAAGTGGCGGCTGAGCATGCGATCATCACCAAATGACGCCTTCTATCGGACATTTTGTGAACTTTTTTTTGTTCTAATAAAACCCCATGTCATTCCAAGCATGTGTGTCAATTTTTACCTCTCTATCTACATTATTCCGTGGTTTATTAAGTTTTCAAATTTATACTGACTTTTTGATCACCCGGTATATACGCGAAGCACAGATGATTGGGAAATCATTCTAACGAATATGTGGGGAAATCCTCTGACATAAGCAATCTTGTCAAAGGGCATATTGCTATGTCCCAGCGTCTGGGAACGATCATCTCAGAATTGGCGACGCAAGTCGGCTATTCGCATGCTACTGTCGTGAGCACCTACGGAAAATGGCTGAAGGTTGGTGACACAGTGAGTAGAAGACAAAGTATTGGACATCGGAGGTCGGAGGCTCGCCCGCTCTGCGAAGCAGGATAAGCTCAACATGGGGTTCCGCAACAGACGATCCCTACGTGTTCCCAAGTGGACCCAGCGGCATAGTCAATTACGATTGCAATGGGCACGGAATCAATGGAAACCTGTCGCCTGGTCAGATGAATCACATTTCTGGTTACACTAGGTCACTCTTCATGTCCAGATACGGCGTCATCCAGTCGAATGGCTGCTCGAAACATGCACCAAGCCACGAACTTGGCCCGGTAGGGCAGTATTATGCTCTGCGAGACGTTCACCTCGACTCCCATGGTACCTGTGGTAGTAATCGAAGGCATGACAGCTGTAGACTGTGTGATCATTACAGAGGGCGATCTGCATCCCTTCATGCTTGACATATTGCTCGACGGTGATGGCATCTTCCAGGTTGATACCTATCCGTGTCCCAATATCAGAATGGGGCTACAGTGGATTGAGGAGCGTGATAGTTAACTCACATTGATGTCTTGACCACCAAATTCGCCTGATCTTTGACCCAATGGGAAACATGTGGAACACTGTCGGGCACCAGCTTTGCGCCCACGAGCCACTGGTTCGTAATTTTCGGGAAATGCGTGATCTGTGCGTAGAACTGGTGCCACATACCTCCGGAGACACTCTAAGGACTTGTCGAATCCACACCTCGTAGAATCGCTGCTGCACTGTGTTCCAAAGGCTGCCCAACAAGCTATTTAGCAGGTGATCGTAATGTCTTGGCTTGTCATTGTATGTCGATGATAAGGTTATTCAATGCCACCATCTGTTTTAACCTATTCTGTAATTAATGTTAGATTTTCGCGCCTTTGGCAGACAACTGAGTTATAATAGGCAGGCAGCTATAGATGAGCCTGTGTAAGCTCATCCCTGCAATTGCAGTGGGCTGGGCGCGGCAGCTTTGCGGGCCCACTTCAACCAATACGGTAACGTGAGTTTGTAAACTTCTCTATGCTACTGCCTCATTCTTGCCGCAGCTCTGTAGACGTCTACTGTTTTCGCCCACAGCCATTAGCACTTCGCAACTGAAAACTGGCAAATCGCTGCCAAACCACAAAAAACCTAAAGCTCGATTGTGGAACGGGACTTTGAACACTGTTACTTCAGAATTTAAGTCCTATCTCTCAACCAATGTGTCCACCTTTCTCGATATGGCGTTGGCGCAGTGGTCAGCGCAGTGGGCTCGCATTCGTGAAGAGAACTGTTCAGATTCTCGTCTGACCATCCACATTTAGGTTTTCCGTGATTTCTCCAAATCGCTCCAGGCAAATTCCGCGATGGTTCCTTTTAAAAGGGTACGGTCGATGTGCTTCCCCCTCCTTTTGTAATTCGAGCTTGTGCTTCGTCTCTAAAGACCACGCTGTCAACGAGGCGTTAAACTCTTATACTCCTTCCTTTCTCGCTACGCGGACGGCGGTGTTCGGAACAAGTGGCCAAAATTCGCAAGAATGGAAGTCGCTGAAAAATGATGTTGAGAAATATATGCAATCTGTTGCGTGGGTGAGTAAATAACAAACGTCTTATCACCTACCGCGCAGCATAAGCTGCAGTTCATTACAAATGGTTCAAATGGCTATGAGCACTATGGGACTTAACATCTGAGGTCATCAGTCCCGTAGAACTTAGAACTACTTAAACCTAACTAACCTAAGGACATCACACACATCCATGCCCGAGGCAGGATTCGAACCTGCGATCGTAGCGGTCGTGCGGGTCCAGACTGAAGCGCCTAGAACCGCTCGGCCACTCCGGCCGGCGCAGTTCATTACAAGATAGCCTCACGACATGATGCTGGTAAACTACTGCACGTACATTTTCTTAACACCTGATGTTGAGTAACACATCCGTTTTGCGTAACTAAAATTATTTACAAGGTGACAATAGCTCAACTGTGTGAAACAAACGTAAATTAGTTACAAACTACGGCATGCACACACTTTATTGAACATATAAATGTCACTACAGATTTTCGGATCTAGGTTATGACATGATCGATATACCTTCCCATAATTGGTAATGCTGTGGTGCAGACGAATAGCGCTGAAGTGTCGGAATATCGATACTGTCGATGACTTCTTGAATGGCTGTTTTCAGCTCAGCTATGGTTTTGGGGCTATTGCTGTACACTTTTTCTTTGATATAGCCCCACAAAAAGGAGTCGCATGTGTACACATCTGGAGAATATGGCGGCCAATCGATGCCCACGCCAGTGGCCTCTGGGCACCCCACAACGCGGTCCCCAAAGTACTCCTTCAAAACATTAGACACTCTCCTGCTTCAATGGAGTCGAGCTCCGTCTTGCATGAACCACATCTTGTCGAAATTAGTGTCACTTTGGATAATGGGAATGAAATCATCTTCCGAAACTTTCACGTACCGTTCGGTAGTCACAGTGCTATCAAGGAATGTCGCACCGATTATTCCGTGACTGGACATTGAACACCACACAGTCACCCGTTGAGACTGAAGAGACTCCCCGATCGCGAAATGCGGATTCTCAGTCGCCCAATGCACCAGTTTTGCTTATTGACGAACCCATCCGAATGAAAGGGGGCTTCGCCGCTAAACCAGACCATACATACCATACTAATTCCCATACATACCATACTAATTCCCAACAGTGCAGTTTGAACGTTCTAATGCAAACCGTTCAAAACTTACGACGATTTTATTTCATAAAGCTCAATAATTGTTTACGGCCTTGCCGCAGTGGATACACCGGTTCCCGTGAGATCACCGACGTTAAGCGCTGTCGGGCGTGGTCGGCACTTGGATGGGTGACCATCCAGGCCGCCATGCGCTGTTACCATTTTTCGGGGTGCACTCAGCCTCGTGATGCCAATTGAGGAGCTACTCGACGGAATAGAAGCGGCTTCAGTCAAGAATACAATCATAATGACTGGGAGAGCGGTGTGCTGACCCCACGCCCTTCCTATCCGCATCCTTAACTGAGGATGACACGGCGGTCGGAAGGTCCCGGTAGACCACTCGTGGCCTGAAGACGGAGAGCTCAATAATTCTCACCCTGTAAATTGGTTAAAGTTTTAAGTATCCTATTATTATAGAGACTCTAACTTGTTCTGTTAGTTGTCCCACGCTTCTGAGAATATTAAAGTAAGATAAAGATCACTAGCCTGCTTAGAAAAGGCCAAAGATTGGATCGTCATGTACATGTATATGTGAGCTCTGAAATCGATCGTGTGATGGCAAAAAAGGTCCTCAGAAGGTTAGGGCATAACGCGGTGCCTACAAATGAAGTCGAGATGAGAAACTTCCTCTGAGAAGGCTGGGCGAAATGATCGACTGTGGCCTGTTGAACAAACGCTCCAGTCATTCGTCTAAGACTGTTTGAGGAAATGACGCTAAAATTTGATGACCAGACAATGGTTTCAATTTTCTTCCTTCCAAATGCAAAAGGAAGATACCAGTTTAGGTTCAGGTCGATAGAGATGGGTCACTATCTCTGAATGTACAAAGACTGGGAAAAAAGTCGACAGTTTTCATCTCAGAGTGAACATTCCGACAGGGAAATCACGGAAACATAAATCAGGTTACAAAAATCATATTCGCATTTGCGGATATGGTGAAACTCCAGCTGAAAAATGTATTGGTGACAACGATAACTTGTGCCGGTTCAGGTGTGGAAACTTTTCGGCTATCCAAGCAGGCTCTCCGAACACATGCTAACTTCCGTACGTAATTATTGTGTCTACATCCTATAGCCGCATAGGTACTGTGATTCTCGTACAGGGAGAGACGTAAAGTCGTGAGCCAGTTTCTAGAAATGAAGTACCATATTGCAATGTCTATGTTGTTTCACTATACTCTGCGTTCGGACGAAGATTTGAATCCTGCTTTTCGATCAGATTTTCCATGGGTGCTAATCACCGTGCCACCTCTTTCAGTAAATCAATAGAGTCTTGTATACTACAGAAATGTGACTCTCCAGTGCTGACGTAAGTGACGGCAGTGAACTGGTGTATGCGTGGCAGACTGTTGTATGGAATCAGTGTAGTTAATGTAGAGACGTAACATAGTGTCACAAAGGAACTACCGAGGTTGTACGTGCCTATGACCACAATGCGAATGAAGCTGCACCATTTGTTGGTGTATCAACACGGGACGCCCGACGTGTGTACATGGTAAGGTAAGACGGAAGGACGATTAAGGTTTAATGTCCTGTTGGCAAAGACGGGTTAGAGGCTGAGCACAAGCTCGGATTAGGGAGAGGTGGGGAAGAAAATCTGTTGATCTATTTCTACGTAACCTTCCCGGCATTTACCATAAGCGACTTAGGGAAATCACGAGAAACATAAATCTGGATGGCCGAACTTGGATTAGAAACACCGTCCTCCGAATGCGAGTTGAGTGTGCCAATCAGTGCGCCACTTCATTTAGTTACAAGGAATGGTATACCACACACAGTCATGTGACGGCGTATGAAGAGTGCTCGTAAGAAGATTGTAATCGACAGGGACCGGACATGAGTGTTGCGCCTTGCCAATGACAGTCGGTTTCACCCCGACGGATATAGTTGGCACTGAATGCAGGTCCATATTAACCATCTTGCGAGCGAACATTGAAAAATGGATCTGCCTGCTTGGAATGTACTTTTGGAGACGGATACGTCGCAAAGCCTATTGCTAACAGCGGTACATAAAGCGGCAATGCTTCAATATGTCAAATAACACAGAAACTGGACAACGGCTGGCGGGTGACAATTTTGTTTCTTTTCAAATGACAGAAGTGGACCGGCGGCACTATGAGGCGGTTACCTCACTGTGTGTGGAGGCTGCAGTTCAGGCCAGAAGTGATTCTGTAATACTCTGGGGTCTTTTTCGTACCATCACTTCTGTCCATTTATTCAAGTTACCTTGCAGATGAACCAGGATGTCTATTTAAACATGCTCCATAACCAAGTGTTGTCCTTCCTTTTACATCTTCATGAGTGTTGAGCTGTCGTGACACAGCTCTTGCACTGCTTGAAGATCGCACATTTGCGTGCAGCATTTTCGGCCTTGTCAACAGTAACTTCTTCAACGATTTTCGGCGCAATTGGCTGTCGGTCTCTCCCAGTAGCAATTCCCAAAACACCATTTAACTCAAACTCATGGCTCTCGTCTTTGAAGATGACAACAGCAATGTTCGCGGTGTCCCTCGCATACGTTCCTGGTTTGGCGAACTCTCAGGCACTCTGTCGCACCTCGACTGGCCAGCTGAATCACCCGAGCTTAATCCCACGGAAAATGTGTGGGGCTGTCTGGAGAGGTGAGTGAAATGTAGTAGCCAACATCTCTGCAATTTGGTAGCTGTACGTGATCTGTCATCAATGAGTATCTTCAGCTGGAGAAACTTGTGGACTCTCTTCCTTCCTGTATCGAGGTGATTATCAGTCTAAGGGTGGTGTCAGCGCGATGTCACCTGGGGGTGACTAACTTTTCGTCCGGTATGCTTATCTACATGATTATTTAGAAGCGCACATTGACTTTCAGAGTGTACATAGCGGACAGACAACCACTCTCTCGAGCCTTTCGATACATCTGCATTTGCACTCCGTGATTCACTATTGACGGGTAGCAGAGGGTAAATGAAACACCAGATTAATTATCTCTGCTTACTCTTCCATTCCTGTACGTTACCCAGGGAAAGAAGTTGTCATTACCTGTCTGCATACACTAGAAATAGTCTCATTTTATCCGTATGGTTACTGAGTAAGATGTACAGGGTGGTTGCAATTAAACTTTAGTTACTTGAAAGGACTCCCACAATAAACGAGTTATCTTAGGAGAATGAAACTTTATGCAAACATTCGTGAAGACGATCGGAAGAGAAATAACGAATAACCCATTGACAGAAAAACATTTTAATTTGCATATGATAGGGTAACATTTTTTTAATTGCGTGCCATATTTATGTTCCAGGTTACAAATGTTGTTCACTGTGACGACCGTCTGTATACACGGCTGCCTGGAACCACACTAGAGGTTGCTCTACTGCCGCCAGAGACAGCGGTGGACCATCGAATGTTCAGCTGTCGTGACACAGCTCTTGCACTGTCTGAAGACTGCACATTTTCGTGCAGCATTTTCGTCCTTGTCAACAGTGACTTCTTCAATGATTTTTGGCGCAATTGGCTGTCTGTCTCTCCCAGTAACAGTTTCCAAAACACCATTTAATTCAAACTTCTGAATCATGTTCTTCAATTCCGCCGTGGAAAGAAGACCTCTCTGTACTCCTTTAATATACTGATAAATGTAAAGAGCAATAGCAATACCACTATTACTTTACGAGTAAAGCCCTGCTCACCTTATCCGGCCCCAGGTTGACTGTAACTGTAATTCACACTGATGCTTGTGTTTCAACCATACGTCACCGTAGCAGTACCGGCGCTTAATGGCGAGTCATGGCACTAACACTATTAACAACGCTTATCCCGCAGCGCACAATGTGAATATCATTCCTATAAAGTTGGGTATCCATACGGTAAATAGTTTTCCGTCCATACTGGTTCAAGTAGTGAAAGTTCAACTATAACTAGCCTGTTAATTTAGCGAAGTTGTATGTTTCTTGTAAGTCTGCAGGATTTCGTGACCGTTGCCAGTGAAGATAAAATCATCCTTGTCGTAAGGCTACGTTCTGTTCCTCTTCAGTTTCTTCTTATACAGTCGACGTTTCGAGCGCTCTACTGGGATCCTCTTGAGGTTTTGTTGGTGTTCCCGGTTGTGTAAGAGAAGAAAGGAGCTGACAGTTACCCGGGAACGCCAGAAGATACTGAAGAAGATCCAGCAGAGGAGTCGAGACGCCGATTGGGGAAGAAGAAATTGAAGAGGCACATGACGCGACTTAACAAACTACACGCTTCAGTCACATTCCTATGATCACCGCCTGTGTGCGATGTCAACATATAATAACCATTCACAGACGCCATGTGGCAGCACTTACATTGGAAAGTATATGAAGCATGTCGGGGGACCGTGGAAAACAATGCAGTTATTGTATAATGCAGAAACTGAATGATTTTTGAATGATTTTTTCTGACGCCCAAAAGGGCACGATCATTGACTTGCGGGAAAAGTGTGGTAGTATTTCCGAAACTGGTAAGTTCGTAAAGTGTTCGCTAGCCATTGTGGTTAGAGTATAACATGTATGATAAAATGGCGCTACCCAAAACAGGCGCCGAGGCAACTGTGGTGCAGCATGGGCTATAGATGACAGGGGTGAACAACGGCTGCGGAGATCTGTACGGGCGAAAAGACGTGCAGTTGTCGAGCAACTGGCATCACAGATAAACCAAGAGGATAACTACAATGTCTCCTCAACGACCGTTCGTTGAAAGTAGCTGTGTATGTGTCTCTGCAACAATGCCCTGGTTCGTGCACCCATACTGATTGCTGTCCATTGGCGACAAAGGCTGGAATTGGCACACCAGCACTGGGCGTGTATTGAGTGGCAGTACGTGGCCTTTTCAGATGAATCACATTTTATGCTCCGCCAGATAGATGATCGTTGGAGCGTACGGCGTGAAACGTATGGTCTGGGGAATGTTTTCGTGGCATTCCCTGGATGATCTTGTCATTCTAGAAGGTACAATCGATCAACACAAGTATGCTTCTATTCTTGGGGACCATATCCGCTCTATATGCAGTATGTTTTTCCTCGGCTTGATGGCATCTACCAGCAGGAAAACGCAACGTGTCACACAGATCGCAGTGTACGTGCGTGTTTCGAAGAGCACCAGGATGAGTTTACGGAACTCCCGCGGCCACGTATCTCCCCGGATTTAAGGTCAGCCGATTCACGCTGCACAAGATGGTTAGTCAGCCTTTTGATAGGAGGTCACGTTAATGTGACTGGACAGTGTAGATCGGTCTCCAAATAATTTTAGTCACTATTTTATCATGCCTTCATTCTGTGTAAGTGATAGTGCTGATGAATGACTTTTTATATCTATGTGCCATGAGAAGAAGCATGAATTGTCTCTACAGAAAATACATACTTATAAAGAAGGTGGTGTGGTAGCGCCTTTGAATTGACATGCTACTCTGCACGTGGTGTAGTTCCGCAGAAGTCGTGGGAGCGGCCCACGAAAGCGAATAATTTGGATTTCCATATAGTTTATAGAGGGTGACCCCGAGATCCTCTGTCAAAACATATTTTCTTAGAATTTTGGTATCAAGAACCCGTGGTCTTCCGTGGTTCGTCGCAAAGAAATAATTTAACTGCAATTTATTCGGTTTGTTATCCTAATTATCGTTGTTTCTGTGAAAATACCTTGACAATAGTGAAAAAGCCACTAATATGCAACTCAAAAAACAGAACCATCCGATGTCTCGAAGGCGCCTATTTACAGATGCAAAAGTACTGTACACTGAGGTGAAAAAAGCCATGGGATACCTTCTAATATCGTGTCGGACCACCTTTTGTCCGGCCTAGTGCAGCAACTGGACGTGGCATGGCCGCAACAAGTCCTTGGAAGTCCCCTGCACAAATACTGACCCAAGCTGCTTCTATAGCCGTCCATAATCGTGAAAGTGTTGCCAGTGCACGAACTGACCTCTCGATTATGTCCCATAAATGTTCGATGGGATTCATATCGGGAGATCTGGGTAGCCAAACCATTCGCTCAAACTGTCCAAAACGTTCTTCAAACCAGTCGCGAACAGTTGTGGCCTGGTGATCTGGCGTATTGTAGTCCAAAAACATTCTATCGTTTTTTGGAAACATGAAGTCCTTCAATGACTGCAAATGGTCTCCAAGTAGCCGAACATCCAGAGGACACAGTCAATTCCGTGTAAACACAGCCCACACCATCATGGAGCCACCACCAGCTTGCACAGTGCCTTGTTGACAACTTGGGTCCATGGTTTCATGGGGTCTGTGCCACACTCGAACCTTAGCATCAGCTCTTACCAACTGAAATCGGGACTCATCTGAGTACGTCACGGTTTTCCAGTAGTCTAAGGTGCTACTGATAAGGTGACGAGCCCAGGAGAGGCACTGGAGGCGATGTCACGCAAAGGCACTCGCGTCGGTCGTCTGCTGCTATATCCCATTAACGCCAAATTTTGCCGCACTGTTCTAACGGATACGTTCGTCGTACCTCCCACATTGATTTCTGCAGTTATTTCGCGCAGTGTTGCTTATCTGTTAGCACTGACAACGCCACGCAAACGCCGCTGCCCTCAGTCGTTAAGCGAAGGCCGTCGGCCGCTGCGTTGTCTGCGGTGAGAGGTAATGCTTGAAATCTGGTATACCCTGCACACTCTTGACACTTTGGATCGCGGGTTTAGAATTCCCTAAAGGTTTCCGACATGGAATGTTGCATGGATCTATCTCCAACTATTATTTCGCGTTCAAAGTCGCTTAATTCCCGTCGTGCGGCCATAATCAAGTCGGAAACATTACCACATGAATCACCTGTGTCCAAATGACAGCTCCGCCAATGCATTGCTCTTTTATATCTTACACTACGGGCCATTAAAATTGTTACACCAAGAAGAAATGCAGATGATAAACGGGTATTCATTGGACAAATATATTATACTAGAACTGACATGTGATTACATTTTCAAGCAATTTCGGTGCATAGATCCTGAGAAATCATTACCCAGAACAACCACCTCTGGCCGTAATAACGGCCTTCATACGCTTGGGCATTGAGTCAAGCAGAGCTTGGATGGCATGCACAGGTACAGCTGCCCATGCAGCTTCAACACGATACCACAGTTTCACGAGTAGTGACTGGCGTATTATGACGAGCCAGTTGCTCGGCCATCATTGAAAAGACGTTTTTAATTGGTAAGAGATCTGGAGAATGTGCTGGCCAGGGCAGCAGTCGAACATTTTCAGTATCCGGAAAAGCCCTTACAGGACCTGCAACATGTGGTCGTGCATTATCCTGCTGAAATGTAGGGTTTCGCAGGGATCGAATGAAGGGTAGAGCCACGGGTCGTATCACATCTGAAATGTAACGTCCACTGTTCAAAGTGCCGTCAATGTGAACAAGAGATGACGGAGACGTGTAACCAATGGGACCCCGTACCATCACGCCGGGTGATACGCCAGTATGGCGATGACGAATAACGCTTCCAATGTGTGTTCACCGCGATGTCGCCAAAGACGGATGCGACCATCATGATGCTGTAAACAGAACCTGGATTCATCCGAAAAAATGACGTTTTGCCATTCGTGCTCCCAGGTTCGTCGTTGAGTACACCATCGCAGGCGCTGCTGTCTGTGATGCAGCGTCAAGGGTTACCGCAGCCATGGTCTACGAGTTGATAGTCCATGCTGTTGCAAACGTCGTCGAACTGTTCGTGCAGACGGTTGTTGTCTTGCAAACGTCCCCATCTGTTGACTCAGGGATCGAGACGTGGCTGCACGATTCGTTACAGCCATGCGGATAAGATGTCTGTCATCTCGACTGCTAGTGATACGAGGCCGTTGGTATCCAGCACGGCGTTCCATATTACCCTCCTGAACCCACCGATTCCGTATTCTGCTAACAGTCATTGGATCTCGACCAACGCGAGCAGCAGTGTCGCGATACGATAAACCGCAATCGCGATAGGCTACAATCCGACCTTTATCAAAGTCGGAAACGTGATGGTACGCATTTCTCCTCCTTACACGGGGCATCACAATAACGTTTGACCAGGCAACGCCGGTCAACTGCTGTTTTTGTATGAGAAATCGGTTGGAAACTTTCCTCATGTCAGCACGTTGTAGGTGTCGCCACCGGCTCCAACCTTGTGTGAATGCTCTGAAAGGGTAATCATTTGCATATCACAGCATCTTCTTCCTGTCGGTTAAATTTCGCGTCTGTAGCACGTCATCTTCGTGGTGTAGTAATTTTAATGGCCAGTAGTGTATGTATGGAGTACTACCGCCATGTCTCACCACTTTTGTCACCTGAGTATAATCCGGTTGCCGTCGCGGTGAGGTCAGCATAGTGTCGTTGTGCCGCTCTTCCGTTGCACTCAGTGAACGCACATACGAAGTGTATATCGGATAAGTCTTCGCCAGTAAACAACACATTGCTGTGTATCACTGTTAACGTTCAACCAACACTGCCAGAAAAACAAACACGAGGCAGAGCCGAGCGTCACTGAATGTAACCTTGAAGGGAAAGAGTGAAATGGGTGTTACTCTTACCAACACCAAGTACCTTGTATAAACAGAAAAACTATGTTTCCAAACAAGATGCAAAGTGCATTCCGCCAACATCTGCACTGTTGTACAGATATTTTCAGTGCAATATGGACACAAAGACAAATGGACGTAATAAATTGAAGGAAATTCATTTATTTCCTGTGGGCCTTTGTCTCAGAATCTTCGATCGACGTTTGTTAACAGATTTTACTGTCGTTTCGTCAGTACGAGTGGCTGGCGCTGTCAACGATACACTCTTTGTTGCTCGTGGTGGACCGAAGTCGAGCCGGCGGCTGGAGGTGATATGTATCTCTTGCGTCAATGTTTGAGTACTTTTCTTATTAATGCTCTGGAAAAGACTGTATTGGAACTACTAGATGAGCAATCAATTCTAGGGTCATCGAACATAAACGGTGTTGCACGTTGGGGCAGGTTGAGAAATCGGACACGGCGAAGCACGCGCTGTGTGGGACCGACTACATAATAAAATTCGCCGACGCAGATTTGAGCTGCGGAAAGGAGTTACCACGCCCGTTTGTTCAGGACAGACACAGAAATTCAATAACACGACAGTAGTTGTAACAAGAAAGAAGAAAGCCTCAAGGTACACGGTTCCTGTATTCCCGTGGTGCAGTGAACGTCCGTTGCGGGTAACAAGGAGAGAACCACAGGGAAACGTCTTCAGACGTAGGAGTGACAGGTGCCGAGGGCTCCACTCCAGTCCGCCACCAGCCACAACGGACGAATCATTGACGATGGCAGAAACTTCTGGTGGCGAAACGTCAGAAAAATCGCTAAACTTCTGCCAAAGCCTCAACAATACAGAAATGCAGTTTCTGAAAAGCGGAACCGGAGACAACGGTTGCCTTATATCAAAGCTCTCAGAAATTATCCCCAAACAGCCTCCGAAACTTTGTAGGTGGAGCTCAGTTGTACAGTGCATGTCGCTAAGAGGAACGGTTCTACCACACTTTCTTGGGATTCTCCAAACTGTAATACCACATCTGACGACATTTCCGAATTAATAACGACGCAATGAGTTATATTTTCTAGGAAATCTTCAGTCCACCCGCAAACCAAGATTGGCGATGTTTTACTGAAGTTCGAAAGTTAGCGCGGAATTCAATGCGAGATGTTTTTAATAGTTTCCACAACGAGACTTTGCCTCCAAACATAAAAGAAAACCCAAAGAGATTCTTGTCGTAAGTAAAGTACACCAGCGGCAAGACACAATCAATACCTTCACTGCGCGCAACAATGGTAATATTTCCGCTGATAGCACCACTAAAGTCGAGTTATTAAACACAGTTTTCCGAAATTCCTTCACCAAAGAAGACGAAGAAAACATTTCAGAATTCGAAGCAAGACCAGCTGCAAACATAAGAACTTCGAAATAGATATTCTCCCTGTAGCAAAGCAACTTAAACCGCTTAATAAAGGCAAGTCTATTAATGTAGGTTAATTCTTACAGAGAAGAAAACAGCAACCAGCCACTATTAATACTGCTATTTATTTAGGTAAATAGCGCCGTTACCGGTTTCGAACTGGTAAGTTCATCATCAGACGGCTGTTCACATGATTTTCAAGATACACTTTACACTATCGTCCGTGTATATTGAAAATCATGTGAACAGCCGTCTGATGATGAACTTTCCAGTTCGAAACCGGTAACGGCGCTATTTACCTAAATAAATAGCAGTATTAATAGCGGCTGGTTGCTGTTTTCTTCTCTGTAAGAATTAACCTACATTGTAATTCTTCATGCTTTCCTGGCGATCTGTTGACATCTTGGATATTCGGGAATCCAGCCGGATGTTCGCGTCGTTCTCGCAGCGAGGCACGCTGTTGAAATATCCCAGTCTCAGGTAGCACCTGAAGAAGACAGCGAGGCACGCTGTTGAAAAACCGTGCGAGAACGACGCGAACATCCGGCTGGATTCCGGAATTAACCTACATTAATTGTACACAGCCACGGCCTCACCATGTCAGTTTTAGACAAAATAGCAAAAGACAAGTCTTCCGGTACAGGTAGTATGCCAATTAGGTTCCTTTCAGAGTATGCGGATACAATAGCCCCATACTTAGCGATCATATACAGCCACCCGCTCGACAAATGTCACAAGTCACACTAATACTCAGAAAAGGAAATAGGAGTGATCCGATGAATTACGTACCCATATCACTGGCCCCGATTTGCAAAATGGCTCTGAGCACTATGGGACTCAACTTCTGAGGTCATCAGTCCCCTAGAACTCAGAACTACTTAAACGTAACTAACCTAAGGACATCACACACATCCATGCCCGACGCAGGATTCGAACCTGCGACAGTAGCGGTCGCGGGGTTCCGACTGTAGCGCCTAGAACCGCTCGGCCACATCTGCCGGCGCCGATTTGCAGCAGGATACATATTCTATATTCTAACATTAAGGATTATGTGCGAAGGTAAGTGTGCTCCCTGCCGCCACTGGATAAGCAGCTGCCAGCAGTAAGTCGTATACTCCTAGCTTACTTATTTGTTATATAGTTTAATTCTTAATTGCTTTGCGTGTTTTTGGGTACTTGCATTGTTTAATTCATAAATTTCGGGTGTATTATAGTATTTGAGAGTTGCAGTATTGCGCTTTAGTACCTAAATAGTGTAAATTCGCGTAGTCGTCTGTCTTTTGTTTTTGTTTTGAACGGCCAGTGTCGGTTGGTCACAGCCAATGTGCTCCCTGCCGCCGTTGGATAAGCAGCTGCCAGCAGCAAGTCGTATACTCCTAGCTTACTTATTTGTTACATAGTTTAATTCTTAATTTCTTTGCGTGTTTTTGGGTACTTGCATTGTTTAATTCATAAATTTCGGGCGTATTATAGTATTTGAGAGTTGCAGCATCGCGATTTAGTACCTGAATAGTGTAAATTCGCGTAGTGTGGCCTGAGCTCCCAGTTGGTGCACATCGACAGCGCAGAAAGATACGTATATAGCTTCTTTTCTGTGTTTACTGCGTAGAGTCTTACTTAAATTGCGTGTGAGTTTCGTATACGAGGTGTAATTTCGAGTTTTAGTTACTGTAATCGTAAATTCAGGCAGATTGTAGCGCAATCGTTAGGCATGTGTACAGGTTAGTTCATACATTCTTTGCGTGTTTCCCTTGGGTTATCTAGGCATGGACTCATGTTTCAGTAACTGTTGTTCAAAATAGATTAGAATGGACATGGACTGTGATTGCTGTGTTCGGATGAGGGCTGAGTTGGTATCCCTTCGCTCACAGCTGCAGGCGGCGCTGACTTCGGTCATGCAGCTTGAGGCTGTTGCAAATGGGCACCACTGTGGGAAGCCGGACTTGGGTATCACGGGAATGTCAACCTCGTCCCGTCTGTCCCCAGATCGGTCTGCCGCTGTGGTTGCCCCGTTTGCTGCCCGCAGTGGGGCTGAGCCCACGCCTGTGGTTGATTGAGAGGTCGTTCCAAGGCGTGGCAGGCAGAAAGACGTCCCCGGAGGCTGATCAGAAAGCCTCCCCGGTGCGTCTGACAAACAGGTTTCGGGTACTGTCTCTGGCAGAGCCAGATGCAGCTGCCTGCCCTGTTTCAGAGGATGATTCTTAGCCTTCGAGGTCCAGGCAATCGCAGAGGGTGAGCTTGTTGGTAGTTGGGAGCTCCAATGTTAGGCGCGTAATGGGGCCCCTTAGGGATATGGCGGCTAAGGAGGGGAAGAAATCCAGTGTACACTCTCTGTGCATTCTGGGTGGAGTCATTCCTGATGTGGAAAGGGTCCTTCCGGATGCCATGAAGAGCACAGGCTGCAGCCAGCTGCAGGTGGTGGCACATGTCGGCACTAATGACGTGTGTCGCTTTGGATCTGAGGAAATTCTCTCTGGATTCCAGCGGCTATCTGATTTGGTGAAGGCTGCCGGTCTTGCTTACAAAATGAAGGCAGAGCTCACCATCTGCAGCATCGTTGACAGAACCGAATGCGGGCCTTTACTGCAGAGCCGGGTGGAGGGTCTGAATCAGAGGCTCAGACGGTTTTGCGACCGTGTTGACTGCAGATTCCTTGACTTGCGCCATAGGGTGGTGGGGTTTCGGGTTCCGCTGAATAGGTCAGGAGTTCACTACACTCAGCTGGCGGCTACACGGGTAGCGGAGGCTGTGTGGCGTGGACTGGGCGGTTTTTTGGTTAGAAGGCC
Organism: Schistocerca cancellata; assembly: GCF_023864275.1. Taxonomy (NCBI): domain Eukaryota; kingdom Metazoa; phylum Arthropoda; class Insecta; order Orthoptera; family Acrididae; genus Schistocerca; species Schistocerca cancellata. The sequence continues at coordinate 595,416,392 of NC_064629.1, forward strand.
TCGGGAAAGTACTGGGTGGGCTGAAATCTCAAAGGGTGCATGGCAAATACAGGACGTGCTTGGATCAAGGAACAGTCGGAATTGTAGTTGTAAATTGTTGTAGTTGTGCTGGGAAAGTCCCTGAGCTTCAAGCGCTAATAGAAAGCACAGAAGCTGAAATCGTTATAGGTACAGAAAGCTGGCTAAAGCCTGAAATAAGTTCTGCAGAAATTTTTACGAAGTCTCAGACGGTGTTCAGGAAAGATAGATTAGGCAGAATTGGTAGTGGAGTGTTTGTGTCTGTCAGTAGTGGTTTATCTTGTAGTGAAGTCGAAGTAGATACTCCATGCGAATTGGTATGGGTGGATGTTATACTTAACCGCCGAACTAAGTTAATAATTGGCTCCTTCTACCGACCCCCAGACTACGATGATATAGTTGCTGAACAGTTCAGAGAAAATTTGAGTCTCGTAACAAATAAATACCCCACTCATACGGTTATAGTTCGTGGGGACTTCAACCTTCCCTCGATATGTTGGCAAAAATACTTGTTCAAAACCGGTGGTAGGCAGGAAACATCTTCCGAGATTGTCCTAAATGCTTTCTCCGAAAATTAATTCGAGCAGTTAGTCCACTAACCCACGCGAATTGTAAATTGTTGCGAAAACACACTTGACCTCTTACCCACAAACAATCCAGAGCTAATAGAGAGCATCATGACTGATACGGGGTTTAGTGATCACAAGGTCGTTGTAGCTAGGCTCAATACCGTTTCTTCCAAATCCACCAGAAACAAACGCAAAATAATTTTATTTAAAAAAGCGGATAAAGTGTCACTAGAAGCCTTCCTAAGAGACAATCTCCATTCCTTCCGAACTGACTATGCAAATGTAGACGAGATGTGGCTCAAATTCAAAGATATAGTAGCAACAGCAATTGAGAGATTCATAATTCATAAATTGCTAAGAGATGGAACTGATCCCCCATGGTACACAAAACAGGTCCGAACGCTGTTGCAGAGACAACGGAAAAAGCATGCGAAATTCAGAAGAACGCGAGATCCCGAAGATTGGCTAAAATTTACAGACGCGCGAAATTTGGCATGGACTTCAATGCGAGGTGCCTTTAATAGGTTCCACAACGAAACATTGTCTCGAAATTTGGTTGAAAATCCAAAGAAATTCTGGTCTCATGTAAGGTACACAAGCGGCAAGACGCAGTCAATACCTTCGCTGCGCAGTGCCGATGGTACTGTTACCGACGACTGTGCCGCTAAAGCGGAGTTATTGAACGCAGTTTTCCGAAATTCCTTCACCAGGGAAGACGAATGGAATATTCCAGAATTTGAAAAAATGAACAGCTGCTAGCATGAGTTTCTTAGAAGTAGATACCTTAGGGGTTGCGAAGCAACTCAAATGGCTTGATACGGGCAAGTCTTCAGGTCCAGATTGTATACCGATTAGGTTCCTTTCAGATTACGCTGATACCATAGCTCCCTACTTAGCAATCATATACAACCGCTCGCACACCGATAGATTCTACCTACAGATTGGAAAATTGCGCAGGTCGCACCAGTGTTTAAGAAGGGTAGTAGGAGTAATCCATCGAACTACGGACCTATATCATTGACGTCGGTTTGCAGTAAGGTTTTGGAGCATATGCTGTATTCAAACATTATGAATCACCTCGAAGGGAACGATCTATTGATACGTAATCAGCATGGTTTCAGAAAACATCGTTCTTGTGCAACGCAGCTAACTCTTTATTCGCTATCTTGGCCGCTATCGACAGGGGATCTGAAATTGATTCCGTATTTCTAGATTTCCGGAAAGCTTTTGACACCGTTCCTCACAAGCGACTTCTAATGAAAGTGCGGGCCTATGGGGTATCGTCTCAGTTGTGCGACTGGATTCGTGATTTCCTGTCACGAAGGTCGCAGTTCGTAGTAATAGGCGGCAAATCATCGAGTAAAACTGAAGTGATATCAGGTGTTCCCCAGGGAAGCGTCCTGGGACCTCTGCTGTTCCTGATCTATCTAAATGACCTGGGTGACAATCTGAGCAGTTCTCTTAGGTTGTTCGCAGATGATGCTGTAATTTACCGTCTAGTAAGGTCATCCGAAGACCAGTATCAGTTGCAAAGCGATTTAGAAATATTGCAGTATGGTGTGGCAGGTGGCAGTTGACGCTAAATAACGAAAAGTGTGAGGTGATCCACATAAGTTCCAAAAGAAATCCGTTGGAATTCGATTACTCGATACATAGTACAATTCTCAAGGCTGTCAATTCAACTAAGTACCTGGGTGTTAAAATTACGAACAACTTCAGTTGGAAAGACCACATAAATAATATTGTGGGGAAGGCGAGCCAAAGGTTGCGTTTCATTGGCAGCACACTTCGAAGATGCAACAACTCCACTAAAGAGACAGCTTACACTACACTCGTTCGTCCTCTGTTAGAATATTGCTGCGCGGCGTGGGATCCTTACCAGGTGGGATTAACGGAGGACATCGAAAAGGTGCAAAAAAGGGGCAGCTAGTTTTGTATTATCACGTAATATGGGAGAGAGTGTGGCAGATATGATACGCGAGTTGGGATGGAAGTCATTGAAGCAAGGACGTTTTTCGTCGCGGCGAGATCTATTTACGAAATTGCAGTCACCAACTTTCTCTTACGAATGCGAAAATATTTTGTTGAGCCCAACCTACATAGGTAGGAATGATCATTAAAATAAAATAAGAGAAATCAGAGCTCGAACAGAAAGGTTTAGGTGTTCGTTTTTCCCGCGCGCTGTTCGGGAGTGGAATGGTAGAGAGATAGTATGATTGTGGTTCGATGAACCCTCTGCCAAGCACTTAAATGTGAATTGCAGAGTAATCATGTAGATGTAGATGTAGATGAACGGTCTGTTGACACATAGTCAGAACGGATTCAGAAAATATATATCTTCTGAAACACAACTGGATCTTTATTCGCATGAGAGAATGAGTGCTATCGACAGGACATTTCAAATTGATTCCATATTTCTAGATTTCCAGGTTTCTGACACTGATCTTCACAAGAGACTTCTGATATAATTGTGTGCCTATGGAGTATCGGTTCAGTTGTGAGGCTGGATTCCTGATTACCGACAGACAGATCACAGTACCTAGCAATCGACAGAAAATCGTCGAGTAAGACACAAGCAATATCTGGTGTTCCCCAAGGAAGTGTTATAGGCCCTCTACTGTTTCAAATCTTTATAAACGGGTCAGGACACATTCTAAGCAGCTCTCTTAGATTGCTTGCAAATGATGCTGTCATTCACGGTCTAGTAAATTCATCAGAACACGAAAACCAATTGGAAAATGACTTAGACACGGCATGTGTATGGTGCGAAAAGTGACAGTTGTCTTTGAATATGCAAATGTGTGAGATCATTCACATGACTACGAAAGGAAACCCGGTAAATTTCGGTTACACCTTAAATCATACAAATGTAGAGGCTGTCAATTCTACTAAATACGTAGCAATTGCAATTACAGACAACTTAAATTCGAACGATCACACAGATAATGTTGTGGGAAAGGCAATCCAAAGACTGCGTTTTACTGGCAGAACACTTAGAAGATGGAACAAGTCTACTGAAGAGACTGCATACAATGCACTTGTTCGTCCTCTGCTCGAGTAATGCCGTGCAGTATGGGATCAGTATTAGATAGGACTGACGAAGGACAGAGAAAAAGTCCAAAGAAGGGTAGCTCGTTTTGTATTATCGCTGAATAGGCGTTGTGATTAGCGAGTTGGTGTGGTAATCATTAAAACAAAGGCGTTTTTTTGTTACAGCGAAATTTTGTTTGAGGAAATTTCAATCACTATCTTTCTCCTCTGAAAGCGAAAATATTTTACTGTCGCCAACCTACGTAGATAGAAATGATCATAGCAATAAAATAGTGTTCGTATAGGAGGATTTAAGTGTTCATTTCTTCCACGCGTTGTTACAGAGTGAAATGCTAGAGAAATAGTCTAAAGGTGGTTCGAAGAATCCTCTGCAGGCATTTAAGTGTGAACTGCAGAGTAGTCATGCAGATGTAGATGAAACTGATTCCATTAAGAAAGAACTGTATTGACTAGGTGATGGGGCAGAATTGTAGGGATGGTCTCAATAAATGCAAGAAAAAGTATCAATAAGTACAGCATCAGCCTGGTGTCCCGTACACGAGCACAAAATGTGTACATAGGTTTAAAAACATTGGAATTATTGGTGCGCGAGATTCCACTTGCGCGTTTATTGTGTTTAAAGGCGGATACAATCGATCAGACACTGGACAACCCCTGCTGCGCGCATTTTCAATCTCGCGCTTCCATGTTAGCTTTCTATCGATTTCAAGTCTAAATATTTTACTGAGGCGCGTGGAACCGGGAATCTACAGCCAGTGCGTTTTCTACGATGAGAAACATTAGTCTTGATAAGCAAAACAATCACTCGAGTTTTGTCAAGGAACAGTTGCGATTCATCATGAACAAAACGTTTGTCACTGTCCTGCAAGTCCAGGCTGGTCACAGTAAAACTGACCGAAAAGTATTTTCGGTATTTCGTGATAACATAATCGAAACGGCGTCGAGGTCATTACAAAACTGACACAAATCCGAAACCAGGAAAGATGGCTCAAATGTGAGACAGCCTGCCTGAAAGAGTAACATAATTACAGTGCATGTCAGATGTAATAGTGAGCAGTAAAAGATCTTCATGTCAGAATATAATCAGGAAGTTGCGTCGGCCAACGCGCCGCTTTGATCATTGCAGGGGAAGTTTTTGTACATAGGCTATCGCTTGTAATTGTCAGACTTATGGATGATTTAAAAATGGGCACAGGCGTCCGAAACTAGTCACCATCAATAAATAAAAAAAGATACTTTTCAGTGAACTTACGACGGAGCTACAACCATTTATTTCAATAAACAGAAAGGTGGTGCATCTCCATCGTTACACATGTTCCGTTTTGAGTGAGTTAAAGCTTCCAGAGATATCTGCGCGAGTTTCATTGTGTCCATGGTTTCTGAATGATGAAGTATGAGGCCATCTGGATGCTCAGTTTTTCATATCTTGAGACAAGGTCTTCTTCAGCCTGTCCTAGTACGTGGACCCACATAAGACGCTGCAGTGTGCGTCTTATGCATCAGGTAATTCTCATCAGTACGTTGACTAATATTAACGTTGGCGTTTGGTGTGAAAATTTCGGCACAGTTCTATTTCGGGCACAATGTATAACAGTATTAGCTAAGTGGATTATTGTGAAATGCTAACATCGTGAGTTGTAATTACAATTACGTTACTACAACGAAGTTTACTGTTCTGTATTTATACAGCAGTGAGGACTTCAGACGGAAACGCGAAGTTCACGGACAGGTCCTTTGAACCCTGACAAAGGCTATTCTTGGAGTTTGACGTAGATTAATCCATAATATCTTAAACATGGAAATATCCCGAGATATACAGTGTGTCCCACTTAAACCTCCCTGATTTCAAGGACCCAGGAGAGAAAAACCACAGTAGATACGACAATGAAAATGCACCACCTTGTAGAGCATCTCAAAAAATTTATATTCCCGCGTCAGAAGTGCCAAGTAGACTTGGCCACTGTTTCTATGTTTCGATATAGTGTATCGATACGTGGAACTGTTTCAGTGTTTGGGAACGGTTGTGGTTTTCTGTTTCGAAACAGTGGTGTTTCATTCCGCCCCTGTCTCGGACCAGATTCCATCTCGAGCCAGACACTGAAACTGTATCGTTGTTTCAAAATAAGGCTGTTTCAGTCCACCTGTGCCTGGAACGGACTAATTGTATCGAAACAGTTATGTTTCATTCCACTCTGTGTCGGACGAGATTCGGGCTCGGCACAGGTACTGAATCATAACATACCACTTCATGAAACTCTTTCAAGAGTGTCTAAATCTTTTTGACAAGCAATAGCATGAAGCTTAAGATATCCGAAAATAAAGCTTCGTTTCTAGCTGACTGTCCTGTTTCGAAATGGCGTAACATCTGCTTTATAAACACTAACCAAACAATAAAACAACGCATACTATTCACAATCAAAATAATAAATATGTGAAAAATCATTCAGTTAAATTACACTTTTTTTATAACATACGCTTCTCTGTTCATGTACAGTAATCATATTAAGAAACGCAAGTAAGCCTACAACATTTTGAATTAAAAAAGGCGTAGAGTGACAGTTATTAGACATATACGTAAATTTGATGTAGGTATAATTGCAAGCAATCTGTTTGACAAATCACTGATAGTGTAATGGTGTACGGGAAGGGCTGGGAAGCATGGTGAATTTATAGTAACGGTTCGAAACACCTTGAAAGACAAAAAAATTTTCTGTTATATTTTGTTATTTATTCGAATTATTTGGCGTTATTTGTGAGTCTATAGTCACTGTGCCTATTATCCACAATGATTGCCTTTGTGTAGATGGAAATTAGCAGGATGGGTATATTACCCATACTAACGGAATGTGGGGCTCCCAGTAGAATATCCGTTGTTTCTGCAGTTTGCTCCCACCTCCAGTTCCGTTCGTGGTGGTTCTGTCTTCAGCTATGGCTGTCCTTAGCCAATTGAAAAGTATGAAAGTCACGCGACACGAAAGCAGCGAATTTGCTGCAGGAAATACGAAACTGCCAAGACGCCTAAGTGATAGTTTCATACTTTCTGCGACATGATTAGCGCTCTCGCACCTCGTTTGTGTTTATATGGACATACTTATACAGTAGACATTCAAGATGATAAAATGTGTAGGTTTATTAGATTACAAAACACAAACTGTTTCACTGTTTCGAAACAGCGTATCGGAACATTACATTGTACTGTTTCATTTGTTTCAGAACAGTTACGAGTTTCAGTTTGCCCATCTCTAGTGCCAAGTATCGTCGCCAGAGTGCATCATGGTCACATGAAGTGAAAATGGCGACTCTGTAGCAGTGTGCACAAGCAATAGTGTGGTTTTGTGAAACAAAATCGCCGATTTCTGGCCAAAGAAATTATCATCGTGTGTATGAATGTGATCATCCTGATGCGAAAACAATTAAGGAATGGTATAGGAAGTTTCTGGCAACAGGAAGTGTTCTGAAACATTGTGGCAGTGCACGTTACGTAGTTTCAGAAGAGACAGTGGAGGACATCAGACAAACGTTTCTCAGAAGCCCACGTAAGTCAATTCGTCAAGCATCTAGGCAACTTGATGCACCTCGATCAACAGTGCATCGTGCAGTTCACAAGCGTCTTCGTGTGTGTGCTTACAAAGTGCAAATTCTGCAACATCTGATGCCGAACGACAAACCACGCCGACAACAATTTGCTGTGGATATGCTGCAGCATATTGATATGGATGCCAGCTTCCTGGAAAGATGTTTATTCTCAGCAGGCTGGAACCGCGCGACCGCTACGCTCGCAGGTCCGAATCCTGCCTCGGGCGTGGATGTGTGTGATGTCCTTAGGCCAGTTAGGTTTAAGTAATTCTAAGTTCTAGGGAGCTGATGACCTCAGATGTTGGGTCCCATAGTGCTCAGAGCCATTTGAACCATTCTCAGATGAGGTAACCTTTCATCTATCAGGAAGGGTTAATAGGCATAATGTTTGGATTTTGGGTCCGCAAAATCGCACGTTGTCATTGAACAAGTTCATGTTAGCCCTAAACTAAACGTCTGGTGCAGGCTAATGCAAAAAGATAATAATAATAATAATAACAGTGAGTACTTGAGTCAAAAAGTGCTAATTGTGTTTTTTTTAAATAAAATGGAAAGAAAGCAATACAGAAGTAGACTACTGCGTCAATAAATTTTTCATCTGCTGTGGAAGTGATAGCACCATTTTTGGCTTACCTGTAAAACGAAAGTCTGTATTTGCATATGATATCTACTTTTCGAGACTGCAAGACGTTTACTAGAAATGCACAGCCGCAATTCGTAGACATATTGGCTGTACAAGTAAGACGTCACATGAACTATAGAGACAACTATCTCATACTACCGACGTTGCAGCACACTCAGGCATTTATAAGTCTCCTTTTGATTCCAATGTTTATTAACAAGACTCAATTTTTGCGTAAATAAATCGCGTGAGGATAGGTATTCTACCTTAAAAATCGAATATTTTCTTAACGGTGTAAATATACTAAGCTCACTGTTTTACATCATTCAAGATGAGTATACTGAACTGTAAGTGTATCAGATTAACTTTAAAGTGTCTATCTATGTAGTGTACGTCTTTCTTAAATAGTTTACATTTTTATTGGTCACAATGTGAATTCTAAAGGACAAACTGATTTTAAAGAGAAAAGACAGTTGATGTATCGTTTACTGACCATAAGCAAACGGCGATGGTCAAGACAGCTGTACTGTAAGTAATCGAACTACCACAAATTGACGAGGTTTTCTGGTATGTATAATTAAAATCATCGGAAAAACTCGACAATAACAGCAAAAAAATTCACAAGCCTCACAGAGTTTTAAGAATCAAAGATACGATATCACGCAGTAAACAATGCTAGGGAGCTGCACAGCGAAATGAATCTTGGTAGTCATTAGCGTGGTACAATACACCTGCTATGTCCCACAGTTGTGTGTCCATCTTTTATTCGTTATGAGGTAAAAAAACTAATATAAGAGGACAATTGATTTACGGGTCAAAATTACACACGCAGGAATCCGACGATTTCCTCACTCTTGCAACGTTGACGACACATGGTGCAATAGATCATCTTGGGGTGTAGCAACTGCAGCTGTCGCAAAGACCAGGATTAGCGGGGAGCAGAGTGAAGTTGCATAAATTGCTTGCCTCACTGAAACCCTTCAGCTTCTCTAACTTTTATTCCGACCTTCTCGACAAAAAAGTGTGAATTGGCGTATAATCAAAATCTAGGCTAATTTCAATATGCTGGAAATAATGCAAAGCTTCTGCTTTATGAATTATCGTAAAAAACAATAAATTGATGTTTTTTAACTATAGGATCAGTATATTGCGACCAGGTGAACAGTGTGCTGGTAAAAAGTGTACGCAGCACCCTCTGTGCTTTGATATGATGGAGGTGAAAACAGATAGCGCCATACATCTTAATATGACAAAGAAAGGAAAGGAACATCAAATAAATCTTTTAATATCCGTATAACCTTCCTTTTCGGAGATAGGGAACGGAATAAGAAGCAAGAAAGATAACATGGGTATACTGATCTTAAGCAGCTTACGACTACACCGGCGGCTCTACAGTCCGTTGGTGGTACGCACATGTACGACATAGTCTATCAGCTTGATTCTCTTCAGAGCCGCAGAGGTCGGTCGTACATCAGCACTTCAGAACCTATTTATTCATTGAAGAATTAGCCCTTAGATCACTATAACGTTGTAGGAAGGTCATCAAAATAATTTTTAATTAAATAAACTGCGTAGGTAAATCCCGTGCGATTAATAAAGTTGTCTTAACAGAACATTATAGTTTGTATCCTATAAACGTTTATTACAAATAATTCATGCGCATATTTTGGCGGATTCAAATGAAAACAAAGATAAATAATACTTCATGTAGTGGAGCAGAACAACGAAAATGGTACTTTTGCACGAAAATTTTGTTTAACCACCTATCAATCATGACATTCGAAAGAAAACACTTGAAGTCTAACAACATAGTTTCTCACAACTGATCACGACTTAAAACTAAAGCTCATAATCCTAAATAATTACTGTAAAGGCCAGCAAACGAATCCATCACACGCGAGTCTCAGTATTAACCGCAGGGGAGGAGTCAGTTCTCTGCTACTTTTAGTTCCACAAATAAAGTTCTTATTGGCTGTCAAACTCAGTCACCGAAAATCATCGTCAAATACTTGCGTCCACTAAGAATTTTGTGTATGAGCCTACCCCTCACCAAAATTATCCAGTGATCAGTATCTCAACAATGTTACACTCTTTAATCAACGCTATTCTTCACCGTCCAGATTGTCTTATCTGTTGCTGCCGATAGAGCTTCCAAAGACGAAAGCCTACTGAAAAAAACGAAAGACGAAAGATCAGAGACCGTGTGCTGCTGCTCATGATTAAATACTTCCCGTGACGTCACACGGTACTGAATTGATGTTAAATATCGAAATAATGACCACAATTCAAAACGGAAGCGATTTATGACGTCAAAGTAAGCCCACAATTCTTACGATCATTTTGCCAACTCCCATTACAAAAACAACACAGTGTTACATAAGTTACTCTCAAACTTCCTAACTATGCTTGCGTCCGAGTTTACGATATGAAACAGTTACGTTAAATTACAAAATACATACGACCAACTTGAAGAAAGTACGTTCTGCTGTCCTCTAGATACATGTTCTTTCATACAAATATTCTGGTTTCTGTTTGCATTTCCGTGGCGATTTAACATAAGTTTTATTAGTGGCTATTTACATACATCACACATATCCAACTTTTGACTGCGGGTAGTCATTACCTAGGATTAGATGAAGAAGTAGATAATTCATGCAGGATTCGAGGTGGTTGTTGTATTCTTCACACAGCAGGCTGGTTTGATACCGCTCTCCACCCTGATTTATCATGTGCAAGCATCTTCATCTCCAAATAACTACTGTAACCTACATTATTTCCAGTCTACTGTGTTCATCTCTTCGTCTCCTGTAACACTTATATCGATTAGGAGTAGGTTTATTTTATGTAACTGTGTATCTGCAATTATGAAGTGTGTATTCTGTGTTGTTTAAACTCCTTGATGTATGGCGAGAAAATTAGAGTTTTGCAATGTATATATGAAAAAAGGAAAAGAATATGTTGAAATGGTAAATTATTATAATATGAATATGTTCATAAAAAGAAAATGTTTGTTAAAAGCTGGTTCATGCTTAGGGCAATTGTATTTGTAACATGTAAAAACTGTAGGGCATGGCGCGATGTAGAAGGAAGGTTTGGCGGTCGAACTGAGCGGCTCCTTTTTGTGAACGACACGCATTATGCACGGTACACTTCGACGGTGCTAAGAAAGGCAATTGGAAGTTGCACTATAAGGGATTTGCCTCGGATGTGGATCTGGCTATTATTTGGTATTCAAGGCATAATGGAATGGCTCTAATATGTTGAAAATCCGACGCCAAGAAGAGATTTTAGAAAGAATTCGTACATCAAGAGCCTTGAGCACAGTTAGCCGCCATATCGCCTGCCATCAATTTTCGCCACTGCTTATCAAACTTCATACATTCAGTTAAGTACTATATATGGGCATGGGACCAGTTAATTTGTGTGTTGGTTCAATAATAATCACTTAAAACATAAATGTGTGTCCGGAACTATGTTTTCAATCCTGATCACGAACCTACACAGGGTCCTCACCCAAGTGCTACTAAAACCGAGTAACCTGATTTAAAAGAACAATTCTTGCATTCATGTGTTTAAAAGTGATTTTTTGTCTAAAGAAAAGAAGCAGTAAAAGTTAAAGCTAAAACCACAAAAGTGAAGTTAGATAGGCTTTTACTAAAGTATCCTTAGTTTATTACAAAATATAGTTTTTTAGAATTACAGGGCAAGATTGTGTAAATACTATTGCAAAGAATACCTGCTTCACAGGTAATTAAAGTTCAAGTACATATAAATCTTCAATGATCATATTTACGATAGTATTTTTAGAAGAAAAATAATGCGCAATTTTAAAGAAGGTGTATTTTTGGTACACATCATGAAACGTTCCTTTTTTGAAGGTAATTAAACCCAGTATTGTATTTTATTGTCTTGCAAAGTAATTTATGAACTACTCCAAGTGAAGTGAATGATTAGCTTTTAGAGTTAGTCTTTACTACTGTAATAATCAAAGAGCTTTGACTAGTGAAACTAAACTAGTTGATGGGTCCTTATCATATTCTACGCCTATTATGGAAAAATTGCTCTGTTACTGTTACTAAGGAAAACTGCTATGTGTAGAGGGGCTTAAACAGTGTATTTATGATGTTATTCATCTTTATTTATGTTTTTCATGTCATTCAAGAAAGAAGCCCCTCATGTCCGAATTTAGTTCTGCACTTCATGCAGTGACATTTCAGTATTTGATTAAGTAGTGCTCTTGAGTGTGGCTGTCATTAGTATGAGCTTGGTGCAAATTTGCTCCCTATAATTTACTTGTGTGTGTGTGTGTGTGTGTGTGTTATTGGCAACTGGTGATACACACAGCATAGAGTGTACTGTGTCAGTTTGTATACTGTTTCCTATTCAAAGGGAAATCCCAACAAAAGTAATTTCAATAACCAATATTCAACTTTCTCAAACATATATTTCCAAATTAATGTGCTTAATTGGGCTGCCACCGTTCATATTTTTCATTCATTTATGATTTCACCACTTTCATTAATTCCCAAGGTTAAAGTCCGTTTGGTTTTTCTCTTAATTTCACCAAATTTGAAATTATACCGAGTGGTCTAAGGCGCTGCAGTCATGGACTGTGCGGCTGGTCCCTGGCAGAGGTTCGAGTCCTCCCTCGGGCATGGGTGTCTGTGTTTGTCCTTAGGATAATTTAGGTTAAGTAGTGTGTAAGCTTAGGGACTGATGACCTTAGCAGTTAAGCCCCATAAGATTTCACACACATTTGAAATTATAGTCCGATACCTCTGTCCATTAGACACACGTGCGGGCAAACTTCAAAACATTAGCATATTTCACGGCACGCTAGCGTTATGTGTGGCTCTTCCCGTGACAGGACTAAAGGTTTGGCTATTAGGGAATAGTGTTATACTCTGCTATTCTACCTCAACCAATCTTTCCAGTACTAAGTAGGTGATTCCATGATGTCTCAGAATTTACCGTATCAGAGAATCCCTTCTTTTAATCACGTTATGCCACGAATTCCTTTTCTCCCCAGTTTTATTCAGCACCTCATCGTTGGTTACATGATCTACCCATCTAATCTTCAGCATTCTTCCTTAACATCATATTTCAAAAGCTTCTGTTCTCTTCTTGTCTGAACGTTTCACTTCCATACAAAGCAAGGGTCCAGACATGTACCTTCAGAAAACACTTCCCGTTACTTAAATCTATATCCATATCAACAAATTTCCCTTCTTCAGAAACTCTTTTCTTGCTATTGCCTGTCTACATTTTATATCTTTTATTTATTTATTTACACGTCAAGTTCCGTAGGACCAAATTGAGGAGCAAATCTCCAAAGTCATGGAACTTCTCAGTACATTAAATTACAAGATAAAAGTAATAACAGATAAAAATAAAGTGTTTATAGACCCAAAAGAAGTCAAGCCATAAGTTTAAGTAAACGCAATCAACAATACAATAAGAATCAGCTTAATTTTTCAAGGAACTCCTCAACAGAGTAGGTGGAGTGACCCATGAGGAAACTCTTCAATTTCGATTTGAAAGCACATGGATTGCTGCTAAGATTTTTGAACTCTTGTGGTAGCTTATTGAAAATGGATGCAGCAGTATATTGCACAACAGTTAAGGAAGTCCGATCCAAATGCAGGTTGGATTTCTGTCGAGTATTAACGGAGTGAAAGTTGCTTATTCTTGGGAATAAGCTGATATTGTTAACAAGAAACGACAGTAAAGAATGTATATATTGAGAGGCCAAGGTGAAAATACCTAGACTGGTGAAAAGGGGTCAACAAGAGGTTCGCGATCTTACGCCATTCTGAGCGAAAAATATCCTTTTAGAATGGGAAGAGTCACCCCAAAATATAATACCATAAGACATAAGCGAATGAAAATAAGCAAAGTAGACTAATTTTCGTGTCAAGCGATCACTTACTTCAGATACCGTTTGAATAGTAAAAATGGAAGTATTAAGTCTTCGAACAAGATCCTGAATGTGGGATTTCCACGACAGTTTACTATCTATTTGAACACCTAGACATTTGAACTGCTCAGTTTCACGAACCATATGCCCATTCTGTGAAATTAAAACATCAGGTTTAGTTGAATTGTTTGTTAGAAACTGTAAAAACTGAGTCTTACTGTGATTTAGCGTTAGTTTATTTTCTACAAGCCATGAATTTATGACATGAACTGCACTTTTTGAAACAGAGCCAATGTTTCACACAACATCCTTTACTGGCAAGCTAGTGTCATTAGCAAACAGAAATATTTTAGAGTTACCCATAATATAATAGGGCATAACATTTACATAAATAAGGAACAAGAGTGGCTTCAACACTGATCCCTGGGACACCCCTCATTTGACTGTACCCCACTCAGACCCCACATCACAGCTATTCTCAACACTGTGAATAATGACCTTTTGCTGTATGTTGTTAAGTTAAAGTAAGAGGTGAACCAATAGTGAGTTACTCCCCGTATTCCATAATGGTCCACTTTCTGGAGCAATATTTTGTGATCAACACAATCGAATTCCTTAATTAAATCAGAAAATATGCCTACCTTACCTCACAGTATCCTATCTACTTCGGCCATGATCAGTTATTTTTCTGCCCAAATAGCAAAACTCTTCTACTACTTTTCGTGTCGCGTTTCCTAATCTAATTCCCTCAGCAGTGCCTGATTTAATTCGACTACGTTCTGTTACCGTTTTTTGCGTTTGTTAATGTTCATTTTATATCCTCATTTGGAGACATTTTCCATTCAATTCAACTGCTCTTCCAAGTCTTTTGCTGTTTTTGACAGAATTACAATGTCATTGGGAAACCTTAAACTTTTTATTTCTTCTCTCTGATCTTTAATTATTTCCCAAAAATTTTCTTTGGTTTTCCTTACTGCTTGTTCAATGTACATATTGAATAACATTAGTGATAAGCTACAACCTTACCTCACTCCCTGGTCCAACGTTGCTTCCCTTTCATGCCCATCGACTCTTGTAATTGCCACCTGGTTTCTGAACAAGTTGTAAATAGTCTTTCGCCCCCTGTTTTTTTAACCCTGTTACCTTTATAATTTCAGAGAGAGTACTGCAGTCAACATTGTCAAAAACTTTCTCTAAGTCTACAAAAGCTATAAACGTAGGTTTCCCTTTCATTAACTATATCCTAAGATACGTCGTAGGGTATTATTGCCTCACGAGTTCCAACATTTCTCCAGAATATAAACTTATCTTCCCTGGAAGTTGGCTTCTATCAGTTTTTCCATTCATCTGGGCGTGTTAGTATTTTTCGACCGTGACTTATTAAACTGGAAGTTCGGTTATATCCACACCTCTCAGAACATACTCAATTTGGAGTTGGAATTATTACATTCTTCTTGAATGCTGAGGATATATCGCCCATCTCATACATCTTGTATACCTGTTGGAATAGTTTTGTAATGGCTGACTCTCCCAAGTATATCAACAGTTCTGAGGGCATGTTGTCTGCTCCAGAGTCATTATTTCGCCTTAGGTCTTTCAATGCTCTGTCAAATTTTTCTTGTGATATCATATCTCCTGTCTCATCTTTGTGTGTATCCTCTTCTCTTTCTGTAATATTGCCTTCAAGTTCATTTCCCTTGTATACACACTTCTACACACTCCTTCCACCTTTCAGCTTTCCCTTCTTTGCTTATACTGCTTTTCCATCTGAGCGCTTCATATTAATTTAAAGATAGGTGTTTCAAGTAGGAGGACACTGCCAGTTCTGGCCCAAATCGCTGATGTCAGCACCTTTTGTTATCAAACTTCCTGGAATTTCACTACTGTCATCATGTCGGAATTCTGGAAACTGCACTACCGGTGGGCTGAAGCAATTGTCCTTGTTATATTTAAGGTCATTGACCTCCCCTCCCCTGCCTATCAACGTCATAATGCTGCCAGACAATAGCCAGGGGCCCCATTGCTTTCAGGCAATTTGCTCTCCATTCTAGTTCACATACAATTTGTTATAACACATTCATTCCAGTTCCTCCTTTTGGGTAAGTGGATAAATCTAGTCACTTGTACTCTGTTGTGATGTAGTGCACTGACTGTAGTCAGTCAAAAAGAACGCCAGAGGAAGTGAGTTGTAACAGAGCTAACAGCAAGCAGAAAAGAGTGTTATGCATTGTGAAGAAAACAACACCACCGACAGGCAATGCAGAGCAGAGCCAGCAGAGCGATTAAGGGACGTATTCCTCTGGTTAAAAGCAGTGAAGTTAAAAATGAGTACAGAAAAGTGTAATTTTGTGATGAAAGATGTAGCATACTTAGATCATATCATAAATAAAGATGTCGTTAAGACAGACCAACATTAATTAGACCTGTACGTGAATTTCCTGTACCAGAATCTGTAAAGAAGTTGCAGTCGTTCTTAGAACTATTCACACTTGTTCCTAAAAGGGTCTACGGATACTGCTAGACCGTTGACACTGTTGTTAAAAACGGGTACTAAATTTGTGTGGTAAGAAGAGTGCCAGCATGTTTTTGAGGAGTTAAAAGAATCTTTAACATCGGGTTTGATATTGGTATTCCGAATTTTAATAGAGAACTTTTTATCATGTAATACATCAAACCATGCACTTGGCTGTGTGCTGTCACAAGAGGTAGAATGTGTAGAGCATCCGGTAGCTTACGCATCAAGACAACTAAATTCTGCATAAAGAAATTATTCCACAATGGGGCAAGAGATGTTAAGACTTATTTATGGAATCGCATATTTCAAATGTCATCTGTACAGTAAAAGTTTAGAGTAATAACAGATCATATTGCATTAAATTAGGTGTTGGGGTTAAGGGATCCTTCTAGTAGGTTGACACAATGAGCAGTGGGGCTAAGAGAATTTGATTTCAAAGTTATCATACGCCTGGGGAGAAGCACTGAAATGCGGATGGCTTAAGTAGAAAAGTAGCAATATTACATACTGGGGGTGATGAGCATAAAGAATGGCAAACTGCACAGAAAGCGGATGATGAATGTAAGCAGTATTAATCAGTCACAGTTTTGTATTTTGGATGAGTTGCTATGTAGAGAAACCAAGCTGGCACTGTGGGTAGTGTCACCAGCGAAGCTAAGCAACAGAGTGCTACAAGAAGCTCATGATCACATATTAGCGGGTCGTGGAAGTTACAGACCTATCAATAAAAGTGTAGCACAAAGGAGGGATAGACAGGCATACATAAACCAGTATGTGCAGAATTGCACACAGTGCGCACAGAGGCAGATTATCATCGAACAAGAGTACCATTGCAGAGTATACCTGAAGCATTAGCACCATTAGAATTTCTGCGGATTGATGTTTCAGGTCCATACGATAAAACACCTGCAGGGAATAAGTATGTACTCACAATCATAGATCATTTTTCAAGATACGTAGAAATGGTCGCGATGTCAAACCAGCAGCCAGCAACAGTGGCCAAGCACTTGTCAGTAATTGGGTACTGATGTTTGGAGTTCCTGAAACAATAGTAAGAGACCAGGGAACGAACTTCATGTCAGATCTATTCGAGGAATTGTGTGAGTTATTGAATGTGAAGAAGTTAAGGACGAGACCTCTCCCTCCACAAGCCAATGGAAGAACTGAAAAAGTGCATAGGACAATCGGGAAGATCCTTGGATACTACGTTAACTCACATCACACCAACTGGGATGTTTAACTGAAGCACGTCGTCTTCACCAACAACTCAAAAGGCATATGAATACATGATTATCGTCATATGAAGTATTATATGGTCGTAAACGCCATCACCATTTGACATATTGAAAATGAAGAAAGGCAAGACTGGAGAGTCTGTTAAGATATTTGCCAGAGTGATTAGGGAAATTTGGAACAGAGTACAGAGGGAAAATACACGAGCACTGGAGAAACAGGAAGAAGCAGTGGGCTGTACGGCAAGAATGCAACAGTATAAACTTTGAGAGGTGGGATGAGCCCCCTCTCATATTTCTATCTTACGATTTTCCTCTCTAATTGCATGCAGTGAAAAGTCGCTATTCCTTCACACGCGGACTTCCCACGCAGCGTCTCTCGTCACCCGGGTGGTCCGGTGACAGGCGGGCTCTGCTGATCTGGAAAGCGTTAAGCCGACAGGTGTGAGGAAGTTAAGTGAATGCTTTGCAGACGCCGACATTGTCAAAAGACACGCTCGGAGGAGTCTGAAATAGCGGCTGGGCTAGAGGTTCCGTTACTTCGCAGAAACTTTGCGAGAACACTTTCTGGCGGGCTACCAGCGAGGCGTGGGAATGACTTGTGTACCCAGGCAGTTGTGGCGGGAAAATTCCCGCGCTTTCTGCAAAATAGTAACTGTGATTGGCTTGCTCAGGGCATAGCTCCGTGACATAGCAAAATCAGCGCAGAAATTGGCGCCAAGAATCTCCATTGGTGGAATGGTAGTGCTCCGGCAATAGAGGGGAATTTTCCGCCGGTTTTCGAGTTGCTGATTGGAACGTTTAACCACGGCCACTGTCGTGGGGGCGGGAATGTTGTGTGTTCGGCCTGTACGGGTGCTCTAGGTAGTCGGCTCTCGCCTTGCAGTCGAGGACGTCGAAGCAACCAGCCATCGCCTCCGGTACGCCAGATCATGTTCTGGCAGTTAAGAAGACAGTTTGGTAATGTATGTCCGCAGCACCGGCAGACAGGGATTTTTCTAGGTGATAATCAGAGCTCAGCAGAGCGTGCCTGTTCGTCTTTTTCTAACTTTGTTCTGTCTTGAGTAGCAGCAATTAATGTTGGGTTAGCTGTGTGTCTCTCTTAAGATTTGAGTGGCAGGGAATTGGCTCCACATACCACTTCGTCTTAAACCTCACAATCTGGTTTAGGGACAACTTCACCTTCATAGCGTTTGTTTGAGTATCCAATTTGAGCCAATTTGATGTATTATAAATGTTTCATGTGTTTTTGTTTATTATTTTGTATTTAGTCTTAATAAATCATATTGTTATTTTGGACAGAACTTTCATTCTGTTAATCGGTAGAGCAACCCCATCATTCCTCACTATGTTAATGAAACCTTCGTTTATTTAACTCATTTATCAAATTAAATTCTTGCAGGTGCCAAACTCTCTTCTACTCCACTGGCAGGGTTGATTAGAGTCAGTTCGTGTATTTTTTTTAATCCTTGTGCAACAGCAAAACTTGGAGTTAGAATAGGGGGGGGGCTTAGAGCATAATTTACATATGTAGATTCTAGAAGAATTGAGTGTTAAACACACTGCTAGCCCCAGCACCTCGCAACTTGGTCAGAGGGTGATGCTATCAACTTCGAATACGCCAAAAGGAAAGGAAAAGGAGTTTTTTTTTTTTTAATAATCCAGGGCCACACCAAGTCGTAGAGGCTAAGTCGCCAAATTGCTGACGAGAATGACAATTGTGCATGTAGGGCGGTTGAAACATTTTCAGTGGAGTCAATAAGTTATTCCAGTGATAGGAGATACGGATTGGAAAGGGAGAGTGAGGATAAACGAGTAGGAAGATAAGCAAGATGTTGTGAATGAAACAGTAATGAGGAAAACATGTGATTATGGCCGAGGTTAGGTACACATTTATTGTAATTAGTATAAGCAGCTGTGAAACAGCAGCGAATTTAAGGGGAGGAAAGTAATAGGTATCCCTGGCCGTAGGTAAGTTGCAGAGAAGGTGAGATGATGCGGTGAATACTGATCATCGTTGGGTGGAATCGTTATAGAACCAGCACATAAAAGGGTGAGTGCTGTTCTCCATGCAAGAAGACATAATGATCACTAGTCATCACTGGACGATACAGGTAGTATTCGATGCAATGGGAGATGCGTAACGAGGTGAGAAGATTCATATTTGACAAATTCCACCAGGGAATGGAAAGGCTTGGGGTACTCAAAGGAAGTGCCTGGGTATATGAGGGAGTACATGGATCATACGGGAAATTAGGGAGTGAGATGACCCAGGTACTTGGGTTATTCCACATACATGAAGGAAAAGGGGTTGGATCGAAGACAGAGGTCGGCTTATGAAAACAATATTTGGTAATCCTGATGAAGAAGACATTCGAAGGGTGAACGACACCTTAGTGAGCAAAAGGGAACAAAACCGCGAGTGACTGGCACACTACCCAAATTGGAAGTTTAGAGAAGGAAGTATTGAATAACACATGGCTACTACAACAACTGACTGGAGAAGTAATGCGGTATGCCATAGCTGCAGAAGAGGCAGTTAATCAGAATATCAGGACACTACAAACCGAAGTAGAATTCTTGGGTAGGGAGGTAGTAATGACAAAATGGTTGCTGTCTGTAGAAAATAGTGCTTGGGAAGCATGAGGGAAAGTAACAGAACTACAGGAGGTTATGCAGTAGGCTGTAAAAGCTCAGCAAGGGGCAGACTTGTTGTCACCAGAGCAGTATTTGGAGGGTTTAAGGAAAGTACAGAAGGAACTACGGCCAGAGTTGGAGTTGGTTTTAGAACTCGAGCACAAAAACTTATCTTTTATATCAAAATAGCCACAATATCGGTGATAACTGATGGAGCGAAAATTTACATCTCTGATCCAAGGACTGTATTCGCCATATGTATGATCAACTTGATGCCAAAATCAATGCCTGCATTTCCGCCTGAGGAGGCTACACAGCGTGCCAATATAAATGTTGCAGCGTGGGTCGATATGTCGTACCCCAGAACCGCTTGTGCTATTGATCTGAAAATATCATCATTTCATGTACGGTATATATACTATTGCAACAACAAATCTTGAGTGATTTGGAAACCTCTAAAAGGGTGCACTATTTTTTTCCAGCAATGTATGTATACACAGTGGCAAAACACCCAAAAATCTTGTGCTCAAAGAAGAGCAGCAAGTCAGCATCAGTCAACAGTTTGATGTTGACATGTGTCTTTTTTAACATCGCATCCCACGAAAGATAGGAGGTGTTGAACTCTTGTACAACATTTACGGTACGTCCATACTCCATGGCTGTGGCTGTGAGTCTGCTGGAGAGAGTGTGGTTATGATGGGCAATGCGGTTATATCAAGCCTGTCCTTCGAATCCATGCATTTGTAAGAAGAGACACCTTTCCCTGTCATAAGCTGAATCTTTGCATCATAAGGATATGCAGCTCTGGTGACATGCATATATTCCTGACGTACTGCCTCAGAAACTTTCTGAAGAGACACTTGCGTGAAACGTAATGGACCCATAGGCAGAGTGTTAGTCTTGGTGTGACTGGCGTTTAAAATGAAATGTAGTATACCACATTGTCAGGCATGACGTTGACCCTATCATCTTTCAAACTGAACTCACCTAAGCGCTCAACAAGAAACTGAGCATCACACCCACTCCAGTTATGGAAGAAGACGACGGGTATGTGTCGTGGCAGTTGGTATTTCAAGTTGCAGGAGTTGTGAGCTGTACTGTGGAACGTACCCATTAGATGACATTGGTTTCTACGTGGAATTTCCGCTTTTCTATCCAATGGTATCCCAGATTGTCGGTATGCCTCCGTGTGGGCTCTAATCTCTCTAATTTTATACTCATGGTCTCTTCGCGAGATATACGTAGGAGGGAGCAATATACTGCTTGACTCCTCGGTGAAGGTATGTTCTCGAAACTTCAGCAAAAGCCCTTACCGAGCTACTGAGCGTCTCTCTTGCAGAGTCTTCCACTGGAGTTTATCTATCATCTCCCTAACGCTTTCGCGATTACTAAATGATCCTGTAACGAAGCGCTCTGCTCTCCGTTGGATCTTCTCTATATCTTCTATCAACCCTATCTGGTACGGATCCCACACCGGAGAGCAGTATTCAATCAGTGGGCGAACAAGTGTACTGTAACCTACTTCCTTTCTTTTCGGACTGCATTTCCTTAGGATTCTTCCAATGAATCTCAGTCCGGTATCTGCTTTACTGACGATTAATTTTATATTGTCATTCCATTTTAAATCACTCCTAATGCCTACTCCCAGATAATTTATGGAATTGGAATTAACTGCTCCAATTGCTGACCTGCTATATTGTAGCTAAATGATAAAGGATCTTTCTTTCTATGTATTCCCAGCACATTACACTTGTCTACACTGAGATTCAATTGCCATTCCCTGCACCATGCGTCAATTCGTTGCAGATCCTCTTGCATTTCAGTACAATTTTCCATTGTTACAAACTCTCGATATACCACAGCATCATCCGCAAAAAGCCTCAGTGTACTCCGACTTTATCTACAAGGTCATTTATGTATATTGTGAATAGCAATGGTCCTACGACACTCCCCTGTGGCACACCTGAAATCAGTCTTACTTCGGAAGACTTCTCTCCATTGAGAATGACTTCTGCGTTCTGTTATCTAGGAACTCTTCAATCCAATCACACACTTGGTCTGATAGTCCATATGCTCTTACTTTGTTCATTAAACTACTGTGGGGAACTGTATCAAACTCCTTGCAGAAGTCAAGAAACACGGCATCTACCTGGGAACCCGTGTCTATGGCCCTCTGAGTCTCATGGACGAATAGCGCGAGCTGGGTTTCACACGATCGTCTTTTTCGAAACCCATGCTGATTCCTACAGAGTAGATTTCTAGTCTCCAGAAAAGTCATTATACTCGAACATAATACGTGTTCCAAAATTCTACAAGTGATCGACGTTAGAGATATAGGTCTATAGTTCTGCACATCTGTTCGACGTCCCTTCTTGAAAACGCTACGCTCTTCTAGAGACCTACGGTACACCGCTGCAAGAAGGGGGGCAAATTCCTTCGCGTATTCTGTGTAAAATCGAACTGGTATCCCATCAGGTCCAGCGGCCTTTCCTCTTTTGAGCGATTTTAATTGTTTTTCTATCCCTCTATCATCTATTTCGATATCCACCATTTTGTCATCTGTGCGATAATCTGCACTACAGTGCAGTCTTCCTATGTGAAACAGCTTTGGAAAAAGACATTTATTATTTCGGCTCTTAGTCTGTCATCCTCAGTTTCAGTGCCATTTTGGTCACAGAGTGTCTGGACATTTCGTTTTGATCCACCTATCGCTTTGACATGAGACCAAAATTTCTTAGGATTTTCTGCCAAGTCAGTTCATAGAACTTTACTTTCGAATTTGTTGAACGTCTCTCGCATAGCCCTCCTCACACTACATTTCGCTTCGTGTAATTTTTGTTTGTCTGCATGGCTTTGCCTATGTTTATGTTTGCTGTGAAGTTCCCTTTGCGTCCGTAGCAGTTTTCTAACTCGGTTTTTGCACCACGGTGGCTCTTTTCCATCTCTTACGATCTTGCTTGGCACATACCCATGTAATGCATATTGTACGATGGTTTTGAACTTTGTCCACTGATCCTCAACACTATCTGTACTTGACATAAAACTGTTTTCAGTTTCGTTACTGTGTCATAAGACGTTTGATATTCTTTCTGTGTTAGTCTTTTGTTATATTCTCATTTGCTGTTGATTAATACTGTTAATAATAGTAGTTACTTCCCTTGTAGAGTAAGTTTGTGTTTATTGTAGTCAATTTTTTAACATCTTCTTATTATACTAGCGGAACTTAGATAAAGTAGTTTTCTTGTTTCAATAACTGTAAAATTTTACCATGAGTGAGAAGTGTCGGCTTTGCCGTAGGTTCGTGAGTAGTGGATTGCGGTGTGAGACTTGTTCGAAGTATTTTCTTTGGGGGGAATGCAGTGGGGAAGCCAGTGGGCGTTCTGGTGAGATCCTCTCCTGGAACTGCAGGTTATGTTGCAAGAGTAAGTTGACAGAGGAGCAGGAGCGTAAGATCTGTGCCCTTCAAGTGCAGTTGAAAAACGCACAGGAGGGGCTAGAAAGGATGAGGAGGGAGAAGGGGGTTGGGGAATGGGAGCTGGCTGCTGGCAAGAGATCTGCTAGGAGAAGGAGATTTTCAGATAGTTTTACTATTGGTGTTTGCAATAGATATGACCAACAGTCAGAGTCTAGTGGAGAGGAATCTCTAGTAGCTGTGGATGTAGGAAGTATGCAGCAGACCTCAGCAGTTACCGTGGCTAGGACAGTTGCAAAGCCTAAGAGAAAGAAGATTCTGCTGTTAAGTAGTTCTCATGGTAGAGGTGTAGGCCAGCAGTTGCAGGAACTGTTGGGGAATGAGTAAAAGGTCACCAGCATTGTGAAGCCTAATGCAGGATTGGCTCAGGTGACTGTTTGCATAGGGGGGGGGGGGGTTATGTAGGGATTTTACTAAAGAGGATCAGGTAGTGATTGTGAGTGGGGCTGGTAATAGTATTGATAGGGATGGGGAGTATGACATAGATGATGACCTGGAAAAGACAGCCAGTCAGACTGGCAACACGAATGTGCATTTCGTGGAACTGTTTCAGCGTCACGATCGGCCTCATTTTAATACAGCCGTCAAGCGTAATAACATGAGACTTAGGGGTGCGATGACAGAAGGCATGAGTCACATTTCAGTGGTGTCGGTGGAGTCTATCAGCAGGACGGGCTTCACTAGACATGGCCTGCACCTCAACAGGTATGGAAAGGGGAGGCTGGCAAAGCTTATAGGTGACAGCATAGGTGGGGGTGGTGGGATCACTCATGGGAAAATTCCTCCACTAGTGGGTGTTAGAGCTGCACCTTTTTTAGACTGAAGTCAGCTAATAGGTATCCCTGCTTAAGGGAAGTCTCTCTAACAAAGAAACCACTTTCGACAAAGCTTAGGTATCCGAGTAATGAGGGAATTAGTATATTTCATCAAAATATACAAGGTATTAGAGATAAAGTTAGTGAACTGCTTATAGATGTTGACTTTGAAATTATTGGTATATCTGAACACTTCTTAAATTAGGAGATAATTCAGAGGCTTCCTTTACCAGGATACAGGTTGGCTGGTAGCTTTTCTAGGAGCTCTTTGCGGTGTGGTGGAGCAGCCATGTTTGTGAAAAACGGTATCCAATTTGAGTCAGTTGATGTTTCAAAGTACTGCACTGAAAAGGTGTTTGAATGTTGCGCAGGTGTGGTTAAATTTAGTGGAGTTAAACTTCTAACTGTTGTTATTTATAGATCCCCAGACTCCGATTTCACAACGTTTTTGCTAAAGCTAGAGGAGGTTCTTGTTCCACTTTATAGGAAATACAAAACGTTAGTTATATGTGGTGACTTCAATATTAATTGTATAAGTGATTGTGCAAGGAAAAGGATGCTGGTAGACCTCCTTAATTCATATAATCTTATGCAAACCGTATTCTTTCCAACGAGAGTGCAAGGGAACAGTAGAACAACCATAGACAATATTTTTGTTCATTTCTCATTACTAGAAGGGTATTCTGTTAGCAAAAAAGTGAATGACCTTTCAGATCATGATGCACAAGTTTTAACTCTAAAAGATTTTTATGCTGCAACACATGTTAAATATAGTTATCAACTTTTTAGGAAAGCTGATCCAGTTGCTGTAGAGACCTTTGTAAACCTTATCAAGGAACAAGAGTGGCAAGATGTTTATAGTGCTGATACAGTAAACGATAAATACAATGCTTTGCTCAAGACTTTTCTCGTGCTCTTTGAAAGTTGCTTTCCGTTAGAACGTTCAGAACAGGGTACTAGCACAAACAGGCAGCCTCGGTGGCTGACTAGAGGGATAAGAATGTCCTGTAGAACAAAGTGACAATTATATCAAAACGTTAGAAACAGTCAAAATCTAAATGCAGCAGCCCATTACAAACAGTATTGTAAGGTACTTAAAAAAGTTATTAGGAAGGCAAAAAGTATGTGGTATGCAGATAGAATAGCTAAGCCTCAGGATAAAATTAAAATATAGTCAGTCGTAAAGGAAGTGGCTGGTCTGCAGAGACAGGTCGAGGATATAGAATCAGTGCGTAGTGGGAATGTCCGTGTTACTTACAAGTCATCTATATGTACAGTATTTAATAATCACTTTCTGAATGTAGCAGGTGAACTAAATAGAAACCTAGTCCCAACAGGGAATCATATAGCGCTAGTAGAAAAAAGTGTTCCGAGACTGTCACCTGAAATGCTCCTCCATGATACTGACAAGAGGGAGATTGAGTTAATAATTAAATCACTAAAGACCAAGAACTCTCATGGATATGACGGGGTACCTAGCAGAATACTGAAGTATTGTTCTATGAATGTTAGTCCAGTACTTAGCCACATCTGTAACTTTTCCTTTAGGAGTGGTCGGTTTCCTGACCGATTAAAGTACTCGGTAGTGAAGCCACTTTATAAAAAGGGAGACAGGGATAATGTTGACAATTATAGACCTATTTCTATGCCATCGGTGTTTGCTAAAGTTATCGAGAAGGTTGTATATACAAGGTTACTGGAGCATTTAAATTCACATAATTTGCTGTCAAATGTACAGTTTGGTTTTTAGAAATGGTTTAACAACTGAAAATGCTATATTCTCTTTTCTGTGTGAGGTTTTGGACGGATTAAATAAAAGGTTGCGAACGCTAGGTGTTTTCTTTGATTTAACGAAGGCTTTTGACTGTGTTGACCACAAAATATTACTGCAGAAGTTGGACCATTATGGAGTAAGGGGAGTAGCTTACAATTGGTTCGCCTCTTACTTTAAGAACAGAAAGCAGAAGGTAATTCTCCGCAATATTGAGAGTGGTAGTGATGTTCAGTCCCAATGGGGCACTGTTAAGTGGGGCGTTCCCCAAGGGTCGGTGCTGGGGCCGCTGCTGTTTCTTATTTATATAAATGATATGGCTTCTAGTATTACAGGTGATTCAAAAATATTTCTGTTTGCTGATGACACCAGCTTGGTAGTGAAGGATCTTGTGCGTAAT
This sequence comes from Schistocerca cancellata, assembly GCF_023864275.1. NCBI lineage: Eukaryota > Metazoa > Arthropoda > Insecta > Orthoptera > Acrididae > Schistocerca > Schistocerca cancellata. The sequence continues at coordinate 595,442,987 of NC_064629.1, forward strand.
ATTGAAACATTATCAAATAATGTAGTTCATGAAATAAGTTCGTGGCTTGTGGAAAATAATTTGATGCTAAATCACAGTAAGACTCAGTTTTTACAGTTTCTAATTCACAATTCAACAAGAACTGATATTTTGATCAGACAGAATGGGCATATTATAAGCGAGACTGAACAGTTCAAGTTCCTAGGCGTTCGGATAGATAGTAAGCTGTTGTGGAAAGCCCATGTTCAGGATCCTGTTCAGAAACTAAATGCTGCTTTATTTACCATTAGAACAGTGTCTGAAATAAGAGACAGTTCAACACGAAAAGTAGTCTACTTCGCATATTTTCATACGCTTATGTCATATGGTATTATTTTTTGGGGTAATTCTTCTGATTCAAAAAGGGTATTTTTGGCTCAAAAACGGGCTGTTCGAGCTATATATGGTGTAAGTTCGAGAACCTCTAGTCGACCCCTACTCAATAGTCTGGGAATTCTGACATTGCCCTCACAGTATATATTTTCTTTAATGTCGTTTGTTGTTAGCAATACTAGCTGCTTCCAAGAGTTAGCAGCTTTCACTCAGTTAATACTATGCAGAAATCAAATGTGCATGTGTAACGCACTTCCTTGATTCTTGTGCAGAAAGGAGAGCACTATTCTGGTGCATCCATTTTCAATAAGCTACCACAAGAATTCAAAAATCTTAGCAGTAGCCCAAACGCTTTTATGTCTAAACTGAAGAGTTTTTTCACGGCTTACTCCTTCTATTCTGTCGAGGAGCTCCTGGAAGAGCTGTAAAATTAAGCAGATTCCAGTGTTACATTGTTGATTTTCTTTATTTAAACTTACGAATTGTCGCCTGAATACGTTTCTCGTATTTCATTTTATCTGTTTCTACTATCGTGTTATAATTTCATGTATTGACTCGTTCCATGACCATGGAGACTTCTCCTTAATTTGGTCCCACGGAACAATAAATAAATAAATAAATAAAAATAAAAAAATAATTCTCATAGTAAAAATAGCAAAACATTGTGTACATATCACACAGTAGGCCAACATTGTTCTTGCCCCAGACAAGCTGTAAATTATCACATAGAAAATAATTGGAATTTAAGTACACTCTAGTAACTGTCAATTTACAGTTGCGCATGTGCTCGAATCCTTTTTTAGATTCCTCTTTCTGTCTGTTTGCGGAGCGAGAATAATAAATCAAGCATTTCTGGTTGAACTGATGTCTTAATTGTCCAACATTTGTTTGGATGGCTCTGTAAGGATTGGATACTGGTAAGTTCCCAATAACAGAAAGGTAATTGTAGCTGAGCACCTACATTCAACACACACAAAATTTTCAGATGCTTCACGTTTGATACCGATGTATGGGGTACTTTGCACACTGTAGTGAACTGAGATTCATTCTCTTTGCTGTCGAACATAAAATTATGGACAGATGACTGATGAGATTGTCTGACGTTAGGAGCCAACAGTTAATTGATATCAACAACTAAATGAAATCAGACACATAGGATACAACATTAAGGGTTTCATGTATGAATGTAAAAGGTTGCTTATATGATCAAACAATGAAAGAAACATAACAAAATTATAAATCTCACGGCCGATTTGACTGGGCGTGGACACGACTAAGTTATAAAGGGGTGAGGAGGGGGTCGGGGACGAATCGTCTCATCACTATTCACTATCGTCCGTCGTGTACTGCTGTCAGTAGCAGGCGCTACTTTTCGACTCTGTAAGTGCAGAACAGGGAATCAGTGATCATAAGGCCGTTGCAGCATCCCTGAATATGGAAGTTAATAGGAATATAAAAAAAGGGAGGAAGGTTTATCTGTTTAGCAAGAGTAATAGAAGGCAGATTTCAGACTACCTAACAGATCAAAACGAAAATTTCTGTTCCGACACTGACAATGTTGAATGTTTATGGAAAAAGTTCAAGGCAATCGTAAAATGCGTTTTAGACAGGTACGTGCCGAGTAAAACTGTGAGAGACGGGAAAAAAACCACTGTGGTTCAATAACAAAGTCAGGAAACTACTGCGAAAGCAAAGAGAGCTTCACTGCAAGTTAAACAGAAGCTAAACGATGTCAAAGTTAGCGTAAGGAGGGCTATGCGTGAAGCGTTCAGTGAATTCGAAAGTAAAATACTAGGTACCGACTTGACAGAAAATCCTAGGAAGTTCTGGTCTTACGTTAAATTAGTAAGTGACTCGAAACAGCATGTCCAGACACTCCGGGATGATGATGGCATTGAAACAGATGACAAGCGTAAAGCTGAAATACTAAACACCTTTTTCCAAAGCTGTTTCACTGAGGAAGACCGCATTGCAGTTCCTTCTCTAATTCCTCGCACAAACGAAAAAATGGCTGACATCGAAATAAGTGTCCAAGGAATAGAAAAGCAACTGGAATCACTCAACAGAGGAAAGTCCACTGGACCTGACGGGATACCAATTCGATTCTACACAGAGCACGCGAAAGAACTTGCCCCCCTTCTAACAGCCGTGTACCGCAAGTCTCTAGAGGAACGGAAGGTTCCAAATGATTGGAAAAGAGCACAGGTAGTCCCAGTCTTCAAGAAGGGTCGTCGAGCAGATGCGCAAAACTATAGACCTATATCTCTGACGTCGATCTGTTGTAGAATTTTAGAACATGTTTTTTGCTCGAGTATCATGCTGTTTTTGGAAACTCAGAATCTACTATGTAGGAATCAACATGGATTCCGGAAACAGCGATCGTGTGAGATCCAACTCGCTTTATTTGTTCATGAGACCCAGAAAATATTAGATACAGGCTCCCAGGTAGATGCTATATTTCTTGACTTCCGGAAGGCTTTCGATACAGTTCCGCACTGTCGCCTGATAAACAAAGTAAGAGCCTACGGAATATCAGACCAGCTGTGTGGCTGGATTGAAGAGTTTTTAGCAAACAGAACACAGCATGTTGTTATCAACGGAGAGACGTCTACAGACGTTAAAGTAACCTCTGGCGTGCCACAGGGGAGTGTTATGGGACCATTGCTTTTCACAGTATATACACTCCTGGCAATTGAAATAAGAACACCGTGAATTCATTGTCCCAGGAAGGGGAAACTTTATTGACACATTCCTGGGGTCAGATACATCACATGATCACACTGACAGAACCACAGGCACATAGACACAGGCAACAGAGCATGCACAATGTCGGCACTAGTACAGTGTATATCCACCTTTCGCAGCAATGCAGGCTGCTATTCTCCCATGGAGACGATCGTAGAGATGCTGGATGTAGTCCTGTGGAACGGCTTGCCATGCCATTTCCACCTGGCGCCTCAGCTGGACCAGCGTTCGTGCTGGACGTGCAGACCGCGTGAGACGACGCTTCATCCAGTCCCAAACATGCTCAATGGGGGACAGATCCGGAGATCTTGCTGGCCAGGGTAGTTGACTTACACCTTCTAGAGCACGTTGGGTGGCACGGGATACATGCGGACGTGCATTGTCCTGTTGGAATAGCAAGTTCCCTTGCCGGTCTAGGAATGGTAGAACGATGGGTTCGATGAAAGTTTGGATGTACCGTGCACTATTCAGTGTCCCCTCGACGATCACCAGTGGTGTACGGCCAGTGCAGGAGATCGCTCCCCACACCATGATGCCGGGTGTTGGCCCTGTGTGCCTCGGTCGTATGCAGTCCTGATTGTGGCGCTCACCTGCACGGCGCCAAACACGCATACGACCATCATTGGCACCAAGGCAGAAGTGACTCTCATCGCTGAAGACGACACGTCTCCATTCGTCCCTCCATTCACGCCTGTCGCGACACCACTGGAGGCGGGCTGCACGATGTTGGGGCGTGAGCGGAAGACGGCCTAACGGTGTGCGGGACCGTAGCCCAGCTTCATGGAGACGGTTGCGAATGGTCCTCGCCGATACCCCAGGAGCAACAGTGTCCCTAATTTGCTGGGAAGTGGCGGTGCGGTCCCCTACGGCACTGCGTAGGATCCTACGGTCTTGGCGTGCATCCGTGCGTCGCTGCGGTCCGGTCCCAGGTCGACGGGCACGTGCACCTTCCGCCGACCACTGGCGACAACATCGATGTACTGTGGAGACCTCACGCCCCACGTGTTGAGCAATTCGGCGGTACGTCCACCCGGCCTCCCGCATGCCCACTATACGCCCTCGCTCAAAGTCCGTCAACTGCACATACGGTTCACGTCCACGCTGTCACGGCACGCTACCAGTGTTAAAGACTGCGATGGAGCTCCGTATGCCACGGCAAACTGGCTGACACTGACGGCGGCGGTGCACAAATGCTGCGCAGCTAGCGCCATTCGACGGCCAACACCGCGGTTCCTGGTGTGTCCGCTGTGCCGTGCGTGTGATCATTGCTTGTACAGCCCTGTCGCAGTGTCCGGAGCAAGTATGGTGGGTCTGACACACCGGTGTCAATGTGTTCTTTTTTCCATTTCCAGGAGTGTATAAATGACCTAGTAGATAGTGTCGGAAGTTCCATGCGGCTTTTCGCGGATGATGCTGTAGTATACAGAGAAGTTGCAGCATTAGAAAATTGTAGCGAAATGCAGGAAGATCTTCAGCGGATAGGCACTTGGTGCAGGGAGTGGCAACTGACCCTTAACATAGACAAATGTAATGTATTGCGAATACATAGAAAGAAGGATCCTTTATTGTATGATTATATGATAGCGGAACAACCACTGGTAGCAGTTACTTCTGTAAAATATCTGGGAGTATGCGTGCGGAACGATTTGAAGTGGAATAATCATATAAAATTAATTGTTGGTAAGGCGGGTACCAGGTTGAGATTCATAGGGAGAGTCTTTAGAAAATGTAGTCCATCAACAAAGGAGGTGGCTTACAAAACACTCGTTCGACCTATACTTGAGTATTGCTCATCAGTGTGAGATCCGTACCAGATCGGGTTGACGGAGGAGATAGAGAAGATCCAAAGAAGAGCGGCGCGTTTCGTCACAGGGTTATTTGGTAACCGTGATAGCGTTACGGAGATGTTTAACAAACTCAAGTGGCAGACTCTGCAAGAGAGGCGCTCTGCATCGCGGCGTAGCTTGCTCGCCAGGTTTCGAGAGGGTGCGTTTCTGGATGAGGTATCGAATATATTGCTTCCCCCTACTTATACCTCCCGAGGAGATCACGAATGTAAAATTAGAGAGATTAGAGCGCGCACGGAGGCTTTCAGACAGTCGTTCTTCCCGCGAACCATACGCGACTGGAACAGGAAAGGGAGGTAATGACAGTGGCACGTAAAGTGCCCTCCGCCACACACCGTTGGGTGGCTTGCGGAGTATAAATGTAGATGTAGATGTACGTCGGTACGGCGCGTCCCCTCGGGACTGTGCGGCGCAAGTCGGCTGCCCTCATCAGCAATCGTAGCTTTGTGGCGAGGCCCAGGTACGATCTCCGCGTTGTCTGACAGTTGTCGGTTGCGAGGCCGAAGCTGTGATAATCACGGTGTCGGAAGGCGGATGTTGGGGATGGGTGGAAGGGCGCCCATGTCCTCTCGCTTCCGCGGTGCCTCCACGACTCCCCTTATCGCTTCTCTTCCAACCCTCAGCTCAACTCCTCTTCTTAATATTCTTCCTTTCGGTGTTCTCATTGGCGGACAAAATTTTCACTGCAGCCCAGTGACGGATCGCCATTTCATAGCCACGCCTCTCCGTGCAGGGTGGAAATGTTCTATCTGGCGTAGACTTGCGTGTGCCTCGTGAATTGGCATCTTTCTCACGATCTCATATTCTTATAATTTTTTCCTGCATTCCGAGGCGGTTGTGAGAACAGCTACACAACATTTCTCCCTGCGTACAGCCTGGACAGACTCATGTTTGAGCTCCGTCCCAAAATCGTCCGGCCTCCATGATTTATAAGGAATGTCTTTGCTGTCGAGTAAAACAGCTTCTTAAGAACGCTGACTTCTTTCGCACGCTTCCCTGAGCCAATTCCCCGCGCTCCTGCTATCTAAGGCAGGTAAAATGACTGCCGCCGGGCCAGAAGAATCCACATGCTTTCACACGTACATTCTTGGCGTTCTGTCCTAATAGCTGCAGGTGTCCATCAGTTCTCTACATTTACATCTACATAATTATATACTCCGCTAGCCACCAATCTACATCCTCAGCCGGCCGGAGTGGCCGAGCGGTTCTAGGCGCTACAGTCTGGCACCACGCGACCGCTGCGGTCGCAGGTTCGAATCCTCCCTCGTGCATGGATGTGTGTGATGTCCTTAGGTTAGTTCTAGGGGACTGATGACCTCAGAAGTTAAGTCCCATAGTGCTCAGAGCCATTTGAATCTACATCCTCGGTGAAGATCGGATTTCGGAATTTACTGAGCAGCCCCTTCCGTTTAGTGCGCCGTCTATCTGCAAGTGTGTCCCACTTCAAACTTTCTGTGAGATTTGTAACGCTCTCGCGATGGCTAAATGTAGCAGGCACGAATCTTGCCGCTCTTCTTTGGACCTTCTCAATCTCTTGAATCATACCCAACTGGTAACGGTCCGATACAGACGAACAATATTCTAAGACTGGACGAACTAACTTATTGTAACCTATTCCCATTCTTAAAGGACTACAGCGCTTCAGGATTCTACCAATTAACCGCAATCTAGAGTTCGCCTTACCCGTTACTTGTGTAATCTGATCATTCGATTTGAGATCATATCGAATAGTCACACCCAGATACTTGACAGATGTTACCGCTTCCAAAGACTGAGCATTTATTTTGTACTCGTACATTAATGGGGATTTGCGCCTTGTTATATCCAGTAGGTTACACCTGGCTTCCCGCTGTGTGCTTGCAGAATGACTGCAGTGTCCTCTCCTCAGGAGCTCGCCCCAGCATGTCTGTTTCCCTCCTCCTCTTCGGTCGCTCACGCCGAGTTGGCGAAAGGGGCCGCGATCGGACGTACTAAAACACCAATTTACCCAACACAATTTTATTTTATTTTTCTTGTGATCCTGCGGTGATAACTGAGTTGTTATCCATAACACTTCGAACCAGAATCAGCTCTTGTTTAGCCTTCATAATAACTTATTTATTATCCTCTGAGAACTCTATTAACGTTTTGAGTGGGATACACGCAGCAAACTGGTCACTAATTGCTCTGTATATGAACCACCTTACATTTTGTAAAGCATTCAGGCAGGTCTGAGGTTGCTGTGGAGTCATATGTTTTGAGAGTCAATGTGATTCCAAAGTTTCTTGTGCGGTCGACCTGAACACCATCAATTTCAAATCTATTTCTTGAAACAGAAAGGCGAATGCATTACATTTAAGTTGCCATTCTGCTGATGGAGAGCTTCCATCCTACTTCTTTACAAACATTCCTTCCAATGTAGAAATCTCTTGCTTGGAAGTATTAAATCATCTGTATATTGAATCAGAGTTCTTATCTCATCATTTGTATTAAACGGTGTCGAAGCAAAAGGTTTGCAGGGGAAATATTCCTGACAAGTGATTGGAGCATCATACTGAACTGGAGTTGTGCAGAATAATATCATTGTGAGATTTAAATCCTATCGATTTAAGGAAGTCATAATTCTCACTTGCTTCCGCCGCAAAGTGGTGTTTAAATAGCTGTGTGCCTCGTTTTTATACTTTATACCCATGCTGCATCAGGTGAAGGTCTGCTACAATTTCCTCACCATAAAAACCGACTAGATTCCTATCTTGGTTCACAAAGTTCATCTCGGAATGGTCTACTGTCCGAACAGTTACTGGAAGGTGTATGGGATTGTTATGCACCTCAACAATTTATAATCTGTGACCATTGTGGGACAGGATCCGTAGACTGTGTGGATCTGTCATTTGATACACATTCGTTGTGATACTACACTCAGCACACACCATACTGACTGGTAGTACATTCACTGGCTGATCAGACTCACAAATTTTATCTGTATTATTCTGCAAACCTTGGCGCCTAAATAAAGCTGCTAGTGATTCTATTGAATCTTGTGGCTAAAAATTACTGTTTCTTTTGTTGGCTTTATCACTGTTTTAAATGTATTAACGTTTGCATGTAACTCAAAGTCTTATACAGGTCGTTTTATATACACATTCAAATCGTCAGTATCGTATGAGCCAGGGGGTATTTCCACAACTTTACCACTTCCTAGATCCAGTTTATTATTCACCTCCGTGACATTACGTATACTGTTGCACACTGATGAGCCAAAACATGATGACCACCTGCTTAATAGCTTGTTTTTCCGACTTTGGAACGAAATATATCACTGAATCTCCTTATCAGGGATCCAACGGTTCGGTAGATTTGTGAAGATACGTGGCATTAGATGTCTACGCGCAGGTCACGTAATTCACGAAATAACAGATCACTGATTTGTGTACACGGTGGTAGCGCCGATAGCAACCCTGGTGGATTCCATAGATTTACATCAGACGAATCTGGTAGCCGAGACATCAGCGTGAGTTCACTATAATGTTCCTCGAACCATTGTAGGGCCGGACGATTATACTGCTGATGACATTATTGTCGGCGAAGACATCAAGCCTGAAGGTGCGCAGGTGCTTCGCAGCTGTCAGCCTGTCTTCGACTGTTACCACAGGTCCCACGCAAGCGCAGGAGAATGTCTCCCATAGCATAGCAGTGCTCCCATCAGCCTGCGTCCATGGCGCACTGCACGTTTCGAGTCGCTGTTCACGTCGATGACGAAGTTTGTGGAGACGACCATCGACCTAGTGTAGCAAAAATGTGATTCATCTGAAGAGCTGACATGTTTCCATTAATCCAGATGGTCGCACGCCCATTGCAATCATAACTGGTGATGTCGTTGGATCAACATGTGAACCCGTAGAAGTGGTCTGCTGTGGAGCTCCATGTTCAACAATGTACAATAAATGGTGTGCTCCAAAACACTTGTGCGTACACCAGCATTTTGCTCTTTTGGCGGAGATGCCACAGATCACCATCTATTCTACTTTACAGAGCAGAGAAGCGTCCAAACCCACCATTCTGTGATGAATCGTCGTCGTCCAACCATTTAGCGCCTAGTAGTACTTTCACTGTCATTCTACCTCTTTCCGTAGATGCTCACAATAGTAGCAAATTAACATTCGACCGTCTTCGCTGTTTTCGAGATACTCATGCACAAACGGTTCAAATGGCTCTGAGCACTATGGGACTTAATATCTGAGGTCATCAGTCCCCTAGAACTTAGAACTACTTAAACCTAACTAACCTAATGACATCACATACATCCATGCCCGAGGCAGGATTCGAACCTGCGACCGTAGCGGTCGCGCGGTTCCAGACTGTGGGGCCTAGAACCGCTCGGCCACCTCGGCCGGCACTCATTGACAGGCCCTGCCTAATAATAATCTGCCCTTTGTCAAAGTCGCTCCAGCCTGTATCTTCGTTAGGGTGATCCCCTGTCTGTGTGGGCTCCACTTACACACTTTCGTTACTGCTTCACGTGTCTGCAACGCCACCAGGCGGCATCCAACATCGCGGTGGGCAGTGGTCATAATGTTTTGACTCATCGTTGTATGTTTCCAGACTGATCAATCCAATACACTCCCCATTGCTTAGAACTGTAGGGGTAAATCAATTCACTTTTAATAATGGCGAACATTCTTGTAATGTAAAGGCAATGACATTGCTTCTAAATCTCAACTCATGTAGTGATTTTCATGCTGCTTGTTCTGTGCAGCCCGCATCTCGTGGTCGTGCGGTAGCGTTCTCGCTTCCCACGCCCGGGTTCCCGGGTTCGATTCCCGGCGGGGTCAGGGATTTTCTCTGCCTCGTGATGGCTGGGTGTTGTGTGATGTCCTTAGGTTGGTTAGGTTTAAGTAGTTCTAAGTTCTAGGGGACTGATGACCATAGATGTTAAGTCCCATAGTGCTCAGAGCCATTTGAACCATTTTTTGTTCTGTGCAATCGTTATGAGAATCATTAGGCAGAAATGTCCTCAGATATATGAATCGAAGTAGAAAATTATAGAATACCTGGTTCTAACCAACACAATTCTTTTAGTGGTCTCCATTCATCATGAGTTAAAGTAGTACACATTTCTCCTGTTTGTCTTAACGTATGCAATCCAGTTAGTTCCACACCTTACTGCAACATCTAAATTGACAATCCCACATTATTTGGGTTTCCACATCGTCGTTGGCAATGTATCCCCAACAAACATTCTACGAAATCTCGGAATTTTGAATTTCCTGAAATATGTAAGCAGATCCGTACTTTCACCAACTGCGACATTGATATTGTGATCAAAGACTGGAATAAAAATCATCTGAGATCTGTATTTATAAGCAGCACGTCTGGTAGTATCGCCATGAGCTTTTCTTTTCTGAAAAACTCAAGCCCTTCCCTGTGCCGCGTAAAATATAGTCTTTTACCAATAGCTATGGCCTCTATTTTGTTAGTACGCCTTTTAGCCTCTTTACCTGCTCCTCTGCGTTTTGTACATTCTTTACTGTTAGAGCTATGGCAACTGCCCCTCCTACTAATGATCCAATTGCTAATAGGCCCACAAGTTCAAGAATTAGCAGCAGATTGATTCCAACAGATGTCTTAGGTCTTGGCAGAACCATAGGCATTTTTACACGTCTTCTTGCTCCTTTCTGCTTTTAGGTACTTTTAGCCACTGCCTGGATACCATTCCTAAAACACTCTATAGGTCATTTCTTCTTCCTCTTTAGCGTACGATGAGCTGCATTCATAAGTTGTCGGTAATATATTCCAGCATTCAATGTAAGTTTGACACGCATTGCTTTATCAACTGCAAATGCTGCAATACATTGTCCTATGCCTATGTTCTTATCAGCTAAAATTCAGTCTGTAACGTGACGTTCTGCCAAATTTCAATATCATGCTACTTGAAGACAAAATGTAGTATACTAATACCCTTGCCGGCCGGTGTGGCCGTGCGGTTCTAGGCGCTTCAGTCTGGAACCGCGTGACCGCTACGGTCGCAGGTTCGAATCCTGCCTTGGGCATGGATGTGTGTGATGTCCTTAGGTTAGTTAGGTTTAAGTAGTTCTAAGTTCTAGGGGACTGATGACCATAGATGTTAAGTCCCATAGTGCTCAGAGCCATTTGAACCATTTGAACTAATTCCCTTATCAATAAGAGCCAGGTGCTTTTATAGCTTCATTTCAGGCACTGTTGTTGCATCCATTGACATGCAGTTCAACTGGTAACTTATCGAGAACACCACCGTCGCCTCTGCTGATATACTTCCTAGCACTCACGTCACGCAGCTGCACTGGTTTGAATTTGCGTGTCCTGTTTATATACCGTATTATGAATGTTCACCCAACTGCTGTACTTTGATGGAAAGCCAAGCCAATTAACTGATGCCTTGTTCGCTCATTGTCATCTGATGTGCTCTATGAGAAACATGTCCAGTTCAGAGCTTTTCTGTAACTCTTTTGTGTAAAAGCTTCTAGTAATTTCTTCACATTCACTGTCCTTGAAGAATACCTCGACTGATCAGTTCAGTGTGTAAGACTTCTCAAACGCAGTTTTGTATTTCAAAATATGCACCGAAACACCTACATTGCATTTCTTCATACGACTTTTCACTGTATTTAGAACCTAATTGTCACAGACATCATCTGGTCTCATTTTTATGTTACTGTATACAGTCTGCTTATAGTGCTTCATTATTTGTAAGAGAATGTGTACCAATTTGTATGACACTTGAAGATTAAATCTCATCCATATACCGTTTTTTATCTTCCTGTTCAAACATTCCACAATACTCGCTCTCATGTAGGAGAACATCTTGTAGAGTAATTTCATTCCACTACTTACTTGAAGTACCTGCTGTACAGTTCACCTCTGTGGCCTGATTTGTACCCACCAGAAGCAATTGTTCAGACACCTGTGCAACTTCTTTCCCAGTCTTTGCTGTCATTCGCAGGACTCATGAGAATTTGAAATATGTATATATGACTATTGAAACATATTTTAAGTTTTTATTTTCACATAAATATTGTTTCTTATCTATGTTATTGACTTGCCACAGATAATCCAAATCTCATATTATGACACATCTACATGAGAAGGTTTTGTGTGCAGGCATCTTCTATCTTCGTAATTACTGAGTAATGTGTCTTTCTCGAATCTCCAAAATGATTGATATGACTTCGGTCATGTGAGCTTTATTCTCTGCTGCAGGTGATGTTGTGAGTAGTCGTAGTCATTGTATGATTTTGTTGGGTTCATCGTAGTGTATGTACCACAGAGGTAGTTTGTTCAGTCTTTTACGCAAAATGTCAATGTCTTCACCTACACTATATGTGGCAGATAATGCGGGTCTAATACTATTACTATATTTCCTACTGTTTGAGCCATTTATTCGTCCATTCAAGGAGTTGTTAGCCTATGTGCATTACTCCTATGTAATATTTCAGCACAAGCTTTTATCTCTTTCGCAAAATACTTGCCTGGGTTCGAAGTTTTAAAGAATATGACATTCAGTAAACCCAGTACTTATTCAGATGCCTTATTCCCAACGTGTATTGCATTCTCATTTCAATGTAAAGTGTGTTTAAATAAAATATATGGTTTATCCTTGCTGACTCTATATGTTCTGTCTAACTCACTATCACTGTGATGGTTAGTGAAATCAGTAATAGCATAACCTTCTTCTTCATCTTCTTCTCCACCTCTTCTATGATAGTGACACCCTTTTCAGACTTTCAGTTACTGTTTTAAACGTTTCTGAGTGAGAATGATCTCGTTGCAGCTGTCCCAATTTGAGCAATCGTAATTTCTGCCACATAGCCTTCTGTGCCTTAATAACCTTCTGTTGCCTACCGAAGATGCATCATGCTTTGAGACTACTGATGATGATGGGACACAACTTCCATATCAATTGCCTTGATAAATCCAAGCATATCCATTAGTGATGTATTTACTGAGTCAATTTTCCCATAGACATATAGTTCACGTTGCTGGATTCTTTCATTCAACTACTCCATTTCGTTTTTTTCTAGCTACTGCCTTGACAAGAATATCCACTTTTGTTGATTTTGCGTTGATTGCCTACATTTTCCTACCAACATGTAGATGTATGCTCGGCCTGTGTCTCACACCCTTTGAATGACTCGCATGGCATGTGTGTGAATTTGTCCATAATTTATTGTATACTGATATAGTTGGGTATTGATACATTATCCGTTAAGCAGAAACTCCTGGAAGTTTCATCTATATCAACTGTAATTCAAAATCCTCATAATCATCTTGAGGTTGAAGCTCTTTTGTCTGTGTTTGCTTTAACAATAACAAATGTTTTTGGGTGGGCTTCAGCTTTAGCAAAACACAATTTTGTTTGTTGTCCTATTCATGTTTCACTGCAGTTGCAGCAACAACAGTGGATCTATTATTGTTATGGCTGTTAAACATAAGAAATGTTCTTTACTGTTTTAGTACATGTAAATATTAGTTTCTAAATCATAATTACAGATTTTTGAAAAGCACATAAAATTATGTATTCTTACCTTCTTACCACATGGTGTGGTTTTCCTGCTACATTACGTTTTTACAGTGTCTGTTTTTCCTTACAGTTTGACATCTGCAACAATATACAACTTAATGTAGGCAAAATGTTTACACAAAAAATTAGATTTATAAACTGTTATGGCTATACCTGAAATTAATAATTTATGTGAAAGGTTGTGTGTGTGTGTGTGTATGTCTGTGTGTGTGTGTGTGTGTGTGTGTGTGTGTGTGTGTGTGTATTTACATTATGTTTCACTTACGTTTCCTGTTTTCGTCATCTTCTTCATTGTCAAGTTTTGTGTATTGAGTTGTCACTGTCACTGTCACTGACACTGTGTACCAGCTATAAAAACAAGTAATAAATGAATACACAGCTCTCTGCAATGGAACTCTGTTCTCTGCTCTCAAAAAATTATTAGATAATACCATCCTATAGAACTCCCCCTCTTTCCCCCCCACCAACATATATATATATATATATATATATATATATATATATATATATATATATAAATTGTCATCTACATCTACATGATTACTCTGCAATTCACATTTAAGTGCTTGGCAGAGGGTTCATCGAACCACAATCATACGATCTCCCTACCATTCCACTACCGAACAGCGCGCGGGAAAAACGAACACCTAAACCTTTCTGTTCGAGCTCTGATTTCTCTTATTTTATTTTGAAGATCATTCCTACCTATGTACGTTGGGCCCAACAAAATATTTTCGCATTCGTAAGAGAAAGTTGGTGACTGAAATTTCGTAAATAGATCTCGCTGCGACGAAAAACGTCTTTGCTTTAATGACTTCCATCTCAACTCGCGTATCATATCTGCCACACTCTCTCCCCTATTACGTGATAATACAAAACAAGCTGCCCTATTTTGCACCCTTTCGATGTCCTCCGTCAATCCCACCTGGTAAGGATCCCACACTGCGCAGCAATATTCTAACAGAGGACGAACGAGTGTGGTGTAAGCTGTCTCTTTAGTTGACTTGTTGCATCTTCTAAGTGTCCTGCCAATGAAACGCAACCTTTGGCTCGCCTTCCCCACAATATTATCTATGTGGTTTTTCCAACTGAAGTTATTGGTAATTTTTACACCCAGGTACTTAGTTGAATTGACACCCTTGAGAATTGTACTATTTATCGAGTAATCTGCCACCTGCCACACCATACAGCAATCTTTTCTAAATCGCTTTGCAACTGATACTGGTCTTCGAATGACCTTACTAGACGGTACATTACAGCATCATCTGCGAACAACCTAAGATAACTGCTCAGATTGTCACCCAGGTCATCTATATAGATCAGGAACAGCAGAGGTCCCAGGACGCTTCCCTGGGGAACACCTGATATCACTTCAGTTTTACTCGATGATTTGCCGTCTATTAATACGAACTGCGACCTCCCTGACAGGAAATCACGAATCCAGTCGCACAACTGAGACGATACCCCATAGGCCCGCAGCTCGATTAGAAGTCGCTTGTGAGGAACGGTGTCAAAAGTTTACCGGAAATCTAGAAATACGGAATCAATTTGAGATCCCCTGTCGATAGCGGCCATTACTTCGTGCGAATAATGAGCAAGCTGCGTTGCACAAGAACGATGTTTTCTGAAACCATGCTGATTACGTATCAATAGATCGTTCCCTTCGAGGTGATTCATAATGTTTGAATACAGTATATGCTCCAAATCCCTACTGCAAACCGACGTCAATGATATAGGTCTGTAGTTCGATGGATTACTCCTACTACCCTTCTTGAACACTGGTGCGACCTGCGCAATTTTCCAATCTGTAGGTACAGGTCTATCGGTGAGCGAGCGGTTGTATATGAGTGCTAAGTAGGGAGCTATTGTATCACCGTAATCTGAAAGGAACCTAATCGGTATACAATCTGGACCTGAAGACTTGCCCGTATCAAGCGATTTGAGTTGCTTCGCAACCCCTAAGGCACCTACTTCTAAGAAACTCATGCTAGCAGCTGTTCATGTTTCAAATTCTGGAATATTCCATTCGTCTTCCCTGGTGAAGGAATTTCGGAAAACTGCGTTCAATAACTCCGCTTTAGCGGCACAGTCGTCGATAACAGTACCATCGGCACTGCGCAGCGAAGGTATTGACTGCGTCTTGCCACTTGTGTACTTTACATACGACCAGAATTTCTTTGGATTTTCAACCAAATTTCGAGACAATGTTTCGTTGTGGAACCTATTAAAGGCATCTCGCATTGAAGTCCGTGCCAACTTTGGCGCGTCTGTAAATTTTAGCCAATCTTCGGGATTTCGGGTTCTTCTGAACTTCGCATGCATTTTCCGTTGCCTCTGCAACAGCGTTAGAACCTATTTTGTGTACCATGGGGGATCAGTTCCATCTCTTACACAATTTATGAGGTACGAATCTCTCAATTGCTGTTGCTACTATATCTTTGAATTTGAGCCACATCTCGTCTACATTTGCATAGTCAGTTCGGAAGGAATGGAGATTGTCTCTTAGGAAGGCTTCTAGTGACACTTTATCCGCTTTTTTAAACAAAATTATTTTGCGTTTGTTTCTGGTGGATTTGGAAGAAACGGTATTGAGCCTAGCTACAACGACCTTGTGATCACTAATCCCTGTATCAGTCATGATGCTCTCTATTAGCTCTGGATTGTTTGTGGCTAAGAGGTCAAGTGTGTTTTCGCAGCCATTTACAATTCGCGTGGGTTCGTGGACTAAGTGCTCGAAATAATTTTCGGAGTAAGCATTACCGGTTTTGAACAAGTATTTTTGCCAACATATCGAGGGAAGGTTGAAGTCTCCACCAACTATAACCGTATGAGTGGGGTATTTATTTGTTACGAGACTCAAATTTTCTCTGAACTGTTCAGCAACTATATCATCGGAGTCTGGGGGTCGGTAGAAGGAGCCAATTATTAACTTAGTTCGGCTGTTAAGTATAACCTCCACCCATACCAATTCGCATGGAGTATCTACTTCGACTTCACTGCAAGATAAACCACTACTGACAGACACAAACACTCGACCACCAATTCTGCCTAATCTATCTTTCCTGAACACCGTCTGAGGCTTCGTAAAAATTTCTGCAGAACTTATTTCAGGCTTTAGCCAGCTTACTGTACCTATAACGATTTCAGATTCTGTGCTTTCTATTAGCGCTTGAAGCTCAGGGACTTTCCCAGCACAACTACAACAATTTACAACTACAATTCCGACTGTTCCTTGATCCAAGCACGTCCTGTATTTGCCATGCACTCTTTGAGATTGCAGCCCACCCCGTACTTTCCCGAGCCCTTCTAACCTAAAAAACCGCCCAGTCCACGCCACACAGCCTCTGCTACCCGTGTAGCCGCCAGCTGAGTGTAGTGAACTCCTGACCTATTCAGCGGAACCCGAAACCCCACCACCCTATGGCGCAAGTCAAGGAATCTGCAGCAAACACGGTTGCAAAACCGTCTGAGCCTCTTGAAACGTCCCCTTAGAACAATTGTACATATGAAACGTCCCCTTAGAACAATTGTACATATGAAATGTCCACTTAGAACAATTATACAAGACTGTGCTTAACCTGGCACACAATAATTTTTAGCGCAACGCAATCTGACTTTCAATAACCCCTACAAAACAATGGCCCTGACTACCTTTAACCTATACCTTTTACAAATCACTTACCTCACAAAAATCTTCGCTGCTCGAACTACTGCAATACAGCGAGTGCCACTACTGCCAGCTAAATAAAAGATTCAAACTACTGGAGGCACTAACTACTGATAGGGATAGTTAGCAAATGAAAGATATTATTAGAGAACAAACAATGTATTTACCTTAATATTCATAATTGACATCCAGTCTTACAGATTATCAAAACTCGGCCATCTCTCTCCCCACGTCCACCACTGCTGGCGGCTCACCTCCAACTGCCCAGCGCTACGCGCTGTTCGCATCCAGCTATAGCAGTTCATGACAACAATGGCAGACAACAATTCAAACTTTTCATATAGAGAGTGCTACGTAACGTTGCCAATAAAAAAACATAAACAGCAAACTTACATAAAGAAAACATAAACAGCCTACTTACATAAAAACATAAACAGCAAACTTACATAGCCCCCATGCTCCCCACAAAAAATTTTTACAAATGGTGTTGGGCACTGGCCAATACAGATTTGAAAAAATTTTTCATAATTACAATCACAAAGATATCAAATGCACACACTTATTAATACAATGTTGGTCAACAGCTAAAATTTTCTCACAGTCCATAAAGACAGTCCAGATTGTTCATCATAATAGTAATTACAGTTTCTCATTAGTAAAAGAAATTGCACACAGAAGTAGTGGATTTCCATGTAGTATTGAAGAAGTAGTGTTGTCCTTCCAACGGAAAGACAGTGCTGACTCTTGAAATGCTGACAGGTAATGGGCCACAATGGAGCAAACCCACAGCAGAGTCATTCGAAGTTCTGACGAATATTGGTAGATAGGTCATCACAGAGCAGACCAACTGCAGTCCTGGTAGAGAGTATGGTATTGGTGGGCCACCAGAGGTGCAGACCCACTGCAGTCCTTGTAGAAACTGTGGTACTGGTGAGTCAGCAAAGGTGTAGACCCACTGTAGTCCTTGTAGAAACTGTGGTACTGGTGAGTCAGCAAAGGTGTAGACCCACTGTAGTCCTGGTAGAGATGGCCAGCAGCCATCTGCTGCGACTGTGCAGGTGCACAATCACCATCGAAGAGTCTTGCAGAGAAGATAGCAAGTCCATAAACCACCACTTGTGCACGCACAAAGTTTTTGGGAATTGTCCTTAGAACCAGCAATGCTGTTATCCAGTCCCTTGCTGAATTAGTAACACACGTGCAAACACTAACAGTCCCTACTTCTCACATATTGTCCATGTACTATGACCAACAGAATGTGTGCAGTGAAATGAATGCTTACAAGTTAATAATATGATGAACTGGTGTCAATTACAATTATATAACATAAGAATACAATTACAAAGATCCAAAATACATCATTAAAAACATAACAATACAGATAATATTTGTAGTAATAGGGCTTTACAAAAGAATAGAAATAAACATATACATCAGTGTTACAGGAATTATGACATGAGTACAAAAATAAAAGATCAGAATCACTTTTGAAACATCAACTTCACACTTGAGCATTAAAACAAAACAGAATAAATAATGTCTAAACATCTTTACAAGGTAAATAACATATTATTAGAAAAAGTCTACAACATAGCTCTCATCAGCTAAACACATAAAGACAGGAAAAACACAAATACACAAGGGCACACAAACATATAGCGGAATAACACAAAAGGAAAGGACAGGGTTTGTTTTCAGTGTAGCATTTGGTACTGCAGTATTTTGCTCGGAGATCTCCCTTCATTCCATAGATTGTTCGTCTTATTTCAACCTTTGCTTCCACCAAAAAAATCCTATATAAGCATGCTTTCTGTATTTATATGTTCACATATTTCTTACCTCATTATTTATTTCCAAGATAATCCTACCTATACCTCCTTCCTATATTCTATTCATATTTCTTTCAAAATAATTATTTCTGATTGTACAATACTCATTGGGGCCCAAATCTTTCTTCGCAATGCATTCTTTACCTATTCTCCATAGTCAGTTTCTTATATAGTCTACCCCCTCTTAAGCTAACTTAAATCTACTGAGCTCAGATATATATACCAAGGGACGAGGCAATGCAGCAAAAAAGAATAATTAACACAAACATCAATGACAAAAAATAGAAATGACAAAGCAAGCAGCATAAATTAGCAAAGCAAGTGCAATATTACAACTAATATAAGGCAATGCAGGAAACAAGAAAAACTAGCTTAGAAGAGTAACACAAAGTCAAATTCAGTAACACTATGCCTGGCAAACAGCAGCAACTTATACCTAAACATGACATAGCTCAAGCAGAAAAAATATTACAGTAAAAACAACAATGCAGACAAGGGAAAAGCATATTCACATCTTAATGTCTATGTAATTAAAGTGGTGCACCATAACAACTTATTGTAAAAAAAATATTACCATGTACTTGAAAAGAAAATTATGTGTTACTGTTATTAGTTCCTTCTTATTGTTCTTTCCTTTCCAAGTGCTCCTTTTTTAAAGAATGTGGATCATAAAATAATTATTTAATAGATCTGTTGACAGAAAGAGTTCACATTAGCAAATGCATTTCATTTTATAAAAGCAATGCTGCAACACAGCTGGAAACCAGATATCAAATGAAATAAGCAATTACGCAAACCAAAGCATAAAAATATCATTCAATAGTCATGTGGCATTTCGTTTCATAAGTTAATGGCTCTCAACTCTCGTAGAAAGACACTTGTCATAATCAGGTGAGCAGATGTACGAATATTTCCCATCAATTCATAAGCATTTCAATAATTAGCACAAAGTGCGAGTAATCATATGTTTTTAAGTAACGAGGGTGTCGCATTAGCGATGAAAGGCACATCCTAATGGCTTATTCTCCAGGTGTTTGACACAGCTGTGTGCCCACAACGCATTACAAAAATCATATGTTTTCAAGTAACGAGCGTGTCGCATTAGCGATGAAAGGCACATCCTAATGGCTTTCTTTTCTACCTGAGCGTCTGAAAAGGCTTGTTCTCCAGGTGTCTGACACACCTGGGTGCCCACGTCGCATTATGTGCAGGTGGTCACTTAACTTTCTTACGGAAATATTTACGACAGTAGTTTCCGCTACAGTGACAGTCTCATATAAAAACATTTCACAGGTCAAGAATTTTATTGACATAAACATACCTCAACAGCATAATACACATCGTCGTCGTAAAAATAACATCATAACACCTCAGTCAAATGTCAAAAACGTCGTAGCTTCCTCCAATGATTTCAAAACCTAAAGAAAATTCTATGCTCATTTCAGTAGTGTCATCTACCTCAAACGTACTTTAAAAATCATGATCTCATACCAAATACATCATTCAAAGCTCTCATAGTATCATAATGGTACCAAAAAAATATGAACAGTTCACAAAGTACAGACAAAGTACAATTTCTTAAGTGTGAAGTAATCCAACTCTGTAATTGCGTAAACATGTGTCACTGACGTAGTAAAAGGATGTTTGTTTCTCTGTTAAATGATCAGATAGCTGTGTAATTTATGTGTTAGAGAAATATGGTACCGATGTGTTAAATTGTATAAGCAAATACCATATTAGCTAGGGCTCCTTGTGCTTGCCAAACACATGGTACACAAAGTAGGCGTGTACCCCCCTGAGGTTTATTGTAATTATACCCTCAGGTGTTACAGATTACAGCAATGGAATGAAATGTATCACGAAAAACTTTCTTTGTAATTCAAAACTCTTTAAAAATAAATGTTTTAAGTACAAAATTAATCACTCAAATACGTGTCCTGTAGCGCTAAATATGCGTTTTGCTGTAAGATAATCTCTGGGAAGTGTCGTAGTTATTGTCCTCCGAAAGCTAAGTTCTGCAGAAGTCAATGTACTTACCTCATGATACACAAAAGTGAAATGCTTTGCGTATAGATTTCTTAGTTATTACGCTTATTGCCGTGATGAGGAAAGTACTGTGCTGTAACGTATTGTTGTCCTACGGAAAAGGCTGTCTCCTTGTAGCAATAGCACAAAAGTCACCACTAAAACATGTCTCACTTTATAGAAGAATTCAGAAAAAACTGTGCAGATATAAAACAGATACACCGCAAAAGCGACATTGTAAATTGTCACTCATTAGTAACATCGTGATATAATCGTGTAGCTGTCACATAAACTAACCACTGTGTCATCTGGCATTTCACATAAAGCACCTCAAATCCAGAATCCACTCGTAAGCAAACCAAAATGTTGCGTGTTAACAGTTTCTCAGTGTGACAAATTGTACAAGTAGCGTGAAGTGAAAATTGCAAAGACTAAGTTAAAAAGCAGATTATCTGTCAATAAATGGTTTTACATGAGAAATGTGGTGTAAACCTTTACTCTTCCTAGTACGCAGAGTTTCAACTTCAACGCAATTATCATGTGGCATACGTCGGATTCTGTAAGGTCCATTGTAAACTAGAAAGAATTTGTGACTCAAGTGTTTCTTCTTATGTGACAATGAATGAGCTTTAATGAGAACTTTCTGACCAATATATAATTTCTTTGCATTTGCTTTACCGTGTAGTTTTCTCCTTTTCTCTGCTGCAGATTTTATATTTTTAAGAGCCAAATCAATTATGTCTTTGTGTCGCAGTTTACGTGTATTCGGGAAAGGTACAAGCTCTCTGATTCTGTTCGGAGGTTCTACATTCTTCAGTACAAGAGTAGGTGGTAAAGCAGTGGAATCATGAGGCATTTCATTCAGCACATTTTGAAATAAGTGTAAATATCTGTCCCAATGCTGATGCTTTCTGTGACAATAAAGTCTGCAAAGCTTATTGATTTCTTTCATAATCCGTTCAGACGGGTTACAGTGTGGTGAATACAATGAAATAAAAACAGGTTTGATTTTATGATTCCGAAGCATGCGTGACCAAACAGCAGATCTGAATTGCGGTCCGTTATCTGAAATGACTTTACTAACGTGTCCCACTTCACGTAAGAAATTTTTAACAAAGGCGTTGGATACAGACCGTCCAGTGGCTTTACGTAACGGAGTGAAAGAAACAAATTTTGAAGTAAGTTCAACAGCGACTAGAACGTACGAAAATCCATTCGATGTTCTGACAAGGGGTCCCAAGAGATCAACAGCAGCAAATTCTTTTAATTTAGAAGGAATAATAGGAAATAACGGAGCACGATGTGAGATAGTAGATGGTTTCGCCTTTTGACAAAGTTTACAAATAGACAAGACTCTTCGAATTCTCTTTTCCATATTGTTAAAATAACAAGTCGTTCGAAGAATATGATAACATTTTCGTGGGCCAAAATGTGCGTAGCTGAAATGAATGTACCAAATGAGCTTATTAACAAAATCGTCTGGAATGCAAAGTACCCATAGCTTGTCATCAACAGTGCAGCGTTTGAAGAGTATGTTGTTTCTAACCAGGTAATAATGCCGAATCTGAGTGTGTGTCTTTTCATGCCATTTACTTTTGATATCTTTCCAAATCGGATCTTTATCTTGTTCATGAGCAATGTCCTTTAAAGATGTGGTGATGAAGTTTTCAAAGGCGACTTTCTGAATGTAAAGAATACTGAAATTTTTCTCGAGGTTGCCTTCTGTGTTACTTTTCTCAAGCCCAGCCGGTGCGCGTGACAGCGCGTCCGCAACAATGTTCTCCTTGCCGGGAATGTAGACTATTGTGAAGCGGAATTCTTGCAGAAACAATGCCCAACGTTTTAACCTATCATGATTTAATTTTGAAGACATAAGAAATTGTAATGCACGATGATCACTGTATACTTTTACGTGCTTACCAGAAAGAAAGAAACGGAATTTGTTAAATGCCCAAACGATAGCTAAAGCTTCTAATTCAGTAACGGAATAATTTTTTTCAGATTTTGTTAGCACTCGGCTAGCAAAAGCAATGGTTTTCTGAACAGTAATGTCATCTTCTATGGCTTCTTGAAATAAATGGGCACCAAGACCAACTTTGGAAGAATCAGTGCTAAGGCAGAAATCTTGTGACAGATCTGGATGAGCTAGTATTGGCGCGTGAAGTAACGCTTCTTTCAAAGAATTGAATTCCAACTGTGCTTGTTCGTCCCAGTTCCAAATAGTATTTTTTCCAGTGAGAGAACAAAGTTTTGGTGTAACTAGAATTTGCATATTCAGAAAACGACGGTAAAAATTTACGAGACCTAGAAAACTGCGGACTTGTTTTTTTGTGGATGGAACTGGAATGGCTCTGATTGCTTCTAACTTTTCTGGATCCGGCTGAATGCCTTCAGAAGAAATAATATGTCCCAAAAACTTCACCTTTGACCTACCGAATTCTGACTTTTCCAAGTTAACTGTAATTCCAGATTCTGCAAAAATACGTAACAAACTGTTGAGGATGCGGTTATGTTGTTCCCATGAAGCTTCTGCTATTAGAATATCGTCCACATATAAAGTGATGTGACGTTTTAAGAACTCAGGTAATATGGAATTTAGCCCCCGAATGAATGCCGCTGAAGAAATGTTCAAACCAAAAGGAAGTTTCCGAAACTGATAACAAACGCCGAAACAAAGGAAAGCTGTGTATTTTCTGCATTCTGGATGAAGTTCGATCTGATAAAAGCTGGATCTGAGATCAATGGAAGATAACACTTTTACACCATTAAAATTTTGAAGAAGTTCTTCCATCGTCTGCGGCCTGTCTGTTTCAGGAATGATGATAGTATTGATTTGTCTCGAATCTAAAACAAGCCTGATCGATCCATTCTTCTTCTCAACAACATGTAATGGGTTGTTGTATGAGCTTACTGCAGGCTCAATAATGCCCTCGACAAGCATAGATTGTATTTCTGTTCTAACACGGTCCCTATAATGCGCCGGAATTACGTAAGGTCTAACACAAAATTTAGTATGCTCACGAACACGAAATTGGTATTGAAATCCCTTGATTGTTCCTGTTTTGTGAGTAAAAACTGTGGAATGTGCTTGTAAAATCTCAAAAAGGTCCTGCCTATCAGTGTCATTACAATTCTCAATTGTCTGAATTTTATTCTGAATTAACTCATTAATTTCAAATATGCCGTCGATGTCATCCCTGTCAGTACTTGCAGAGTGATTGTTGGTGTCTAGTTCCGTAGAAAATTCCGAACTGTTGTCTAACAGAACGTAAAGCCGATTAATTTCCTCATCATGGTTTGAGAGCCAGTCTTCAAATTTCAAAGCTATTGACTTACCTTCTTTCTCTAAACTTATTTCAGCATCGTGAAAGCTTAAGATTGCTTTGTATTCATTCAAAAAGTCTACTCCCAGTATAATTTCCGTCGACAATAATGGAACAATAAGGAAGTTCATAGAGAAGCTGTGGCTTTGACAAAAGAATTCTAAATTGGTTTGTTGGCGTACATCTACACTTTTTCCAAAGATTGCACCTTGTAATTTAATCTTACGTAACGGAAGTGTGGGGCAATCGTTCGCTCTGTTGCATTTGCTAAAAGCCGTTTCGCTAATTACTGAAATGGGACTGCCAGAGTCAAGTACTGCCGTAAATTTTACGTCATGTACAGTAATGTGAATCACAGGATATGCAATGGTGTTATATGTTACGTCGTGTTCCTGGAATAAGATGTCCCTAATGTCTTCCATTTTTACGTAATTACTAGCTACGGCAGCTGCGTCATCAGTTTCATAAGTACGTCTTGTGGCTGCCAGTGGTGTGAGTCATCGCCTATTGTCTCTTTGTTGGCGCGCGTCGTTATTGGGATTTGGAGACCTAACTTCTACAAATTCATCGTGACGAGAGTGCTCTGCTCTGTTTAAATCTCGCCAGTTCTGATGCAATTCAGGTCTGTCGTTACGATCATATCGTCTGTCGTCATGTCGGTAGTTTCCATAGTTTCTTTCTTGTCGGTCACATGGTGGAGAATTTCTCCTTGAATCGTAACTACGCGCTGGACCGTTGCGTCTAAAGTTATTCTGTCTCCCTTGATAATAGTTATTTTGGTTCCCATATTGTCTGTTTCTCTGATTGTCTCTGTGATAGTCATTACCGCGGAAAGGTGATCTTTCCCTGTAACTATTACTCTGCCAGTGGTTGTCATATGGGTGGTGTCTGTTTTGGTCACGATTTACGTTGTAAGAATAGGTTTGTCGTGGCCATTTATTGTTTCTGTCGTCACGGAATTGAGACGGATGTGACCTGTAGTGATTGTTTTCCTGTTTTCGCATCCCGCGACTGTCTGTGTCAATTTCCAGTTCTTGTAACAATCCCTGAAAAGCTTCAATGTCGTCTTTGCAACGTCCTGCCAAAATAATATGTCGTAAATGTTCAGGCAGTTTGATTAAGCAAATGCGGATGAGTTCTGAGGGGCTGTATGGGTTTGATAGGTACTGATTCTTGTGCAACATGTCTTCAAAATATTTGACAAGACTGGAAAATTCAGATTGTTCAAAGTGTTTCATCATCATGATGCTATGTTTTACGCGGTCTTGTGTGGCTTGAGACCAATATGCTGAGAGGAAGGCATGGTAAAACTCTCCTTCACTGTGGCAATCGTGAATGACCGATCGCATTCTTACAGCTGGTTCATTCTCCAAGTAGCCACACATAAATTCTAATCTGTGCTCCAATGACCAGTTGGGAGGGAAACAATGAGAGAATTGATGGAGCCATGCTTGTGGATGAATGTCGTTGCCAGAATTCTTAAATGTTTTGAATTTACGTGTAGTAATGAACAGCTTATAGTCAAAATCATCATGTCGGCGAGTCACATATCGGTCATTGTTACGTCGTGTCGGCGGTTCCATCTCAAAATTCGGTGTACCTTGCCAATTTCTTTCATAATTACCGAAATGCCCTGTGTTATTATTTTGTGGCTTTTCCGTATTTATATGTCCCTCTTCCCTTATTGGGGCGCGAGTGTCCTCTGAAATACGTAATTCTTGTATTACCTGTGTCAGCTGATCTTGTACTTCCCGCATTTCTCTTTTGTATTGCGTATTAATTTGATTCTGATTTTGTTTGAATTTTCTTATTTGTTCATACTCTTCTGTGTCCGTGAAGGCTACGGGTCTTGTGTCATTCAGATCATCATCTACCTTTGTAGATAAGTTAGTGACCTGATCCGAAAGTTCAGCTACTTTCTCCGATAGTGAACACATTTCCTCAGTGTGTTTTTCTGAACCAAGTTTCAGAGTGTCCATTTGTGTTGCAATCGAATCTACTGTGTTCTTTAAGTTGTCCTGAGTTTTTGCCAGTTGCGTAACCGAATCGGTAGATGCAACTGAGTCAATTTTAGCCCACAAGGTCTCATGATTTTCATGAACAATGGTTTGCAGCTCTTTTATGGCTGCTTCGTGATTCTGTAATGCATTTTCATGCCGCGAAAAAATAGGCTGAAAATGCTCACAAATTTGTGTTTTTACGTCATTACAGACTTTTTGACATTTCGATTCAATGTTATGTAATTCAGTAGTTAAATCTTCACGTGTTTGTTCAAGTGTGGTGTCTAACTTCCGAAGATTTTGTTCCATTGTGTCTAACTTTTGCTGTGTTTGTCTCTGGTGTTGTTCCATTGTGTCTAACTTTTGAAGATTTTGTTCCACTGTGTCTAATTTTTTAAGATTTTGTTCCATTGTGTCTAACTTTTGAAGATTTTGTCCCATCTGTCTCTGATTTTGTTCCATTTGTTGCATTAATTGCAATAATAATGTATTAGTGTCTGGAATCTGTTTCTCTATGCTTTTTAGCAGTGCATTTTGACCGGCAACATTCACATTTTGACAAGCAGAAAATGTGTCTTGACTCATTTGAGAAAAAGGTGAGGACCCAAAACCTGAATCTACAGTATTTGCAAAATTGTGTCCTATCATTTCGGATTCCTGAGGCGAGCTGTTGCCGACCGATCGATCGATAATGCTTCCCTGTTCACTACCTGTTTGACTGTCTACGCCATTGTTTGACGCCCGCTCCATTTCCCTATGCACAGTTACCAAATTACTACTTTGAACATTAGTTAACTCATTACACAGTGGCGCTAACACATTGCTTTCGTCTTCACTGTCGTTTCTTAGTTTACTTTGGAGCCGAGTGTTACGTTTTTCACACGCCATTATTGAGACAATATTTCACACGATAACACACAAAAACACAATTTGAAGAGCAAAAATAGGAGAACACATTAACATAGCACTGAAAATAATATCTAGTTAATTGCAGCTGCGAAATACTTGGTGCAAATCTACATGCATACCACAACTGTTTTACATTACAACAATGAAAGACTGCAACTACAAAGGAGATTCTCTCTACAATTACGCGCTAGCAATAAACAAAAGCTACACTAAATACACAAACTACAAGAAAAAATCAGAAGATTCCAGTGAGGTATCCTAGGCTAAGGGTCGACATATGAAACGTCCCCTTAGAACAATTGTACATATGAAACGTCCCCTTAGAACAATTGTACATATGAAATGTCCACTTAGAACAATTATACAAGACTGTGCTTAACCTGGCACACAATAATTTTTAGCGCAACGCAATCTGACTTTTAATAAGCCCTACAAAACAATGGCCCTGACTAACTTTAACCTATACCTTTTACAAATCACTTACCTCACAAAAATCTTCGCTGCTCGAACTACTGCAATACAGCGAGTGCCACTACTGCCAGCTAAATAAAAGATTCAAACTACTGGAGGCACTAACTACTGATAGGGATAGTTAGCAAATGAAAGATATTATTAGAGAACAAACAATGTATTTACCTTAATATTCATAATTGACATCCAGTCTTACAGATTATCAAAACTCGGCCATCTCTCTCCCCACGTCCACCACTGCTGGCGGCTCACCTCCAACTGCCCAGCGCTACGCGCTGTTCGCATCCAGCTATAGCAGTTCATGACAACAATGGCAGACAACAATTCAAACTTTTCATATAGAGAGTGCTACGTAACGTTGCCAATAAAAAAACATAAACAGCAAACTTACATAAAGAAAACATAAACAGCCTACTTACATAAAAACATAAACAGCAAACTTACACTCTGATTCAGACCCTCCACCCGGCTCTGCACCAAAGGTCCGCAGTCGGTTCTGTCAACGATGCTGCAGATGGCGAGCTCTGCCTTCATCTCGTAAGCAAGACTGGCAGCCTTCACCAAATCAGATAGCCGCTGGAATCCAGAGAGAATTTCCTCAGATCCAAAGCGACACACGTCATTAGTGCCAACATGTGCCACCACCTGCAGCTGGCTGCACCCTGTGCTCTTCATGGCATCCGGAAGGACCCTCTCCACATCAGAAATGACTCCACCCGGAATGCACACGGAGTGCACAATGGATTTCTTCCCCTCCTTAGCCGCCATTCCCTAAGGGGCCCCATTACGCGCCTATTGAGTCATATTAATGATTAATCCTCAAACCTACGATCTCTCTCTATCTCTCTATATCCCTCTCTTTTCACACACACACACCTCTGAGAGATTCAAAACAACCGTCAATGACATCTTCAACTGTTCCACTGTCCACCATCTTGTTTTTACAGCTGGTAGACAGTGACAGTGACAGTGACAACTCAATACACAGAACTGGATAATGAAGAAGACGACGAAAAAAGAAAACGTAAGTGAAACATAATGTAAATAGATACACACACACACACACACAATCGTTCACATAAATTATTAATTTTAGACATAGCCATAACATTTTATAAATCGTAATTTTTGCGTAAATATTTTCCTTACATTAAGTTGTATATAGTTTTAGATGACAAACTATAAAGAAAAACAGACACTGCAAAAACGTAATACAGCAGGAAAACCACACTATGTGGTAAGAAGGTATGAATACATAATTTTATGTGCTCTTCAAAATTCTGTAATTACTATTTAGAAACTAATATTTACATGTATCAATACAGTAAAGAACATTCCTAATGTTTAACAGCCACAATAATAAAATAAAACTCACTGATGATGCTGCAACTGCAGTGAATCATGTCTGGTACAACAGACTAAATTGCATTTTGGTGAAGGCGGACCCCACCCATAAACAAATTCCTCATCTATACTATAACCAGAAAGCCATACTGCAAGATATTCCTGCAGTTTCTACATATATGATCAAACCATTGAATGTCATTTCAGCCCCTACTTGTGATTGGTAAATATGTTTTAAATTCATACTGTCTTGTTTGAGAGTGATAATAAAATCATCTCTTACCAACTGCTATGGATTTATGGAACACATCTGTCTCAAATAAAAGCCATCGCATTCCATATGATGACGGAAAGATAAATACTTAAGTATCTCCTCCTGCTTTTCCTCTACAGTGTCTCAAATGTGAATACACTGTTTGGCCGTACACTCACAGATGGTGGAATATCACTGGTTTCCCTGAATTTCTGGAAGGTTACTCCATCAATGCTACGCAAAACCTCCTATAATAGCTGGTATTTGGGGTGAATAATGTCTCCACTTCAAGAGGATTCAACTGGAATGTGGTAAACGTTACAGAACAAGATTAGTCTTACCACAGTTGGATGGTGCAACCATCAAAGCATTTCTATTATTGAGAAGCGGCAAACCCATTCTTCTTCTTTTCCCAGTTTCTGATATCATTGTAAGACCAGTCGGTTACTAAAAGGCCCTTGTGATGAGGGTGGCTCATCCACTAGGTCTTTATACTGTAGAAAACACACACTAACCTTTTTTGTTCATTTATTTATAAACTCCCACATTTAGTAGGGTACGTGAAGGTACTTAAGTAAGATCGTAGTTCTGTGTCCACGTCTAACCAGCTGGTTCACACATTCCTACTTGTACTGAAGTACAATAGGAACCATAGACTTGATTACTTCTGATGGATGAAGAACAATTTGCTTCACGTTCTCTCATAGAATCAGTAGACATAGGTTTGCCAGCTTTGTCAACAGTCTAGAACAAGCTGGATTGCCTAAATGGAATACATTAGATTGTTGAAAAGACTAATCCTGTAGATGAGTACACTCATCCTTGATAAATACACTCCTGGAAATGGAAAAAAGAACACATTGACACCGGTGTGTCAGACCCACCATACTTGCTCCGGACACTGCGAGAGGGCTGTACAAGCAATGATCACACGCACGGCACAGCGGACACACCAGGAACCGCGGTGTTGGCCGTCGAATGGCGCTAGCTGCGCAGCATTTGTGCACCGCCGCCGTCAGTGTCAGCCAGTTTGCCGTGGCATACGGAGCTCCATCGCAGTCTTTAACACTGGTAGCATGCCGCGACAGCGTGGACGTGAACCGTATGTGCAGTTGACGGACTTTGAGCGAGGACGTATAGTGGGCATGCGGGAGGCCGGGTGGACGTAACGCTGAATCGCTCAACACGTGGGGCGTGAGGTCTCCACAGTACATCGATGTTGTCGCCAGTGGTCGGCGGAAGGTGCACGTGCCCGTCGACCTGGGACCGGACCGCAGCGACGCACGGATGCACGCCAAGACCGTAGGATCCTACGCAGTGCCGTAGGGGACCGCACCGCCACTTCCCAGCAAATTAGGGACACTGTTGCTCCTGGGGTATTGGCGAGGACCATTCGCAACCGTCTCCATGAAGCTGGGCTACGGTCCCGCACACCGTTAGGCCGTTTTCCGCTCACGCCCCATCATCGTGCAGCCCGCCTCCAGTGGTGTCGCGACAGGCGTGAATGGAGGGACGAATGGAGACGTGTCGTCTTCAGCGATGAGAGTCGCTTCTGCCTTGGTGCCAATGATAATCGTATGCGTGTTTGGCACCGTGCAGGTGAGCGCCACAATCAGGACTGCATACGACCGAGGCACACAGGGCCAACACCCGGCATCATGGTGTGGGGAGCGATCTCCTACACTGGCCGTACACCACTGGTGATCGTCGAGGGGACACTGAATAGTGCACGGTACATCCAAACCGTCATCGAACCCATCGTTCTACCATTCCTAGACCGGCAAGGGAACTTGCTGTTCCAACAGGACAATGCACGTCCGCATGTATCCCGTGCCACCCAACGTGCTCTAGAAGGTGTAAGTCAACTACCCTGGCCAGCAAGATCTCCGGATCTGTCCCCCATTGAGCATGTTTGGGACTGGATGAAGCGTCGTCTCACGCGGTCTGCACGTCCAGCACGAACGCTGGTCCAACTGAGGCGCCAGGTGGAAATGGCATGGCAAGCCGTTCCACAGGACTACATCCAGCATCTCTACGATCGTCTCCATGGGAGAATAGCAGCCTGCATTGCTGCGAAAGGTGGATATACACTGTACTAGTGCCGACATTGTGCATGCTCTGTTGCCTGTGTCTATGTGCCTGTGGTTCTGTCAGTGTGATCATGTGATGTATCTGACCCCAGGAATGTGTCAATAAAGTTTCCCCTTCCTGGGACAATGAATTCACGGTGTTCTTATTTCAATTTCCAGGAGTGTAGTTTAACCGTTATCGGGAAGTCCCCTACTATGATTGCATGATCGCCCAGTACCACTGAGGGAAAGGGAACAATTCCATCGAGTAAAGCAGAAATGTGCACTGAAGTATCACGTAGCTGAATCGATACATCTAGGGATAGTATTAGTTCCACATCACTATAGTGAGGATTTTTTTAATACCACCACCAGACAGAACTCACATATCGCAATTATTCTCACGCTGATATGTTTCCACGTGTTCTTGTTTAAACTGTAACTGGCATTAAACAGCATTATTTGTCTGTTAGGTGCCTGCTGCTATGATGAGTCTCCCACATCTAAAAGCGGAAAAAATAATTATTAATTAAGTTTCTTCATATATTTTTTCAACTACATTCTTATTCATGATCATCGGCGCTAAGACTTACACAGCATCTGTCTTGCAGCAAGGAGTGTTTCTGTGCACCTCAACATGATTATCCTTTGAATATTTTCACCTGACTAGGTGAATGATCTGTTAGTAGCTGTTAGTATTTATAATTTTTTAGCAGGAGTACATGCAACTTTTCAAAAATAATTATTTCGTCTTTAGTGTTCGGTATAGAGGAACAAATACTCTGAGCCCTACGGTCAATAAATAAATGAGTTTTTCCAATGTGTACTATTTCTTTCTTAATAATAATAATAAATAAAGCCATAGCAGCTTAATATGTTGGTTGCTTGGAAAACTATTTCCGTTTAGGAATCAAACACTTTACTCACTTTCATTTTCAGTGGAACCTTCCCGGCATCCAAAGGGAAGGGCGGGGGCAAAGCGCTCAGGGATTGCAGCCTGAGGCCTGGCCACCATGTCCCATCGGTACCCCAGGAACGAAGGAAGGTGTAGGGAAAGAGTACTAGAAAAGGTAAAAACCATGTCAGTATTTTGTTAACATCAAAATGCGTAGCAGGAAACCGACATCGCAAGGAAGAGAGAGCATCAATTCCACACGCAGTGGGACTACCGTTGCATATTTTCTCAGAGAAGAACATTCAAATGACCGGGGAATAATTTGTGCTAAGAGAGGAAAATACGTGGATCGCTCCAACTCCAACTCCGGATTGGGTTGAGAAACACACTGCAAAGAAAATTAGAGAAATGTATCTGTATTTGGGATTTCAGACAACTACGCAATGACATTCATTAACTATGTGTCAAAAATCAAGGACATTTTTCTCGCTGTGATCTGCATGTCCACAAATCCACTTCACGGAGTTCGTCTTCATTTGTGGGAAGTATCCTGAATCTAGAAAGGGGAGCAGGTGAGGAGATATGTGATGAGACACCGTACAAGTAATAAAGGCTAGCGTCTGTTGCACCGAGAGCCAGATCTGTATTGCCAATTCACTCACCAGGTGATGCATGTCTGTGTTCATAACATCACGGGCGACACATGTTGGAGTGTCTGCAAGGTGAATTCCGTGAAGGTTTGACCAGCATACTTGCTTCCCATTTACTACAGGATACCATGCAGACTGGATGTCAGTTGTAAGTTAAGGAGCCAGACGGCACTCCACTCAACATGGAGTTGCTTCCCTTTATCCACATTTGGTGTCCTATTCTGCTGAAAAAAGCCATAGACTGTCTTTGTGGCCATCAAGTGTGTTGGCAGTAACGCATTACGGACATAGCTCAGTTTGAGGGGAAAAAGTGGATCTAAAAGATGTTCGTCGAGACGTCTGATAGCCGGATAGGGCTCGCGGGATTAGCCGAGCGGTCTTAGCCGCTGCAGTCATGGACTGTGCGGCTGATCCCGGCGGAGGTTCGAGTCCTCCCTCGGGCATGGGTGGGGGTGTTTGTCCTTAGGGTAATTTAGGTTAAGTAGTGTGTAAGCTTAGGGACTGATGACCTTAGCAGTTAAGTCCCATAAGATTTCACACGCATTTGAACATTTTTGAGCCGGACAGGTGCTGAGAAAGAGCGCAGAGCATGAGTCTCCAGCAACAAGCCAATGAGGCTTGTCGAACAACGGCGCCACACCACCATCTGAGAAACGACATAAAGAGCTATCGATCTGTCAGGGACATGATACAGGCCTAGACCACCCTTGCACCGTAGGAGGATGAGGGTCTCATACCGAATCTTCAACAGCAAGCCATGGCAAACATACAAACCCAGTGCCGCTAGTATGAGGCAGGCCGTAGGTGGCAGAATGGGAAGTGTCTGTACCACGTCGGGGATATGCGACGACACATATACATTAACATATTTTGTCCGTTGCAGAAGGTAGAGGACTTGTAAACGATAATGTAATTGGGACAGTAGGCGCCGGCGGTTGCAGGCAATTGCGCACTGCATATCACCCGTGTAATTGAGTCCTAAGCATTGGATAGTAGCAGCTACACGCAATGAAGTAGCGCTATACTCAGGAAGCCCCACACCTATAGGCATAGCGTTCGATTTGTGGACAGTAAGGCAGCTACCAGAAGCTTCGCCGTAGGTGGTAACCCATACCAAGGACTCCTTGACTTCAGCACCACTACGAGGAATTAGGACGAAATCGTCCACATAAGTAACGCAAAAAACATGGGCACCGAGAGACATCCCAGACAGGAGTTTATGGACGCCACAGAGCAACGTTTCCATGGCGAAACCGTGCAACAGTGCAGGTAGTGGTCAGCCTTGATGCACCGAACGACGTATCAAGATGGGAGAAATGAGATGGACTTTTTAGAGTACATAAAACGTCGCTCCATGAAGGAGACGCATTACGACGGCGATGGTAGTTTCAGGGCATCCCATATTGCGGAGCACCCCTACCAAGTAGTCGTGGTCGACTCGATCGAAAGCCTCGCTGAAGTCAAGAATATCCAAAATCCCAGGCATACGATGAGCTTTAGCAACGGCATTTATGTCTCGGGTAGTGATAGTGGGCAGTGCGAATGTCATTGGCTCTGTATAAAACACACACAACACATTTTTGTTTATTTATTTATAAACTCTTACATACAGCACGGTATGTGAAGATACTTAAGTAAGATCGTAGTTCTGTATCTACATCTGGGCAGCTGTTTCACACATTTCTGCTTGTATTGAAGCGCAATGTGAACCATACAGTGGAGCGATGATTTCTTCTGATGGCTGAAGAATAATTTGCTTCCCATTCTCTCATAGAATCAGTAGACATATGGCTGCCAACTTTGTCGATAGTCTAGAACACGCTGGATTGTGTAACTGGAATACACTAGATTGTTAAAAAGACTAATCCTGTAGGTAAGTACACTCTCTCTTGCTAAGTAGTTTAACTGTTAGCAGGAAGTCCCCTACTGTGATTGCACGATCACCCAGTATCACTGAGGGAAAGGGAACATTTCCGTAGAGTCAAGCAGAAATCTGCATTGAAGCATCACACAGCTGAATCCACTCATCTAGGGATGATATTAGTTCCACATCACTATACTGAGGATTTTTTAATGCCACCACCGGATAGAACTCAAGAATTCACATCTTGGGATCATTCCCACATTGACACGTTTACAGATGATCTTGTTTAAATCGTAACTGACATTAAACAGCGTTATTTGCCTTTATTTGCCTGTTAGGGGGTGCTGCTGTAATGAGTTTGCGTAAAAATAATGAGTTTGCGAAAAAATAATTATTACTTAAGTTTCTATATATATATTTTAGAACTGCATTCTTATTCGTCATCATCGGGGATAATACTTACACTTGCAGCAAAGAGTGTTGCTACGCACCTCAACATGGTTATGGTTTGAGAACGCTCGCGCGACTAGCTGTTGGTATATTTAATTTTTTTCGCAGGAGTGTATGCAACTTTAAAAAAATAATTATATCATCTTTGGTGTTCGGTATAAAGGAATAAATAATCTGAGCCATACAATTAATAAATAAATGATTTTTTCCACTTTCTTAAAAGTAAAGTAATAATGGTAGCCAATGTAGCTGATAAAGTTGGTGCGATAGGTAATTATTTCCGGTTACGAATCAAACACTTTACTCAATAAGCCACACTGGCTACTGTTCTTAGTTTCTCATTATTTAAACTTAAATACTGAGAATGGGGTTAGGGTGGTGAAATAAGAACAAGTTTCAGAATGAAACTTTCACTCTGTAGGGGAGAGTGCGCTGATATGAAACTTTGTAGCTGATTAAAATTGGATGCCCGACGGAGACTCGAATTCGAGACCCTTGCCTTTCGGGGTCGGGTGCTCTACCAACTGCGCTACCCAACCACAGCCAAGGAGCTCTCCTCAGAGCCTTACATCTGCTAGTACTTCATCTCCTACCTTCAAAACTTCACAGACGCTCTCCTGCATCTTATCTATTTGTTTGCAATAGCAGCCCCCATGTAGGGGTGGGTAATCAACTAAGGGAAACAATGAGAATAGTCTGAGGAGCACTGTGGTCCTCACAGTGTGTATGCTTGTCAATTTCTGTTAGAAGAGCCTTCCAAGCGTCTACGGAGTACACGAAGATCCAGATAAACTCTGATCTCGCCATCTACCAGAACCTTATTGGCGTTAATGGCTTGAAATACAGGTGCCAATATTGGCAGAAATGGTTAGCACTAGAATAGGAACAGAAGGAGATCTGATACGCATATACCGTCGTGATTGGTCAAACATTTAAGACAGAAAACTTAAACCCCACTAGAAAACCATGGGTGGCGTCTTACAGGAAGATGACGGTGTGGGGTCTGCAAGACGACGCTCTGTGTGACTGTGGACAGGTGCAATTCACAGAACTCTTACTAGACTGCCAGATATATCTGCTGGACAGATACCCATCATACTGGTACAACTGCCTATGTACAGCACTAGATTAACTTTTGAAATAGTGCAGCCGTGTAGAACTAGAGGGTCCTCACTTTACTTTCTAATTATATTTTGTGCATTATGTATAATTATGGTTTTTGGGTTCTGAAAAATAAAAAAACGGAAATATTGAACTTTGAAAAATTAGACATTTCTGCTAGCCACCAGATTAAGAAACGTCAGTCGTAGAACTGTTCAAAGGTGGCCAACATTCGAAACATGGAAGCAACACTGTCATACGCTGTTAATAAGGTGGTAATTTAAATTTCATATTATTGACTAGGAGAAAGCACACTTATGCAGACGGCAGCTAAAACAGTCCTGCCAACTAATACTGAACTCGTTTCAGACATCTGTTTCGAACAACCAGTCCGAAAGCCCTCACGCAAGAAAAATATTACAGACCTAATGGTTCAAATGGCTCTGAGCACTAAGGGACTTAACATCTATGGTCATCAGTCCCCTAGAACTACTTACACCTAACTAACCTAAGGACATTACACAACACCCAGTCATCAAGATGCAAAGAAAATCACTGACCCCGCCAGGAATCGAACCCGGGAACCCGGGCGCGGGTAGCGAGAATGCTACCGCACGACCACGAGCTGCGCATTATTACAGACCTCCTAGCTACAAAAAGACCTACTCTTTTAGACATATCGTCAAACGGACAAAGATTAGCGTCTACGGTGCTGCTGCAGCACGCTGATCACTGATGACAAAGACAGCTAAATAAGTTTTTTTTTATGTTTGGAAGTAGTTTGGTCTTGTAGACTTAGAGAAACTTAATGGTGGACTGCCAGAGGATGTTTGGACCCCGCGACTGCAGAAAGCGAATCCAAAGTATTAATAACTATATAATCACACTATGTATTCATTCCAAGCTCAACAAACGTAGAAGAGCTGCAGTCAAAGCGTAAACAGATCATAAATCATACCGTTGATAAAGACGTAATAAGTAAGACGGAAAATAGCCACCTTGGTTACTAATACTATAAGCAGATTGCTGCGGAAACAGTATTTATTACACACTCGCTGCAGAAGACAATGTAGAGAACTGGTGGAGAAGCTTAATGACAACTCATGCTTGTATAACAAGGACTACGCGCGGTGTCTGCGACGATGTCTACAGTTACAGCCTGGCGATTACGAAGTCACTTCAAGAAACCCCCCTCTCCGTGAGAGCAAATCCATTGCGATGAACATAGCAAACGAATAGCTGATTGCTAATCGCATCGGCTGGAGCACGTCATTTATCGCGCTTCAGTGCACGTATAGCTTATCTACACTAGTAGTCAAGCGATTTTTTACTAGTTTTCATTTTCAGGGGACTTTCTCTGATAATATTTTTAGTCTTATATTTACGATCAAACAGTTACCGACTTGACATTACTATGCAATCTAGTATAGCCATAAGCTCAAACGAAAAGTGTGCAGATATTTTTAAACTGTGAGGGCTTCTTTAGTTGACGAGTTGCTATATAATATATTAAAGTACGAATGGTTGTGTACAGAAGTTAGTCTGTTTTATAACTTAGTTTCCTAGGATTTTACTACCCTTTTTTCTTTTTTAGAACATATCATCTAACGATGCCTTGTTAATAACTCGAAACTTGTAATGAACCTAATGTGTGAGCTGAGGCTGAAATATTTAATAAAAAAGTTTACAGGACGGGCACTGTCTCCCTAAACTAGTCCATGTAACAACAATACCTGTTAGTGCAAGAGTTATCCAGATTTGGAATCTTAGTTGCGCAGCTGTGTATTTTAGATGTTGTAAGGTATGTTAACGAACTGTCGTATCTAAACTCTCAGCGAAGGCGTACTAAGTGAGCAGGAGACTAGCATACATGTAGAAACGTCTGAAAAAGTTGGGAGTTGGTGTCCATTACGATGAGACGCCTGTGGGAGTTGAAATGTTATTGATCTGAACAACATCTCTGACGTGGAACTGCCGGTCGTTGTGGCCGAGCGGTTCTAGGCGCTTCAGTCTGGAACCGCGCGACCGCTACGGTCGCAGGTTCGAATCCTGCCTCGGGCATGGATGTGTGTGATGTCCTTAGGTTAGTCAGGTTTAAGTAGTTCTAAGTTCTTGGAGACTGATGACATCAGATGTTAAGTCCTATAGTGCTCAGAACCATCTGAGGCGGAACTAATAATACATATTAGTGATAGTAGTAAGACTGCTTGTGTTGTGGTCGTGCGTACATGCTTGAGAGACGAAAATTTTAGACACAAAAATAGCAATAAGGCCCCCATAATTTAAATGATTATATGTGCTTGCTAGAGATATTGCCCTCTTCGTATCTATTACTCTTAGGTGATATGAATATCAAGCATCGTTTTAATGTCAGCACGTACCGCATAACGCAGCATAGATCGCTAACGGATGCTTGTGCGGTGGCTTTAGATTCTGAGGTAGCCGTTTCTTATCATTGTGGTGGAAGAAATTTTCACTGAAAGTATTTGGCCACCAAGGATACAGAGGCTGTAGCGTCATGTCTCAGATCACCAGAATATGTGTCAATGTCCTGAATTAAATTCCAAACCTCTCCGCAGTGTCGCATGACGTGAGGGCATGTGACACGGTTGATAGCGAGAATTCTGTCGGATCGAGCACTAAGCTCAGCAGAAACTTTCGTGCTACTCGAGAGGAGTAGGCTATGTGATAGTCCCCGGTATTACCATTTCCCTTATCTTCATCCATAACAACACAAAGGTGGCACTACACCGTACATACAGTCATCTACAAATACACATACATGGACAGATCGTAAGTGATTGGAGGAAAGAAACGGCAAACCATCTCCAGGAGGATCTTAACTAGAGACGATACTGCGGGATTACCCTATTTGTCCCAAACGCTCACTTTCTAAATATGAGATTGACTTCGAATATATTGTATATTTCGCCAAAAGACCTTTATATGTTAAATAATTAGTTTGGTTTTTTAGCTACATTGTTTTTATTATTATTTTAACTGACATATAATGTATACAGAAAATGGTTCAAATGGCTCTGAGCACTATGGGACTTAACTTCTGACGTCATCAGTCCCCTAGAACACAGAACTACTTAAACCTAAATAACCGAAGGACATCACACACATCCATGCCCGAGGTACGATTCGAACCTGCGACCGTAGCTGCCTCGCGGTTCCAGACTGTAGCGCCTAGAACCGCTCGGCCACCCCGGCTGGCTTAATGTATACAAATGCAGCCTTTGTGTATATAAGAAATCATATTTTAAGACTGATATCAACGTTACCTAAGGAATTTAATTTGTTAATTTCTGAATTTTTAATTTTTGCATTTGTTACTTCTGCATCATTTACTATCTTTTCTTGTAAGTCTGAAGGCTAAAAGTCAAATGAGTAAGCTTTACAATATTGTCAATTTTTATTTTTATGTTTAAAAGGTACCCATGCATGTATGAGCTTCTTTGATTATTGAACAAGTAGCACAAATTATATTCTACGAGTTTTCGGGATTGTAGTCGGATCATGTTAACTTCTTGCCACAATATTTCGGCCGGCAATCGTTAACCCATCTTCAGGTGAGTGTCCGCCATTGACCATGAACTAACAGTCTCCTGTGGCGGACACTCACCTGAAGATAGAGTCCGCAGCTCGTGATCAAGTGGCTAGCGTTGCTACCTCTGGATCACAGGGTCTCGGGTTCGATTCCCGACTGGTTTGGGAATTTTCTCTGCCCGAGGGCTGGGTGTTTGTGTTGTCCTCGTCATTTCACCATCATCCTCAACATTCGTGAAAGTGGATAGATTGGACTGAGAAAAAAATTGGATTGTGAAATAATAGGGACTTTGTAGGGGCGCTGATAACTCGGCAGTTGAGTGCCCCAGAAACCAAAAATCATCATCAACATCATCATCGGAAGATAGATGAACGGTTGGCAGCCGACGTTTGTTGCAAGAAGTCAACATGATCCGGCTGCAATCCCGAAACCTCATAGTATATTCAGTAGGCAGGCAAAACTTCAAGAATCATAGCACAAATCATTGTTAGGAGATTTGTTTTTCAAAATAATGAAAGTGGCTGTCAGACACTAAAGATTATGTCCCGTTTTAAAGACCTATATCAAGCACAGGCCGGGCTTTATTTTGGTAAAATAAACCTCATCATCGATACATCTTTGCTCTATCTCGTAAAAAGAGAGTATGGAGTGTAATGTAACCAAAATTTTGTGATAACAGTTCTGCCATACTGGAGGAAGGCTCTGAGCTGCAGCAGACGCTGGGTGAAGGACTGGAGAATTTAAAATCGTTGAGTGGCGCAAAGCCGCCAGCAACTGTTTAGAATGGGAATGGTGCAGAAGCACGACTGTGGAATGCAGCTGTTCCCTAGAAAGTAAGCGTCAGCTTAGCCTACTACCCGTGAGAGATGTAAGGACACCTCGCAAATTATGAGCGAAATACAAGGTCGCAGGTGCGAGCAGGCAATGCGGGGTCGAACACGCGCCAGACAGCAATCTTCGTGCCGTGGATCGTTCAATTTCTGTCAACCACACAAGATACTGCCGCCGCGCAATGTTCAAGAGACTATATCCTGTGGACATTTCCGATAGGAGGTACCCCATGCTGCCAGAACTGTCAAACTACACGATAAACTCCCCGGAAATTGCATATCCACAAATATATGAAGTGCTATTATTGGTATAATACCCTTGATGCGCCCACACACCTATGGTCACTCTAGGCGAACAATAACTCGCCGTTGAAGTACATTTGTTTCACGCTTATGACAGGATTTGGGTATGTTGAAAACCACGTGAGGCGTAGCATCCCTCTAGCACCATTCAGACAAATTTTGGAAATACATGTGTGTGAGGGGTGTTTTATGTGGAGCAGAACTGCCCCCCTCTAACATGTCTGCTATCATCTCTCACTGTCGAATGATACACAAACATAATTTCCTATCATTTGCATCTTTTTGCTCGTCTACTATATACCGCAGATTACCTGAATCTTTAGCAAAACAATACGCAATCCCATAGTTCCCGAAATGTATCATAGTGGTTTGAGGAATATTTCACGAACATGAGGGTGCTGGTGTGCCCTTCCTGGTTATCTGTCATGAGTCCAAATAACCAAACTAACAAGGAACCCCTTGAGTGCGAGGTCGCAATTTCAATCTTTAGTAAGGCTCATTTGAAAGTGTTGCGTTAACAATTATGACAGGAAACATATTAGCTGCTAATGGCTCACCTTGTGCACCAAGAGAGTGACAGGAAAGGAGTGTCTGGGAGATGCAGAGATCAACCTTCTATGGGATGTATGTATTACACTTCATAAAATGTACATCGTTGACATTCAAGGAATGTTCAAAACAAACCATTAACTTGCACCATGAACACCGAATGAAAAATGGCACGGTAAGTGACCACAAAGTGCGATAATATGTTTTATAGGCACGGAGAAAACAATCATCCAGAGACTGAATTTTTCCAGTGGTTCCAGGTGGTATGAACTCCAATGCCACAAAAAAATGGCTCTAAGCACTATGGGACTTAACATCTGAAGTCATCAGTCCCCTAGACTTAGAACTACTTAAACCTAACTAACCTAAGGACATCACACACATCCATGCCCGAGGCAAGATTCGAACCTGCGACAGTAGCAGCCGCGCGGCGCCGGACTGAGGCGCCTAGAACCACTCGACCACAGCGGCCAGCCCAATGCCACACACTTTTCAGGAAAGAATGGTTTGCTCCAAAGGAGTATGACTTTTACACGCAGACCAGGAATCAAGTAAAAGCAAGTTGTTTTGACCAGCAGTGCTCATACCATAGTTGATGTTCTTTTATACCCATTTTTTCACTCTTGCTTGCTGTAACGTAAATATTCCCTACTACCTTTGCAAGATCACGCACACGAGAAGGAATGGTAGAGGGCAGGGTACCTCCAACTTTCACTTCTCGCAGCACAGTAAATAACTTTCCAGCCAATTGACCACTCAGATTAACAGTCGGCGTAATTGTATACTCTTTCTAGCCGATTGACCATCCAGATTAACAGTGGGCGTAATTGTATACTAATGAGTTAAGGCATTGATGTTCATTGATCTTGATACAACTCTCCTGATACCTCTAATTTCCAAGGTTCCTTTAATATTCATTTCCTCTTCAAATCCCGATCGGTCGAAGTTGAAGAAAATAAATATTCATTTCCTCTTCAAATCCCGATCGGTCGGAGCTGAAGAAAATAAATACCTTAGTGAACTATGTTTAAGTTTTTTTTACCTCATCCTCAAATTTTCGGGCCGATTCCGCAGCTTGAAATTTTGTTATCTTACGTCATCCAGTTCTGGATTTCTGTTTGAAGTAATGCTTCCCTTGAAATCACTGTAATGAACATCGTGTCCAGTTTGATGTGAGTAACGTAGTAGGTCACTATCGTGCACATCATGTAAATTGTATCGAGCATCCTCGAAATACGTAAACACCAGTTTTGGTAACAATTGTGCCTTGTCCTCCCTTGACTATCTACAGTTTTTCTTGTGCACTACTCGGTCATATTGCTGTGGACTGATTCGAAATCTGTTCATAGTTGTATTTTACTATGCTGCGGGTGATCGTCTATGTACGTATTTATGTTTAGTACCCGCTTCTTGGAGAACGATTGTCCTTTACTACATTTCACCGAAGACGGGATTTGTCGCTCCCTGTTCGGCAAAGATGATGAACTACATGCCTCAAAACCTGTTTCTGTATCACTTTCACTTGTTAAGAACGTATCGTCGTCATGGTACTCTTCATGTAGATCGTCCGCACAGTCGAGCGTATACGAAACCACACATTCCACTGACTCATCTTGCGGAAACGCTAATATTTCATCTGCCACTTTTTTCTCTCTCTGTAAAATTCCTTGGGTTCCTTTCTGACGAAATCCAGCTTTGGCTACCATTGTTGTAGATACAATACAATGTTTGCTTTGTTTATCGTTGCCATTCCTCTGCTTTGTAACAATACGTCTAGCACTGTAGCACTGTTGTTGTCCGTCGGCTAAGCAGTTCAACTACGCTCCATACACTCATGCTGTCTTCATCACTCGATACCTCCAGTCCCTCCCTGTTGCCATTATCAATCTGTTATGGTAGCATGGTAGATAATATTTGGGGCATCGAATGCTGTAAACATCATTGGCCTTTTGCTTGAGAGACGAAAGTTTTAGCCACAAAAATAGCAATAAGGCCCCCATAATTTAAATGATTATATGTGCTTGCTAGAGATATTGCCCTCTTCGTATCTACAGTATTACTCTCAGGTGATATGAATATCAAGCATCGTTTTAATGTCAGCACGTACCGCATAACGCAGCAGAGATCGCTAACGGATGCTTGTGCGGTGGCTTTAGATTCTGAGGTAGCCGTGGCACTCAAGGGGTTCCTTGTTAGGCATCATCGAGTGAAATGAGAGCATCCTCGATCCAGCTTTAGTTGCGGGTTGGTGTTGAATGGTGACGGCTCAGGAAAGCTTCCAGGCTATCGTGAAATCCATGCTGCGACGCGATGCCGCTGTCAACAGGAAGGTTCTAATTCAATGTCTCTTAAATACAACAGACGAAAGCATATCGTCAGCCATCCCCCATGATGCTTTTTGACGACTAAGCTACCGCCAGCACAGCACATTCTCCCATCTCTCATCAGCAACACACCACAGGTACAATTTCTAGATATACAGAAAAAAGACAACGTTCAGCAGCACAATCCCCGCCATTGCATGTCACTCAGATGTACACAAGGATGATGCACACAAAACGTTGACACACAGAGTAAACAAAATCGCATTGAACAAAGAGGAC
Organism: Schistocerca cancellata; assembly: GCF_023864275.1. NCBI lineage: Eukaryota > Metazoa > Arthropoda > Insecta > Orthoptera > Acrididae > Schistocerca > Schistocerca cancellata. Next base: position 595,487,154 of record NC_064629.1, read on the forward strand.
AGGGAGAAAGAATTAGGCATCATTAAGCAAACTGCAATGGCTAATGACTTCCCCAGCTCAATGATAGACAAAACGCAGAAACAAATAACAAAAAAGCTATAGAAGGAACAAATAATGCAATCAAATTTATGGCCAGCATATCTTACGTAATTGACATTTCTCAAAAAATAGCAAACCTACTTGGTTAAATAACGTTAAAGTGTCTCTCTCCACAAAAAATAAACTATAACAGACATTTTTCCTCACCTTGAACATGAAAAAGATAAATTCTCAGACTCAGGAATATACAACAATCACATGTAAAACTTGTTCAAGTTACTGCTGAGGACAAAGTGACAGTAACTTCCAAATCAGATATACTAAACATATCAAATGTTACATACACAACCAATTTACAAGATCAGCAATAGCAACGCACATAAAGAACACTGGTCACTCATTAAAAAACGCAGAAGAAATCTTAAGATACTGTCCCACTTCTAAAAATCACATGCAGTGGATTTAAAGGAGGAGCTGGAAATTTTTGTAGAAAACAAAAAGAAGGAGAAAAAATTCTCAGTGACAAACCAGATACTTTTGGCAGCTACAGTAACCTCCATAAATATGTACATTTCCTCAGAGACTCTAATCAACATCTACAACAAAACAGAAATGTAATCGATGGTTCAATAGTGAATAATGATTAAACAAATTTCATATTTGACAACTTTATAATGTAAATCACAAAAATGTAATATCTCTGACTATATAAAAACTATTTGTGATGCCATAATATCTCTGTAGGATGTTCTGGTAAGGAAAACAAACAGTGTAAGTGATGATTTTCGTGTGTGTGATATCCTGCGCAGTGGAGGAGGCACAGTACTTGTCGACACAAACAAAAACACAATCTCGAACATTAGCATATTAAAACATTCCAAAATTTATTTTTTCCGACTTTCCGGTTTCGGTATAACCTCAAAAAGAGAACTACAGTTTAAGAGAGAGGAGCAAAATCACACTTGCAAACATCATAAAAAATATTTATGTAAACAAATCCACTTGAAAATTAGAATAAATCCTCGAAACGCGTTGTGCTAAGAATGAAAAAATAAGTAACTGGTGTGTTTTTCAGTATTTCAATCCTTAAAACACACAAAAACAAAGCACACCTCTACACTCTACTCGCAGTCAACACAGTCATCTACTTCAAACGCTTATATTTATGACATAATACCCAGTCTCAAGAAAAAGAGGCGTCAGTGAAATTAGTGAATGAAAACTCTTCAAATTTCAATGACTGAACAGTAATATATGATCCCTTCCTTTCTTTTGCTCCAGTAAAGAAAAAAGAAGGAAGGAAGGACGATAAAGATTTAACATATCGTCGACGACGATGTCATTTAAAAGGAGTACAAGCTTAGATTGGGTAACGATGGATAATGAAATCGGCAGTGTCCTTTCGAAAGGAAGCAATCTCGCATTTTCCTTAAGCTATTTAGCTAAACCACGGATATCATTTATAGTGAGGGCCGAAAGAAGATTTGAAACAACGTCCTCCCAAATGTGAGTCCAGTGCATAACCACTGTGGTACCTCGCTCGACTGTATCATAATAATGTCTGTACATGTCATCCACGTAACCTGAAGTAGTATCAATATAGCTCGCTTATCTATTCGCCAAAATAATCGATTGGTTTAGTGGCGACCCATATAGAGACAGAAGACGTCCAAAACTTGATTTTTAAGGATATGGCGAGGGTCATTTTTTCATCTTTTACACTCATTTAGTTCGATTGGTCTACAAATATCTTTTATTTTCGAGAATATACTACAGTTTGTGAGAGAAAGAGAATTCCCTGCGGTCAGTCACATAATTCTCAGATATCCGCAGTGTGGCCCATCTATAATGAATTATGTCACAAATGTTGTTTTTCGAATTATCTCGATCGCAGAAATCAATAACAAGGTTGACCAGTTTCAACTGTTAAGCAGCCACCATCAGAACTAAAACAGAACAGAAAAGACAGAATGCAAATAAGTACTGAAAAATATGAAATAATAAAGTGCATACATAACGTAGGACAGAACGTGACGTAGTAATGGTCACAACATATAAACTGACTTTCGCGCACTGCGACACGTGACTCTGCAACAAGTTTACTGTGTATGTTGTTTCATATTTTACAGTAACTATTTGCATTCTGTCTTCTCTGTTCTTTTTTAGTCCTGATAATGGTTGCTTAGCAGTTGAAATCGTTCAACCTTGTCATTAATTTCTGTGATCAGAATAATTTCAGTAAAAATGTTATACCGCGTGCCCATAGACAGTGTCTAGTTTTATATAACGAATAAGTTGTGATAACTGAAAGAACCCATGCTTGACCGTGGCTCGAAGCCTACTCTTCTTCCGATACATATCCGACGTCACAACATATTCATTACATTCCAGGTTCAGCATTTCCGAGTGTTTTTCGCTTGTATCATTTCATATCGTTGCGACTGCATTCTTACCATCGCCGTTATACTACGTTTCATTTCAGGGAGTTTAATTCACTTTATATCACAAATATAAAACATTGGTTTTCTTGTGGAAATTACCACGTTTTGAGAAGTCACCAGGAATCGGATTTTGCCGCTGACAGCATCAGAAGGCAATTACCGTTATGTTTACGTTTCATTAAGGCACTTGAAGCGCGCTCAGTTTGCACCATCCAAATCTGATTTCAAATTAGTGAACAGCTGCCGTGAATCACCTATTGCTCCTGAAGTTACTAACATGTTTTATCTAGAAAAAGGTAATTACAAGAAATTAATCTCTATTCTAGGGCTAATTAAATGTGTAATAATGCAATAAAATGAAACAAAATACCTGTATCTGTGCCCGCCTACCACGCGTTATAAAAATATGATTTTCATTTAAAAGCGATGAACTCTTCATTGAATCATGATGCTGATGAAGAAAGATTTGTCCTAGTTCCTTGTAAAAATGGGCAGTCCTTTAATTTCTTCCAGGAGTGAGTGATTTATTTATTTTAACTATGTGAAATTTTAGAAATTGGAATTTGCGATGTTGGCATTTCTTGAATACAAATTACGAAGTTAATGATCGCGTGGTACTGTATGAACCATGCCCTTCGTAGTGGCTTACGACGAATTAAAAGTGGTATCAGTTAGCATACACAAATGACTGGTTGTAGTTACCTGTGTATTTAATTTGATTTTCAGATCTAGCACAAAAATAATGTTCCCATCCAAAAGCAAAAATAGCAGCTCACCGCGGAGATAGCAAACAGTGAAACTGTGCTTCACGAGCGTGCAGGTAGAACCCGTTTACGACATGCTCTGTCTGTTCCACGGTATGTGAAAGCGCCATTATTGTTCGGAGACGAGAATTTGAGTTATCTCACCGTAAGACGCAACGCCTGCTGGAAGAAATGCGTTAGCTCACTGTCGAGTTCTGCGAGCAGCTAATATCCTGGAGCTAATGACTCGGAAATACGCTTCTAAACTGTCACTGCCTTGAAAGAATGCGCGTACTGTCGCTCGTAACAATACATTCTGACAAAACTCGTTACCAGAACAGCTGAGCGACACTTGTTCTGGCACAAAAACTGCTGAGAAGAGATCTGACGGAAAGCAAGAAGAAATTTCTATGTACTTCTGACATTTCACATGGAAAAGGACTTCACCGTTGTGAAGGTTACATTCAAATACAATACTTTACAAGTGGAAACTTAGGTAGAATAATAATTATGATATCCATGTGGGACACAACAATGGATATTGCTGCATTTGGGGATCAAAACTAGTTGGATAATATCTGCTCGTCTAGGTAGAACACAACTTTGAAATGGAAATGAAGAAGCTTGTACGATCAGATAATTGTGAGCAGTGAAACTGTAAAATAAAGTTGACCCAGATATTGGAAGCTGCACTCGAAAAACATCAAATATTTGAAGTTCACATTCTGTTTCCTGTACGAAGCCATAGTTTCCTTCTGGAAGAATCTCAATATTCCAAAGTAGAATCGCCACGTAAGTGTTACGAGCTGCTTTATTTAGCTGATGATTCTATCAGAATGATGGAAACATGCAGAAAGAACTCTTCAGATATGCTCACAGTCGACAGTAAACTACTACATGTCAACATTTCTGCAAAGCTCTCCAGCATAAAATAGCACAAATGACAACAGCTATCTTTTATTTTTTCCCGACGGTATTTTCGTTCCGTCATTACAGCTACAAGAAAATGTGTGTTTATCTCACCAGACGCGTTTCGTTATATTGAGGTAAAGCATCATACGTGGTCTGTAATTAAAGATATTTGCAATTTCATTTGTTTTAAGATGGAAAAACAGTTCGTTAACAATTTATTTCTGCTCCGTTTTTCGCCTACATCAGGAAATGCGGTCTGCTAGCACGTGTTTGGTGTCTTTCTTCATTGGACACTGATGCTTGTAGTTTAATTTTTTGTTGCTCTGCAGAACTATACGTTTCCTACATTTTACATAGGACACTTTTTCGTATTCTAAGTGTATTGTTTTTTGTAGTGTTGCCAACATAACATTGCCACTAGTTCGTCTTTGACCTATACTTTTCCTTAGTTAATTACATGCGTGTTATTCTATTTAATCATGTTGCTGGGTATTTATATACTGCGTAAGAGTAATGATGGAATAGTGATGGATTTTTTTTATTTTGTTAATAGGTGGGGGAGGGAGAAACAAAGATGAATGGTCATAAGTGCATAGTGGTGTGATGGACAGTGAGTTGGAGGAAAAGGTGAGGAGCAAGAGGTGAAATGAGATTGGATGGGGGGGGGGGGTTGAGTGGCCGAGGGCGGAGGATGGAAAAGGCTCCTTCCTTTTTCGTATGATTTTTTCAGTTATTTTATATAGCGTCTGGCTTACAATATTTATTTGGTCATTGAGCAACTGTTTATTTTGTGTTAATGATTTGTGTATGTGGAAATTTTCTTGGAAAGGGAGGAAGTGTCTGTCTTCAGTAACTCTTACGATGTTCACATCTTTTTCAGTACTGCTTGGTCTGTCGTATTCCTGTTTTAGATGATCTGCAAATATTAAATGGTTTATACCGTATTTTAACGCTCTGATGCTCTGATGTTTTCTTTATATCTTCTGTGGAATGTCCTACAGCTATTCCAATGTATATTTTTTCACAATCTCTGCAACGGAAGTGGTAGACAACAGATTTCTTTATGTATTTTATCACTTAACTGTCAGGTAATCTTCCAAAGGATGCTTGTTCGCCCGTGGATATAAAAACAACAAAAACGTGGACATAAACAAAGAATATATTTGCTGGTTGCAAACATGTGACGTATTGCTTGACAAAGCAATGCCATTCTCCATTTTTGTGGGAGAGATGTGGCGGGTGGTTTTACTGAGAGTTACGTTAAATACGAGATGTTAGTTGAGCGCGTTCGATTTTTTTTTTAACTTATTCTTCTGTGATCCAATTCCTAAATATGAAACCTACAATTCATGGCAGGCTTAATTTCTGAAAACGCTCGAAACTGCCGTAACAGAAACTGCCGTAACAGGTGATTACAAAGATTTTTCAGAAAATCTAGATTTTGAAATTGAATAGACTGCGCGTACAAAATGTGTTTAAAATGTGTTGAGAATGTTAAAGACTACAGAGTGGGTAAATTATATAAAAGGAAATTAACTTTTCATGTTACTTTTGGAGAGTTAATTTTGTGAATTAACTATTCTGCAGAAAGGAAGAAAGGTTCTAAAACATTCAATGCCTCTTGGAATTTTGCTATATTAGAAAAAAAGCATTTCCGTGCAGTATGTAAGGGACTCCAAACGCTCCTTAACATATGTTAAAGAATGATTTATCTTACAACTCTTTTCGTTGCTTTCACTAGTTCAATGTCGTCTTTTAGAAAATTATGGCTTTGATTTGTTTGGCATTTGCCTTTCCCCAAATTAATTCTCTCCTAATAGTTTCCTTTACTACTTACTTATCTCCTTCAAGTTCAGTTACAGCCTTCGAAACAAAGAATGATATCAGTATGTACACTAAATTAGGGTTTCTGTGACCCTCTCATAATTTCACAAGTAACAAAATTTGTTTTCTCATGGGGTGCCTAGTTTTTTACGTTTTCCATGTCAGTTACGGAATCACTTAATGCATTAAGTTATCTATTGGCTGACATCCGATGTGGCCGTCTTATTCCTTTCGTCCTCTGCCGGCTTACTAGCCGCACTGCCCATCCTGATATACTTCAGTTCTATTCCTCGACCGGCCATCCCGCAATTTAAAACCTTCGATAAAAACTGAGGTTCATTTTTGAAAGGTGTGTTTTCGGTTTCACACTTAAGAAACTGTTTTATGCCTGGTATTTTATTAATGGACACATTTTTACAGGTTTCTAAAACACTTCTAAAAGTAGTAGGATCTAGGAAAAACACGTCTGTGATTTAGGCTACGGCAAAAACAAACCTAGTGCTGCTATCTCCTTAATGTCGACCGGCTATTTGTGTTACAGGATTTGCTGGCTCATCACAGTACGAACTTATTGTTGTTTAAATATTTCATATTGTCCTCTACTTCATAACTGCAACTAGTAAATAAATAAATTTCCATAACAGATTCTTTTTTGAACAATGCAATACCAACAGACAACATTTTGATTGTTCATAGTTTCTCCTAAATAACACTACATCATATATATTCAAATTACGACATAATTTTTGGCTTTCCCTGCTTTTTATCTTTATTAAGTTACTCGCAAATTGTAATAAAACTCCGTAATTTTCTTCCTCCGGTTACATCTTTGAAGTATATGATTTTCAACTTTCCCACTTCGAAGTGTGGGGTCCTCGGTATTTTCCATGACAATTGCCAGTCAGCACAAGTCTGGTATTTTGTTCTTGCATTCCTTGAAGAATTCAATTTTCACTCGTAATTTTCTTAATAACACTAATAATGTTAATCTATTGTGCGTAAATTGGTCCGCTTAAAAAGAATAAGACCTTATCGTTTATGTACATTACTGTTTTATATCGCTATAGGAAATTCCTAAACTACACGCTATGGCAGTCACTCGTCTCTTAAATTTTGTAGTTCATTTCGTAATAACAAATACAATCGATCGACATTCCTCTTGACTGACCTGTTTAATAATCTGGAACCGTTCTACTTCAATGATACACCCGCCTTCTATCTGTATTGACGAAAAGATTTGATCTTAGGCTAGCTCAGCCTTTAAACTTCTGATAACTTTTGATATTTCTCAGCCTAATAACATTGATATCCCGTTTTGGTATATCTTGGAAACCATTCAATGGCTGAGTGCACAAAAACTGTCATCGAATCCACAGATGAAAGAAACAGACAAACAAAATTAACGCATTCTTCTCTAAAGGATGGTGCTCCTGAACCGCTCTATCTATTTTGAACATTCTACGAAAAATAGTGAGAAAATTCCGATTTATGTGTTATTCTCAAGGAAATAATTGTGAAAAAGAAGGTAAGAAGGTAATAAAAATATTTCAGTTTCTCAACATGTATCCCAAATTCAACTCTTGATTGGCATCCCACTAGTTCAAAGTAAAGAGAGATTAGTGATACATACAAATATATAAAAAAGTAGAAATAGGGTGGAAACACAAACTCAGAGAAAAATTGCTATTTCTGGGAGTCGACCTCCGTCCCACTGGGAGTCAACTCAAAGTGGAGGGTTAGGTTTTGTTGCTGTTGATGCTACTGGTTGGTGAGACTTCACAAGGCATGACTTGCATCTCACTAGGAAAGGGAAGGGTAAATTGGCTGGTATAGTAGCAAAATCTCTAAGGGGGGGGGGGGCATTGAAATTCATGGGAGTACCTCTTTTTAGACTAAGATCAGTGTCCAATGATTCAACATTGAAAGAAATTAAGTTTAATGAGAAGCTCAGACAGGCAGGTACTAGAGATGTTAAAATATCACAAGATTCTCATAAAAGTACAGTGAAAAACAACGTCAATATGTCACAAGATTCTCATAAAAGCACAGTGGAAAATTATGTTAGTATATTGCATAATAATATCAGAGGATGAAAAAACAAACTAGATGAAACTAGATGAGCGTCTTGTTTGCTTAGAAGATTTAGAAAATGAGGGTGGAATGGATGTAGTATGCCTGTCTGAACATCATATAGTCACAGATATGGAAAAGGTAACTGTAGGTGGATTTAAGCTTTCAGCACATGTAAGTAGGGACACTATGGAGAGAGAGGAGAAGTTGCCATACATATTAAAATTTATCACTGTGTGAAAAATTTAGAAACGAAAAATTTTGTATAGAGCAACATATAGATGTATGTGCATATTAGCTTAAATTAAGTAATGGTTCTTTTATAACTGTAGCTGTGTATTGGTCCCCAGTGGGAAATTTTCAGCTATTTTTCAAAAACTTGTATTCTTGTTGTGCTATCGATCAGACAAAGCTAAGCAAATTATTGTTTGTGGGAATTTGAAAGTAGATTTTCTGAAAGAGTCCTACAGAAAGCTTCATCCTGAAGTATTACTTGGTTCTTTCATTTTGACGTCAGTTATTGATTTTCCAACTCCAGTGGTACAGGAAAGCACCACACTGATAGTTAATGTTTTTATGGAGTAAGATACATTTAATCAAATAAAAACTTTTCCTGTCAAGAATGGTCTGTCTGATCATGATGCATAGCTAGTTACAGTATAGACATAGCTCCATATCGTAATGCAAAACAGCCCTCCAGAACAGTGCCTTCAATTAACGATTTAACAATTGCAAATTCTAGAGAAAGCTTGCAACAGTTAGGCTCGGATGAGGTGTACTGGGAACTTGATGCTAATTTAAAATGTAACCTATTTCGTTATACCATTGTTAGTATATTTGAAAACAGTTTCCCTAAGAAAACAGTGAAACCAACTGAAAAGGCATGGATTACGAAAGGGATAAAAATATCTTGTTAACAAAAAAGGGAAATGTATCTTATAGATAGAAGGCGTAATGATCCAGAAAGAATGAAATATTATAAAAACTACTGCGATGTATTAAGAAAAGCCGCGCGGGATTAGCCGAGCGATCTAGGGGCGCTGCAGTCATGGACTGTGCGGCTGGTCCCGGCGGAGGTTCGAGTCCTCCCTCGGGCATGGGTGTGTGTGTTTGTCCTTAGGATACTTTAGGTTAAGTAGTGTGTAAGCTTAGGGACTGATGACCTTAGCAGTTAAGTCCCATAAGATTTCACACACATTTTGAACATTTTTCTTAAGGAAAGTTATTAAAAAGTCCAGAAGTATGTGCATTAGGTCTGACATTAACAACTCTGATAACAAAGTTAAAACAATTTGGAATATTGTTAAAACGGAAACAGGGCAACCGAGAGCACAGGAAGACTGTATTTCAGTCAAACTCAATTAAAAAGTTTACTAACAAAATGTCAGAAGTAGGAAATATTTTTAATAATCATTTTTAAGTGCTGTGGAGAAAATAGTATCCAACTATTCATTAGAAAATGCAAGCCTGTATATGGAAGAGGCAATAACTATGTAATTTGATAAAACTGAAATTCAGCCCTTCTCTCCTACTGAAATTAGGAAAATAATAAATTCACTCAAACGTAAAAGCCCTCATGGAATTGATGACATTTCCAACAGAGTTACTCATACGGGGCAGGAAGAGTATTACTCTTTGAACACTATCGCAGCAGTTGATCAAACGGTTAACACTTTAAAGTTAAGTTCTAAAAATAACCATTTATTGATCGCAAGAAACTATTTAGTGCTTAACGCAGTGGTTGGCGTCTGGCCTCTCCACGTAAAAGTTTTCCCAAACATTTGAGCAGAGTACGAGTGTCACTGTAAACTACTAAAGGGCTACACGTGTCATCTTTTCTAATACATTAAAATTTCATCTGAAGCTCTGATATCATTAAATCAAAGTCCTAGCAGATCTAATACAATCGCAAATACACTGCTGGCCATTAAATCTGCAACTCCAGGAAAGATAGCAAGGAAACGAAATCTTACGTATTGTGCGTTTACAGTACACCCACATACATACGAGTACTCCGCAAGCCACCGTACAGTGCACGGCAGAGGGTATCACGTACCATCACTAGTCATTTCCTTTCCTGTTCCACTAGCAAACAGATCGAGGGAAAAACGACTATTTATAAGACTGCGCACTTACCCTAATTTCTCTCACTTTATCTTCGAAATGCACGTTGGCGGCAGCAGAATCGTTCTGTAGTCGGCCTCAAACGCCAGTTCTCTACATTTCTGCAATAGTGTGTCGCGAGAAGAGCGCCACTTTCCCTCCAGAGATTCAAATGGTTAAAATGGCTCTAAGCACTATGGGACTTAACATCTGAGGTCATCAATCCTCTATAACTTAGACCTACTTAAACCTAACTAACCTAAAGACATCACACACACCCATGCCCGAGGCAGGATTCGAACATGCGACCGTAGCAGCAGTGCCTAGAACTGCTCGGCCACAGCGGCCGGCTCCAGAGATTCCCATTTGAGTTCAAGAGGCATTACCGTAGTACTTGCATGGTGGTCGAACCTTCCGGTAACATGTCTAGCAGAACACCTCTGAATTGCTTCGATGTCTTCCTTTAATCCGACTTGGTGGGGATTCTAAACACTCGAGCGATAATCAAGAATGGGCTGCAGTAGCGTTCTATACGCCGCCTCCTTTATAGACGAGCTACACTTTCCCAAAATTCTCCCTTCACGACTACCTACCTGAGGTGCTCATTCCATTTCATACTGCCTAGACATTTAATCGATGTCACTGTGTCAAGAAGCGCGTTACTAATGCTGTATTCGAACATTACGAGATTGTTTTTCCTATTCATCCGCATTAACTTACATTTTTCTACATTTAGAACAAGCTGCCATTCACCACACCAACTAGAAATTCTGTGTAAGTCATCTTGTATCCCGTACAGTCACTCGAGGACGGCACTTTCCCGTACACCATGTCATCATCAACAAATGGCGGCATACTGCTGCTCACCGCATCCGTCACATCATTTATGCGTATAGAGAATAACAGCGCTCCTATCACACTTGCCAGGGGTATTCTAACGATACCCTTGTCTGTGATGAACACTCGCCATCGAGGACAACACACTGAGTTAAAAAGTGTGAGAATCACTCACATATCTGGGAACCTATTTCGTATGTTCCTACCTTCGTTAACAGTCTGCAGTGGGGCACCGTGTCAAAAGCTTTGCGGAGATCTAGGAATATGGAATCTACCTGTCGTTCTCCATCCATGGTTTGAAGGATATCGTGTGAGATAAGAGCAAGCTGAGTTTCGTATGGGCGATGCTTTCTGAATCCGTGTTGATTTGTGAACAGAAGCTTTTCTATCTCAAGGAAATTCTTTCTATTCGACCTCAGAATGTGTTCTAGAATTCTGAAGCAAACCAATGTTAAGGACATTCGTCTATAATTATGCGGGTATGTTCTTTTGCCTTTCTTGTAATCCAGATTTACCCGCGCTTTTTCCAGTCCCTTGGGAATTTACTGTGGGCGAGAGATTCGTGGTAAATGCAAGTTAAGTAAGAGGCCAATGCCGCACAGAGTACCCCTGTAAGACCGAATTAGGATTCGATCTAGACCTGAAACGCGAAATTTAAAACTTCAGTTTTCCATTTGCTGTCTTCTATTGCCATACCAGACTGGTCGGGGCGAGTGACTGGATAGAAGCCTTTAGACTGCTTAGTGATTTTACGTATGACCAGAATTTTCTCGGGTTCTCGGCAAGATCTTTCGCTAAGGTATGATGTTCCGAGTTGACGTAGGCTTCGAGCATTGATCTTCTTATGGACGCACGAAATTGTCAACAATACAGGGTGTTTTTTACCACCGTGTACAAACTCTAAGGATTGATCGATGGGAGGATACGAGCAAAAAGGTTCTAATGAACTTATGTCCGGAAATGCATGGTTTCCATACTAGAGACCATTTATTGCATCATGTTTTGTTACAGAGACGGCGGTCCAACACGTGCTGCACCATGCAGCCTCAGTTACCCAGCACTGTCGATAACTAAAAATTTAAACAGGCAATCGTACGACTTCGACATCGTTCAAAACATATTTATTACTGCTTTGCCGCAGAATTTACTCCGACGTATTTCTCTCTCCAGAGCTGCGTTTGACTTCTCCTCCATCAACACTCCAAATAGTCAGAGGCTACGCTGCCCCTTTTCAGTGACATGAAGACAGAGATCACCATCACCCTTCCTCTCTCTTCAAAAGGACTGCTGCCTCTAGCAGGCTGACAATACTCGAAAACACATATAAAAGACCATGCCCAATTAATCTATGCAAACTCAATGATACATAACCAGAAAAACAACAAAACTACAAATACTCTACTACTTTCTGGATCGCAAAGCATACGGTACTTCATGCTGTACTCTATGTTCCTGGTTTTCTCTGTGCTTAGCACCTCACTTCACTCCCTCTTTCGCGCCTGTGACACGCCTGGAATCACATCTGGGCAACCCTTAAATGGCTGTAACCGCCCAGTGTGTACTATCGCTGTTGTAGTTGGCAGCTGAAGCTTAACATTAACGGGAGAGGTGGTTTCAACAACTTTGTATGGCCCTTCATATCTCATGAGGAACTTCTTCGTTTTCCATTTTTGCGTGCAGGGGCTGGACAGCATTACCCATTGCCCCACTCTATACTGCGGTAAACTTCCTTTCCGCTTCACTGCGTCTCCCTGCCTTCCAAAGCCTCCATATTCGCCTTTTGTACACGTTTCCAAACATCCTGAATTGTCCTTGCAAATTGATGTACATATTCACCAGTTCTTCCTTTCTGTAGCTTCACTAAATCAACCGGTGACAGCATTTTTTTGTCTGTACACTACCTCATATGGAGAGAAACCGGTATTTGTATGGACTTTTGCATTGTATGCTCATACAATATGCCTCAAATACTCATCCCACTGATAGTGATGAGAATCCACATAAAAATAATCTTCCCGATTGTTCTCTGTACCCGTTCTGTCCTTCCATTTGCCTGTGGATGCAATCCACTTATCCTCAACTTCTTTCTGTTCAACAATTTACACAGTTCCTTCATTAAATCCAACATGAAATTGACCCCTTGGTCAGTAATTATTGTCTCTGGTACACTAAACTTCAAAATCCAGTTGTTTCCAAACTCTTATGAGACCATTGCTGCCTGTTGATTTTGCATAGCCACCATCTCCACATATCTCGAAAAATGGTATATTATTGTCAGGACAAATCTGTTCCCTGATGGCCTGAAAGGTCCTAAGACATCGATCCCACTTCTGACACCTAATGTAGAGGGAAGAGGTAGAAGGCATCATATTAAAACTCGACGAGAACTTTCCAAGTGATTAATTGTTTCCAACTACAGTGCCCGCGTTTCTCTTGGTCTGCGTCACAGGGCCCTGCAATGCTGAGGAAGTACCCCAGCGGCCCGTGCAACATAATGCTGTGACGTGATGGCCTTGGACAGCCAAGGAGTTGTGACGGTGTCAGGATGCACTGACAGTTGGCTCAGCGGTCTGTGTCCCTGCCGACTCAGCTCTTCTCGGTGTGAGCCGCAGGTAGCCAGCTGCTACTTCTTCTCGCCGGAGTGGATGAGATCGCAGTGACGACAAGCGCCCATGATCTGGCGTCCGAATCTGCGGCCTTCACCTCAGGATGCCTCCGGCGTGTATTGGAAGCCAGGACGACTGCCCACAGTAGTGAGCTGTGGAGTGGCCCACCACTGGCTGGCTGGCTATGGTCCCCGTGTCGGCCTCAGGCTGTCCAACCAATGACCCGCTGTGGACTGGAACGCTGGCGCCCCATCTGCTGCTGTGTGTAGCCGGTGGTGTGACACTCGTCGCCGTCCAGGAGAGCTTCCACACTTGAATGAATCTCGTTAGAAAATGGCACCTATTGATACTCAGCTGCGCGCCTCTGCTTTTCCAAACGCGCCGCTCCGCATCACGTACTCATAACACGTTAGGTTTGCCAGTGGGCTCCTTCTGCCTACGACTTGAAACATGAAAAACAGCTACGTATACTCTTTCAGCAATTTGATGGCCCTGTGGCCTCTATTCTACTTCGCAACTGTTGGTATGTGTAACTCACTGCAATCCGGCCCATACCTGGCTGTAACTTTTGCTCAGAATATCGCAAAAAACTAACTCTCTCTATCCTAAACTGTGTTTCCATTACAGTATGTATTGAAAATGGTTTCCATATACCTCTACACATGCGTGTACGCGCCATAGCACTTTCTGTCTCACACATTCACATCATCCAGGCTGCATCTGAACAGTGTCAAAGGCAGCATGAGTACATTTCTCCAGAGTCTCCACATCTGGAATGGGCTCTGCATGCACAATACTTTTGAGATGGCCCCATAACCATAAATCTCACAGGCTGAGATCCAGTGAATGAGCAGGCCATGCAACTGGACCCCGTCATCCGATCCTTTGACCAGGGAAGACATGATTGAGATGCATCCAGATGTTAATGGTGAAGTGGGCTGAAGCACCATCATGTAACAGCCACATAACCTTTCGAATCATCAATGGCACTTCTTCCAGTAGGGGAGGCAAAGTCACCCGCAAGAAACGCCAATAGTTCCGACCCGTTAGGCGACGTGGAAGGAAGACTGGTCCCAAAATAAGGTCGCCAATTCTCCCGGTCCACACATTCCGGCTGCACCAATGCTGATGATTCGCTGTCCCCATACCAGCGGGTTTTTGTATACTGTCGCGCAGATGACTGTCGTGAAAGTTGAAGATACCACTCCGTGAAACGTGGCCTCATCTGTGAATAGGATGACAGAAATCCTGGAATCGTGGTTGTCTGTTGAAGAAACCAATGACAAAACTGCTCCTGATGTGGAAAAGCTGTCGCTAGTAAGCCCTGCAAACGCTATAGGTGATAAGGGTAGTAACAATTGTTATGGAGAATGTTCCACACGGTCATCTGGCTTACCCTGTACTGGCGAGCCAACTGCCCGGTACTGACTTGATAGTAGTCTTCCACGGCTTAGTCACATTTTCCTCCAAGTCTGGTGTCCGAACATTTCGGGTACGTACTTCATGATTTCCTGCTTCCTGAAACGACTCTGTCTCGGATAAACGGCGAAACACTGTTCCAAAAACTGAATGTTATGGTTGTTATCGGCGAGGATAAGTCTCCTGATAGAACCCTGCTGCCTGCCGACCGTTGCCATTTGCCTTTCTTTAAGTAAACACTATGTCCCCAAGCTCTCGATTCGAATACAGAACCATAGTGTAATATGCTGCATCGCATCCACTACAAGGTGAGTCAGCAAAAGGGAATCGGACACAACATTACCAATTACTATGGCAGGAGAGAGCGCTAGGGAAGAGTACCACCCAGTGCTAGGAAACCATGCATACTGTAACTGCGACTTCATGGAAAAGCGCATATTAGACCACAGTCTCTGCCGCGCGGGATTAGCCGAGCGGTCTCAGGCGCTGCAGTAATGGACTGTTCGGCTGGTCCCGGTGGAGTTTCGAGTATCCCTCGGGCATGGGTGTGTGTGTTTGTCCTTAGGATAACTTAGATTAAGTAGTGTGTAAGCTTAGGGACTGATGACCTTGGCAGTTAAGTCCCATAAGATGTCACACACATTTGAACATTTTTTGAGCACAGTCTCCGTAACAGAGTATGATTGAATAAATGCTTTCTAGTATGGAAACCATGCATTTCCGAACATAATTTCATTAGACCTATTTTTGTTCCGTATCCTCTCGTCAATCAATCCCTAGAGTTTATACACGGTGGAAAAAAATCACCCTTTATATTGCACCTCACTATCGGAAGCTGTCTGACGATGTGCAGGTAGTTTTTCGATCCCACGCATGTAGTGATTTGCTGATTCTGAGTTAAACCATGGTTAAAGCGCAATCACCAAAACAAACAAAATCTAACTTTCCTGGTGGTTGATTGATAAGGGCTGAGAAAGGTAAACACATGAGGGTGCCAGATTAGAACACGTGCGGTAGGCGTATTTGCCAACCTAGCTCCTTGGTGCTGTCTTCCTGGTCGAATTTTTAACTCTGCGACTGCAGTCGCAGGCATTTCATTTGTTGGCAACAAATGTCAACTGCGCAAGACACATTCCAGTGAAGCAGTTCGTAACACAAAACACCTTCTTTGTGCCACCAGACATTTATCAATGACAATACATTTTGTAGACATATATAGGCCAACGTGTGAGATAATGTTCGTTATGGCTTATCCACCATTTTCTCCTAATGAAGTCACCATATGGTACTTGAAATCGCCATCTTGCCTCACTGATTGTGGTTTACAGTGACTTTCATAAATATATTACATCAAATGCCAGGATCAATCCTCTGAAAGGGCACAGACGACATCCTTCCCTATCCTTCCCAGTTCGAGATTGTGTTTCGTGTCTAATCTCGTTTTCGACGAGACTTTGTTCCGTAATCCTCCGTCCTATCCTTATTTAGCTTCACTATGACTACTGAAGCCAATTGTTGCACGAAGGTTAATTAATTGTTCGTCACACTAGCCAGTTATCAGATACACTGTCATTGACCATAGTAGTAAATCACAGGAACGTCCTTCATCAACACTTGTTTTTTTTTTTCCCTGAGTGTGGTGATTAATTTATCTCAAAACGATCGTACTTGAAGCAACACAACTTGACTTTCCCAATAGCACTCACTCCAAAAACGACACAAGCGTTTCGAATTGCCTCCTCTGTTTTCGCCCTTTTATTAAGCACAAGCAGAACACAATGTCACAAATGTTAGACTTTACTCCGTTTTAGACTCCGTTTTCTAATGCATAAACGATGTTCCTCATAACGTCAAAAATGAAAAACACTCAATATCTGTAAATTGAAGGTGGAGAGGGGAGAAAGGAAAGGGAAGTGGAGGGATTACTTATGTCAGCTGCGGCGGGACATTACGCGAACTGGGATTCGAGCCCAGGATCTCCTGCTTATTAGGCAGGTGCGTTAACCACTGCGCCAAAGTGTTATTGCAACTGCGTGGACTATATCGGCACGCCTCATGGCCGACCCATGCACCAGCCGAGCGCCACCTATCTGCAGTCCCTACTCTGGGAGTCCATGAGTTCGGACATATTTGTGCATCCGCACTGAATCAGGTAGAC
The DNA here is from genome assembly GCF_023864275.1 of Schistocerca cancellata. Lineage (NCBI taxonomy): Eukaryota > Metazoa > Arthropoda > Insecta > Orthoptera > Acrididae > Schistocerca > Schistocerca cancellata. The sequence continues at coordinate 595,504,306 of NC_064629.1, forward strand.
CCATCGCCCATCTAGCGAATCAGTTATATGAATGGGTGGTGTCTGTTCATTCAGACATGTCCGAAACTGTGTTTGACGCAAAAGGTAAGGGTCAGGTTCGAGACACAGTTCTAATCTCAGCCGGCTGCTATGGTCGAGCGGTTCTACGCGCTTCAGTCCAGAACCGCGCTGCTCCTACTGTTGCAGGTTCGAATCCTGCCTCGGGCGTGGATGTGTGTGATGTCCTTAGGTTAGTTAGGTTTAAGTAGTTCTAAGTCTAGCGGACTGATGACCTACATCTACATATACATTCATACTCCGCAAGCCACCCAACGGTGTGTGGCGGAGGGCACTTTACGTGCCACTGTCATTACCTCCCTTTCCTGTTCCAGTCGCGTATGGTTCGCGGGAAGAACGACTGCCGGAAAGCCTCCGTGCGCGCTCGAATCTCTCTAATTTTACATTCGTGATCTCCTCGGGAGGTATAAGTAGGGGGAAGCAATATATTCGATACCTCATCCAGAAACGCACCCTCTCGAAACCTGGACAGCAAGCTACACCGCGATGCAGAGCGCCTCTCTTGCAGAGTCTGCCACTTGAGTTTGCTAAACATCTCCGTAACGCTATCACGCTTACCAAATAACCCTGTGACGAAACGCGTCGCTCTTCTTTGGATCTTCTCTATCTCCTCTGTCAACCCGACCTGGTACGGATCCTACACTGATGAGCAATACTCAAGTATAGGTCGAACGAGTGTTTTGTAAGTCACCTCCTTTGTTGATGGACTACATTTTCTAAGGACTCTCCCAATGTATTCGCAATACATTACCTTTGTCTATGTTAATGGTCAGTTGCCACTCCCTACACCAAGTGCCTATCCGCTGCAGATTTTCCTGCACTTCACTGCTATTTTCTAATGCTGCAACTTCTCTATATACTACAGCATCATCCGCGAAAAGCCGCATAGAACTTCCGAAGATACTGGCAAGGCCTCAGATGTTAAGTCTCATAGTGCTTAGAGCCATTTGAACCATTTTTTTTCTAATCTCAAAGCTACAGAGAAAAAGTCGTTCTGTAAACAATTCCTAGGCTTTGGTTAAGTCATTCCACACAATACTGTGTGTCTCGGATTTGCTTGCTCAGCGAAGTATGCAGGACAGCTTCCGTAGAGTGTCGCAAACAGTAGGAAGATACTGGCAAGACTGAACCTGTCAGATGTGTTGGGGGAGTACTCAGTAAGGCCAATGCCCATTTATAATTAGTGCATACAAGTAGAAAGTGTGTTCTCTTATCTCCAATAACATGGCCTGAGTGGGATTAGTGCGGTAATTAAGATGCGCAGCGCTGCGATCGTTTTGCGCGCTGTGCTGTCTATGTTTATAAACAATATATCATGCGCTTTTTTGCTGATTTGCGGATATTTTGAGTTATATATGTGCAACTCTGCAGCGGTACGGATTATTAGTGGTGCTTGCTTATAAATTAAACCGAAACACGTGGTTTCCAGGCGAATATTTCTACTTAAATTGATGCTTGGGTCTGCAGTCTCCTAAACTGAAGTGACGATACTTTCCTATTTTGTGCCTGCATGCATGTCAGGTTATAGAAGTTGCTAAGAGGTAAGTCGCTTTTTCAGGCCCCCAAAGAAGCGGAAAATTTTAAAAATGGAAAAAAGTTATCCCAAGAGAAGACAAGGGGCTAACAAGAAACTCATATATTTGTGATACTCACTTTGCTGAAAATTTAATGTTAAACACAGACAAATTCATTATTGATGGAAAGAAAGCAGAATTGCCCAGAATTAATTGGCACTTGAAACAAAATTCAGTTCCTCACATATTCCCAAGTATTTTTCTACCCTATTAAGGCAAATAAAATCTCCCACCAAAAGGAAGCTGCTTGCAAAATTGTGAATAACACACCCACCAAATGTTTAAGAATTTGTGACAGTGATACCACTTCTGGTTTAAGCAGAACCCATTTGCTTAATAGATTTACATTAGTTGAGCCACTTGATGAAGTAATTGTATTGAAACTACAAATAAAAAAATTAAAAAGTAGCTTGGCTAAGGCAAACAATAAACTCAAGTAAGAGAAGGCGAGAGTAATTGTGCTGCAGGCAGAAGTAGGTAGACTAAAGAGACATACTTGTAAATGTAATGAGAGCTTATCTAATAGGCAAAAAATAATTGCAGGTACTATGTTACAGAAGTTCCATAAAAAGGATCCAAAAGGAATGAGATACAATAGTGATATTCTTCTAGGTAGTTTTTTATTACATATTAAATCTCCTAAGGCTTACAGGCACTGATTGAAACATAGTCTGTTACCTCTTCATTCAGCTGTACATTTGAGAAGACTCTTAAAATGTTTGAAATGTGCATGTGGTATTAACAAGACATTCTTAGTTACTGTTAAAGAGAATTTTAGAGAAGAAGCTGATGAAAATAGAAAGACAGGGATAATTATCATTGATGAGGTTAAACTGAGAGAGGATATTCAGTTCAATTTGTCCTCTTTATTCATAAATGGATTTGTAGATTTTTGCAACATGACACCTGTAGACCAAAATGAAGTCTTAGCTGATCATTTCCTTGTTTTCATGTTCGACCTCTGCTACGCAGTTAAATTGACATATGCACACATACACCCTACCTTCTTTCAGCGAATGAATGCTCACCTTGCTTTCCAGTTGCTTAAATTAGCACAGCAAAAGCTATATATCTGTTTCAGAGAAAGTGGCATCGTGGAAATTGAAGATAGTTAGCCAACTGAAAAATTTACTCAGTTTGTAAACGATGTTTTCGATGCTCTGAGTTCAAAAACACCATAATGTGGGATGAGAAAAAAATCAGATCATCATAAAAGTCTGCAGCATATTTCTCACCACTTAAGACAGTGCTTTTGCTACAAACAGAACGTTAGAAATAGCTGAATACTTGGGGAATAAAGGGTTCAAATTTGTATTGGCAGTCAAGTTCAATCAGGATCCACTAGAGCGACATTTTGGTGTTATTGGATCACAGACCTGTTTTTCTACATTTACATATGCTCAAGTCAGTACATGTGCCTGTCAAGGATGTTTTATCAAAGGAAGGGAATTGTGAATCAGAGACAGAACCCACTCTTACATCCTACGTCAATCAGATAAGAATCTTGGCAAAGAAGACTAACAAGGAATACACTGACATAAAAAAAATCTATGATGGGGAGTATAGAGGAAAAACTCATTACCATAAATGCCAGTGAAAATCATTCTGACTGAAAAGCTAATGAGCCCTACAACAGTGTTCTTCGTAACGCAAAAAATCTATTGTACACAACATAGCATGTTACATTGTACATCTGGCCTCAAAAGTTACTAAATGTTGTGCCTGCTTAGATTCACTAAAAGATTCGCCAGTAGAAAATCGTTCTTTTTTACTTTTAACCAACTTGAAGGTCTGTTGTTCTCGTCAAGGACAAAGTTATTGTTGTTACCCTTCAGAAGCACTATTAAACGTCTTCCTACAGAAAGAAGAAACCTTAAGTACTAATCTTTCTTCTCCATCTGCTTTCTGGAGTATCTTATTCTATGACTGTTTGCAAAGTAGCGAAAAAATGAAAATGAAGACTTGTAGTGCAGAACATGCTACGGAGAATGTACCCAAACTAAATTTTTACTATATGAAATGACGATTCTATTTTAAAATAAAGGAACACAGGAAGGAACTTAAAACAACAAAAACGAGTAAATCGTCAAGGAAACTTTCCAAAGTGTCTAGCAGATAAAAGTTGAGAAAATACGTAGAAAATATTTTTTTTATTTTTTATTTTAGCGTGCAATAATTTTTATTCATAGCCTAGTTTTGCTCTATGGACTGGTGGACCTACGAGAATCTTCTTCTTCTCAGCCGTAGGCACACTCCATTGCGGTTACTTTTGGGAAAGTAGCATTTATTTTAAGAGTACTCTTGTTGTGCCTTTTTAAGGCATACATGCTGATGCATTGTTGGTTGACTAATGGCCAAGAAGATCTAAATCCTGGCTGAAAGGCTGGAAAAAGATCGATAATGCTCTGCAATACATATTACAAAATTCAAAACTTTTCACAACAGATGATTCATATCATTATAACTCTAGTTTATTCGCAGCATTACTTAAAGGAGTTGTTAATGTGTTATATTTTGTAGTAGATTTCACGGTTGTTATCTAGTTGGTCAGCTGCAGAAATGTGAAGTGACGTGGTAAGAATAAATATTAGTGTTGCCGCACAACGTTCAATGATTCCTTGTTTTCCTTTTCTTGCTACTTTAAGACACTGACAATCCAAAAATTAATTACTAAGGGAGAAGTTCTGCAGTTTGTGCACTACCGTATTCTCCCGTTTCCATGCCGAAACAATTCAAAGAATTAATTATCAGTATTGAGTCTGGGCGTAAATAGTCTAGTTCAAGTATGTTCACACAGCATATATGAGAATCGTGACTTTATAAAACCTAAAATAGAGGTACGATTGCGAAAGTGAAATTCTACTTTATGGGAGAGTAGGGCTTAAATCGGAGCTAGTGCCGCCACTTGACTAGTCATCACGCCTTCTACCTTCTATACGCTATGACCAGTGTTCAGGTCCGAGTTACAGTTGCGCATACAGATTTAGTGCTAGACACATTAATTAAATACAATTTTGGCTTCGTCTTACAAACATGTGAAGTGTGTTATGGCCTCTCAGTTATTCAGATTGTAAATGTTAACATTTGTATATATACTACAAAAGATGATGAAGCATGTGTGGGTAATTACAGTGTAAATATTGCATTTTGCGTAAAACAGGATCGGTTCTCAGGTTTATGTGGTCAGTGCATCCTATCTTGCTGCAGTCAGTAACGTCTATTTATTTCACTGCAATAACTGCCACTGATGAACTATCACCGATATTGTATAAAGAAAGTATATCATTTCTTCACTTGCTCACGCATGTCTCGTTATACATACTTGTAATGACAGTCAGTTGGCAATTTTTAGAACAAATAAAACATGAACTGCCACTTTTTCAGCGTTTTGTGAAGTTTTCTACCGATGCCATCTCTGCGTTCGTAGCAGAAAAGTGTAGTCTATCAGAAGTGGCAAACTTATTTTCTAATTTAGGGTGTCCATCCTAACAGACATCAAGCACATTTACTCTCATGTTTCTGCAGATATATGCAATTGTCGTTTTTTCAATGTGTAGCTGATGTGAGTCCTAACAAATACTGTTCATGACGTCTTTCAAGCGACGCCTATTGTCGACGTAATGCGTCTGTTTGTTCGCTGCGAAAATCAAAATCAGTTTTAAAGTGAAAGTTTAAGTGCCCGTTCGATAGCGCAGTCCCATATTAGTCTAGTGCGATATTTGTTTTACCGATAACGCAGTTAATACATATCGATAAAACGAACATCTCACTAATTTCTGACCGAAAAACAGGTGTACACTGTTACACTGTCGACACTGGGCGTCGCATTAAAGGTGTGATGTGAAATATTTGTTTCGCCTGACTCCAGCTACACAGTTCAAAAATGACATTGCATCTATATACCGAATCAACAGAGAAAACGTGTCTGACGGCACTTAGGAGAGATACCCTCTATATGTGTGAAACACCAAGATGGAGAGGAGGAAACGAAAGGAAACTTCACTCCCGACCAAGTGTGACCTGAACTCATAGGCGATGTCTCCACACACCATGACGACAGGAGCAACACCGTTCTGCCTGTTCAACATTGGAAGAAAGGGACCTCTCCCAAAGTCACTGCCATATTCGCCCACAATCGTCAACCAGGGTATAGCAGAATCACAATTCGTCGTTGAACCCAATGCGACATAATTCATCTGCAGTTTATGCGTCTTGGTCATCACACCACTCAAAACCCAACCGTTTGTGTTGTAGTGTTAACGGCAGCTTACAATGGGACAGTAATTCCCTAGTCTGACTGCTGCTGGTATCTGACCAATGGTGCAGGTGAACAGAATGTTGTCCTCAGTTGGCAGGTAGAGACGCGAAGCGTTTACTATGTTCTCGGTGCACAACACAGCGATCGCACTTGTAGTGGTCAGACGAGATGGCGAGTATGCCTGCCCTCATGTTTCCTTGGAGTCCAACATCGCTCCACTGTCACATCTAACTGTTCCACAATCCTGGCTCTTGCAAGATTCTACCAGCGATCCAAGTGGAGAACCACAGTGAGGCTTCTTTCAAATGCTGTCAGGTACTGATATCCATGTTTCACACGAGTTGGAGGCGTCTTATATGCCCTACCAGCCCCCGGCAACATCAATAAATACGAGCAACGGATTGTACCTGTTACAGAAAACTGTAACTTATAACCGAACCCATCGCTCCTACACGTAAAACCGATCTGAATGCTCTCTAAATATTGTTCACATATGAACGAACCGTTAATTATTCCGTAGCTGGGAATCTGAATTTAACTACGAAAGGTTAAGTGTAAATGTCATTGGGTGTGTTGCTTTTGCTTTTATAAATGTTTGAACATAGTACAGAAATGAAATTTAGCTTCTGGAAATCACTGTTTAGGTGCGGACTGTGAAAGCAAAACTGGCCACTGTCTCGCCTTTCTTTTGCCGTAACCGGCACGCAATCCGTCTCCGTGCCACAAAAAACTGCAGTTGGCAGTGCACACAGCTTCCCGTCAACTACTGTTTCTCGCCGCACAACAGATACCTAATATTACTTGCTCAATGAATATCTTGAAAACAACCTTTTCACCCATATATCCCATCGGATTTTAGTTTTTACTAGCGAACCCGGCGATGCTTCCCAATTGCTAAATATATATGGGAACTGGATTTACGTCGTAGTTTCCTTCTCACCTCTTCTCTCTATTCATATCTTCATCCCCCATCTCTCTGTGCATATCCTTCTGCTCCCCCTCTCTCTGCCCGTCACCACCTCTCAGCTCTCTCTGCGTCAGTCTCCTTCCCCTATCTCTCTCCGCCTACTCATCCCACCTCTCTCCGTCCATCTCTTGCTTCCCACTCTCTACGTCCATTTACTCTCCCTCTCTGTCCAACCCCCCTTCCCCCTCTCTCTGATCTTGAGCCTTGTTTACTGTCGGAATTGAAGTAGTTTAAAATGAATGGGTAAATCGTAAATCTGTTAGGATAATTGATGTAGATTTCTCCTGCTGCTGGATAGTAGTTTCATTGACAGTATGTCGCATAGTTTCAATCTAAAAATGGGTAGGATTACAAAATTTGAACGATTCTGATTACGTAATGGTATTCTAATCATAACCTCATAAGTCATAAATACAACTTTCCTGTTTTCTGATAAAACCGACCACAAAGAAGAAAACAAATCAGTACATAGTTGTGCATACAATTTTCATTTAATATTATATATAAGGAGAAAGAATATACATGCGAGAAACAGGAACTTCTCGAGATTTTTACTAACAACGAACAACTTTTACTTTTTTACTTTGTGTCCCATTTATCTTGACCACCCTAAATAACTGTTTGTCCAGATGCAAATTACAAAACTTTCAAGCAAATTTTCTTTAGCTGTCGGGGGGATATCAGTCAGCATGATTGCCTTCATTGTAGCTTTGTTTTTTACAGAGATATGAACAGCGGTATGACTTTTTGAAATGGCGTCCTGTATTTTTTATTCGGTAATTCATTTCCTCTTCTAAAGACCTATTCAAAAATGCATCGCAGTGTACCATTCACTGAAACACGACGTTATTAATTACATAACACAACATTGACTTTGAGCCCGGGATCACAAACTCGTCCACTTGCTCGAGATGTCAGAAAACAAATGAAAACCAAGTAAAAACGTAACACAAAATTGACTTTGACTCTCCTGTACCATTGCTCAGGAGTAGAACAATCAAAGGTGTTCAAAGTGGTGACCCTAGACACCGATACACTGGTGCACTCGTTGAATGAAAGAATTATTTACTGCTTCCAGTGTTGCCTGCTGAAGAAAATTACAAGCAAGCACGATACGTTCCTGCATGTCGTCTGGAGGTGTTGGAATATCGTGATAGACAACGTCTTGAATGCATCCCCAAAGCAAAAAGTCCGGAGGATTTAAATCAGGAGACCTAGCAGGCCAAGTAACTGTTCCTTCTCGACCAATCGATCTGGCAGGATACCTTCGGTTCAGAACACGACGTGCTAGACATCCATCGTGTTGATACCACATAAACACTCTGGTTCTCAGCGGCACTTCATCCTGAATAGGAGGAAGAATTCGTCTGAGGTAGTTGGCATGCGCTGTGCCGTTTAGACTACCATTTACGAAATAAGGGCCAATAATTGTAGTACCAAGCATCCCACACCAGACATTAACTCTCCACTGACGCTGATGTTCCACCTGTCTAATTCATTGTGGGTTATCGCTGGACCAATAACGCATGTTCCTTGTATTTCCCTGTGCTTCGTTTGAGAAGGAACATTCATCTAAATAGAACATTGGAGAAGAAGTTCGGGTTGGCGAGGATTTGCTGCTGTGCCCACTGACAGAACTGTACACGATTCAGGAAATCATTCCCATGCAATTCTTGATGTAGGTGTACATGGTAAGGATGGAACCGGTGACGTATAAGAAGACGATGTACACTAGTTTTAGGAATGCCAATCTCGTGTTCAAGCTGTCGTGTGCTCACTTGTGGATTCATAGCAACGGAAGCGAGAACAGTAACTTTGGCAGCTTCGTCTGTGCGAGTGCTACGACGATTGCGTTGTCGAGGGTTGAAATTTCCCGTTTCCCTAAGCGTCGCAACAAAACGAGAAGACATCCAACAGGAAGGTGGGTTCTCTTCAGGCTATCGCTCTCTGTGCAGTTCCGCTGCCTGCGTAGCATTTCGCCTACTTTCAACAACAACAACAACAATAAAAGAAATGTTATGTCGATGTTGTTTGTAGGAAGGACAGCCTTTACTGTATGCCTACTCCACACAACACTATTTAAAAGGACTAAACTACTGTACTAAAGATACCCCAACATAAGAAAAACAGTATTGCAATTACTGCTCTTCTAACTTACATTCCCCATAGATAAGTAGCATTTCTACCTTCTCGTCGTTGGTGTACATTCTGCTCACACAACTCTTCAACTGGCGATAGTTGATGGAATGACAGGTGTGCATTCTACTTATGTTTACATGTGTCCTCGGTCAACGTCAGCATGTGGATATGTTCCATTACTCCGAGTACCTGCACTAAGCGCTGGGAGCGTAAACGTCAATGTTGTGTTATGTAATTAATAACGTTGTGTTTCAGTGAATGGTACACCCTGATACATTTTGAGTAGGTCTTTAGGAGAGGAAAGTAGTATAGATATCATGTATACATTTATTTACCCATATATATTAAAAAAGTATGTGACCCATGTCTGTCCGGACATTAATTGGAGTATTGTGTAAAAATTTGAAGTAAATAGATCAAAAGCTTTTCGAGTTTTTTGGTAACAACGTTAAACAATGACTTATCTTTCTAATAGTAATATAGATTTAAGGCAATCAAAATTAAATGAACTTCTATCCAAAGCACAATGATGATAGGAGGGTCCAATTTCTAATTGTGGTAGACACAGAAATACACTTCACTTGTACACTGCACTGCCTACTTTAGCTGTAGTCTTTCCATCACTGTAGCAGTATTTAATCTCGAAGAGGACTGGTTTTAAACACACCTTCCGACAATCACTCAGACGTAGAACTATAGGTACGCAGATTTGGTCGCCAGTTCTTAAGGAACAAATAAATTTAATGTTTCACAAATGAACCTGAACTTACTTTAAACTAAATAATAACTAGTTTAGCTTGAAGGACTTTCACTTAGAGACAAGATAGATGATGGGTTCTGAACTGTTACATAGCACTGTGGCTACCATCTTAAAGTTGAATTTGAGCAACAAGTGAAATTCTTAGTTATTGAAAATTACTGATTCTAATTCTCAAATGATATCACTCAATTTAAAAAAAAAAAAACAGTATAGTAGCAAGGCGACCATCATATGCAAATAACGCACATTAGTTCTGAAGGAGCAATAGCTTTATGACTGAAAACTGAGATTATGACAAGTAAGTATTGTCGTGATAATTTCACTTCAAAAATAAACACTTACAAAACACTTATATTATGGTCAGAAAACAGAATATATATTGACTGTCGGAAAACAACTTCAGTAATAATTCGAATAAAGTGCATCTATTCAGGAAAGATTGCGTCACATGAATCGAAATGACTGATTGTACTCCTTAAAAATTGTAATTTTTCTAAAAATACGCAAAATTTCTTGCCTTATGTGCTGGTGGTGCTGTTAGTGTACTATGGTGACTGATGGTTGGTTCTTCAGATCTCAGTAAAGATCGAAAAGAATACAACAAGCCATTTTGCTTGGTACTGTCATTACGCTTGACGTTGCTGCGTCCAACATTTTCATGTAGATAAAGTCTAGAAAATCTTGTATCCTGGACTTGTAATTTTAAGTGATGACTTCTCCATACAAATGATCTACATCATCATCTACATGGATACTCTGCAAATCACATTTAAGTGCCTGGCATAGGGTTCATCGAACCACCTTCACAATTCTCTATTATTCCAATCTCGTATAGCGCGCGGAAGGAATGAACACCTATATATTTCCGTACGAGCTCTGATTTCCCTTATTTTATAGTGGTGATCGTTCCGCCCTATGTAGGTCGGTGTCAACAAAATATTTTCGCATTCACAGGAGAAAGTTGGTGATTGGAATTTCGTGAGAAGATACCGTCACAGCGAAAAACGCCTTTCTTTTAATGATTTCCAGCCCAAATCCTACATCATTTCTGTGACACTCTTTTCCATATTTCGCGATAATACAAAACGTGCTGCCTTTCCTTGAACTTTTTCGATGTACTCCGTCAGTCCTACCTGGTAAGGATCCCACACCGCGCAGCAGTATTCTAAAAGAGGACGGACAAGCGTAGTGTAGGCAGTCTCTTTAGTAGGTCTGTTACATTTTCTAAGTGTCCTGCCAATAAAACGCAGCCTTTGGTTAGCCTTCCCCACAACATTTTCTATGTGTTCTTTCCAATTTAAGTTGTTCGTAATTGTAATACCTAGGTATTTTGTTGAATTTACGGCTTTTAGATTAGACTGAGTTATCGTGTAACCGAAGTTTAACGAGTACCTTTTAGCAGTCATGTGGATGACCTCACTCTTTTCGTTATTTAGGGTCAACTGCCACTTTTCGCACCATTCAGATGTTTTTTTCTAAATCGTTTTGCAGTTTTTTTATCTTCTGATGACTTTATTAGTCGATAAACGACAGCGTCATCTGCAAACAACCGAAGACGGTTGCTCAGATTGTCTCCCAAATCGTTTCTATAAATAAGGAACAGCAAAGGGCCTATAACAATAGCTTGGGAACGCCTGAAATCATTTCTGTTTTACTCCATGACTTTCCGTCAATTACTACGAACTGTGACCTCTCTGACAGGAAATCGCAAATCCAGTCACATAACTGAGACGATATTCCATAATCACGCAATTTTACTACGAGCCGCATGTGTGGTACAGTGTCAAAAGCCTTCCGGAAATCCAGGAATACGGAATCGATCTGAAATCCCTTGTCAATAGCACTCAGCACTTCATGTGAGTAAAGAGCTAGTTGTGTTTCACAGGAACGATGTTTTCTAAACCCATGTTGAGTGTGTGCCAATAGACCGTTTCCTTCGAGTTAATTCATAATGTTCGAACACAATATACACTCCTGGAAATTGAAATAAGAACACCGTGAATTCATTGTCCCAGGAAGGGGAAACTTTATTGACACATTCCTGGGGTCAGATACATCACATGATCACACTGACAGAACCACAGGCACATAGACACAGGCAACAGAGCATGCACAATGTCGGCACTAGTACAGTGTATATCCACCTTTCGCAGCAATGCAGGCTGCTATTCTCCCATGGAGACGATCGTAGAGATGCTGGATGTAGTCCTGTGGAACGGCTTGCCATGCCATTTCCACCTGGCGCCTCAGTTGGACCAGCGTTCGTGCTGGACGTGCAGACCGCGTGAGACGACGCTTCATCCAGTCCCAAACATGCTCAATGGGGGACAGATCCGGAGATCTTGCTGGCCAGGGTAGTTGACTTACACCTTCTAGAGCACGTTGGGTGGCACGGGATACATGCGGACGTGCATTGTCCTGTTGGAACAGCAAGTTCCCTTGCCGGTCTAGGAATGGTAGAACGATGGGTTCGATGACGGTTTGGATGTACCGTGCACTATTCAGTGTCCCCTCGACGATCACCAGTGGTGTACGGCCAGTGTAGGAGATCGCTCCCCACACCATGATGCGGGGTGTTGGCCCTGTGTGCCTCGGTCGTATGCAGTCCTGATTGTGGCGCTCACCTGCACGGCGCCAAACACGCATACGACCATCATTGGCACCAAGGCAGAAGCGACTCTCATCGCTGAAGACGACACGTCTCCATTCGTCCCTCCATTCACGCCTGTCGCGACACCACTGGAGGCGGGCTGCACGATGTTGGGGCGTGAGCGGAAGACGGCCTAACGGTGTGCGGGACCGTAGCCCAGCTTTATGGAGACGGTTGCGAATGGTCCTCGCCGGTACCCCAGGAGCAACAGTGTCCCTAATTTGCTGGGAAGTGGCGGTGCGGTCCCCTACGGCACTGCGTAGGATCCTACGGTCTTGGCGTGCATCCGTGCGTCGCTGCGGTCCGGTCCCAGATCGACGGGCACGTGCACCTTCCGCCGACCACTGGCGACAACATCGATGTACTGTGGAGACCTCACGCCCCACGTGTTGAGCAATTCGGCGGTACGTCCACCCGGCCTCCCGCATGCCCACTATACGCCCTCGCTCAAAGTCCATCAACTGCACATACGGTTCACGTGCACGCTGTCGCGGCATGCTACCAGTGTTAAAGACTGCGATGGAGCTCCGTATGCCACGGCAAACTGGCTGACACTGACGGCGGCGGTGCACAAATGCTGCGCAGCTAGCGCCATTCGACGGCCAACACCGCGGTTCCTGGTGTGTCCGCTGTGCCGTGCGTGTGATCATTGCTTGTACAGCCCTCTCGCAGTGTCCGGAGCAAGTATGGTGGGTCTGACACACCGTTGTCAATCTGTTCTTTTTTCCATTTCCAGGAGTGTATGTGCTAAAATCCTGCTGCATATCGACGTTAACGATATGGGCTTGTAATTTAGTGGATTACTCTTACTACCTTTCTCGAATATTGGTGAGACGTGTGCAACTTTCCAGTCTTTGGGTACGGATCTTTCGTCGAGCGAACGGTTGTATATGATTGTTAAGTATGGAGCTAATGCATCAGCATACTCCGAAAGGAACCTAATTGGTATACAGTCTGGATCAGAAGACTTGCTTTTATTAAGTGGTTTTAGTTGCTTCACTACTCCGAGGATATTTACTTCTACGTTACTCATGTTGGCAGCTATTCTCGATTCGAATTCTGGAATATTTACTTCGTCTTCTTTTGTGAAGGCATTTTGGAAGGCTGTTTTTAGTAAATCTGCTTTGGCAGCACTGTCTTCGATAGTATCTCCATTGTTATCGTTCAGAGAAGGCATTGATTGTTTCTTGCCGATAACATACTTCACATACGACCAGAATCTCTTTGGATTTTCTGCCAGGTTTCGAGACAAAGTTTCGTTGTGGAAACTGATATAGGCGTCTCGCATTGAACTTCATGCTAAGTTTCGAGCTTCTGTAAAGGATCGCCAGTCTGTTTAAATTTGGCATGTTTGCTTCGTTGTGTCTGCAACAGTGTTCTAACCCGTTTTGTGTACCAAGGAGGGTCAGCTCCGTCGTTTGTTAGTTTATTTGGTATAAACCTCTAAATTGCTGCAGATACTATTTCTTTGAATTTAAGCCACTTCTGGTCTACACTTATAAAATGAATTTGGAATGAGTGAAGATTGTCTCTCAGGATGGCGTCAAGTGAATTTTTGTCTGCTTTTTTGAATAGATATATTTTTCGCGTATTTTTCGAGGATTTGGGGATTACAATATTCAATCTCGCTACGATAACCCTGTGTTCACTAGTCCCTATATCGGTTTTGATGCTGGTTATTAGCTCAGGATTATTTGCTGCTAAGAGGTCAGGTGTGTTTTCACAACCGTTTACTATTCGCGTGGGCTCATGAACGAACTGGTCGAAATAATTTTCAGAGGATGCGATTAGCACAATTTCGGATGATATTTTATGCGTACCTCCGAAATTTAACATGTATTTTCGCCAACATATTGAGGGTAAATTAAAGTCACCACCAACTATTATCGTATGAGTCGAGTACGTGTTTGAAATCAACCTCAAATTTTCTTTGAACCTTTCAGCAACTGTATCATCTGAACTGGGAGGTCGTTAAAAGGATCCAATTATTATTTTATTCCGGTTGCCAACAATGACCTCTGCCCATACTAACTCACAGGAAGTATCTACATCAATTTCACGACAAGTTAAACTACTTCTAACAGCAACAAACACGCCACCACCAACCGTGTTTAGCCTATCTTTTCGGAACACCGTTAGGTTCTTCGCAAAAATTTCGGCTGAGCTTATATCCGGCTTTAGGCAGCTTTCAGTGCCTACAACGATTTGAACATCAGTGCTTTCTATTACGCTTGTAGCTCTGGTACTTTCCCAACACAGCTACGACAATTTACAACTGTTATACCAATGGTTCCTGTATCTATGTTGTTCCTGTGTTCAGCCTGCACCCTTTGTGTCTGAAGCCCATCTTGTGGTTTCCCGAGACCCTCTAACCTAAAAAAAAACCGCCCAGTCCACGCCACACAGCCCCTCCTACCCGTGTAGCCGCCTCCTGCGTATAGTGGACACCTGACATATTCAGCGGAACCGAAACCCAACCACCATCTGGCGCAAGTCGAGGAATCTGCAGCCTACACGGTCGCAGAACCGTCTGAGCCTCTGATTCAGATCCTCCACTCGGCTCTATAACAGAGGTCCGCAATCGGTCCTGGCGACTATGCTGCAAATGGTCAGCTCTGCTTTCATCTTGCAAGCAAGACTGGCAGCCTTTACCACCCCTGTTACCCGCTCTAAACCAGAAAGAATCTCCTCTGATCCAAAGCGACACACATCATTGGTACCGGCGTGAGCAACCCACCTGCAGTTGGCTGCATTCTCTGCTCTTCATGGCATCCGGGAGGACCCTTTCCACATCTGAAATGACTCCACCCGGTATGTACGTCGAGTACACATTGGTTTTCTTATCCTCCTTGTCAGCCAAGTCCCTAAGAGGCCCCATAACGCACCTAACGTTGGAGCTCCCAACTACCAATAGTCCCACCCTCTGCGATTGCCCGGATCTTGCAGGCTGGGTGGTTTCCTCTGAAACAGGACAGGCGACAGCATCCGGCTCAGCGACAGTGTCAGCCACAGACAGCATCTGGAACCTGTTTGTCAGACAAACCGGGGAGGCCTTACGTGCGGCCGCCTGGGAAGTCTCGCCGCTTGCTTCGCCCCGGGGCGACCTCCCACTCGATGTAGTCACATCAAATATTGGAGTCGAAAACTATGAATAAGGGTATACAAAATTTCATATCAAAGTGTATGGATACATAGATACCTGTGTCCGCGCACTATGCACGCCTGTCCCTGAGTCCTTTCTTTTCTTTTCTTGCTTGCCACTGGGAGCTGCGAGGTCATCCACACAATGTGGAGCTAAAACCCATAGTGCATCCCCACGTTTTCTCCCTTTATGTATAATTTGTTTTTTTGATCTTGCATCAGCCTGTGGTAGTTCCAGTCAGTCCATATGATGATGTCAGAGAGTACTGAGTTGTTGAATAGTTGACAAGTCTCTATCGATCTTTTAAGACTTCAGATAAAATTTAGTTTTTTTTTTATTTTCGTTACAATTTTAGCTGTTACGTTACAAATTTACATAGCTGCCGATAGTGTATATTATGTGTACGAAATTACATCGACGTCCGATAATTTCTTCTGGGTGCTTTATTTTTTTCTGTTTACCCTGCAAAACTTAAGGAGATAAAGTAACATAACATATTACCTGCTCGGAGGAAATGAATAAAAGTGTGGGAGCATAATGCCAGAGGTGTCCCAGTCGTACACGGAAAGTTCGACGTCACATAGCATGGGGTCAGCATGACTATAGCGTCAGATGGGGCTGGCCCCACAACACAAGGCAGTTAGAGGTGGGGGAAAAGGCAGTGTGTTTACGTCAGGGAGTAGTAACGGTGCACTGTGTTTGTGTTCTCCATAACAGCATTGCCCAGAGGCAACATCTGCATGACTTCACACAGTGAAGAACCATCAGGAAACTGAAAGAAGGAAGAAGTGTGATGACTATTGCTCGGGAGTTTGGTACTGCTCGTAGCATTGCTTCATGTGCATGGGGAGCATTGTGAGCAACAAGCACTGCTGCCCAGAAGAGAGGAGGTCATCGACTATGATCAACTACAACAGCAGATGCCCGTTACACTGTGAAAAACGCAAGAATGAACCCACATCAAACAGTGGATGCAATCACAACTGCACTTAACAGGACTGCAAGAAACACAACCTCACGCTCTACCGTGTCAAAGCGACTGTGTAGGGTGGTCTCTGCGCGATGACTGCGTGTGTTCCATTGACACATGCATACCAGGACCAGAGGTACAGGGAACATATAATGCATCCAAGAACATTGCCTAACATGATCGCTTTTCTTGTCCACATATTATGGTGTGAGGAGGCATAATGTTGCATGGGCGTATTGACTTACATATTTTTTAATACTGTACACTCATTGGTCAACGTTATTATGATGCTGTAGGCCTTCCTTATGTGCGTCTTTTCAGGCATGGAATCGTCCCTGACTTCATTTTCATAGATGAAAGTGTCCGACCTCGTCGAACAGCGCAGGTGGGGAATCTGTCGAAACGAGAGAATATTCGTCAGATGAACTGAGATGCCCGTTTCTCCGACTGGAATCGCATCGAGATAGTGTGGGATGTGGTGTAGACACGTACTGCAGCACTTCCAGGTGCACCGACGACCATCCAGGAGTCATCAACAGCGCTGGTGGAGGAATGTAACGCTCTACCACAAGAACTTCTTACCAATCTTGTGGCCAGCATAGGATGCCACAGAACATATATTGCTGTCCGTTGTGATAACATACCCTGTTAAGAATCACGTCCCGCCTTTTGTAATGTCCAGGGGACCATCATAAATCACAGTGACTTCAGTGTAGTTATTGCCTTCGAATAAAAGTGTCATTTCTGCTCGTTTCATTGCGTATTTCTTTCAGTTACTTTCTGTACATGCTATAGGAGTTCCTTCGGTGTGTGGTCCAAGCTTCACCGAGCTATGTAGCTTGGAGTTAAACATCTCTTTTGTTGTTAAATTTTGTACACCAGTGCACATATAGATGAAAAATACCTGAAGATGTTAAGCCATGCAGCACATACTAATGGCCCTGTACCGTCAGAAGCCCCACAGCCACACTACCCACTTAGTCTAGAGAAAATTGAGTGACAGACATTTGAAATAAATTAAGTAGTACTGTTTATCGTAGAATATGTAAGAATCATTGTGCAGCTCTGGTAATAACAGATGATTGGCATAGAGTATTGCCCTCTTCAGCTGACATTTTGAAGAATGTAGTCGTCATAATTCTGTTATATTAAACGATACTTTACACATTAAAAATTGACACAATTTTTTATTTACACATTCTATTGCACTCTGATCTGCCAAGCGCTGTTATGGACTTGCGTCTCAGTGTTGGTGACGGGGGTTGTGTGCTTCATATTGTTAAAAAAGTTCACCTAAAAATCACTTGTTAATACACCCTCACATGCGATGTTATTTCGGTGATTACAAAATCGAGTCAAATTTGCAAAGAACTTGGCAGTATGGGACCACTTGCAGTATACCAGTCCACGTCCTCTCGCCTGGGTGAATGCGCTGATTCAACTTTGAAGAGTGACATAAGGTCGTTTTATTCTCTCCTGAGGCAAGATGGCATACAACTATTGTAACTGGCAGTGGATATCCTGTGTACTGGCACTGTAACGGTGTTGATATCCGAGCTGCTTCCACACGTGTTTTTTCGGGACAGGTTTTGTTGGCTGCAGGACTGCCTCAACATCACGCAGACAGTCAACAGTGACACGTGCCATGTGTGGACGAGCAATAAACACTAGAAGAATATAACACTTCCCAGGTAGCCGCCATATTCGCCAACCATGGTCGTTCGGGGTAGTGCGGAACTACGGTTCATCGGTGAACACAATGCGACGACACCATTCATTAGCAATTCATCCTTCCTCTTTCCCACACCATTCCAAACACAGCAGTTTCTGTTACGATGTTAAAGGCAGCATACGTAAGGGAAGGTAATTCCCTAGTCTGGATGCTGCTTGTCTGCGAACAGTGATGCGGGGTGACACCGAGTGTTGCAAGGAATTCTCGGACAACGGGCGCAGATGAACCGGGTAACCATGTATTTGGTGCGTAAAAGGGTGATCCTCCGTTGAGGTAAGACGTGTTCGACAAGAATCTTGTATGCCTCCCCTCACGTTCCCAGCAGTGCTACACCCGGCCGCTGTCACAGCCGACTGCCCCACAAATCTAGATTTCGGCGATTCGACCAGTTTGCCATATGGAGACCCAAAATTAGGCCCCTTATAAACTTTTTTCAGGTACTGATACAACTGCTTCACAAGAACGCTCGGCATCTTCGGGTCCTTCACAGCGATCTCTCAACATCGATACTGTTCACACCCTTATATACCCTACCAGTCCTGGTAACAACACTCAGTACGAACGACGCCAATGCACTCTGCTGGCCGCTGTACCAGTCACAGATATGTGGAACTCTAATCAGTTACATACCCGCCGATGGCGTGTACATACAGAAAGTTACAAAGACACCAGACCATGTCTTCTGGGTGCTTCACCTCCTTTGGCAGACAGTGTATCTAACGTCTGAACGGTACAAACTAATACACTGATACAGATATGTCGACAACATGGTTTGTTTCACAGATTAATTGAATGCCCGAATGCAACAATTACGCAGGTTCATTCTCTGATAACAGCAACATTATAGTCACTGAGAAAACAAGAGAACTCCTTGCCGAGAAAGCAAATGAAACTCTCAAGGACGTTTATGATTGGCCAATAAATAATAAAGTGACATTGACCATAAAGAAAACTAATGCCATGAATTTCAGTTTGAAGAGGAAAAATGACAATGTTAAATTAAATGTAGATGGCACCTCTATAGACTGTGTAACAAATGAAAAATTTCTAGAAATGAATATTGATTCTCAGTTGAAATGGTGTGAACACACAGAATGTCATCAGCATGTTATGCCCTTAGAATCCTATCATCAGTGTGTAACATGCA
Organism: Schistocerca cancellata; assembly: GCF_023864275.1. Taxonomy (NCBI): domain Eukaryota; kingdom Metazoa; phylum Arthropoda; class Insecta; order Orthoptera; family Acrididae; genus Schistocerca; species Schistocerca cancellata. The sequence continues at coordinate 595,523,702 of NC_064629.1, forward strand.
GTGTCTTTTAGTTACGTATTATTCATATGTACACTTACTTCTAAGCTAGGGAATTCTTTTTTGGGGAATAAATGCACAAAATATGAACGCAATTTTCAAACTCCAGAAAAGAGCCGTAAGAGTAATAACCAAAAACACTAGTCGAGCTCATTGTAAAGATCTGTTCAGAACACTGGGGATTTTAACTGCTCCATGTGAATACATTTACCAGTCAGTAATTACTACACAAACAGCTCTGTCCATGACCATGGAACAAGAGCTAGACTCAATTTACATTTGCCAAGAAAAAATAAACATAAAACTCGAAACAGCATTTTCTACCAAGGAATAAAACTGTACAATAAATTACCAAAAGAGATAAAAAATTGCAAAAATACACTTATTTAAAAAGGCAGCTAAAAAGTACCTATTATGCAATACATTTTATACATTGAAGGATTACTTAGATAAAACAGAATAGGGGCTTGGTAAACAAAAGCTATAGAAATAAATAATAATAATGATTATAAAATATCCAACATTCCACATAACACCTTCACTTTAGGTTTTTTCCTTCTCTTTTCCTTTCTAGAAATACTCACCCCCAAGCTATGCATAGCACAATACTAACACCTCATCCTCTTTCTGGGCTCAACATCTCACTCATTATAGAGGGATACTGACTCAGTTTTTCAGGATAGCCAATGTGAAGTTTCGGTACAGAAAATGGCCCAGAGATCACCAGTGTGTGTATGTGTGTGTGTGTGTGTGTGTGTGTGTGTGTAGTGAGTGAATTGTTATGAAACAATGTGTGCAGTGACTGATAGTGAGATATGAGTGAACAACGTGGCATTACATTATTTAATAAGTTATTTCTAACAAAAGTATTGTATACCATATTGTCTCTAACTAGAAGTCTGTAAATATATGTGTATACGAATTAGCTTATTTTAAATTGATCTAAATTTGTAAATACTTTGACATGTCCTATATCCTTGTGAAAATAGATCTACAGATAAATAAAGTTACTGCTACTACTACTACTTCTACTACTAACGCAAGGACTGAAGATCCTTTTTATAATTTAAGCACAAAAAGTGGAACCTAAGCTTTCTAAATGTGACAAAAGACAATAAAACCAATTTATAACATGGCAGGAACGATCTTTAAAAGCAAAAAAACCAAGTAAACGCACCCTGTAAAATGCATATCTTAGGAACTATGGGCACTTCTTCATTTTCGATACTGTTAAATAAATCTCTGCTACTGCAAGTTCTTTGCTATCCAATTTTGAGAGGACGTAGTGTGGACGAAAACAAGAACAAATTTTCTAATAAACATAGGCTCTAAGGTGCATACCTTACTACTTATGAGCACTTTTTTCAGTAGAAGAGATGTGTTTTATATTATCGAAGATGAAGAAGAGCTCATAGCTTCTAAGTTATACATTTTACAGATCATGTTTACTAGCCTTTTGCTTCGAATGGTTGTTCCTGTCATATCCCTGAATACTAACCATTTCTCCTGGGACACAGTGTATGAGAACTGAACATACTCAAACTATTACGAGGGCGCGGTGAAAAATAATGGCTCCGAATTTTTTATCCGAAGACTGTTAATACTTTAAATAAACCAAACGTTATTAACATTCTTCATATTTACATATTTGAAGCCCTTTGCTGCTAGAGGGCTCCAAAGTGTAGCGTGTAACATGGTGGCGTGTAGTGTGACTATGTCTGTTCGAGAGAAACAGCGTGCTGTAATCCAGTTTGGAATTCGAAGAGTTCGTCCACACTTGGAGCAACATGATAGTGCCGGACCACGCACGAGAACCTACAACTGCAATACCCAGACGCCTTCGTTTCACTGTGATCGATCATCCTCTGTACAACCCTGAATTGGCCCCATCTGATTTTCATCTCTTTCCAAAACTTAAACACCTTCGAGGATTTCAGTACTGATATAGCGATGCAAGCAGAGGTGAGGTTGTGACTTCGTCAAAAAAGTCAAACATTCTACAGTGACAGTATCAACAAACTGGTCTCTTGTTGGGAGAAATTTTTCCGTCGCCAGGGTGCCTATGTTGAGAAATAAATATGTAGGCATGAAGAACAGAGGTGTAGAAAGTTAATATGGTCTGTTTTATTTAAAAAGCTTTAAGAGTTTTCACACAAAAAATTCCGAGGCATTACTTTACAAAACTTCCTTATTGGCGCAGACAATGACTTTCAAACGGACACTGTAGACAAAATGTACCATAAAATATAAAAAAATAAACCAGTCACAAGATAGAGACCGTGTAAGTGAAACAGTAACACCTCAATGTCACTAAATGGAAAATGAACCACTAGGTGGCTTGTGACTCTAGAAGGAAGCAATCAGTGAGAAATAGAAGCGAAATGGAGTAGCTATTTTCTGCAGACGGTTGTCGGTGTCAGCGTGTCCGCAGAAACTCGCAGGTAAGTTGACCAAACGGGCTTGCCGTTGTTCCAGCCGGCTTAGTTTTGCGGTTTACCCAGTCCTGAAAGAGCCCATACGATTACAGATAGCCGAGATAACAAGTTTCTCGTACTAAACAGTGAGAACTAGTACACCAATCCAGGAAAACTGTTGTTAATAATAACGAGGTAGCCAGTCATATGGTATTACGGTAGAGATTGGGAAGCAGGTGATTGCTGAAGGAGGGCAGAAGTATTGCGAGAGGAAATACCGGGCGCAGGTGACTGTTAAAGGAAAGCAAAGAATTGTGAGAGCGGAGGACCTCGACTAAGATGAAAAGTGGTCTTTGCCAATTTTGCGCAGGGAGGTGGAGAGAAGACGCTGGAAATATGGTGAACCAGTGTAGACTTGGGCAGCGAGCAGCCATCCAACAGACGCAATGGTAAAATATGGAACTATTGGTTTGGTTCATAAGTTCGTAGCGTTTCTCCATTAGTTTAATAAACATAACAGATACAGGAACAGAGACTTTAGTCATCGGTTATATAGTTTCCTTCACTATTTACAACAATCTGCTAACGCTGCTAGGGTAGCTTTTCGATTCCTCGACTGTAGAAATCAAGTGGTCTTGAGGCGAAGAACTCGTCGAGCCATATTCGGAGTGCATTGTCGTCCGGAAGGGAAGATCCTTGAAGGTTGTTCGATAGAGAGCGGAAAAGATGAAAATCTGAGGGCGCAATATCAGGTGAATAAGGTAGGTGCGAAATGACTTCCCAACCCAACTCCTGTATAGTGTTTTTTTTCTTTTTTTTCAGTGTAGCAGAATGTAGGCGGGAGTTATCGTGAAGGAGCATCGCTTCGCACATTCTTCCTGGAAGTTGTTCTTGGATTGCAAGACGCCTCAGTTGTTGACGATAAATGTCGGCAGTGATGGTTACACCTCGCGGAAGCGGTTCGTATACACCACCAGAAGCATAACAATATCTTTTGTTAAAGCACGCAAGTCTTTGTAACGGGAGTTCCTGCTTTGTTTGGGCTCAACCATTCCTTTCTTTTCCTTGTATTAGCATAAAGACACCATTTATCCTTACCAGTACAATACAGGATAGGAATGGTCGGTGTTGTTCACGAGCCAATTGATAACGAACAAGGAGAGATGCACATAAGGCCACCCGCTGATTTTAATAATTTTGGCTTAGAGCATATGGTACCCATACACCCGATTTTTGAACCTTCTCCTTCGCATGCAAATGTCGCACGCTGATGGAATTATCACAGTTCATCACCTCTGCCAGTTCCCGAGTACACTGACGTGGATTAATGAGTTTATACTCATCCAACCACAAAGATCTCCCTGAACGTGGAGAGCCACTAATGTCAAAACGATCCTCCTTAAAACGAGAAAACCATTTTTTTGCCGTGTTCTGTCCAATGTCATTACCCCCATACATGGTGCAAATGTTTCTGGCTGCCTCCGCTGCTGTCACCACTCTACTAAACTCAAACAGAAGAACATCTCGGATATGTTCCGATTTCTCCACTTAGCACCCGATTTTCTAGCGTCCACAGCTCAAGTCACTATTTCCAGATGGCAAAATGATAATATGTAAACTCAAATAGCAAAAGTGAACTACAAATAAAAAATGGCAATCGATAAATAAACCCATAGCAACCGGAACACCGACATGCGAAACAAAAACGCTACGAACTTATACAGCAATCTAGTATTATATTTTTTGGCTCATGGTGGTTGGTTGGAAAATACTGGGGTATTGCAGCATGGGGAAGGATGTAATACTAGAAAATATAATAACATTTTCGATTGCAGACTTGAGGGGAATTCACTGCAATTGAAATTAATTTCCAATACTGAGATGGCGTTCGTTGATGTGGAGACAACTTCATTTTGCTTAGTGGACACAAATCAGGTGTATTAAAGTAAATAATGTGTATTTTGTAGTTCTATGACTGCCTCCGGAGCCGAATTGTTAGCGTCGCTGCCTTTGGTGCAGAAGGACACGGATCTGATTTCCAATACCTCCCCAGATTCTTTCTGAGGCTGGGAGGTCTGGTACGGGGGTCACTAAGCTCTTGTGGGGCCAAGTGAGGAACTGTTTGAACAAAGAAGCAGCGGCATCATCGGGATTCATCTGTTGGCAGTAACACCTGGAGAGATATGCGACGTGGTGGTCGCATATCCCACGATCATGGAACGCTCTTCGTAGTGCCTTGTAAGCAACAATCGGGCAGTCGGAACAGATCGAAGAGGTGAGTGCCGTTTACGTTTTGTAGTTCTCTTTCTTCTCATTTGTTTCCTCTCTGTACTTAGTGTATCCTTTTCATTCCCTGAATTATTGTTATATATACGGGGCAGTCAAATGAAAACGAGACAGGTGAAAAAAAGTAAGCGGTTAATTATTTCAAATTTATCGCCGTAAGTGCTTAAACAGTTATCCAACTGTGAGACAAGGCAGTCAATGTGAAAGTATCATGGATAAAATTGTATTTAAAAGTGAAAGCACATTTCTTTCAAACGCCTTTACAGAAAAATGTTTTCGGTTGTCTACAGAGCCAGGATTGTACCCAGGTGTGCACTTCTTCCTCCGAAGAAATGAATGGAGAAATAAGTAAGGAAGTAGCAGCATTGGAAACTAGTATAGACAAAATAGAGCAGATGACTAATACATGGTGTATCAAAAAGAATCATCCGAATTTAAAAAATCATAACTATTATGTTATTTGAGATACACTACGTGATCAAAAATATCCGGACACCTGGCTGAAAATGACTTACAAGTAATGCTGGAATTCAATACGGTGTTGGCCCACCCTTAGTCTTGATAACAGCTTCCACTCTCGGAGGCATACGTTCAGTGAGGTGCTGGAAGGTTTCTTGGGGAATGGTAGCCCATTCTCCATGGAGTGCTGCACTGAGGAGAGGTATCGATGTCAGCCGGTGAGGCCTAGCACAAAGTCGGTGTTCCAAAACATCCCACAGGTGTTCCAAATGATTCAGGTCAGGACTCTGTGCAGGCCAGTCCATTACTGGGATGTTATTGTTGTGTAACCACTCCGCCACAGGCCATGCATTATGAACAGGTGCTCAATGATGTTGAAAGATGCAATCGCCATCCCCGAATCGCTCTTCAACAGTGGGAAGCAAGAAGGTGCTTAAAACATCAATGTAGGCCTATGCTGTGATAGTGCCACGCAAAATAACAAGGGGTGCAAACCCCCTCCATGAAAAACACGACCACACCATAATACCACTGCTTCCGAATTTTATTGTTAGCACTACACATGCCGGCAGTTGACGTTCACCGGGCATTCGCCATACCCACACCCTGTCATCGGATCGCCACATTGTGTACCGTGATAAGTCACTCCACACAACGTTTTTCCATTGTTCAGTCGTACAATGTTTACACTCATTACACCAAGCGAGGCGTCGTTTGGCATTTACTGGCGTGATGTGTGGCTTATGAGCAGCCGCTGGACCATGAAATCGAAGTTTTCTCATCTCCCGCCTAATTGTCATAGTACTTACAGTAGATCCTGATGCAGTTTGGATTTCCTGTGTGATGGTATGGATAGATGTCTGCCTATTACACATTACGACCCTCTTCAACTGTCGGTAGTCAACAGACGAGGTCGGCTTGTACGCTTTTGTGCTGTACGTGCTCCTCCAAGTTTCCACTTCACTATCACATCGGAAACAGTGGACCTAGGGATGTTTAGGAGTGTGGAAATCTCGCGTACAGGCGTATGACACAAGTGACACCAAATCACCTGACCACGTTCGAAGTCCGTGAGTTCCGCAGAACGCCCCATTCTGCTCTCTCACAATGTCTAATGACTACTGAGGTCACTGATATTGAGTATCTGGCAGTAGCTGGTAGCACAATGCACCTAATATGAAAAACGTATGTTTTAGTGGGTATACGGATACTTTTGATCACATAGTGTATGTGCGTGAACAACGTACTGTGGAAAAGAGCATACTCTCGAGTTTTACATGGTTCCCGCTAGGTAGCAGCAGTGTGCACCCACTTCAGTTGTAGTAATAATGGAGTCGGAACAACAGAAAGCGCTTTGTGGTCTACGTTTTGCGCAGTGCGGGTCAGTAATAACTGTTCAGCGCGACTTTCTTACTAGTTATGTATGGATCCTCTTACAGCACACAGCATTAGATGATGGCGTGAACAATTCCGAGAAACAGGTTGTTTGTGTAAAGGCAAATCACTGGGCCGTCCCCGAGTGTCTGACACAGACGTCATAGTTTCACAAGAAGTCCGCAGAAATCCGTTCGCCGTGCAGCGCGACAGCTCAACATACCCCCGATGTCTGTCTGGCGTCTGTTGCGTCGACGTTTACATGTGAAACCGTACACAATTCAGCTACGGCAAGCTCTTTGTGACGGTGAAAAACAACAGCGTGTGAAGTTTATAATTTCGTTCTTGGCAAGATGGAGGATGACGGTTTTCTTCCACATTTAGTGTTTAGTGACGAGGCAACATTCCATTTAAATTGAAAGGTGAACCATCATAATGTGAGAATATGGATTACGGAACAACTACATGAAGTTGTACAATATGAGAGGGACTCTCCAAAATTTGATGTGTTTTGTGCAGTTTCACGGGAAAAGGTGTGTGGTCCACTTTTCTTTGCCGAGAACACTTAAAGGAAGCACATATCTTGATATACTTGAGAACTTTCCTTTTCCCACAGTTGGAGACTGATTCGAACGACTTCATTTACCAACAGAACGGGGCACCACCACATTGGAATCTGGAAATGCAGGAATTTTAAAATCAAAGGATTTGTGGTCGATGGATTGGCTGCACTGGACCAAATGGATCAACCTTACATTGCTGGCCTCCAAGGTTACCAGACCTGACCGTATGTGATTATTCCTTGTGGGGGTTTATAAAAGACTCTGTTTATGTGCCTCCACTACCAACAATAATGAATCAACTGAGACATCGCATTACAGCAGCTGTGGAAGATGGAACTCAAGAAATGCTCGCTGCAGAGTGGGAACAATCTGAATACCGCATCGACATATGCCATGTATCTCAACAGGGGCACATTGAACATCAATGAAAATATATGAAAAAAAAATTTTTTACTTTCCCATTCATCAAAAAACAAAATATATTGCATATATTTATTAGTTTCAGAAGCAAAGACGTGCCAAATCGGCACAGGTGGAGTCCGATAGGAAACAAAGAGGGACAAAGAAAAAAGAAAGGGAGCAGATAGAAGAGAGGGACCAGAAGGAGAAGTGAGGGGAGAAGAAAGAAACTGAGCAGTAGGAAGGAAGAAAAGAGCAAAGAGGGGGTGGGGGAGAAAGAGAGACAGCAGAAGGGAGAGAGGGAATGGAAGCAGATTGAGGTATAGAAGAAAGAGAGACAGTAGAAAGAAAACAAAGACAGGAAGATGGAGAAGGAAGACATAAACAGTAGGAAGTGAACAGAGGAAATGAGAATAAGGCGGAAGAGAAAGTGAGGAATCAGAAAGAAGCAGAGCAGAAGAAGAATATAATGAAGAAGAAGAGGAAGGAGAAGAATGAGAGTGGGAGAAAGGAGACGGAGGTGGTGAAAAAATAGGGTGATTAGTAGGAAGAATGGGAGAGAAAGGAGAGGGAGGCTGTTAAAGAACAAGACGGAATGGAAGGAAGAGAGATTTGGGGGGGGGGGGGGGAGGCAGGAAAGAAAGATGGGACTCTGTAAGATTAGTGGGAGAGAAAAGAGAAAGAGGCAGATAAGAATATGAGTTAGCATATGGAAGAGAAGGAGGAGAAAGAGGATTCAGAGAAGAAAGAGAGGGAAGAGGGAGCAGAAGAAGTGACGAGAGTAAAACGAAAAGTAGATAAGTAGATGCAGTTTGGGGGAGGGGGCAGGAAGGAGAGAATGGAACACAACATAAAACATAAACAGTATCAATGACGTAGGGTTAATATATTCCAAATATTTCTACCAATTATATTTCCAGCTAAAGTAAATAATGACCCAGTGAACTTGTCATAACTGTTGCGAAGAATTTTTGACTTACCACAAACGTATAACTGCATTCCAATAGAAGGCTGGATCTTCTGAGTGATATTATATTCAAGCACGGGCACATAGCTTAAAAATGACCACGATTGGTACTATGTGTTGAACTGATTTTTACAAAAAGTACTGTCCTTTCAGAAGAAGATTTCCTGCTCTTGACCGTATCTTAGACCCTTAGAAGGTTGCTGGTAGAATCATAAGGCTATTAGCTTAACTTCTACTTTCACTTACTACTGTCACACTAAGCCATTTGTCAGTCATACTAGAGACCCCCCTCCCCCAATTATAACGGTTCCTTCTCTGTTCCATGCGAGGCTTACAAAACTACTACATATTACTTTTAGTTGCATACATCATCTATGAGAACGCACATAAGTATGTGGTATGCAGATGCATTGTGTTTTCCTCGCTCAAAAAATGATGCATACGGGTAATACGAGAAAGTCACAACATGTGCTCAAACCTGGGGAGGACTGTCACAAGAGTTTTCATAACTTAAGAATAAATCACAAAACAGCTGTAGCTCGTGAAAACAGAAAGCAGTCGACACAATTGTTGAGTATAATGCTACCTAAGTACTTCTGAATTTAGCTGCTACATGTAAGCGACCAATCCTGCAGTCCACTTGTGTCATTTGTATCTCATAGGCAGCTGCATGTTGGTGGCTATGGCAGTGCTAGAAGCTGAGACAGAAAAGATAACACAAACATTGACCATTTTTGTAGATTGACGTCGAGGCGTCATACGAATACATTTGTTGAAAAACCATTGCTTGAACAAAATAAAAACCACAACTCCCTCGACACTGAAACGTCCCCTTAGAACAATTTATACAATACTGTGCTTAACCTGACACACAATATTATTTAGCGCAACGCAATCTGACTTTCAAAAATCCCTACACCTACAAAAGAATGGCCCTGACTAACATTAACCTATACCTTTCACAAATCACTTACCTCACAAAAATCTTCGTTACTGGAACTACTGCAATACAGCGAGCGCCACTACTGCCAGCTAAATAAAAGATTCAAACTACTGAAGGCACTAACTACTGATAGGGATAGTTAGCAAATGAAAGATTTTAATAGACAACAAACACTGTATTTACCTTAATATCATCAAAAGTCATAATATATGTAATTTTAAAACTCCGCCATTTCCTTCCACACATCCACCACTGTTGGCGGCTCACCTCTAACTGCGCAACGCTACGCGCTGTTCACATCCAGCTGCCGCTGCCCAACACTACAATGGCAGACAACAATGCAAACTAGCCACAGACTGCACACAGCACAGCCAGTGATTTTCATATAGAGCGCTACGTAACGTTGCCAATAAGAAAACATAAACAGCCTACTTACATAAAGAAGACATAAACAGCCTACTTACAACACTTTCATAGTTTGTTGTATTTTACAAAATATTTTTGGGCAGTGGCCAATAATGATTTGATAAAATTTTTCATAATTACAGTAAGAAAGATATCAAATGCACACATTTATTAATACAATGTTGGTCAAAAGCTAAAATTTTCTCACAGTCCATAAAGACAGTCCTGATCATTCATCATAAGAGTAAACCTGCAGTTTGTTTTCTCAAAGTCTGAGCAGTAAAAGACAATGCACACGGAAGTAGTGGATTTCCATGCAGTCGTGAAGAAGTAGTGTTGTCCTTCCAACGGAAACACTGTGCTGACTCTTGACATGCAGACAGGTAATGTGCCACAACAGAGCAAACCCACAGCAGAGTCATTCGACGTTTTGAAGAAGATTGGTAGGTAGGTCATCACAGAGTAGACCCACTGTAGTCCTGGTAGAGATTACGGTATTGGTGGGCCACCAGAGGTGCAGACCCACTGCAGTCCTCGTAGAAATAATGGTACTGGTGAGTCAGCAAAGGTGTAGACCCACTGTAGTCCTTGTAGAAATAATGGTATTGGTGGGTTATCAAAGGTGTAGACCCACTGTAGTCCTGGTAGAGATGGCCAGCAGCCATCTGTTGTGACTGTGCGGGTGCACAATCACCATCGAAAAGTCTTGCAGAGAATATAGCAAGTCCATAATCACCACTTGTGCACTCACAAAGTTTTTTGGAATTGTCCTTAGAACCAGCAATGCTGTTATCCAGTCCCTTGCTGAATTAGTAACACACGTGCAAACACTAACAGTCCCAACTTATCACATATTGTGCATTACTATGACCAACAGAAATGTGTGCAGTGAAATGAATGCTTACAAGTTACTTAATTTGATGAACGGGTGTCAATTACAATGTTATAACATGAGAATACAATTACAAAGGTACAAAATACATCATTAAAGAACATAACAATACAGATAACATTTGTAGTACAGGCTTTACAAAAGAATCGAAATAGACATATACATCAGTGTTACAGGAATTATGACATAAGTAAATACATAAAAGATCAGAATAATTATTGAAACATCAACTTCACACATAAGCATTAAAACAAAACAGAATAAATAATGTCTAAGCATCTTTACAAAGAAAATACCATATTATTAATGCCAATTATATTTGAGGAGAACAGTATGCCTCATCATAGTGAATGTAGCTTAATATTATAAGAAAAAATTCTATGAAACTACACAGAGACAGGAAGAAAACAAATACACAAGGGTACACAAACACATAGTGGGATAACGCAAAAGGAAAGGACAGGGTTCGTTTTCAGTGTAACATTTGGTACTGCAGTCCAACCCAAAACTTCATTCCATACATCTTTCGTCTTATTTCAACCTTTGTTTCCACCAAAAAAATCCTATCCAAGCATGCTTTCTGTATTTATATATTCACATTTTTCTTACGTCATTATTTATTTTTCATTATCTTACCTCATCATTTATTTCCAAGAAAATTCTACCTATACCTGCTTTCTGTACTTTTTTCGTATAACTTCTCAATGCATTTCTCTCAATTCATTGCAACTCATTCTCTTATAGTCTACCCCTTCTTAAGTTGACTTAAATCTACTGAGCTCAGCTATATATACCAAGGGACGAGGCAATGCAGCATCACATAAAACAATTAATATAAACAGCAATGAAAAAAAATGCAGATTTGCGAAGCAAGCAGCATTAAGAAATTAGCAAAGCAATTGCAATATTACAACTAATATAAGGCAATGTGCAGCAAACAATAAAAATAAATCATTAGTAAAACTAGCTTAGAAGAGTAACACAAAGTCAAATTCAGTAACACTATGCCTGGCAAACAGCAGCAGCTTATACCTAAACATGACATAGCTCAAGCAGAAAAAATATTACAGTAAAAACAACAATGCAGAAAAGGGAAATGTCTATTCACATCTTAATGTCTATGTAATTAAAGTGGTGCACCACAACAACTTATTGTAAAAAGAAATATTACCATGTACTTGAAACGAATATTATGTATGCAGTTACTGTTACTAGTCCCTTCTTATTGTTTTTTCCATTCCAAGAGCTCCTTTTTCGAAGAATGTGGATCATAAAATAATTATTTAATAGATCTGTTGACAGAAAGTGTTCACATTAGCAAATGCATTTAATTTTATTTTATGAAACCAATGCTGCAAGACAGCTGGAGACCAGATATCAAATGAAATAAGCAACTATGTACAAAGTAAAGCATAAGAACATCATTCAGTAGTCATGAGGCATTTCATAAGTTAGTAGAAAAATCTCTCAACTAGAGAGACAATAGTCATAATCAGGTGTATAAACATAAAAATATTTCTCGTCATTTCATTAGGCATTTCAGTAAATATCATAAATTAAGAGCTCCACAGTGTAATCATATGTTTTCAAGTTCGACCATGTCGTTTTTGCGACACTTTCTACAAAGGAACGTCAATAGCGAGGATAATGGCCTCCCTTTTTTTTTTCTCCACCTAATGGCTTTCTTTTGTCAGACGACTACCTCTCAGCTGGGTGCCCACGACGCATTACGTGCAGGTGGTCACTTAACTTTCTTACGGAAATATTTACAACAGCAGTTTCCGCTACTGTGACAGTCTCCTATACAAAATTTCACGGGTCGAGAATTTGCGTTGAAAATGTGTACAAACAAAATCTTATGAATATAACAGTGTCCAAAAAATTTTCACCGGCATTGTGATACATTCACGCATTTACACACATTTCATAACTCTTAAAGTACGATTCTTGGTTTCCAACAACCTTTTTCACAAACCAGAGTCCCTAAACACTACTCATTACTCCTTACCTTATTCGTCGACACTTCTTCAATATTGCATCATAACAGATACGTAGCTTAATCAAATAACTCATATAGCATCAGCTTATTGATCATAAACATACCGCAACAGCATAATACACATAGTCATCGTAATAATAACATCATAACACCTCAGTCAACTCTCAAAATCGTCGTAGCTTCCTCCAATAATTAAAAAAATTCTCTCCTCATGTCAAAAGTGTCATCTGCCTCAAATATACTTTAAAAATCGTGATCCCATACCAAATATATCATTCAAAGCTCTCATAGTATCACAATGGTTTGAAAAAATATGAACAGTTCACAAAGTACAGACAAAATACAGTTTCATAAGTGTGAAGTTATCCAACGGTGTAATTACGTAAACATGTGTCACTAACGTAGTAAAAAAGTTTGTCTCTCTCAGTTAATTGATCAGATAGCTGTGTAATTTTGTTTTAGAGGAATATGGTACCGATGTGTAACATTGTATAAGCAAATACCATATTAGCTAGGGCTCCTTGTGCTTGCCAAACACATGGTACACAAAGTAAGCGTGTACCCCCCTGAGGATTAATGTAATTATACCCTCAGGTGTTACAGATTACAGCAATGGAATGAAATGTATCACGGAAAACTTTCTTTGTAATTCAAAAATCTTTAAAAATAAATGTTTTAAGTACAAAATTAATCACTCAAATACGTGTCCTGTAGCGCTAAATGTGCATCTTGCTGTAAGATAATCTCTATGGAAGTGTCGTAGTTATCGTCCTCCAAAAGCTAAGTTCTGCAGAAGTCAATGTACTGACCTCATGATAAACAAAAGTGAAATGCTTTGCGTATAGATATCTTACTTATTACGCTTATTGCCGTGATGAAGAAAGTACTGTGCTGTAACATATTGTCGTGCTACGGAAAAGGCTGTCTCATTGTAGCTGTACCACAAAAGTTACTATTAAACAGGTTTTACTTTCCAGAAGAATTCAGAAAAACTGTGCAGATATGAAACAGAAACACCGAAAAAGCAACATTGTAAATTGTCGCTCATTAGTAGTGTCGTGATAAAATCGTGTAGCTGTCACATTAACTAACCACTGTGTCATCTGGTATCTCCCAGAAAGTACTTTAATTCAGAATGTATTTTCAAGTAAACCAAAATGTTGCATTAAAATCTCATTAGCAGTACTGATAAATATTCTAAGTATGTGAGCCTTATAGTCGTTACGTAATCGTGCAACTAACAAGCAAGAATGTACACACACAATAACACTGTGTCGTCTGTTCACAATAACAATGCATTCGGAATTTCTGTTTGAATAAGTTCTCTTGGTTCTTGACTGGATATTTAACTTTAAACATTGTTGCATGGTAACAGTTTCTAAAGCATACTAGTAACATGAAGTGAAACGTTTTATGGCAAAGACAAAGTTAAAAAGCAGATTATTTTTCAATAAACGGTTTTACATGTGAAATGTGGTGTAAACCTTTACTCTTCCTAGTACGCAGAGTTTCAACTTCAACGCAATTATCATGTGGTATACGTCGGATTCTGTAAGGTCCATTGTAAACTAGAAAGAATTTGTGACTCAAGTGTTTCTTCTTATGTGACAATGAATGAGCTTTAATGAGAACTTTCTGACCAATATATAATTTCTTTGCATTTGCTTTACCGTGTAGTTTTCTCCTTTTGTTTGCTGCAGATTTTATATTTTTAAGAGCCAAATCAATTATATCTTTGTGTCGAAGTTTACGTGTATTCGGGAAAGGTACAAGCTCTCTGATTCTGTTCGGTGGTTCTTCATTCTTCAGTACAAGAGTAGGAGGTAAAGCAGTGGAGTCATGAATCATTTCATTCAGCACGTTTTGAAATAAGTGTAAATATCTGTCCCAATGCTGATGCTTTCTGTGACAATAAAGTCTGCAAAGCTTATTGATTTCTTTCATAATTCGTTCGGAGGGGTTACAATGTGGTGAATACAATGAAATAAAAACAGGTTTGATTTTATGATTCCGAAGCATGCGTGACCAAACAGCAGATCTGAATTGCGGTCCGTTATCTGAAATGACATTAGCAACGTGGCCAACTTCACGTAAGAAATTTTTAACAAAGGCGTTGGATACAGACCGTCCAGTGGCTTTACGTAACGGTGTGAAAGAAACAAATTTTGAAGTAAGTTCAACAGCGACTAGAACATACGAAAATCCATTCGATGTTCTGACAAGGTGTCCCAAGAGATCAACAGCAGCAAATTCTTTTAATTTAGAAGGAATAATAGGAAACAATGGGGCACGATGTGAGATAGTAGATGGTTTCGCCTTTTGACAAAGTTTACAAATAGACAAGACTCTTCGAATTCTCTTTTCCATATTGTTAAAGTAACAAGTCGTTCGAAGAATATGATAACATTTTCGTGGACCAAAATGTGCGTAGCTGAAATGAATATACCAAATGAGCTTATTAACAAAATCGTCAGGAATGCAAAGTACCCATAGCTTGTCATCAACAGTGCAGCGTTTGAAGAGTATGTTGTTTCTAACCAGGTAATAATGCCGAATCTGAGTGTGTGTCTTTTCATGCCATTTACTTTTGATGTCTTTCCAAATCGGATCTTTATCTTGTTCATGACCAATGTCTTTTAAAGATGTGGTGATGAAGTTTTCAAAGGCGACTTTCTGAATGTAAAGAATACTGAAATTTTTCTCGAGGTTGCCTTCTGTGTTACTTTTCTCAAGCCCAGCCGGGGCGCGTGACAGTGCGTCCGCAACAATGTTCTCCTTGCCGGGAATGTAGACTATTGTGAAGCGGAATTCTTGCAGAAACAACGCCCAACGTTTTAACCTATCATGATTTAATTTTGAAGACATAAGAAATTGTAATGCACGATGATCACTGTATACTTTTACGTGCTTACCAGAAAGAAAGAAACGGAATTTGTTAAATGCCCAAACGATAGCTAAAGCTTCTAATTCAGTAACGGAATAATTTTTTTCAGATTTTGTTAGCACTCGGCTAGCAAAAGCAATGGTTTTCTGAACAGTAGTGTCATTTTCTATGGCTTCTTGAAATAAGTGGGCACCAAGACCGACTTTAGAAGAATCCGTGCTAAGGCAGAAATCTTGTGACAGATCTGGATGAGCTAGTATTGGCGCGTGAAGTAACGCTTCTTTCAAGGAATTGAATTCCAACTGTGCTTGTTCGTCCCAGTTCCAAATAGTATTTTTTCCAGTGAGAGAACAAAGTTTTGGTGTAACTAGAATTTGCACATTCAGAAAACGACGGTAAAAATTTACGAGACCTAGAAAACTGCGGACTTGTCTTTTTGTGGATGGAACTGGAATGGCTCTGATTGCTTCTAACTTTTCAGGATCCGGCTGAATGCCTTCAGAAGAAATAATATGTCCCAAAAACTTCACCTTTGACCTACCGAATTCAGACTTTTCCAAGTTAACTGTAATTCCAGATTCTGCAAAAATACGTAACAAACTGTTGAGGATGCGGTTATGTTGTTCCCATGAAGGTTCTGCTATTAGAATATCGTCCACATATAAGGTGATGTGACGTTTTAAGAACTCAAGTAATATGGAATTTAACCCGCGAATGAATGCTGCCGAAGAAATGTTCAAACTAAAAGGAAGTTTCCGAAACTGATAACAAACGCCGAAACAAAGGAAAGCTGTGTATTTTCTGCATTCTGGATGAAGTTCGATCTGATAAAAGCTGGGTCTGAGATCAATGGAAGACAACACTTTTACACCATTAAAATTTTGAAGAAGTTCTTCCATTGTCTGCGGCCTGTCTGTTTCAGGAATAATGATAGTATTGATTTGTCTCGAATCTAAGACAAGCCTGATCGATCCATTTTTCTTCTCAACAACATGTAACGGATTGTTTTATGAGCTTACTGCAGGCTCAATAATGCCCTCGTCAAGCATAGATTGTATTTCTGTTCTAACACGGTCCCTATAATGTGCTGGAATTACGTATGGTCTAACACAAAATTTAGTATGCTCACGAACATGAAATTGGTATTGAAATCCCTTGATTGTTCCTGTTTTGTGAGTAAAAACTGTGGAATGTGCTTGTAAAATCTCAAAAAGGTCCTGCCTATCAGTGTCATTACAATTCTCAATTGTTTGAATTTTATTCTGAATTAACTCATTAGTTTCAAATATGCCGTCGATACCATCCCTGTCAGTACTTGCAGAGTGATTGTTAGTGTCTAGTTCCGTAGAAAATTCAGAACTGTTGTCTAACAGAACGTAAAGCCGATTAATTTCCTCATCATGGTTTGAGAGCCAGTCTTCAAATTTCAAAGCTATTGACTTACCTTCTTTCTCTAAACTTATTTCAGCATCGTGAAAGCTTAAAATTGCTTTTTATTCATTCAAAAAGTCTACTCCCAGTATAATTTCCGTCGACAATAATGGAACAATAAGAAAGTTCATAGAAAAGCTGTGGCTTTGGCAAAAGAATTCTAAATTGGTTTGTTGCCGTACATCTACACTTTTTCCAAAGATTGCACCTTGTAATTTAATCTTACGTAACGGAAGTGTGGGACAATCGTTCGATTTGTTGCATTTGCTAAAAGCTGTTTCACTAATTACTGAAATGGGACTGCCAGAGTCAAGTACTGCCGTAAATTTTACGTCATTTACTGTAATGTGAATCACAGGATGTGCAATGTTGTTAAGTTTTATGTCGTGTTCCTGGAGCAAGATGTCCCTAATGTCTTCCATTTTTACGTAATTACTAGCTATGGCAGCTGTGTCGTCAGTTTCATAAGTACGTCTTGTGGCTGCCAGCGGTGTGAGTCATTGCCTATTGTCTCTTTGTTGGCGCGCATCGTTATTGGGATTTGGAGACCTAACTTCTACAAATTCACCGTGACGAGAATCCCGCCAGTTCTGATGCAGTTCAGGTCTGTCGTTACGATCATATCGTCTGTCGTCATGTCGGTAGATTCCATACTTTCTTTCTTGTCGGTCACGTGGTGGAGAATTTCTCCCTGAGTCGTAACTGCGCGCTGGACCGTTGCATCTAAAGTTATTCTGTCTCCCTTGATAATAATTGTTTTGGTTCCCATATTGTCTGTTTCTCTGATTGTCTCTGTGATAGTCATTACCGCGGAGAGGTGATCTTTCCCTGTAATTATTACTACTCTGCCAACGGTTGTCATACGGGTGGTGTCTGTTTTGGTCACGATTTGTGTTATGAGAATAGCCTTGTCGTGTCCAGTTATTATTTCTGTCATCGCCGAATTGTGACAGATGTGACCTGTAATTGTTGTGTTCCTGTTTTCGCGTTACGCTATTGTCAGTGTCAATTTCTAGTTCTTGTAACAGTCCCTGAAAAGCTTCAATGTCGTCTTTGCAACGTCCTGCTAAAATAATATGTCGTAAATGTTCAGGCAGTTTGATTAAGGAAATGCGGATGAGTTCTGAGGGGCTGCATGGGTTTGACAGGTACTGATTCTTGTGCAACATGTCTTCAAAATATTTCACAAGACTGGAAAATTCAGATTGTTCGAAATGTTTCATCATTATGATGCCATGTTTTACTCGGTCTTGTGTGGCTTGAGACCAATATGCTGAGAGGAAGGCATGGTAAAATTCTCCTTCACTGTGGCAATCGTGAATGACCGATCGCATTCTTACAGCTGGTTCATTCTCTAAGTAGCCACATATAAATTCTAACCTGTGCTCCAATGACCAGTTGGGAGGGAAACAATGAGAGAATTGATGGGGCCACGCTTGTGGATGAATGTCGTTGGCAGAATTCTTAAACGTTTTGAATTTACGTGTAGTAACGAACAGCTTATAGTCAAAATCATCGTGTCGGCGAGTAGCATATCGGTCATTGTTACGTCGTGTCGGCGGTTCCATCTCAAAATTCGGTGTACCTTGCCAATTCCTTTCATAATTACCGAAATGCCCTGTGTTATTATTTTGTGGCTTTTCCGTATTTCTATGTCCCTCTTCCCGTATTGGGGCGCGAGTGTCCTCTGAAATACATAATTCTTGTATTACCTGAGTCAACTGATCTTGTACTTCCCGGATTTCTCTTTTGTACTGTGTATTGATTTGATTTTGATTTTGTTTGAATTTTCTTATTTGTTCATACTCTTCTGTGTCAGTGAAGGCTACAGGTCTTGTGTCATTCAGATCATCATCTACCTTTGTAGATAAGTTAGTGACCTGATCCGAAAGTTCGGCTACTTTCTCCGATAGTGTACTTATTTCCTCCATGTGTCTTTCTGAACCAATTTTCAGGGTATCTACTGTGTCCTTTAAATTTTCCTGAGTTTTTGCAAGTTGCGTAACCGAATCGGTAGATGCAACTGAGTCAATTTTAGCTTGCAAGGTCTCATGATTTTCATGAACAATAGTTTGCAGTTCTTTTATGGCTGCTTCGTGATTCTGTAATGCATTTTCATGACGCGAAAAAATAGGTTCGAAATGCTCACAAATTTGTGTTTTTACGTCATTACAGATTTTTTGACATTTCGATTCGATGTTATGTAACTCAGTAGTTAAATCTTCACGTGTTTGTTCAAGTGTGGTGTCTAACTTTTGAAGATTTTGTTCCATTGTGTCTAACTTTTTAAGATTTTGTTCCACTGTGTCTAACTGTTGCTGTGTTTGTCTCTGGTATTGTTCCATTGTGTCTAACTTTTGAAGCTTTTGCTGTGTTTGTCTCTGATTTGTTCCATTGTGTCTAACTTTTGAAGCTTTTGCTGTGTTTGTCTCTGATTTTGTTCCATTATCTCTAACTTTTGAAGATTTTGTCCCATTTGTTGCATTAATTGTAATAACAATGCATTAGTGTCTGGAATCTGTTCCTCTACGCTTTTCGGCAGTGCATTTGCACCAGCAACATTCACATTTTGACAAGCAGAAAATGTGTCTTGACTCATTTGAGAAAACGGTGAGGACCCAAAACCAATATTTGCAATATTGTGTTCTGTCATTTCGGATTCCTGAGGGGAGCTGTTGCCGACCGATCGATCGATAATGCTTCCCGGTTCACTAATTGTTTCACTGTCTACACCATTGTTTGCAGCCCGCTCCATTTCCCTATGTACAATTACCAAATTACTACTTTCAACATTAGTTAATTCATTACTCGGTGGCGCTAACACACTGCTTTCGTCTTCACTGTCATTTCTCAGTTTACTTTGGAGCCTAGTATTACGTTTTTCACACGCCATTATTGTCACAATATTTCACACGACAACACAAAAAAAACACAATTTGAAGAGCAAAAATAAGAGAACACATTAACATAGAACTGAAAATAATATCTAGTTAATTGCAAGCGCAGCTGCGAAATACTTGGTGCAAATCTACATGCATGCCACAACTGTTTTACTGTGCAACAATGAAAAACCACAACTACCAAGGAAATTCTCTCTATAATTACACGCTAGCAATAAACAAAAGCTACACTAAATACATAAACTACAAGAAAAAAATCAGAAGATTGCAGTGAGGTAACCTAGGCTAAGGGTCGACATATGTAACGTCCCCTTAGAACAATTTATACAAGACTGTGCTTAACCTGACACACAATATTATTTAGCGCAACGCAATCTGACTTTCAAAAATCCCTACACCTACAAAAGAATGGCCCTGACTAACATTAACCTATACCTTTCACAAATCACTTACCTCACAAAAATCTTCGTTACTGGAACTACTGCAATACAGCGAGCGCCACTACTGCCAGCTAAATAAAAGATTCAAACTACTGAAGGCACTAACTACTGATAGGGATAGTTAGCAAATGAAAGATTTTAATAGACAACAAACACTGTATTTACCTTAATATCATCAAAAGTCATAATATATGTAATTTTAAAACTCCGCCATTTCCATCCACACATCCACCACTGCTGGTGGCTCACCTCTAACTGCGCAACGCTACGCGCTGTTCACATCCAGCTGCCGCTGCCCAACACTACAATGGGAGACAACAATGCAAACTAGCCACAGACTGCACACAGCACAGCCAGTGATTTTCATATAGAGCGCTACGTAACGTTGCCAATAAGAAAACATAAACAGCCTACATACAACACTTTCATAGTTTGTTGTTTTATCTGTAATCTTTTTCTCAACATTCTCTTGACGATAGGAAATCGCAACGTACAACCACTTGTGTCATGGGACAGTGTGGCATGTATTTACCGTTCAGTCAGTCAACAAGCATCTAACGGTCACTTAAAGTTTATGTCATGCGCGCATTGTCACTTTACGACAAGATGGGTTGCCAGCATGGGAAGTTACTCACCGAAATGGCGAACACCCCAGCGCCGTCACCCCAACATCACAAAATATTGAAGATCTGACTTGTACCATCGCTTGCTGGAAAATAACTGTGCTCTGCCTTTTGGAGGCAAGTGGGAGAGCTACGTCGACCTATACAGTCCGCAACCATCTCACACGATCAGTATGTCCTCTAGGCGTCCTTTAGGACCAAGAATACACACCCACCATCACTGTGTTTCAGGCATAATTAGAGTAAGCAAATAGCTGGAATGCAACCAGGATATACCATGACAGGTTCTCTTCACACGGGAATGCAGGATTTATCTGACACCTTACGATCCCCAAAGGACACTGCGTGTGCTGCCATATATCAATGGATATTTCTGGTCTGTAGCCACACAGGTTCAGCAGGGAGGTATGTCTGTCATACTTTGGACTAGTAACAGTCACAGAGGTTGGTCGCCTCTCATCGATATCGCTGGTAATTTTAGGGCTATGTAGAATCGGGACAGGATTTTGCCCTACAGTCAACATTTTGGCGATAAGTTTGTCCTTAAAAGTGATAATGCACGAACATACTGATTCCAATTTACCCCAAACCGTCCTCACACATTGAAGGACCTTATGTGGGATGTCGTCCAAGACTGGATCAGGCTGGAGTGGCACCGTCTCGACCACCTTGCGGGCAGCATACAGACGAGGTCCAGGCATGCTACAACATACGTATGAGAGCAACACAACACTGAATGTTATCCAGCAACAGATTTTGATTTCGCAGATGTGCACTGTCGAACAAACTGCATTTTACTGTGGTAAAGTCTTTATTTTAGTTTCATTATTGATGGTTACAATGTCTGCGTTTATACAGTGTCTGGATATTCACATTACAATGTCCTTTACACATGCAGTCATTCAATGCATGTCTGACGAATATTGTAATATGAAGATACACACACTGTATAAATATTTACATTGCATCAATAATGTATCCATGCCTTGTTGGCCTCAAATGACGATCAAATATGTCTCCTCCCGTGCGGAGGTCACAAAATGTGGAGTCCATGTGTTGAGGACTCTATGAAATACGGAAGTTTGGATCGGTCTTGGAGGTGTGCTCGAATAGTCGAAATGGTTAAAGCTACTGCCCGCGATAAGTGGGAAATCCGGGTTCGAGTCCCAGTCCGGCACAAACGTTCGTGTGCTACAAACAGCGGACGTCAATCCGGATTCGAAAATACGAATCAATTTCGTAATATTTTAGATTCATCAGGCTTACTCTTTAATTCCCTACTACCCTCGAATCTAAGCCCACATATGTTCGTAGATACGTATGTGCTCCACATTGTTTTTGGGCAATTCTCGTCAGCCAAACATGAGAGAAATACCTTCAGACGAAGCAGAGAGGTACATCTGTAAGTGGATGTGCAGGTACCCTTGTCTTTTCAAAGTGGGCTATGACTGTTCAGGCCTCTGAAGATAACATGCCTGATGCTTATGTAAGTTTTCATGTAAGTGCGCAGATATGGTGCTTATGATTTCATGATATAGACGACGACACATAACTTATATCGTGGGCTATACCTTCAATGACAAACAATTCAGCATCTGGAGTGCTCGTCTTGGTATCGCGGCTTGAATCATACAGACCATGCTCCGGATGCTCACCGGAGGTGTTGTTGGTGCTTGGAACCCAACTCTCACACCCTACCCACTGAGAGCAGCTCTGTAATAAGTATGGCTCTAGCATTCTACGGAGCTGATATGCACTGTCCATCAAAAAAGTTGCAAGACTGGATTTATTTTTGGCGTATAAGGGACGTCAGTGCAGGAACTACAGTGGCAGCTTAAACTAAAAACTGTAAACAAGAGATGTGCATTCGATCAGTCAGTTGTGAGCAGGCAGTATTAAACAGTGGACTTGTGGCCGAAATGTGTCTACATTGTCGTTTTTCAGATCACAATGAAACAACATGTCTAAATCAAGTGTTCAAGACATTTTCCTGAATGTTTTAAAGAAGAGAAAAATGTGTGCAAAGTCTGTCCAGCTCACCTTCACTCCTCAACAAAAACAACTATGGGTGGACGTCTGCCGCGACTTGATTGAAATGCAAAACGAGGACAATTCTTTCTGTAAAAAATCATCACGAGTGACGAGACTTGCTGTTACGGATATGAACATACGACGCCGGCCAGAGTGGCCGAGCGGTTAAAGGCGCTACAGTCTGGAACCGCACGACCGCTACGGTCGCAGGTTCGAATCCTGCCTCGGGCATGGATGTGTGTGATGTCCTTGGGCTAGTTAGGTTTAAGTAGTTCTAAGTTCTAGAGGACTTATGACCACAGTAGTTGAGTCCCATAGTGCTCAGAGCCATTTGAACAATTTTTTGAACATACGACAAAACGATAAAGTGCACAAATTCAATTGTAGCGTAACGATCATACGTCGGCATATTAGTGTGTGCAGTGTACTGCAGTAGTACTGACGGTTAGCGAGTGTGGAGTATTGTCACTGAAACAATTCAACAAGGCCAGTGCAATGTTGCGAGGCAGGTTAGCTTGCTGCAACAACGAGCTCAGCGGTACTGTACCGACTAGTGCAGCAAGAGGCAAGGCAGATTTACACACTGACAGTGGCAACAGTGTTTTAACATACATGACTAGTAGTGGTGTATATGCACAACAAGCGCCCCACCGGCGACAACAGAAATTTTTGTTACAGAATTGTTCTCAGTCTCGCAGTCCAACCAGGACAAGAACGTGACATAGACCTGCCAGTAGAAGTCACCGCTTCGAGGCCTCAGTAGTGCAACAGCTCTGCACACTAATTCCCTCCCTGTAGTTAGCAATGCGGCGTGGCTGGCCTCACCAGGTCGTCACCAATAGCATGGAAGACTCATGCAAGGGGGCAGCAGATCACTTGCCGTGCACACCATCCGCTATCCGCCAACGCCGGACGGGAGTCTCAGCGCGGTTGGCATCCCCGCCGTGTCCTGGTGGCGTCAGAGGCTGTTTCAGCCGAAGCAGCAACGAGTCTACATACCACTGGCACTGGGTCTGCGCAGCCGGCTTACGTAATGGGGCTGCTGGTGCGGTGCAGTTGTGTGAGCAACGTGTGGTGTACAGGCAACCAGCTCAGCAGAATTCATTGGCCAGCTGGCCGCTGACCCAGTGTATCAAGCAGTGCAGATGTGTCAATAAAAAAAATTGTTACATTTGCAGCTGCCTTTCACTGAAGCCACCTGGGCTCCCACCTCACTTCCACCATCCGCTGACACCATCCTGCTTCTAGCCGCCCCCACTCATCTGGAAGACGGGCTTTTTTGACAGTCTCATATGATTGAACTTTTACTCCATTATACTCACATGGAAGGAGACTACGTAGAACACCTGAACACTAACATAACTTTTATCTATTTTTTTTTATTAATCCAGTCTAGAAACAATTTGAACTGACAGGGAACATCATCCATAGCATTACATGTTGTTGTATGTGTTGCACTACTGATCAAAGTAAAGACATTCCATCTTGTCCTCACTTGTGCTCTCCCAAATTGCAGTCGTCCAAAGTGCTGTAGTTGACTCCTGTCTAAGAGGACAACTGGTCAAATCCATGTCCTCCCATCCATGTTTTCCGTGAGTTCCCTAAATCGTTTAAGGCGAATGCCAAAAAGGACACATCATAAATCCGTCCCCTGATCTAAGTTTGTGCCATGTCTCAGATGGCTTCGTCGTCAATGAGATGTTAAACTCTAATCTTTCTTCCTTCCAAACCGGCACATACATTTCTATTTTTAAGGATTTTCTAAATTAGACCATTAAACCTAAGTCTGAAAATGGACTTTCATGTTTTATTTTTCCAGTGACGTGCTTTCTACATTTTGGCTAAATATCATCACACTGTATTATACGCTGACAGAATGGATTGCAGATCCACTAATAAAGATGTCGTTCTGAAATTTGGCTGAATTATTCCTTGGGCATGTTTGTAAGGAGTAATAGGTTAATTTTTCATTTTAATTTATCCATTAGTTATTACAAAAAACGTGACCAAGAACACACGACAAAAGTACATCTTTGTTTCAAACATCTGCTATTCTTTTTATTTTTTCAAATTTCAAAAGAACTATGCGATTGCTTGTGCACCATATCCTATAGATTAATAAATTGTTTTGTTTTTTGATTTCAGATAAGATTTGCAAGTGCAGGACTTCTGTCATGGACACACCTCATTTTAGATAGAACAATGTTAACTCCTCGGATTGGGGGCTTATTTATGACTGAATGTCTTCAAAATGAATCAGAAATTGTTGTTCAAGAATCAGTAAATAACACGCACAATGATTTACATTAAGTGGTTCGCTAGTTTTTTCAAAACAAAATCGTAAAAATCGCTTATTTTATAGGCTGACTGAGGGGACTGAAACCTTGAGCGAGTCAAAATTACTCATTTTTACTTCTAAACCTCCTGGTAGATTAAAACTGTGTGCCAGACCTAGACTCGAACGTGGGACCTTTGCTTTCGTGGGTAAATGCTCTGCAAAATTTTTCTGCCTTCGTTCTTTCGATTTGTTTCTTCGTTGCTATTTGTCAGTATTTCTGTGCGCGTGTGACATCTTTAAAATTTCATCAGTGAGACTCTCACTAATTTATTTTTATTACATGGGATGGCCAGACACTGACTGGACGCTCTGAGCAACTGTCCAACTGAGCTATCGAAGCACGACTCACATTCCACCCTCACAGCTTTATTTCCGCCAGTACCACATTTCCTACATTCCACAGTGCACAGCCATTCTCCTGCATACCTTACCATACTCATGGAAGAAAGGATGTTGCAGACACACAGCGTAGCCATAGCCTGGGGGATTGTTTCCAGAACAAATGTTCACTCTGCAGCGGAATGTGCACTGATTTGAAATGTTGAAAGGTCTCTGTTGGATTCATGTTAATTTCTTAAATCTGTTGTCATTTACGGCATAAATTCCTCTTCCAAATTTACTGTGGCGTTTCTGACTATCTGGGAGGAGACTGAGTAGTGGAACGTGTTACTTTTACACATAAACAAGAACGATCTGTCACACTACTACACTTTAAAACACAGTTTATATGTAATTCATGTCACACAGTCTCATATGGAACCTACATCCGCTTTCTTTTATATACTGTATATGATAAGATACTGTCATCCCCCTTCCCTCCTGTGTGAGAGGACGAATGAGCAAATGTATTTCTAGTTGCATGCTTGAGGGTAGCAGACAAGCCTGTCTGCTAGAGAACAGTAGGACCAACGTCGGAACAGGTAGCTACGCTTTCTAAAAGCAAAGAGGTTTCTATCCTTAGTATGGTCCTGTCCATCCCTTGCCATGTTGGTATAGGAAGCTGCCCCTCTGGCCACTTCCGTTTGTATTTGTGAGCCACCCTCAGAAAGGGACCAGGTCAGTCGGTCCGTGGCGAGCGTCTGAAGTGGTAAGATCTCCGGCTAAGCGCGTGTCTGCTAAGTCCGTAGGACAATGGATTTCTTAAGTTCAGCCTAACTGAAAATTTAATCACCTTTATGTCAGGTTTAGCTCTAAAATATCTAATGTTATCTTAAATTGCAACGCAGTGTGATTCGAGTGTACAGTTCAGAATATCTTCCAGTAGTTGCTTTGCCACTACTTTGTGAGTAAAGTGGAACCACATGTTGATCAGTAACTCTAACTAAGATCATCAATCTTAAATGCGAATGTGCGTGAGATTATAACGTCTCGTCTTGACAATATTTTTCAATATAGCAACTTTTCTTTATGTTCAACCCACGTGGGGTGTACTTTGTGAGACCAGTACCACGTGCTTATACAATTGTTTGACCCATCAGGTTAAAAGTAAGACGTTAGTAACCAGTTAGAGGTTTTTCTTTTGTAAATTGCTTTTCGATCTAATTTATTTTAGTTATCAAAATTATTGTGGAGTTACACTCTTTGTGTAAACCAAGTTGACCACGTGAAGCATGTGGTGTAAGCATCAAAGTAGCGCTCAGCTATTCTTTTCGGGAAGATTTCACAGAGAGTTAGTATGAATTTAGTATACCAGTGTGTGGTAATTACATGACGGACAGGATTGTGCTACAAACATAACTTCTTTGGGTGAAAATTGAATCGGTTGGTTGTGGTTAATTTCCTCTTGTATATGTTTCAACGTTCTTTGTGTGTTATTTTATGAATGCAGTGTTGTATGCAGTCTCCCAATCTTGGCTCCATATTTGATGTGTTCCATAAGATTACAATCTCACATTTTCACAATCCTAAATAAGGCACCAGTTTAGTTATGAATCAAGTTTAATATGCTGAAATTTCAATGATCAATGTTAAAATAAATTTCCAAATATAAACTGATTTATTTCTTTTTATTGAAATTCTCTTATATATATATATATATATATATATATATATATATATATATATATATATATATATATATATCACCGGTTGTCGTATGACTATTAAAAGATTATAATTAATGTTAGTCTGGTTGGGAATTTGGTAAGCTAGACTGGATACCTGGAGAAACAGTTGCGCAGTAATGCAAGGTTAACTTCCCCAGACAGCTCACAGCTTTTAACCCGCTTTTATTGCCTATCAGCACCGCTTTCAGATCAAATTAAAGCAACAACATTACAATGTCCTAGTAGATTTAAACTATTTGCCAGACCAGGTCTCAAACCTGGGATCTTCGCCTTTCATAAAACCTTTGCCCATGAGGGGCAAAGGTCCCAGGTTTGAGACCTGGACTGGAACACAGTTTAAATCTGTCAGGACGTTTCAAATCAGCATACAGTCTCCTGCAGAGTGAACATTCATTCTGTGTTTGTAGTTCATCCACACATTTACCAGCAGCTTACTTGGAACCTTGAGTGTGTTATTTCTTGCTGTTCAATATTATTTTGCAACTATGCAAATAAAAAATAGTTACAACATCCACAAGACACTGGATTAGTGTTTCTAAACCACAATGACACACCTTCATACAGCACTAGGAATAAAAACAACTGCCATTATTCGTGATTTAACCTTACTCTGTCATAAAAATAATCAAATTATGCAGAAGTATGAATCTTTTATCGCTTCCACATCTACAAAAACACCTTTCAAGAGTGTCGAATGGTATTTGGAACTCCACTATCTCCTCCCTCCCTGTTTTCCAGCAACAGTCCCCTACGTAGGTGAAATCATAATGTAAAGATACATTCGATTTGAATAACTAATACACACTGAGAAATGTGATACATAACAGTGCTAGTGACTGTCGATAGCTGACTAATGTCATTTAGTTTTCATTTACTCTTTTATTGGATTTCGCATGTCTTATATTAATAAGAACACTTTGAATGCAGATTAGGGTGTGCTGGTGTAGGTTGTCGCGAGCACACCGGTCGGCACAGATGTAACAAGAAGATTGGTATTAGGCGCTGGATCAATCGAGCCTAACGGGAGAGAGGCCATAGGGCATAGACAGACTCGCAAACAATGTTCCTCCAACGCCCTCTCTGCCGCAAGTATTTAGATCGCCGCCGTTGACCGAGGGCTCAGTCAGTCAGTCTCTGTCACTAGCTCACTATTTCAGTCACTACCTCCTTAGTCACTGGCGCGCTGATTTGTCTGGCGTCTGTCAATACATTGCGACCAGATTATTGTAAATAACGGAACTTGTACTTCACCAGCTGCGAGACTAACATGGACTAAAATTGAAGAGCTTGTACCACAACACATGGACTCTCTTAAAGATAAGTAGCTTACCGTTTATTTAAATAAAGAACCCTGTTAATACATGTGTGCAGTTGCGTTGTAGCAATAGGCTACTGGCCACCAATCAACATCCTCTCCCTTGGACCCTATGGTACAAGAACAAATAGTGGCTACGACGATAATTCAATGGCGATCGAAGTTCATCAACTTGGCCAAAGATTTTGTTTACTTATCTTGTGTTTTAGCTTGCAAGGGTGATCATTTTACTAATTTGTTGTTGTGTTCTTGCATGTATTCCAGAAGGGGAGACGCAGAACTAATCAAATTTCTCTTTACAGAGGCTCTGCTTGGTTTTTGATATAACGTATTTGTGTAAACCATGGCTACCCTGCCCCTTCCACCCCTGCCCCCGCGCCTCAGCCGCAGACGGCGAATGTGATGGATCTAACACAAGCTTTTCAGTTTCACAACCAATAAATTGCTACCTTGCTGCCGGTGGTACAACTACTGGCTGTACAAGTTCCGTCAGCCGCACAACCAAACAACCAACCAGCCCAACAAGTGCCCCCAACCACCATACAATCGTTCTGGCAATTTAACGACACAGAAGAGGAATGGCTCAAATACCTGACTCAGTTCCAAGTACATTACCAAGTTCATCGTGTCAAGGTACTGTAAAGCTACAATACGTTCTTTCGATTGCGGGGTCCCCGTGTTCAGGTTAATATAAAAAATATTCCCAAGGGCGTCTCCCGACGAACTCAGTTATGACGAAGTAATCACTGCATTAACTGACGAAGTAATCACTGTATTAACTCAGTACTATGACCAGGAAGTTCAAGTAGCTGCAGCCAGATATCAGTTTTTTCGCTTGCAGAAAAATCCGGAACAGACGTACCGTCAGTGGTACATAGAATTAACGAGCATGACTAGGAAGTGTAAATTCAAGTGTAGTTGTGACAACTTTTATAGTGATTTAACGATTAGGGGTGCAAAAACATTCAATGTCCCAGGCAGCAAATTACGGAACAGATCCTAAAGTACTCTGATCCATCACTTTCCCAAGTATTGAAAATCTTAGAGCAATATGATTGGGGTGCCACAGGTGCCGATAAGTTTCACTAGGTCCCTTTTTTTCAGGTCGAGTCGCCCCTTGCTCGTGACCACCCCAAGCAACTACAACAACAGCCGGCTGTAAACAGGCCTGTGAATTTGGTGACGTCTTACCCTAGACGTTTTGCTCGCCATAAAAGACAGGACTGCCCATCACGTAACACAACTCGTTACACGTGTGGAAACAAAAAGCCATGTCCAAGCAGTTTGTTTGCAACGTCACAAAAACGCCAATTTTGGCCGCTCCCAGGAAAAACAGGCTCGTGCACATGCAGTGAATGCAGTGTTTTTAAAACCTACAACAGGTTCTGACAAAAGTAAGATTGCCTCCTTCTCGCCCTAGTGCTGTGCAATGATGTTCTAACAAACTATTTGTGTCATTACGAATTGCTGGCCGTCGTGTGAACTCTCAGTTAGACACACGTGCCTCAGTAAACTTGCTTAAGCGTGCCACGTACGAACAGTTAGGCTCACTACGCCTTTCTAAATCTAGCAGGCACCTCACTGCTTACAACGGGATGCAAATTCCCGTCCTTGGACAGAGTAGTTTGCCTGCCACTTACAAATTTCACACTAGGAGAGTGAATTTTACTGTGTTGAAATCAAGAGACAGTGAGAACATATTCGGTTTAGATGCCTTTGATTTGTTGGACTTTGCATTCAA
Organism: Schistocerca cancellata; assembly: GCF_023864275.1. Classification (NCBI taxonomy): domain Eukaryota; kingdom Metazoa; phylum Arthropoda; class Insecta; order Orthoptera; family Acrididae; genus Schistocerca; species Schistocerca cancellata. The sequence continues at coordinate 595,554,169 of NC_064629.1, forward strand.
GATAATGTACATTCAATTTCGGCTTTTGCACCAAAAGATAGTGTCGCTAGCTTGCTTAAAGAATTTCCTGAACTATTTTCAGAAGGAATGGGAAAATCTAATAACTTTGTAGCTCATGTTACATTGAAAGACAATGCACACCCTAAGTTTTTCCGCACCTGCCCCATTCCAATTGCTTTAAGAGACAAAGTAGCCAGTGAATTGAAAGAATTGCAAGATAATGGTGTAATGGCTCCCATTCAAGCTAGCCAATGGGCAAGACCTCTCGTTTTGTTGCCTAAGGCTTCTGGTGGCATTCGCATTTGTGTTGACTTCAAGTCTACAGTCAACCCACAGACAGCAGTTGACATTTATCCGTTACCTAGTCTTGAGGAACTCATGAACAGGCTTGGTGCAGGACGTTGCTTTTCTGAGACAGATTTGCGTGATGCCTATTTGCAAATTCCATTGAATGAAGAATCACAGAAAGTGTTTGTTGTAAATACACACTTAGGACTGTTGAAGTATTTGCGTTTGCTCTTCGGCAGTGCTCCCGCAATCGGCATATTTCAACGTTACTTGGAACAGCTGACTGCAAAAGTACCAGTTTTGTTCAAACTACCTTGACGATATCGTCGTCTCAGGTCGTACACCAGAGGAACACATTGCCAATTCGAGTATTCTTTTTCGAGTGTTATCAAAAGCAGGACTCAAGTGTCATCTCGAAAAGTGTGACTTTTTTCAAACTGAACTACAGTATTTAGGTCATATGATAAACAGACCGGGTGTGCACGCCCTCCAATCTCATTTGCCTGCAATCCGTGATCTGCCTGTTCCTCGCAATGTCTGAACTGCAGTAGTACTAGGCAAGATAACACATAGGCAAGATACCGAATGCCACTCAGATCGCAGCTCAGTTGCATCCCTTACGTCGCAAAAATGTACCTTCTATGTGGACTAAACTCAAAAACTGCAAAATACCTTGCTTAGTGACAGATGTTTAGTGCAATCTGATCGTGCCACGCCAGTTGTTTTGCAAGTCAACGCTTCTTCCTACGGAATCAGCGCTGTGCCTTCGCACAGAATTGGTGCACAATACTTTTGCTTTCGCCTCAAAGTTGTTAACTCAAACTCAGTGCAATTATTCACAAACTGAAAAAGAAGCTCTTTTTATTGTGAAGGGTGTGACAAAATCCCATTCTGGTCGCATGTTCTATTTAGTGACAGATCACAAACCTTTGCAGTCCTTGTTTCATCCGTCAGAGTCGGTTCCTACACACACTGCTCAAAAATTGCAGCGTTGGGCAGTATCAGAATGAAATTGTGTAGAGACCTACGGCAAAGCATGGCAATGCAGACGCCCTGTCTCGTCTTCCGATTGGCCCAAACTCTGATGTTTACGCATCTGCCGAATCTTGTTGCCAGATCGATGCGCAGAACTCTCAATTCCTGAAATCTTTTCCCTTGCATTACAGTAAAATTGCGCAGGCCACAGAAGCATACCCAGACCTCAAGGTTTTGTTGCATTATGTTCGCACGTCTTGGCCTCGTTAATTGAGCAGTATTCAGAACTCAGTTGTGAGCCGATATTTTGCACGTCGACATAACCTTTCAGTTCAACAGGGTGAGATTCTAGTTCAAAATGACGGTGTACAATCGCCTGTGCTTATTCCCAGAGAGTTGCAGAAGGATGTGGTGCGATTGCTCTACCAAGGACATTGGGGAATTGTTCGCACTAAACAGTTAGCGCGACGGCACTACTGGCAGGGCATGGACACCTACAGTGAAGAGATAACTTCACAGTGTCGTTCATGTGCGGAAAACCATCCGCTCCATCACAGACATTCTCAGCTTGGCCTAAGACTCAATTGCCATGGCAACGAGTGCATATAGACTTTGCAGGACCATTTTGGAACACTCGTTGGCTCATAGTGGCAGAGTCTTTTAGCAAGTTCCCATTTGCAGTGCCTATGGCTTCTGATGATGGTGATGTTTGGTTTGTGGGGCGCTCAAATGCGTGGTCATCAGCGCCCATAAAAAATCCCAATTTTTTCACTGTCCAATTTTGCCACTGTCACGAATGATGATGATGATGAAATGATGAGGGCAACACAAACACCCAGTTCCCGGACAGAGAAAATCCGCAACCCGACTGGGAATCGAACCTGGGAGCTTGTGATACAGAGGCAACAACGCTAGCCACTAGACCATGAGATGCGGACCCTATGGCTACCACTACATCAAGTAGCACCATTCAACTTTGTCCTCTATATTTTGCATAGAAGCTTTGCCAGAAATACTAGTGTCCGACAATGGACCACAGTTCACTTCATTTGATTTTGAACAGTTCTGTAAACGAAATGGCATTCGTCATCTAACAAGTGCTCCATTTCACCCCCAGTCCAATGGAGAAGCGGAAAGCTTCGTACACACGTTCAAACAATAGATGGCCGAGCTTTGCACCACCCACACACGGGAGCAGGCGCTGCAACTCTTTCTTGCTTCCTATCGCTCCCACCCACGAGACGGACAATCAGCGGCGGAACTTCTGCATGGCTGCCGCTATCGCACGGTGCTACACTTGCTACACTCACCACAGCATCTGGCGCCGCCAATGGTCCGCAAGTATCGCTCTGCGCCAAACGATCTTATTCTTTTCAGGGTTTATGGCAACTGTGGAAGCTAGGATAGAGGTGTGATACAGGAAAACTTGGACTCTGTTATGTACTTGATTGCAGGTCCCGATAGTTTGCAGCGCCGCCACCAGAACCAAATTCGTGCATGTCATTTGCCCTGTTAGTCTGCTTCTTCCCCCCAGATTCCCGGCCTCACGGGACCCCGCGGCCTTCGCATACACCCGCTAGTGCCTCCAGGACATCCCAGGAGGAGTGGATGGACGTTGCGACCTCGCCCCCGCCGTCCCAATGGATCTGGACCCACCATCGCCGTCGCTGTCGCCATCATCGCCCCAGGACACGCCCTCAGGCGTGGACATGTGACCTGGCAGCAGTTTTCAGGAGGATACTCCTGTTGCCTCACAAGCCAAAAATTGGTTCAAATGGCTCTGAGCACTATGGGACTTAACTTCTGAGGTCATCAGTCCCATAGAACATAGAACTACATAAGCCTAACTAACCTAAGGACGTCACACACATCTGTGCCCGAGGCAGCATTCGAACCTGCGACCATAGCGGTCGTGTGGTTCCAGACTGTAGTGCCTAAAACCACTCGGCCACTCCAGCTGGCCTAACAAGCCAGATAGTGGGGTATGGTCGGGAGTACGCCGTCCTCCACAGTCACGGCTCCCAGCTCATCTCAATGTTCAGCATCTTGCCTCCCTCCCTGTTGTCGTTTGCATCCTCCCTACATGACACGGTGCTGAATTTCGGGGGGCAGGAATGTGCCGGCATAAGCTGTTGCGAGAACACTGGTTGGCACAAATGTAGCAAGAAGATCGGTAGTAGGCGATGGATCAAGTGCGCCTATCAGGAGAGAGGCCAAAGACAGACTTGCAAGCAAAGTGCCGCCAACGCCCTCTCTACTGCAAGTATTTAGATCGCCGCCGCTGACCGGAGGGCTCAGTCATTCATTCTCTGTCACTAGCTCACTATCTCGTTCACTAGCTCAGTCACTAGCTCAGCCACTCAGTCACTGGCACACTAACACGAACTCCAGGTTGGCATCTGTCAGTACATTGCGACCAGATTAGTGTACATAACGGGACATGTACTTCACCAGCAGTGAGGCTAACGTGGACTAATATTGAAGAGCTTGTACCACAACACATGGACTCTCTTAAAGGTAAGTAGCCTCCTTTTTATGTAAATAAAGAGCCCTGTTAATACATGTGTGCAGCTGTGTTGTAGACAGAGGATACCAGCCACCAAAAAACATCCTCTCCCTTGATCCCTATGGTACGAGAATACAACATGGGATGAGGTGACAGGGCCATGGACCCACTTAGACCAGCATCCTTGGAGCAGCTCTTCTGAAAAGGCAGTGCCAGGAGGAGGGCAGGTCACTGGCCCGCAGGCCACCGGACAATCTTTAATAGTGCCGCTGCTGGGCGCCTGAAGCACACCAAGCTAACCACAGATAAGATGCACTTTGGCCTAAGGCCCCAGCCACAACCACTTTTAAACCCAGAAGTAAATTGAGAAGGAATGCTGTTTTCATCGAAGTCCAAGTAAGCACTTTTGTGCACAAAGTGTAGAAACGTATGTTTTCTTCAGAAAGCACTGTATACTATAGAAGCTATCACAAAAATGGAGTGGAAATTGTAGTTTTGGGATGCTTTGAAGCTGGGAAATACCACTGGACGTTGAGTTCACAAAAACCAAATGTTTATGTAACATGAGAACTTCCAGGATTGGCTAATATGAATAAACGAGAGGTTAGACAGAGAAACTTGCTGGCCATAGAGAGAGAAGGAAAGAGAGTAATATGTTTGTTTTCAGTGTTAAATGATACGAAACACATTACTGGTTAACCACTCAAAAGAATTACCAGGGAAGGGGAGCAGAGTTTATTAAATTTTGCCGGTCCGCACTCGGAAGACCCATAGACCAACCAATTTGAATAGACTAAAGAGCGAAAACACAGAAATGTGAGTCTTACCTTAAGCGAACTTTGGGTACGTTGTTTCTTTTTAAGACTTTTTTAAAGAGAGATTTCTTCTAGTGTGTTCTTTGGAGAAAGCCTGCAACACGTCTTCTTCTGACTTCTTCTTCGTAGGGAGTAATCATCGCTTCTCTTCCAAGTGTTTTACCCGCCAGTGTCCACCTCCAGAGCAGATGTATTGACGGACTAAGAGAGATTTTGCTCGTACTTGCAGTTAGCCATCGGCGAGGTTGTTGGTGTGCTGTCAGTGACTCACTCTGCAGCCACTTCAGCCCCCCTTTCAGATGACATCTGGCAAGCGTAAGCAATTTCACGTTTCAATCGGCGATCCTCCATGACCATTTTGTGCACTTTTGCAATGATTTCTGGAGTAGTGACACATCTTGCCCGACGACTGCATGGATCATCATCTAAACTCTTCCGACCAAGTTTAAATTCATTTGTCCACTTGGCAACAGTTGAATATGAAGGAGCTGACCCCCAGTGTGTTCTGGAAATCGGCATGAATGTCCTTTTCTTTCATACCTTGCTTTATGAAGTACTTAATCACTGCTCGAATCTCGATTTTTTTTCCATCTTCGAAAATCACTACACGGGAACAACAACAGAGCCACGTCACCGCCGCAGCTCTCTTAAAAGAGCACTAATGTGGCACGTGTTCATAGGCAACAGTCCAATGAATATCACGTGAACAACTCGTTGCGCTAGCACTGACCTCTCGTGGTGATTCCGAGAACTTTTCAAACCACCCTCATACATTGAGGGAGCGTACAAATCCAGTTGGTCGGCATGGCTCAGGTTCTGCTCACAAGAAGAAAGCAGATTATTATTTTACAGTCTACTATGGTCGAATTAAGGAAAACATTGGCTAACTCACAGCACGTGTCTTGTTTTCAAGTTTCTTTCCAAGTTAAGCTGTGATAAGTGGCTTATACACAGTAAATAAAACTGTACAGGTTGTCAAATACCACTGAACATCCAGGGGATGGAGGCCGTAGCGCCCTTGGAAATCGAGAGCAGCATGTGTGGAAACGGTTTAGCAGATTCCAAAAATATTTCTTTCTGCCAAGACCTTGCTCGCTTTTTTCCCCCACAAGTCAGTATTGGAGAGTATGTTGCCCGGATTGTATACGCATTACACCGAGCGAGGTGGAGCTATAGTTAGCACACTGGTTTTTGGAGTACGACAGTTCAAATTGTCTTCCGACCATTGAGAGTTAGGTTTTCCATTATTTCCATACATTGATATCCTTCCCTTTATTTTTTACCAAATTCTCTTCGTCTCTAACGCCCTCGCTGTCGACTGGACTTTATCTTCCCTCCTTCCTACAAGCATCCTTGAAGCACAGTTGACACGCGTCCTAACTTCTCTCATTATTCGACAGACATGTTACTGTATGAATACCTAGAGTCTATTTTGGCGCAGTAACTGCTCTACCAATGGCTACAAAAATATGGACTTGGTTGATGCAACCTGAATGCTAAAATCCAGGAGTATACACGAAGATTCTCAGTCCCTACAAGCACTCGTTTCCTAAATAGCGATTGTCCACCAACATTGGTCTGACATTTGATTATCTATCTGTATTTTGCTGATGAATCATTCGAAGTGCTGGAACTGGCACACTAATGAGTTTTGGATCATCGAATTATTTGCGGTGAAACTGCTCTCTTCAAGTCGTATGTTTCTGTTTAAACGTCTTTCATGATACGTTGACTACTTCCTCTTTCATAAAGATACTGCCACTTTTTACTGGTTGTTCAATACTCGCTAAAAAACAGAGCAATGCCGTGATGCCCTTAACTTTCTCATTACTATCCGTAGGGTGCCTTAAAATGATGTCGAAAATCTTCGAGGTTATTTAGAGGGTGTACACAGGAACAAACTAATGACAGAAACCCAAATCTGGATAGCTCGTCCAACGACTGCGCATAGCACCGACGAATTGGAGCCGCCTCCTGTTTCTGGCATAAACCTGTTTGATTTCCTTAATCAAGAACATCTGAAGAGTGTGTTTTATGAAAACATCAAGGTAAGTTAAGAATTAAATTATCGGTACACATGAAGTTCGTGAAAATTTTCATCTAAGCCGGCCAGCTACTTACATATCTATGCTTCGCAAGCCAGGTTATGGTATGTGTCGGATGGTACCTGGAGTGCCACTAGCCGTTTCTCTCCTTCTTTTTCCATTATCTAATGGTGTGCGGGAAGAGTAATAGTCAATAAGACTGTGTATGAGCTCGAATGTCTTGACTTCTTTATCACGGTTCGAGCGGTTCTAGGCGCTTCAGTCCGGAACCACGCGACTGCTACGGTCGCAGGTTCGAAACCTGCCCCGTACATGGATGTGCGTGTTGTCCTTAGGTTAGTTAGGTTTAAGTAGTTCTAAGTTCTAGGGGACTGATGACCTCAGATGTTAAGTCCCATAGTGCTCAGAGCCATTTGAACCATTTTTTATCAGGGTTGTTCCGCAAGGCGTATGCGAGAGGAAGTAACATGTTTCTTGACTCTTCCTGAAAATCACAGTCTCGGAATTTGGACAGTAAACTTCTTCGGGGTGCACAACGCGTCTCTTGTTACCACAGCTGATAAACATCTCTGTGACGCACCCGCACTTACTAATCGAACCAGTGACGAAATCTACTGCTCTCCGTTTGTGTTTCCTATCTCCTCTACTAACACGAGCTGGTAACGATCCCAGATTGGCGGGAAGTAAGAATGCTCGAACGAGTGTTTTGTGCACTTCTGTCATTGATGGTTTACATTACCTTACGGTTCTTACTATGAATCATAGTCTGCTATCTTCCTCTCGTGCAATTAGTTTTACTTGTTGGCTCTTCTCTAAATTACTCCGGACGCGTGCTACTACATGTTTTACGGTTGTCGTTGTTTCGTCGATTCTCTGCAGGTCCTGACACATTTCGCTAACATTTTTTGCTGTTGTGATTTCTCTCAATCATTATCATCACCTGCAGCTACCGATGTTATCCATCGGATCATTCATATATAACGTGTACGGTAACGGTCCTATAACTCTCGTCCACAGCTCGTGGTCTTGTGGCTAGCGTTCCTGCCACTGGATCACAGGGTCTCTGGTTCGATTCCCGGCCGGGTTGGGGATTTTCTCTGCCTGGGGACTTGGTGTTTGTGTTGTCATCATCATCATTCGTGACAGAGGCTAGATTGGACTGTGAAAAAAAATGGACTGTGTAAAAATTGGGACTTTGTACGGGCGCTGATGACGGCGCAGTTGAGCGCCCCCAAAACATCATCATCCTATAGCTCTCCCTTGGTGCACACCCGAATTTGCTTTCACATCTGACGAATTTTTCTTGTTAACAATGACATGCTGAATTCTAGGTGCGAAAGAAGTTAGTCGAGTCACAAAGCTGATCCGATATTTCGAAAGGCTGTGTTTTGTTCACAGAGCGATTTTTTTTTCAATCACGGTCAAAGAGAACCAGCTGAGCTTAACAAGACCGCTGTTAGAAAATTTGCAAAATCAATGTTGATTCCTAGAGATAACGTTTCCGCTCTCCGTTAAAGTTATAATACGTGAACTCAAAAGGTATTCTATAATTCTGGAACAGACTGACGCCAGCGATTTAGGCTGATAATTTCGCAGATGCGTCCGTAGTCGTGAAAACGAGTAGGAAATGAACATTTTACCCATCGGTTCGACCGCTGCCTTGCGTCAGCAAGCAGTCCGAAAACTGTTGCTTTATGGATTGGGTCCTGTTGTCCATATAACTGTATAAATTTCGCATCAGTTCCCGTCGGCTTTCCTCTCTTGAGTGAAGTTAAATGACGTTCTCTTCCGCAATCGCTTACCTCTATTACACACATCAAAAAAAGTTTTGCATCACACCGGTTCCCAGAACTCCTGAAGATAGACGTTGACTGTGGACACTGTATCACAGACACAGTCCCTTTGACTGTTGAGATATGTTACTAAACCCGTTCAAAGATGTAAACAACCATGCATGAGCAGCACTTATTAGACGGAGGGCGTCCGGCAGCCGATCAGATCCAGTCATTCCACCAGGAAGGAGGTACATGGCTCGTGTTGTCTGTGGTTCAACCATGTCTAGACAGTCAATATCGCGGAACGATCGCGTCCGTATTGTTACTTTGTGCCAGGAAGGGTTCTCAACAAGGGAAGTGTCCAGGCGTCTCGGAGTGAACCAAAGCGATGTTGTTCGGACATGGAGGAGATACAGAGAGACAGGAACTGTCGATGACATGCCTCGCTCAGGCCGCGCAAGGGCTACTACTGCAGTGGATGACCGCTAGCTACGGATTATGGCTCGGAGTAACCCTGACAACAACGCAACCATGTTGAATAATGCTTTGCGTGCAGACACATAACGTCGTGTTATGGCTCAAACTGTGCGCAATAGGCTGCATGATGCGCAACTTCACTCCCGACATCCATGGCAAGGTCCATCTTTGCAACCACGACACCATGCGGCACGGTACAGATGGGCCCAACAACATGCCGAATGACCCGCTCAGGATTGGCATCACGTTCTCTTCACCGATGAGTGTCGCATATGCCTTCAGCCAGACAATCGTCGGAGACGTGTTTGGAGGCAGCCCGGTCAGGCTGAACGCCTTAGACACACTGTCCTGTGAGTGCAGCAAGTTGGAGGTTCCCTGCTGTTTTGGGATGGCATTATGTGGGGCTGATGTACGCCGCTGGTGGCCATAGAAGAAGCCGTAACAGCTGTATGATAAGTGAATGCCATCCTCCGACCGATAGTGCAACCATATCGGCTACATATTGGCGAGGCATTCGTCTATTTGGACGACAATTTGCGGCCCCATCGTGCACATCTTGTGAATGACTTCCTTCAGGATAACGATATCGCTCGACTAGAGTGGCCAACATGTTCTCCAGACACGAAACCTATCGAAAATGCCTGGAATAGATTGAAAAGGGCTATTTATGGACGACGTGACCCACCAACCATTCTGAGGGATCTACCCCGAATCGCTGTTGAGGAGTAGGACAATCTGGACCAACAGTGCCTTGATGAACTTGTGGATTGTATGCCACGACGAATACAGGCATGCATCAATGCAAGAGGACGTGCTACTGGGAATTAGAGATACCGGTGTGTGCAGCCATCTAGACCGCCACCTCTGAAGGTCTCGCTGTATGGAGGGACAACATGCAATGTGTGGTTTTCATGAGGAATAAAAAGGGCGGAAATGATGTTTATGTTGATCTCTTTTCCAATTTTCTGTTCAGGTTCCGGAACTCTCAGAACCGAGGTGATGCAAAACTTTTTTTGATGTGTGTATTTACTTTTCTGTGGTAACAGATATATTTTACAGTCTTTCGTAATTTTTATTTTAACATCTAGTTCTGCAGCTTACTTAATGCCACTGTTTATCATCTTTACGCTAACCGGTGCAATAGTTCGAGTCTCTTCCTCACAAGCACATCTATGGCGTTACGCTCAAGAATCGGTTCTTTCACTTTCTCTCAGTGCAATTTTTTGGTAAGATATTTACGACAATATCAGAAGAATCGTGTTCCTTGTGCCTCTTATAATCTCTTGAGTCTCACAAAGTATTGTTTGTAAGTTGAAAACTTCCCCCATTGCCATATAGCATGGTCCGTTAATTTCTGCGAGATATTCTCCAAGCTCTCCCTGAATGAGATGATGTTACAATCCTTGCTTCAGGTGGTCTATGGAAGCATTCTATTGCACCGTTTGTTTCACAATAGGAGGGCTGTGTATGTTCTGGGCCACTTTGCACTCAATCGCAGCATAGAAATGTGCAACACTACTTACGTTACAATCCACGACCTCTTATCTACGTCATTACTCCTAATCAATAACCGACTTGTTATCATGTCTAAGCCATGCCCCTTTTTCCTATGACAGCACGTTGGCGGGAAATTAATCATTTTCTCGCCCTGTGAAGTGATCATCAGTGCCTCACACTGTTCAAATGGTTCAAATGGCTCTGAGCACTATGGGACTCAACTGCTGAGGTCATTAGTCCCCTAGAACTTAGAACTAGTTAAACCTAACTAACCTAAGGACATCACAAACATCCATGCCCGAGGCAGGATTCGAACCTGCGACCGTAGCGGTCTTGCGGTTCCAGACTGCAGCGCCTTTAACCGCACGGCCACTTCGGCCGGCCCTCACACTGTTAACTGACTATTATTGCTCTACCCAGTAACATCCAGGGATAATATCAGTCACTCTGTAAACAGACCGGCATTGCCCCACACTGTAAGCTGGCCATCGTTGCCCCAGCCAATAGTATCCAGGGTAATGGCAGTCACCATTTAAATTGACCTACATTGCCCCACTCTGGAAACTGACCATTATTGCACCATTCCGTAAGCTGACTGTCATTGTCCCAGCATTTAAGTTGAATCATCATCACCTCAACCTGTGAACTCACCATCATCGCCTCACCCAACAGCATCGGTTATGGTGGTAACCTTTTAAACTGATCATCATTGTCCCACTCTGTAAACTGAACTATCATTATCCCACCCCGTGAACTCACCATCATTGCCCCTGGCTAACAGTATTAATGGCAGGGTTCTTGTAAACTGTTCATCTCCGCCACACCCTGTAAATTGACAAATATTGGCCCATCCTATGAACTGGCCATCATTGCCACACCCAGTAGTACCTCTCTCTCTCTCCCTCTCTATCTCTCTTGCATCCAACCACTGCTGCACTCGAACCTGAAAATGTGTGCATATCATCTGTCTCAGATGTGTGTGTGTGTGTGTGTGTGTGTGTGTGTGTGTGTGCACTTGCATAATTTTGATATAAAAAGAATCAGATCGTTCACACACGGCCGGCCGGAGTGGCCGAGCGGTTCTAGGCGCTACAGTCTGGAATCGCGCGACCGCTGCGGTTGCAGGTTTGAATCCTGCCTCGGGCATGGATGTGTGTGATGTCCTTAGGTTAGTTAGGTTTAAGTAGTTCTAAGTTCTAGGGGACTGATGACCTCAGCAGTTGAGTCCCATAGTGCTCAGAGCCATTTTCGTTCACACACGTTTGTAACATGGCGCCATTTTATGCAGTTCATGTAAAGCTTTTATATTTTTTTTTTAACTAGCATTAGTCATTCAGATTGAACATGATGGATACTCGTACATCCTGACTGCCTGTTTTGTCAGTATTCTTTTTTTAATTTCCTGCCAATGTGATGTCATAGAAAAAATGACATGACTAGTAACAACACGGTTATTATTGCATTAATAAGGGGTGATGACATCGTAGATAAGGATATATGGCTTGTGAAGTCATTGGTTTTCATGGTTCAATACTGCATTTAAGTGCGAAGTAGTCACCATCTTGAATTGTTACGTCAGTGGTATCACATGTTTGAGTACCATGCTTTGTGCAAAGTAGCCCAGAGCATTCATGACTCTCCTACTACCCACATTTGAAGCTTACATACTACTAGATATTAATGAAGCCTATAGGGTAATTCACTTTCTGCCACTACTGGCGTCCAGTTGTAACGTCGCGAGTCAATACGCACTAGCATTATTGCAGTAAGCTACTTTGAAGTACGGCTCGTAGCATTGGACCCATTGGCAGTGACAGAGACAGCCCCTTTTATCTTACAAGGGAACCTCCCCATCGCACCCCCCTCAGATTTAGTTATAAGTTGGCACAGTGGATAGGCCTCGAAAAACTGAACACAGATCAATCGAGAAAACAGGAAGAAGTTTTGTGGAACTATGAAAAAAAAAGCAAAATATACAAACTGAGTAGTCCATGCCAAAGATAGGCAACATCAAGGACAGTCCGAGCTTAGGAGCGCCGTGGTCCCGTGGTTAGCGTGAGCACTTGCGGAACGAGAAGTACTTGGTTCAAGTCTACCCTCGAGTGAAAAGTATAATTTTTTGTTTTCAGGTAATTATCAAAGTTCAGGCACTCACACATAATCAACTTCGCTCTCCAAAATTCCAGGTGATGTTCAGATTTGCTTGCACATATGCAGGATTTGACGGTCTACACACGGAAAAATTTGAAAACGTTAAAAACATATGTTTTGACAGAGCACAGGGAAAACTGCGACTGTGAAACTGCTGCATTCATTTGTTGCAGTTTATGTGACAAACTATTATGTTTTCATCACTTTTTGGGAGTGATTATCACATCCACAAGAAAACCTAAATCGGGCAAGGTAGAAGAATCTTTTTACCCATTCGCCAAGTGTACAAGTTACGTGGGTCGACAACATATTCCTGTCATGTGAACCACATGCCGTCACCAGTGTCGTATTGAATGTATCAGACGTGTTTTCCTGTGGAGGAATCGGTTGACCTATGACCTTGCGATCTCCCATTGGAGAGGCACGTCCTTTCGTCTACTAATCGCACGGTTTTGCGGTGCGGTCGCGAAAACACAGACACTAAACTCATTACAGTGAACAGAGACGTCAATGAACGAACGGACAGATCATAACTTTACGAAAATAAATAATTAAAATTTTCACTGGAGGGAAGACTTGAACCAAGGACCTCTCGTCCCGCAGGCGCTCACGCTAACCACGGGACCACGGCACTCCTGCATTAAAGTTATACTTGATGTTGCTTATGTTGCACATGAACTACTCAGTTTGTATATTTCCTTTTTTTTGATAGTTCCACACAACTTCTTCCTGTTTTCTCGATTGATCTGTGTTCAGTTTTTCAAGGCTATCCACTGTGCCAACTTATAACTAAATCTGAGGGGGGTGCGATGGGGAGGTTCCCTTGTTAGCAGTCACTCTTTCGCACCTGTCGCTATCCTAGCCGTGGGAAGCGGTACGTGTGTCAGCTCGAGCGACAGAATATTCAAGCCCCTAAGAATCTAAATAAACTATATTAAATATTATTCAATTTAGTTAAAAGTCAATATACTTCCCTTTGTTGTTAAAAAGAAGATTGTGTAAAAATCTCAGCTTTCTAGCTGGCGTACTTTCAGAGTTAGAGAAAATTACCTGAAACACCCCAAACCGACACTTGTAGGATTAGTCAGTTAGGGTTCACAACAGTTTGTCCTTTAGTATCATTTGGAATCATTAATGAAGTTCACAGAGTGCTAGGTCAATTTGTTTCATTATCATAATTAAAAACGTTAACTATTTTTCATTTTCGTAATAAAAAATTCAGATAAGGTCAGTATTTATTTAATGTGCTGTTGTGTGAGTAAATGAGAATGAGTGAGACTGTGTATGTGGGACAAACGAAAAATTCAGTATTATCTGATGTTAAACAGTATGTAACTATGTCATGGGAAAGTGGGTGAAGCAAGCAGTTGCAATGAAAGCTGCAATTTCCCTACCTTGCTGATGACGTATGTCCAAGGGTACTTGCTTTTGTAATAAGGCAGACAGAATAGCCATTTGATTTTCTAAAGCCGGCCAGAGTGGCCGAGCGGTTCTGGGCGCTACAGTCTGGAACCGCGCGAGCGCTACGGTCGCAGGTTCGAATCCTGCCTCGGGCATGGTTGTGTGTGATGTCCTTAGGTTAGTTAGGATTAAGTAGTTCTAAGTTCTAGGGGACTGATGACCTCAGAAGTTAAGTCCCATAGTGCTCAGAGCCATTTGAACCATTTTGATTTTCTAAAGTCATTTCAAGATTAGTTTTCTTTTCGTTTGGTTTTGTTAAACATTTTATTAAGATTTGGATGATGAAGTGAGGTAAATGCATCTGTGAATATTGATTGGCGTAGGACAGTTTTGGCGCGAGATAGAACTCGAAGGATTGTTTTGACTGGCTGGTCATTTTGAACAACCAATCAGAGTTAAGCTTTTCCCGCGCTCTATCAGGTAGTTACAGGCCCTGTAAGGAACGGCAGGGAGTCAGTCGCTGGCTAGCTATCGGACGTGCAGATCATGTTGAACGTGTCCGTCTACATTATAAGTAAAATGAAGAAGTTATTGGTTTCTCGCGTCCGGATTGTACTGCCGTGAAAGCAGTTGCATTGACGGACAGATTGTGAAAATCTGAGCTTTGTGAAGTGATCTGTTGGAAAGATAAACGCGTGTGAACTTTCGGCCTTTGAATAATTCTGCGTGGCCTGTTTCATATTCATCTATGGAATAGTTGGCGAGCAGCTTCTTTATTAGAAATCCATTGAAAAGGACTGACTGTGAAACTCATATATTATAGCAGAGTAATGACTGTAAATCGCGTAATAATTCGGGTCGGACTTAACTACCTTTCTGCCTGCCTTGCGTGTGTACTGGTTTGCATGTACTGTCAGCTGAGGACAGTGATGTTATTCGTTAATTAAATTCGGGCTGAGGGCAAGTGTGTAATTTTGAACTTAAAGAAATAAAATAACTCGTTGCAGAATATTGCCATTTTTCTAAAGAGATCAACAAATCACCCCCCATCCGAAATTTGTTATAATATATTGCAGGATAGCTTGCTACCAGAGTTCATACTGACTTTGCAAACGTAAGTATTGACGGTGTTTTTCTTTAACACTGCTTTTAACATTGTCTGGACAGTATCTACGTATGCAGAGAAACGGGCTGGTGATCAGACGCCGTACTGAGGTAGGTGGAACTTTGGTAGTGCACAGTACGACGAGAGACGGTGATCAAACATTTACGCCGCAATTGTAACGCGCCCCGCCGCACAGCGTAGTTACTCAATATATAAAAGACAGTCCAAATGAGACAAATGGATAAAGTAGGTAAACTGTTTATTATTTCAAAGGTAATTGCCAGAACTGTTAATACATTTATCCCACTGTGAGGCAAGATGGTCAGTGCCCTCTTGGAAAACGTTGGCAGGTGCCTATAGCCATGACTGTATCGAGGAGTGCACTTCTTTGTCTGAAGCACATAGATGGCCACGAATGCTTTTCCTCAGGGCTCCAAGAACATGGAAAACGCGTGGGGAGAGATTGGGGCTGTATGGAGGATGTGTAAAAGCTTCCCAATGAAGCTTCTGCTGTGTAGTCTAAAGAATCTTGGCAATTTGTGGGCCCGTTCATGTGGGTCCGTAGACAACTGTAAACATTTTTCCATGCAGTAATGAAGGCAATGACAGTCTTGTCTCACAACGTGATAAGTGTATTACCAGTAACGCCCATTACTTTTGAAATAAGAAACAGTTTACTTACTTTTTGCCTTTTGTCTCGTTTTCCTTTGACCGCCCCTTATATATTCGAACCGGAATCTAAAATTTCACTACTATTCATTTCTGGCTTCAGTCAGCTTTCTGTTCCCAGTACTATGTGGTCATTTTTATGATTTTAGGACTTTTCATGGTCCTCTTGTGGTTAGCGAATGCCATATTAACATTTTCTCTTTTTACACTGAGGGAACGAATCCCATCTGACTTAATTTAGGAACATACCGAGCTCAGACCGGCTTTGCTTTTTGACTTAGCAGTTATTTTGTTGGGAGGTTCCATTACCTGCCTTATGCTGGAACTCCCAGTTACCAGTACATCCACACTCTGTGCATGTTCGCAACTATCAGGAGAAGTACGATAGTTGCAACAAACGTAGCCTGTCTCCCTGGTTCAGGTGTATTCTCAGAAGTGGATAGCCTCTCGTGTCTGTTGTTAGAGTGTAAAGCAACGTCGCCCCTTCCTTCTAGATACTCGCGAACCCGCCATCGCATGCCATTCACCCTCAGGTAGGGACAACCAGCCAGGCTATATACATCGGAAAGTGCAGTATAGTCAGGAATCCCATACGACGCCAGAGACTCCCGAAGTGTCATAGCCTTCACTCAGGAGTCCCAGCCTCGCCGCCGCCTCAGCATGTAGCTGTGACCAATGCAGCTTCAACATTTAGCTGTTTCCAGACAGCAGCCAGTTCGCGCTGCATCGACATGCAACACGAACACCTATTTTCCACTACGTTCTATCAATACTAGTAACTGGAGACTACCTGAAGACTGCAGTGAGATTGCCATAACAAGAGATCTTCCAGCGAATACGTCAGTCTATGCCACCCAGTTGTCAGCCGTTCTATAATGTTCCAGGAAGGCACTTCCTAGACGTTAAACCCTAAGCTTTCTTGTTTTCCACTTTTAAGCATTGTCTGAAATGATGGTACTTACTTCTTCATACTTGGTTTTAATGCACGCCCAGCGCCTTAAACACTGTGTGACCGCTCTTTGCAAATGATAAAGGCGTATTACTGTCTTTTCCAGCCCCACATAAGAACATGCTAATGCACCTGTGTGAACTCCATACCTCTGCAACCTTCCTCCCACACTGCTGTCATTTGTTCTATGCGCAATACAGGTATGGGTTCGTTCGGGCCATTCCTTCTGGCTGTTGTAGTTCTCACAAAATTTAACGTGGATCGGCGTAGCGTGGGAGCATGTCGTTATCAGACCTTATACTGGTCATCAAAGTGACAGATGGGCACTATCTCAGCGTACATGATCAGGGCCAGATCCAATGGCCACTCCATCTTCGAAATCTTGTAGATTCTACTACGAGTAGAGCAGTTCAGGGAAATTCACCGTCGCCAGCTTCCTGCAATGGTCAACTACATACAGACGTATGAGGCCAAAATCGATTACACCTGGCCTCAACAGCGGACAGACGGGTCACAGATTACAGTTTACTGAGTCAATCGCCAATCACAATCCATACGACAGAAACTTCGTGGGCTACAGACGCCATCAAGGCACAAGAGGATATTTGTTATCCGAATTTCGCAGGGAAATGAGATCAGAACCCTATCCCTGATGGCTGAATCATATATTGAATTTATGGTAAATCATATGTACACTTAACAGTACGACACAATATTCTGTCGCACCTGAACTCTATCCAAGTGCAGAATTAATATTACACTGTGTAGGTGGCTGCGCGCATTTATGGCTCTGAGCACTATGGGACTCAACATCTGAGGTCATCAGCCCCCTAGACCTTAGAACTACTTAAACCTAACTAACCTGAGCACTATCGGACTCAACATCTGAGGTCATCAGTCCCCTAGACCTTAGAACTACTTAAACCTAACTAACCTAAGGACATCACATAGATCCATGCCCGAGGCAGGATTCGAACCTGCGACAGTGGCGGTCGCGCCGTTCCAGACTGAGGCGCCTAGAGCGCATTTATGACTCGTGATGATAGATTACAAACTGTGCGTTAGAATAGGACTCAAAACTGCATTTGTGCCTCCCACGGACAAAGCTCTTCCCGCATTGGTAAGACACAGGACTCATATTCAGGAGGACGGCTGTTCAAATCCCCGTCTTGCCATCCAAATTCATGTTTTCCGTTATGTCAACATATCGCTTAATACTAATGGCAGAACTGTGCCTTGTAAGAGTGCAATTATCGATGTTTCTACGGAGTATCGAATCTTACACTTACCAATCTCCAATGGAGCCAAGAACACAAAAACTATGTTATCAAAAGTATCCGGACACCTGGCTGAAAATGACTTACAAGTTTGTGGCGCCCCCCATTGGTAATGCTGGGACCCAATATGGTGTTGGCCTTGATGACAGCTTCCACTCTCGCAGGCATGCTTTCAATCAGGTGCTGGAACGTTTCTTGAGAAATGGCAGTCCATTCTCCACGGAGTGCTGCACTGAGGAGAGGTATCGATGTCGGTCGGTGAGCCCTGGCGTTCCAAAACATCCCAAAGGTCCTCTATAGGATTCAGATCAGGACTCTGTGCAGGTCAGTCCATTACAGGCATGTTACTGTCGTGTAATCACTCCGCCACAGGCAGTGCATTATGAACAGGAGATCGATCGTGTTGAAAGATGCAATCGCCATCCCCGAATTGCTCTTCAACAGTGGAAAGCAAGAAGGTGCTTAAAACATCAATGTAGGCCTATGCTGTGATAGTGCCACGCAAAACAACAAGGGGTGCACGCCCACCCCACCCCCACCCCCATGAAAAACACTTCCACACCATAACACCACCGCCTCCGAATTTTACTGTTGGCACTACACACGCTGGCAGATGATGTTCACCGGGCATTCGCCATACCCACACCCTGCAATCGGATCGCCACATTGTGTACCGTGATTCGTCACTCCACACAACGTTTTTCCACTGTTCAATCGTCCAATGTTTCCTCTCCTTACACCAAGTGAGACCTCGTTTGGCATTTACCGGCATGATTTGTGGCTTATGAGCAGCAGCTCGGCCATGAAATCCAAGTTTTCTCACCTCCCGCCTAACTGTCATAGTATTTGCAGTGAATCCTGATGCAGTTTGGAATTCCTGTCTGATGGTCTGGATACATGTCTGCCTATTACACATTATGACCCTCTTCAACTGTCGGCGGCCTCCGTCAGTCAACAGACGGGGTCGGTCGCTTTTGTGCTGTACGTGTCCCTTCACGTTTCCACTTCACTATCACATCGGGAACAGTGGACCTAGGGATGTTTAGGAGAGTGGAAATCTCGCGTACAGACGTATGACACAAGTGACACCCAATCACCTGACCACGTTCGAAGTCCGAGAGTTCCGCGGATTGCCCCATTCTGCTCTTTCACGATGGCTCATGACTACTGAGCTCGCTGATATGGAGTACCTGGCAGCAGGTGGTAGCACGTTCCACCTAATATGAAAAATGTATGTTTTTGATAGTGTCCGGATACTTTTGATCACATAGTGTATGAAGTGGGTATGCCCCCTTTGCTAGGGAGGGGGTGAGTTTTTCTGCGACTACAGAAAAGGCGAGTAAGGAGTCAGACTGCGAGATCGCCTCATGGAACGAACAATTAGGAGTCGGGTCGCGGTCCCCGTTGGCGCGAATAGGTGCGTTAAGTACACTCTAAGACAAAAAAGATGCATCACGAAAGAATTATCCGAATGAGACGCAAATCGATTGATGTGATGTACATGTACAGACAAACGATTACAATTTCAGAAAACACTCGATGATTCATTCAAGAGAAAGAGCTGCAGAAATTGGGCAAGTCAATAACTAGTTAGTCCACATCTGGCCCTTGTGCAAGCAGGTATTCAGTTTGACATTGACTGACAGAGTTGTTGGATGCCCTCCTGAGCGATATCGTGCCAAATTGTGTCCAATTCGCGAGTCAGTCAGCAAAAATCCTAAGCTGGTTGGAGGGCCCTGTCCATAACGCTTCAAACGTTCTCGGCTGAGAAGTCAATGAGATTCCAGGGCGAAGACGTGTCGGGAGACGCCCTGGGCTGTGGTCGGATACCAACCTGACTGTCACCGGCCATATGGCCCAACAACCAGGAGTGATGGTTTGGGGTGCTATTTCTTTTCATAGCAGAGTCGCTGTAGTTGTTATTAGCACCCTTACAGCATAGTGGTACGTCGACGATGCTCTACGTCCAATTTTGTTGCCCTCCATGGCAAATCATCCTGGGCTTACATTTCTGCAAGACAATGCCCGCCCACATACGGCAAGAGTTTCTACTGCTTTTCTTCGTGTTTGCCAAACCCAAACTTGGCCATCAAGATCGCCGAATCTCTCCCCAATTGGGAACGTTTGGAGCATTGTGTATAGGAACCTCGAACAATTTCGGGATTTTCACGGTCTAAAGCGCCAATTGGATATTGGATAGAATATGGCACGATATCCCTCAGGTAGACATCCAGCAAAACCATGAGTCAATGCCAAGCCGAATAACTGCTTGCATAAGAGCCAGAGGTGGATCAATGCAACACTGACTTGCTCGGTTTGTGAAGCACTTTCTCTTGAATAAATCATCAATTTTTTTCTTAAATTGTAATCATTTGTTTGTCTGTACATGTATATCGCATCTACCGATTTCCATCCCTTTTTTGTCTTAGAGCTTATTAATTTTATGGTCACTATCGTGAAATATGAAACAGTATATTTTTCTTTAACGGAATCCTAAAGAACAGTGCCTACATCAAGTGACAATGTGAATAGTCTATTTGTGCATGTACTCGTGGTGAACTTTAGATCAACGTAGGGACATTTTTCGTGAACGTAAGATATCATAAACCCAGTGTTATTTATAAACTGCTTAAGCTAAAAGTCTCCCTATCATAACAGTATGCTTACTGATTTAGTTATACTGAAAAGAGGATGTTGTAAATTGAGAGGACACATGTCACATAGGCACTTGGCTACGGAAATTATTACGGGTATATGTGTACCTTGAGGCTAGATTGTCCTCAAATATTGTCTACTACTAGTCCGACCCCGAATCAACAAGAAGGTAAAGTTCCGCGTTCTAGCCCTATAAGGGCCGATCGGGCCCTTCCGACCATCCTGTCATCCCTTTGTAAGGTTTCCTAATCTTGGAACCCGCTACTAATCGTTGGGGTAGATCCGCAGTTGGCCTCACGATCCAGAGTGCACTTCATACCAGTTCTTCCACCGAGGAAAAATCCCTAGCAGTACCAAGAATCGAACACAGGACCTCCGCAAGCAGTTAGCCATGTTGACCATTCAGCTACGGTGGGAAACACCTCGAATCAATATAACAACTAGGCGAATGAACAGTAAACAGAACCATCCCAAAGACCGGAAAACTTACGGCCCTTTGAAAGGGCGCAGCCAATTTTCTTCCCTATCCCTGACCATTCCGAGATTGTGCCCCGTCTCAAAATGACCTATTTGTCGACGGGAAATTAAACTATAATCTTCCTTCCTTCTTGCTTGCAGCTATCCACTCACCACTCCGGTTTAGTTTAGCTGATGCAAGAAATCAGTAAGAGTGATTCAATGCGCCCCAATGATACCACTGATTCGCGAGTAATTGCATGGCCCTCTACGTTACCCTACATCAGGTAGAACTCATACGACACGCTGTCGATAAAGATGACTACCATGGGCCCGGTTTCGATTACCTGCCGTGAACAGTGGCCTGCTTTTGATTTTAGTTTTGAAAAAATGGTTCAAATGGCTCTGAGCACTATGGGACTTAACATCTATGGTCATCAGTCCCCTAGAACTTAGAACTACTTAAACCTAACTAACCTCAGGACATCACACACATCCATGCCCGAGGCAGGATTCGAACCTGCTACCGTAGCGGTCACGCGGTTCCAGACTGAAGCGCCTAGAACCGCACGGCCACACCGGCCGGCTTTTAGTTTTGATTAACCGTCGACTTCTCAATGCTTTTGGCGGCTTGTGGAGTCCCGGAGCCGACGTGTCGCTGCCGTCATCGGGGTGAAAGAAAATATGCAATACGCTGCTGAGAGGCCACTTCAGTCGCTCTTTAAAGTACTCGTCATAAATTGCCCCATTCATTGTGCCTTTTTCTCCACATATGCGAAATAGAACTAAAATCCATGTCCGTTCGATTATGCATAATTATGGTAATAGTGTTTATGCTGTTTCTTTTCTTTTATATAAGCTAAATCATTATGGTTTGAGTGGGGCAGTCCACAAATGGTTTAATTCATACTTAACTGGAAGAATGCAGAAAGTTGAAATAAGTGGTTAATGTAATGTTAAAACAACAGCTGATTCCTCAAACTGGGGGGCTATCAAGTACGGGGTCGCACAGGGTTCGGTCTTAGGTCCTTTACTGTTCTTGATATACATTAATGACTTACCATTCCACATTGATGAAGATGCAAAGTTAGTTCTTTTTGCTGATGATACAAGTATAGTAATAACATCCAAAAACAAAGAACTAAGTGATGTAATTGTAAATGATGTTTTTCACAAAATTATTAAGTGGTTCTTAGCAAACGGACTCTCTTTAAATTTTGATAAAACACAGTATATACAGTTCCGTACAGTAAATGGCACAACTCCAGTAATAAATATAGACTTTGAACAGAAGTTTGTAGCTAAGGTAGAATTTTCAAAATTTTTAGGTGTGTCCATTGATGAGAGGTTAAACTGGAAGCAACACATTGATGGTCTGCTGAAACGTCTGAGTTCAGCTACGTATGCTATTAGGGTTACTGCAAATTGTGGTGATAAGAATCTCAGTAAATTAGCTTACTATGCCTACTTTCATTCACTGCTTTCGTATGGCATCATATTCTGGGGTAATTCATCGTTGAGTAGAAAAGTATTCATTGCTCAAAAACGTGTAATCAGAATAATTGCTGGAGCCCACCCACGGTCATCCTGCAGACATCTATGTAAGGATCTAGGGATCCTCACAGTAGCCTCACAGTATATATATTCACTTACGAAATTTGTTGTTAATAATCCAACCCAGTTCAAAAGTAATAGCAGTGTGCATAGCTATAACACCAGGAGAAAGGATGATCTTCACTATGCAGGGTTAAATCTGACTTTGGCACAGGAAGGGGTAGATTATGCTGCCACAAAAGTCTTTGGTCACCTACCAAACAGCATCAAAAGCCTGACAGATAGCCAACTAACATTTAAAAATAAATTAAAAGAATTTCTAGATGACAACTCCTTCTACTCATTGGGTGAATTTTTAGATATAAATTAAGGGAAAAAAAACATTAGTGTCATGTAATATTGTGTGTAATGTAATATCTTGTACAGACATTTTTTATTAACCTGACATGTTCCACATCATTAGGGAGTGTCGCATTCATGATCTATGGAACAAGTATTAATCTAATCTAATCTAATCTAATCTGCCCATCGACACACCATTTTAGTGGCAATGAAGGCGGATCCATGTCTATTAGCTACATATTTGGACTTCATTACTTTTAGTTAGTTGTCAGACACATTATAATGTTTTCATAACTTACATATACATGTACATCTATACTCTTCAAACCAATGTGAACAGCATGGCAAAAAGTACTTCTCATTGTCGTTGTTGTTGTGGTCTTCAGTCCTGAGACTGGTTTGATGCAGCTCTCCATGCTGCTCTATCCTGTGCAAGCTTCTTCATCTCCCAGGACCTACTGCAGCCTACATCCTTCTGAATCTGCTTAGTGTATTCATCTCTTGGTCTCCCTCTACGATTATTACCCTCCACTAAATTGGTGATCCCTTGATGCCTCAGAACATGTCCTACCAACCGATCCCTTCTTCTAGTCAAGTTGTGCCACAATCTCCTCTTCTCCCCAATTCTATTCAATAACTCCTCATTAGTTATGTGATCTACCCATCTAATCTTCAGCATTCTTCCGTAGCACGACATTTTGAAAGCTTCTACTCTCTTCTTGTCCAAACTATTTATCGTCCATGTTTCACTTCTATACATGGCTACACTCCATACAAATACTTTCAGAAACGACTTCCTGACACTTAAATCAATACTCGACGTTAACAAATTTCTCTTCTTCAGAAACGATTTCCTTGCCATTGCCAGTCTACATTTTATATCCTCTCTACTGCGACCATCATCACTTATTTAGCTCCCCAAATAGCAAAACTCCTTTACTACTTTAAGTATCTCATTTCCTAATCTAATTCCCTCAGCATCACTCGATTTAATTCGACTACATTCCATTAATCTCGTTTTGCTTTTGTTGATGTTCATCTTATATCCTCCTTTCAAGATACTGTCCATTCCGTTCAACTGCTCTTCCAAGTCCTTTGCTGTCTCTGACAGAATTACAATGTCATCGGCGAACCTCAATGTTTTTATTTCCTCTCGATGGATTTTAATACCTACTCCGAACTTTTCTTTTGTTTCCTTTACTGCTTGCTCAATATACAGATTCAATAGCATCGGGGAGAAGCTACAACCCTGTCTCACTCCCTTCCCAACCACTGCATCCCTTTCATGTCCCTCGACTCTTATAACTGCTATCTGGTTTCTGTACAAAATGTAAATAGCCTTTTGCTCCCTGTATTTGACCCCTGCCACCTTCAGAATTTGAAAGAGAGTATTCCAGTCAACATTGTCAAAAGCTTTCTCTAAGTCTACAAATGCTAGGAACGTAGGTTTGCCTTTCGTTAATCTTTCTTCTAAGATAGGTCGTAGGGTCAGTATTGCCTCACGTGTTCCAATATTTCTACGGAATCCAAACTGATGTTCCCCGAGGTCGGCTTCTACCAGTTTTTCCATTCGTCTGTAAAGAATTCGCGTTAATATTTTGCAGCAGTGACTTATTAAACTGATAGTTCGGTAATTTTCACATCTGTCAACACCTGCTTTCTTTGAGATTGGAGTTATTATATTCTTCTTGAAGTCGGAGGGGGGGGGGGGCTGTTCAGGGATTTTCTTTGCCTCGTGATGACTGGGTGTTGTGTGATGTCCTTAGGTTAGTTAGGTTTAAGTAGTTCTAAGTTCTAGGGGACTGATGACCGTAGATGTTAAGTCCCATAGTACTCAGAGCCATTTGAACCATTTTTTTGAAGTCTGAGGGTATTTCGCCTGTCTCAAACATCTTGCTCACTATATGGTTTCATTAGGCCTGGCTCTCCCAAGGCTGTCAGTATTTCTAATGGTATGTTGTCTACTCCCGGGGCCTTGTTTCGACTCAGGTCTTTCAGTGCTCTGTCAAACTCTTCACGCAGTATCATATCTCCCATTTCATCTTCATCTACATCCTATTCCATTTCCATAATATTGTCCTCAAGAACATCGCCCCTGTATAGACCCTCTATATACTCCTTCCACCTTTCTGCTTTCCCTTTTTTGTTTAGAACTGGGTTTCCATCTGAGCTCTTGATATTCGTGCAAGTGGTTCTCTTTTCTCCAAAGGTCTCTTTAATTTTCCTGTAGGCAATATCTATCTTACCCCTCGTGAGATAAGCCTCTACATCCTTACATTTGTCCTCTAGCCATCCCTACTTAGCCATTTTGCACTTCCTGTCGATCTCATTTTTGAGACGTTTGTATTCCTTTTTGTCTGCTTCACTTACTGCATTTTTGAATTTTCTCCTTTCGTCTCTTAAATTCATTATATCTCCTGTTACCCAAGGATTTCTACTAGCCCTCGTCATTTTACCTACTTGAACCTCTGCTGCCTTCACTAATTCATTCCTCAAAGCTACCCATTCTTCTTCTACTGTATTTCTTTCCCCCATTCCTGTCTATTGTTCCCTCATGCTCTCCCTGAAACTCTCTACAACCTCTGGTTTAGTCAGTTTATCCAGGTCCCATCTCCTTAAATTCCCACCTTTTTGCAGTCTTCAGTTTTAATCTACAGTTCATAACCAATAGATTGTAGTCAGAGTCCACATCTGCCCCTGGAAATGTCTTACAATTTAAAACCGGGTTCCTAAATCTCTGTCTTACCATTATACAATCTATCTGAAACCTTCAAGTATCTCCAGGGTTCTTCCATGTATACAACCTTCTTTCATGATTCTTGAACCAACTGTTAGCTATGATTGTAAGTAGGCTATGTAAGTAGGCTGTTTATGTTTTCTTATTGGCAACGTTACGTAGCGCTCTGTATGAAAATCACTGGCTGTGCTGTGTGTAGTCTGTGGCCAGTTTGCATTGTTGTCAGCCATTGTAGTGTTGGGCAGCTGGATGTGAACAGCGCGTAGCGTTGCGCAGTTGGAGGTGAGCCGCCAGCAGTGGTGGATGTAGGAAATGAGATGGCGGATTTTTGAGTACAGAATGGATATTATGAACTGCTATGTATATTATGCTTTTTCAACACTATTAAGGTAAATACATTGTTTGTTCTCTATTAAAATCTTTCATTTGCTAACTATGCCTATCAGTAGTTAGTGCCTTCCGTAGTTTGAATCTTTTATTTAGCTGGCAGTAGTGGCGCTCGCTGTATTGCAGTAGTTCGAGTAACGGAGATTTTTGGTGAGGTAAGTGATTTGTGAAAGGTATAGATTAATGTTAGCCAGGGCCATTCTTTTGTAGGGATTTTTGAAAGTCAGATTGCGTTGCGCTAAAAATATTGTGTGTCAGTTTAAGCACAGTCGTGTACAATTGTTCTAAGGGGACGTTTCATGATTAAGTGCAAAAATCTACCAGGCGGCTTCCTCTTTCATTTCTTAGCCCCAATCCATATTCACCTACTACGTTTCCTTCTCTTCCTTTTCCTACTCTCGAATTCCAGTCACCCATGACTATTAAATTTTCGTCTCCTTTCACTACCTGAATAATTTCTTTTATCTCATCATACATTTCATCAATTTCTTCATCAACTGCAGAGCTAGTTGGGATGTAAACTTGTACTACTGTAGTAGGCGTGGACTTCGTGTCTATCTTGGCCACAATAATGCGTTCACTATGCTGTTTGTAGTAGCTTACCCGCACTCCTATTTTTTTTATTCATTATTAAACCTACTCCTTCATTACCCCTATTTGATTTTGTATTTATAACCCTGTATTCACCTGACCAGAGGTCTTGTTTCTCCTGCCACCTAACTGCACTAATTCCCACTATATCACACTTTAACCTATCCATTTCCCTTTTTAAATTTTCTAACCTGTCTACCCGATTAAGGCATCTGTCATTGCACACTCCGATCTGTAGAGCGTCAGTTTTATTTCTCCTGATAATGACGTCCTTTTGAGTAGTCCCCGCCCGGAGATCCGAATGGGGGACTATTTTACCTCAGGAATATTTTACCCAAGAGGACGCCATCATCATTTAGTCATACAGTAAAGTTGCATGCCCTTAGGAGAAGTTACTGCTGTAGTTTCCCCTTGCTTTCAGCCGTTCGCAGTACCAGCACAGCAAGGCCGTTTTGGTTAGTGTTACAAGGGCAGATCAGTCAATCATCCAGACTGTTGCCCCTGCAACTACTGAAAAGGCTGCTGCCCCTCTTCAGGAACCACACGTTTGTCTGGCCTCTCAACAAATACCCCTCCGTTGTGGTTTCACCTACGGATCGGCTATCTGTGTCGTTGAGGCAGCAAGGCTCCCCACCAACGGCAAGGGATACTTCTCATTGTAGATGTTATTGGGGGTTGTTCCCGTTTCATTCAAGTAAGGAGCTCCCATCAGGAGCGACACGTACTACATTTGTACTACATTTTTGGTTCTTTCACTTAAAGCTTCTCCTTCAAAACTTTTTAGGTTGGCTTTCACGGAATAGTTTATGTCTACGATCAAGCCCCTGTCAGTTCAATTTTTTCCAGCATCTCCGCGAACGCTACCTCAAGGGTCAAACAAACCTGTGACCATTCTATTTGGTACGGCTCCCACACGCTTCATCTACATCTACATAATACTTCGCAAGCCACCTAATGGTGTGATGCGGAGGGCACTTTCGGTACCACTATCAGATCCCTCCAACCCTGTTTCACTCACGAATAGTGTGTGAGAAGAATGATTGTCGGTAAGCGTCTGAATTGGCTGTAATTTCTCGAATTTTCTCCTCGTGGTCAATACGTGAGATGTACGGGTGAAGTACTATGTTGCATGGCTCCTCCAGAAAAGTGCTGTACCGAAATTTCAATAGTAAATCTCTCCGTGTTGCACAACGTCTCTCTTGTAACGTCTGCCAGTGGAGTTTGTTTAGCGTCTCCGTAACGCTCTCTCGCCACCTGAACGATCCCGTGACCAAACGCGCCGCTCTTCGTTGGATCTTCTCTATCAGTCCTACCTGACAGGGATCCCTGATAAATGAACAATACTCAATAATCGGGCGAACAAGCGCCTTATAAGCCACTTCTTTCATGGATGAGTTACATTTTCTTAAGATTCTGCCGATTAATCTGAGTCTTGTGTCTGCCTTTCCCACGATCTATTTTATATGGTCATTCCACTTAAGGTCGCTCTGGATAGTTACACCTAGATATTTTACGGCAGACGCTGTCTCCAGCTGTTTGTAATCAATAGCGTAGCTGTACAGTAGTGGATTTCATTTCCTATGTATGTGCAATATCTTACATTTATTTACGTTCAGGGTCAACTGCCAGAGTCTGCACCATTCATCAATTCTCTGCAGGTCGTTCTGCCAATTCTTACTATTTCCTGGCGTTGCTACTTTGGTGTAAACAACTGCATCATCTACGAATAGCCTTAAAGAGCATCCGACACTTTCTTCTGGACCATTTATATATACTGTGAACAGCAACGGTCCTATCACACTTCCCTGTGGTACTCCGGATATTACCTTTACATCTGTCGATTTAGTTCCGTTAAGAGCGACATGTTGAGTTCTATCTGCAAGAAAGTCTTGAATCCAACCGCAGGTTTGCTCCGATACTCCGTAAGCTCGTATTTTTTCATTAAACGGCAATGCGGGACGGTGTCAAATGCCTTACTGAAATCAGGGAACATAGCATCATCCTGAGCGCCGTTGTCCACTGCGCTGTGAATCTCATGGAGGAACAGAGCGAGCTGAGTTTCGCAGCATTTCTGTTTGCGGAATCCGTGTTGATTTTTATAGAGGAGCTGTTCATTTTCCAGGAACCACATAATTCTGGAGCAGTATTCCAGGAAAGGCACGCTACTGATTTGTAAGCAATCTCCTTTAAGCACTGATTTCATTTTTCTGTTATCCTACCAAC
The DNA here is from genome assembly GCF_023864275.1 of Schistocerca cancellata. Lineage (NCBI taxonomy): Eukaryota > Metazoa > Arthropoda > Insecta > Orthoptera > Acrididae > Schistocerca > Schistocerca cancellata. Next base: position 595,583,044 of record NC_064629.1, read on the forward strand.
GAAATGAAATCGACACCAAGTTTTAGCTACGACTGTGCCGATGCGATCGTACCATTTCACATTTCTACAAATTCTTACAATTCAAATAGCTCTGAGCACTATGGGGCTTAACATCTGAGGTCATCAGTCCCCTACAAATTCTTACACCCAGGTATTTATATCAGTGGACCTCCCCAGTTGAGATAAAACACTGATATTGTAGCCATAGAATACTACTTTTTTCATTTTATGAAACGCACAATTTTACATTTCTAAACATTATGCCATAGGCGTCCACAGAATTATAAACAAAGGGGAAGGGAGGCAAAATTCTAAACTTTCCATTTTTTTATACAACAGGGTCAACGAGTTCGAAGATCGACAGTTACCCACTAAATATTTTATTGTATGTATGATACGTAAAAGATAGATGTTATTGTACTAGGATACGCTATGTGCACCTTTTTATAATTTTAATATGCTTATAGATTTTAATTTTTTTAGATTAATAGTAGTGTCTCATGATTAAAAGAAATAAGTAGCCATCAAAATGACTTGTAAGCTAGAAACTACAGTTTAAAAACATTCACGTTGGCTGTTTTTGTCCATATACCATTAACGTTGATAATTTAAATAAAAAGTTTTGAAACAGGAAAACATTTAAACAAATGAGATAATCGGAATCTGTATCAAGAATAATAAGCAGTCATCAGATGCCCATGTAACACCAATATTTTATGTCACTGATGTTATAACAATAACACTTTTGAGCCTTCTAAGTAAATATTGACATATTGTTATCATTTTCTATGCTCATATTTATGTATTCCTTTCATTTAAAACGATTCGTCATTTCGCTGATACAGGCAGAGGGAATCGATAATTAGAATGTAATGGTTAGGATGGAAAAGGTGGGAGTTAGGGCGCCAAATGGAGAGGTGTAAAGGCGCGAAATTAAAGCACCAAGACAACTTCAGAGAGTCAGTAGCTACCTGTAGCTGCCAAGTGTGAAAATCTTGGAGTACAAAGTGAGATAAAATTATTTCCACATTATTATAAAGGGCCTCAGATGAAAGTACTGTCATCATATTCTAACGTGGCATAATGTGAAATGCTATAAGGTGTCTGAAAGTGAAAACACGTAATTTAATAGAGCAATTCGTGTGAAGAGCGATAACCTTGTAATACTTTTCAGCACAATTACCGCAGCAGATCATCACTCCGACACTTCCAGGCTACGTACAGATTATTTACACTTGTAAGGTTGCAGGAATCATTCACTTCACAGCAGTGCGTCAGTACCTCTGTAACACTCATTGTTCATGTGTAACGAGAACATCAAAGCCCTAAGTCAGGTGCGCTGTGATACGGTTCTGTTCCTGATACTGAAACTTTCTGAGTATCCATTAACATTAATGTGAAGTTAATTATTTGGGTTTTTGTTACCATTAATAACTGAAGCATTCAAAGACATGACCCAAACTGTTGAATCAGTATAAAAGGTACTGCAGTTCATAAATTGGTCAATGAGATCTAAAAACCAAACTTCTCAACAGAAATTTGTTTAAATTTTTATACTGGTCTGAAATTTCTTGGCTCACATTGGGTCTACATATGTTTCAGTATTAAAAGTGCGACTTAAAGTGTTGTTGAATGATATCACAGTCATGGAGTCAGGCATATGCTATAAATTTTTTTGATAACTGATTGATCCCCCCCGTCCCCCATAGACCTTGCCGTTGGTGGGGAGGCTTGCGTGCCTCAGCGATACAGATAGTCGTACAGTAGCTGCAACCACAACGGAGGGGTATCTGTTGAGAGGCCAGACAAACGCGTGGTTCCTGAAGAGGGGCAGCAGCCTTTTCAGTAGTTGCAGGGGCAACAGTCTGGATGATTAACTGATCTGCCCTTGTAACACTAACCAAAACGGCCTTGCTGTGCTTGTACTGCGAACGGCTGAAAGCAAGGGGAAACTACGCCCGTAATTTCTCCCAAGGGCATGCAGCTTTACTGTATGACTAAATGATGATGGCGTCCTCTTGGGTAAAATATTCCTGAGGTAAAATAGTCCCCCATTCGGATCTCTGGGCGAGGACTACTCAAAAGGACGTCATTATCAGGAGAAATAAAACTGACGCTCTACAGATCGGAGTGTGGAATGACAGATGCCTTAATCGGGCAGATAGGTTAGAAAATTTAAAAAGGGAAATGGGTAATTTAAAGTTGGATATAGTGGGAATTAGTGCAGTTCGGTGGCCGGAGAAACAAGACTTCTGGTCAAGTGAAAACAGGGTTATAAATACAAAATCAAATAGGGGTAATGAAGGAGTAGGTTTAATAATGAATAAAAAATAGGATTGCGGGTAAGCTTCTACAAACAGCATAGTGAACGCATTATTGTGGCCAAGACAGACACGAAGTGCACGCCTACTACAGTAGTACAAGTTTACATCCCAACTAGCTCTGCAGTTGATGAAGAAATTGATGAAATGTATGATGAGATAAAAGAAATTATTCAGGTAGTGAAAGGAGACGAAAATTTAATAGTCATGGGTGACTGGAATTCGAGAGTAGGAAAAGGAAGAGAAGGAAACGTAGTAGGTGAATATGGATTGGGGCTAAGAAATGAAAGAGGAAGCCGCCTGGTAGAATTTTGCACTTAATCATAGCTAACAGTTGGTTCAAGAATCATGAAAGATGGTTGTATACATGGAAGAACCCTGGAGATACTAGAAGGTTTCAGATAGATTATATAATGGTAAGACAGATATTTAGGAACCCGGTTTTAAATTGTAAGACATTTCCAGGGGCATATGTGGACTCTGACCACAATCTATTGGTTATGAACTGTAACGAGGGCTAGTAGAAATCCTTGGGTAACAGAAGAAGTAATGAATTTAATTGATGAAAGGAGAAATTATAAAAATGCAGTAAATGAAGCAGGGAAAAAGGAATACAAACGTCACATAAATGAGATCGATAGGAAGTGCAAAATGGCTAAGCAGGGATGGCTAGAGGACAAATGTAAGGATGTAGAGGCTTATCTACTAGGGGTAAGAAAGATACTGCCTACAGGAAAATTATAGAAACCTTTGAAGAAAAGAGAACCACTTGCATGAATATCAAGAGCTCAGATGGAAACCCAGTTCTAAACAAAAAAGGGAAAGCAGAAAGCTGGAAGGAGTATATAGAGGGTCTATACAGGGGCGATGTTCTTGAGGACAATATTATGGAAATGGAATAGGATGTAGATGAAGATGAAATGGGAGATATGATACTGCGTGAAGAGTTTGACAGAGCACTGAAAGACCTGAGTCGAAACAAGGCCCCGGGAGTAGACAACATACCATTAGAAATACTGACAGCCTTGGGAGAGCCAGACCTAACAAAACCATATAGTGAGCAAGATGTTTGAGACAGGCGAAATACCCTCAGACTTCAAAAAAATGGTTCAAATGGTTCTGAGTACTATGGGACTTAACATCTACGGTCATCAGTCCCCTAGAACTTAGAACTACTTAAACCTAACTAACCTAAGGACATCACACAACACCCAGTCATCACGAGGCAAAGAAAATCCCTGAACAGCCTCCCCCCCCCCCTCCGACTTCAAGAAGAATATAATAACTCCAATCCCAAAGGAAGCAGGTGTTGACAGATGTGAAAATTACCGAACTATCAGTTTAATAAGTCACTGCTGCAAAATATTAACGCGAATTCTTTACAGACGAATGGAAAAACTGGTAGAAGCCAACCTCGGGGAACATCAGTTTGGATTCCGTAGAAATATTGGAACACGTGAGGCAATACTGACCTTACGACCTATCTTAGCAGAAAGATTAACGAAAGGCAAACCTACGTTCCTAGCATTTGTAGACTTAGAGAAAGCTTTTGACAATGTTGACTGGAATACTCTCTTTCAAGGCTATTTACAATTTGTACAGAAACCAGATGGCACTTATAAGAGTCGAGGGGCATTAAAGGGAAGCAGTGGTTGGGAAGGGAGTGAGACAGGGTTGTAGCCTCTCCCCGATGTTATTCAATCTGTAAATTGAGCAAGCAGTAAAGGAAACAAAAGAAAATTTCCGAGTAGGTATTAAAATCCATGGAGAAGAAATAAAAAAATTGAGGTCCACCGATGACATTGTAATTCTGTCAGAGACAGCAAAGGACTTGGAAGAGCAGTTGAACGGAATGGACAATGTCTTGAAGGGAGGATATAAGATGAACATCAACAAAAACAAAACGAGGATAATGGAATGTAGTCGAATTAAGTCGGGTGATGCTGAGGGAATTAGATTAGGAAATGAGACACTTAAAGTAGTAAAGGAGTTTTGCTATTTGGGGAGCAAAATAACTGATGATGATCGAAGTAGAGAAGATATAAAATGTAGATTGGCAATGGCAAGGAAAGCGTTTCTGAAGAAGAGAAATTTGTTAACATCGAGTATAGATTTAAGTGTCAGGAAGTCGTTTCTGAAAGTGTTTGTATGGAGTGTAGCCATGTATGGAAGTGAAACGTGGACAATAAATAGTTTGGACAAGAAGAGAATAGAAGCTTTCGAAATGTGGTGTTACAGAAGAATGCTGAAGATTAGATGAGTAGATCACATAACTAATGAGGTGGTATTGAATAGAATTGGGGAGAAGAGAAGTTTGTGGCACAACTTGACGAGAAGAAGGGATCGGTTGGTAGGACATGTTCTGAGGCATCAAGGGATCACCAATTTTGTATTGGAGGGCAGCGTGGAGGGTAAAAATCGTAGAGGGGGACCAAAAGATGAATACGCTAAGCAAATTCCGAAGGATGTAGGTTGCAGTAGGTGCTGGGAGATGAAGAAGCTTGCACAGGATAAAGTAGCATGGAGAGCTGCATCAAATCAGACTCAGGTCTGAAGACCACAACAACAGCTGATTTTTGTCGCCCTGTTACTGAGATAGGACCCGGTGGATCCAGACAGACCAGTCTTTACTCGTAGTCACGAGCAGAAATAACGCATGGTGTAGGAATAAACACACAACACGTCGCCACAACTGGCGATATACATTGCGTGGAAAAAAAGTGAAACACCCTGAAATCATGGTCGGACGACAATGTAAAATCGGACACGTACTCACCATCGTCTGATGCGTAAAGCATTACTAAGATAAAAAAGCCTCTTAGTGCGTCTGCGACTGTGTTTGGCGCAATAGTACGCTCCTACCTTTGTCGCTACATTTTTTTTTATTATTGTTCCTGATTACGTATTTCTCTTTTACAGCCTCTTCAGATCAGGATTGTGTTATAGAGAACTAACATTAAAAGGATGGAACAAACTTTTACGTAAACAATGTTTAGAATAACTGTGGTGACGCATAAGTTGATCATATGGATACACAGTAGCTAGTCAGAGTTTAAAACATCTTAGTCAACATTAAACTCAAAGTTGATCTCGCGTGCATTACAAAGTAAACATGTTAGCCCACTCGGTGGCTGTGGTGAACGGCGTATAGCAAATAGTTTTTAATGTGAATCAGTTAGTTCCCTCTTTTAACATTCTAATTGCAGCATAAACATATAACAGTCTAAATCATTTTGCAGTGGACCCTAATGCGCGTCGAAAGATGTACGACTTGGATCAAATGACGCTGAATTGACAGTAACAACTTTTTTAAGTTTTTTGTAAAGAAACAAGAATGTAATTGTTATACGTGCAGAAAAATGCGCGACTGGCTTATTAATATATAACTAGTGGTGTAACATGTATAGAGGAGCATGTACATAGAAATTTATTTTGAGGCCAGGAGAGAAAAGAAATCCTATATACGAAGTTTCAGATCCAGTATCATATGAAAAACAATGAAGACAGTAATAACATAAGGGCAATAATGACAGTAAACACCAATAAAGTAAAAAACATTGATGACGTAAGGACAGTAAATAATACTGACAATGATGGTACATATGTGGTTTCCATTATGGTCACTCTGTACATAAACTTCACTTAGAATGTTATATGTAATGCATATGAATTCATACATGAATGTTAGACTTTAAAAAATACCTGCAAATGTCTCACTTACGAGATGTGACAATAAGGTAATGAAACTGATGTGAAAAAAATGTTGCTTACCGTTTTAGTCAAGTTTAGTGTTGTCACTTTCAAAGCAGTTCCCTTTTTCCAGTGCTTCTGCCATTGATGGTGACATTTCTGGAACTCATCTTCTGTAATATCCTTCAAGACTCCCGTCACAGCTTTTTGGACATCTTGTGTTGTTTGAAAATGGTGTCCCTTGACCACCGTTTTGACTCTTGGAAATAGAAAAAAGTCGCACAGAGCGATATCTGCTGAACAAAGTGGCTGTGGTAGTACTGAAATTTGTTTTGAGGTTAAAAACTGCTGTACTGACAGAGCAGTATGGGATGGCTCATTACCGTGATGCAGAATCCAATTATCAGCAATGTTGGCACGGACACGAAGAACTCTTTAACGAAGTCTTTCTAAAATTTCTTTGTAGTAATATTGGTTTACTGTTTGTCCAGGAGGCGCCCACTCTTTATGAACAATTCCCTTGGAATCAAAGAAGCACACAAGCATGCATTTCACTTTTGACTTTGAGATGCGAGCTTTTTTTGGTCTGGGTGATCTCTTTGAGCATCATTGCGAACTTCGGCGTTTTGTCTCTGGATCGCACTGAAAAAATCAACTTTCCTCAGTAGTGACAACACGGCTCAACAGTTCTGGATTGACTTCCGTTTGCTCTAACAGATCGGCTGTCACATTTTCGTGTTTCTCGCTGTTGTGGTGTGAGATTTTTGGGGGCCATTTTTGCACTAATCGTTCTCATATCAAGATCTTCAGTTATTATTAGACGAACCGTTTCTCGATTGATGTTCAGTTCTTCTGCAGTCATTTTCACGGATAATCTTCGATCAGATCGTACGAGTTCACGCACCCTGGCCAGGTTGACATCCGTCCGTGAGGTTGATGGTCATCCACCCTGGTCTTCATCTTCAACATTCGTTCCTACTTCACTAAACATTTTATGCCAACGAAAAACTTGAGCTTTTGACATAACATCCTCTCCAAAAGCCTTCTGAAGCTTACCATAAGTGTCGTCGCGTTTTCACCCAATTTAACGCAAAAAGAAATGGCATAGTGTTGTGCAAAATTATGCGGTTCCATTTCCGTGACGAGAGACACAAACACATTTTAACTTATTACATCACAACTCACGACTGAGCAGTTGCATTGATGTGCCTCTTGGACTAGAAGCAGCTTATAGACCAAGGTCAAAGATATTGTGCCTATGCAAGTCTGCAGGGTTGCCACATCTTGCAAAGAAAACCAGTCTCATTACTTTATTGTCGCACCTCATACACTACCGGAAAAAAATTAGTGCACCTGGAAAGACAGCATCTATTTTGATCCGATGACAGCATGTGCCTCCTGGGGAATAGTAGATGTATTGGTAATGATTTCAGTGTCGTCCTCCAACAGATAACGTTGTGACATAGCTAACAGAGCGTCATTTGTGTCTACCCTTTAATAAAGAATAGTCACAGACAGAAGACTCAGTATGATGCAAACGTGTTAAACAAGCAGGCAACCATGCCACGGAGACCCACTTATGCTTCCTACAGCCAACTGAGCGAGTTTGAAAGGGGTTAAATTGCGGCCTTCCGAGTGGTAGGATGGTCCTTTCGGAGAACTGCCACATAAGTTGGATATGCTACGTAAACTGTGCAATGATGCTGCTACCACAGGTCACTTTGGGGTAGCAGTAGCAGATTGTACAGCTACCACAGCTCACGTAACAGGACTTGTGAGCCCAAAGGTGTCAACACAAAATGTTGCAAGGCTGTTATTAGCAGTGGGAGTACGGGCACGCACACCTTTAGCCCATCTTCCACTCACGCCACAGCATCGACGAGCACGGCTCGACTGGTGCCGTCAGAGGATCACTTGGAAGACTGAATGGCGCGCTGTGGTCTTCAATGATGAAACCAGATTATGTCTGCAGGCAAGTGATGGTCTTCGCGCGTGCGACATAGACCTGGTGAGCACTATCTCGTAGAGCGTATTCTTCTGAGACACATTGGCCCCACCTCAGGCCTTATGGTTTGCAGTGCGATAAGCTACAACTCTCATTCATCTCTGGTGTTTCCGGAGGGGACGTTAACCAGCATTCGGTATGTGCAAAATGTTGTTAGACCCATTATTTTGCCGTTCTGGCAACAGGAAGGTGACGTGTTGTTGCAACAGGATAATGCTCGCCCACACACCGCCCGTGAAACTAAAAGTGCTGTGTGAGACGTGCAGCAACTTTGCTGGCCAGTGCAATATCCAAACTTGTCCCCAATCGAGTATGTGTGGTATATTAAAACGTTCACTCATACCTGTTCGGTCCACCTCTTCAATGAAAGTTTGAATAAAGGTGTGTTTCCATCTGAATTAAAGTATACAATAGTCAAGCCACTGCACAAAAAATGTAGTATCGAAAAACTCGAAAGCTACCGACCCATTAGCCTAATTCCAATCCTAAGCAAAGTATTAGAAAAGCTTATTTCACTACGGTTAGAAAACTTTCTTGTCAAATAAAAAGTGCTACGAGAAACCCAACATGATTTTAGGAAAGGCTATTCAACATCATCTGTCATATGTGATGTAGTACATACGATACTTATGAAATTAGATGAAAAAGAAAGGGTGGCATGTTTGTTCCTAGATTTATTGCGTGCATTCGATACAGTATCTCATGAGCTGCTTCTTGAGTAACTGGAAACTTACAGTATTAGAGGGATAGCCAAAAGTCTCATACAGTCATACCTACTAGACAGATATCATGTCACACAAGTCACACACAAAGTGGGCAATGTTGTTAAGAAGTACAGCTCCAGTCCAGCTATAGTAAAGTTGGTGTGCCCCAAGGGTCAGTTCTGGGTCCTTTATTGTTCATACTATATGTTAATGATCTGCCCAAAATTGTTCTGATGTCTTATTTGGATTGAAGAACTACTTCCAAAACAATCACTTAAGCTTAAACATCGATAAAACAAATCTAATGGAATTTCAAATACACCACAAACAAGATTAATTAAATGAAGTGTTGTGTCTGATGGTGGTTCAGAAATAAAATTGAAAGATAAAACTTCCTTCCTTGGCGTAATGTTGGATCAGCATCTCTCTTTGGAGCCTCATATCGATTTCTTATGCCAAAAACTTAGCAAATCAATTTATGCAATGTGGACAATGTCACTATTTCTTAAATATGAGCAAATAAGTATAATCTATTATGCTTTAGTGTGTCCATACCTCACATATGGAATTGAACTATGGGGATGTGCTGCTGCCAAGCATGTAAATAGGGTATTCATCCTTCAAAAAAAGGCAGTTAGGATCATGTGTAACCTTAGATATAATGAGTCTTGCAAAGCAGTTTTTAAAATCAAGAAACTACTAACACTCCCATCACTATATATTTATAAAACCGTACAGCTTATGCTAAAATACAAGCAGTACAATCATCTAAATAGAGAAGTGCACATGTACAATACTAGGAGGGACGATGATTATCACCTGGAAACAAATAATACAAAAAGTGCAGACAAGAGCCCCTATTACATGGGGATTAATTTTATAACAAACTTCCAAAAAAATTAAAAAGCTTAAGTAGAAGCTACCTTGAAATTGCCTTGAAGGAGTTCCTCAGCAATAAGTGTTTTCATAGTATTGAGGAATTCCTCTCAGAGGAATAGAATACTTTCATTTGTATAAATAGTATTTACACGTACAAAAAAATAGCAACATAATTTTTTATCTGTTAGACCTATTGTATATAATTGTTTCCCACAATTTTATAAGGGGAAATGATCAATATGTAAATTATCCAAAATAAAGCCTGGTATTTGTCCATGGAGAATAAATGAATGATGTGACGAGAAGTGACTCATGCCTCTCGTCAACCAAGAACTCTTAGAAGACTACATGAACAGATCGAGCAGGCGAGGCATAACATATCCCACGACAGTATTCGCCATCTGCACGATCGACTGGATGCCAGTCAGCACCTGCATTGCTAGCCATGGAGGTTACACCAGATGCTAATATGCGTGTTTCAGCATGAGTCGACGCCCCGTACCTCAGAACCGCTTGTGCTATGGATCTGTAAATTTAATCATTTCATATACTCCATATACACTGTTGCAGCAATAAATCTTGAGTATATTGGAAACCTCTATAAGGGTGTACTATTCTTTTCCAGCAGCGTATGTACCACCATTGTCATTACTTTCATCAGGGTTCTCCACTTCATTGGCTTTTACTGTCATTATTGTTACTATTTTGTTACTGTCATCAATGTTTTTGGATGATACTACATCTAAGATATTGTGTATACAGTTTCTTTCCTCTCCCGACCTTAAAGTAAAGTGCCCTATTTGTGTTCCTCTCTAAGTGTAACACCGCTAGCTACAGTTGTGCGTTAATACTACAGTCATGCGTTTTTACTGAACATGTAACAATAACAGTCTAGTTTCTCAAAAGAAAAAAATTAAAAAGTTAATACTGTAAGTGTAGAGTCACGTGATTCAAGTTGCACGTCTTTCGACACACAATGGGACACACCGTAAAATTATTTTAAAATCTTATATGTTTAAGCTGTAATTAGAAAGTTTGAAGCGGCGACTAATTGCTTCACATTAAAAATTATTGTGGGATATTATATTCGCTATATTGCCGTTCACCGCAGACACCTAGTGGGCGAATAACTTTACTTTGTAATGCGCTACACTTGAGAGCCAGTTTGACTTTTGATGGTGACTGAGATGTTTTAAATTATGACTATACTGTGTATCCATCACGTATGTGATTAGCTTATGCGTCACCATAATTATTCTAAACATTGTTTACATGAAAGTTTGTTCTTACGACGAGAGCCCGTTTGGATTTTGATGTTAACTAAGACGTTTTAAGCTCTGACTAGATATTGTCTTACCATAACGTATGTGATGAACGTATGCGCCAACACTTTTATTCCACACATAGTTTATATAAAAGTGGTTCCATCCTTCTAATGTTAGTTCTCTGTACTACAAATTTGATCTGAAGATGCTGTTAAAGTGAAATGCATAACCAGGAGCAATTATCAATAAAAAATATATGAACCGAGACAAGAATGTATTATTGAGGATACATAAATGATTAGAGCTACAATTCTCTGTGACCTGTGTTTTTCGTGTTTGGTGTTGTTACCAGGCTTAGTTGTGTAGATACAAGGCACGAACAGCGTCAGATGTTAAGCGATCACTGTGAAAGACACATCAATGCATCGTATTCGGGTGAGGCAGCTTTCGCAGCACCTGACAGAGTTTGCAAGGAGCCTCGTTGTGGGTCTCCAATTAGCTGTCTGGTCGAATCGTACAATATCCATATTTCTGGGACATTCGGATGTTGCAATGCCCCCACGTTGCACTACATGGGAGCGTGTGGGCAGGCATACTCGTCGTCAAGGTTGCTGTCGATCACGTCTGACCACTACAAGGGAGGATCGCCAAATTGTGGACGAAGCACATCGCAAGCCCTTCATATCTGCTGCTGCCATCCGAGAACAAGTAATGGACTCTGTGCAAGATTCTGTTTCCGTATCACTGTGACTATCAGCAGCTGGATTAGGCAATTGATTTGAAAGCTATTATAGCAAAAACCCGAACAACTTTGACAACGTCATAATTTGCGCGATATGAAAATCAAAGTGTTGAAGTCATCGTTATCATTGTTGACATAGCTCTACGACTGTAAAAACAGGTCTGCAGACCATAGCTACACTTGCGCATAAATGAGGGAATTTTTGTTTGTTTCAGTCGTTTCTGCCTGCGTTCGGGAAGCCGGTGTTTCTGTTACTTTTTGGGGTTCAGCACCTCAACCCCTTACGGGATTATTTTGTTGTCCGTCTGTCTGTCCGTCTGATAAGATCCATTTTTCTCAAAATGGCTCTGAGCACTATGGGACTTGACATCTGTGGTCATCAGTCCCCTAGAACTTAGAACTACTTAAACCTAACGAACCTAGCGACATCACACACATCCATGCCCGAGGCAGGATTCGAACCTGCGACCGTAGCGGTCACGCGGTTCCAGACTGAAGCGCCTAGAACCGCACGGCCACACCGGCCGGCCCATTTTTCTCAGGCACGTGTAGAGGTACCAAGTTGAAATTAGTGTCAAACATTAATCTCTACACCGAGCGAGGTGGCGCAGTGGCTAGCACACTGGACTCGCATTCGGAAGGACGACGGTTCAATCCCCTGTCCGGCCATCCTGATTTAGCTTTTCCGTGGTTTCCATAAATCGCTCGAGGCAAATGGCGGGATGGTTCCTTCGAAAGGGCACGGCCGACTTCCTTCCCCGTCCTTTCCTAATCCGATAAGACCGATGACCTTGCTGTCCGGTCTCCTCCCCCAAAACAACCCAACCCACTACGGTCTACAGTCCCTTGGGGGATGTAGAAAATTTAAACTTCAATCAAAAGACACCCCCAATTATGCAATTATGTCACATCCACTGTCCTGTTACGTTAATGTGATCACCTGTCAAAAGCCTAATAACTAACTTTTGCAGCACGGACCACTGCGAGATGTGCAAGAAGAAAGAGAGTGAGGTTCTGGAAAGTCACTGACAGAGATGTGGAACCATACCGACTCCAGTGCCGTGGCCAGCTGCACTAGGTTTCTCGGTTGAGGATTCATGGCGCGGACAGGGCAACCGAGGTGGTCCCACAGATTCTCGACTGGGTTTAAGTCTAGTCCTGCTGATAGATGCCATCGTGGCGACCTAAAACAAAATGCATGTAGTGATGGGCATGGTCCCTGAGGATAAAGGTCCTCAGAGTGTGAGTCCTATTCTCACGTTTCCCCACACCATAATGGTCACTCAGTTGTTACATGGTGTTTGCTTTCAGAGTTTCACACCGTACATAGGAACTGACGATACCCTGCACCAGTCAACCTGTTTGGTAGTATGTAAGGTCCCATTAGTCTATAGCTAATAATTCCCTCCCTTACGTTAACTGAATATTGGAGCTAATGCTGTGCTTCAACCGAGTGTGGATTTGCATGAGCCCTCACATCTTGATTATGAAAATTGGAAGTCCCACCTAGCGTGAAACCGTCCTCGTCTGTCAACGAGCTCTTTATTGTGAAAAGTCCACATCTGTGCAACAACCATCTACATACATACTCCGCAGTCCACCATACGGTGCGTGGCGGAGGCTACCTCGTACCACAACTAGCATCTTCTCTCCCTGTTCCACTCCCAAACAGAAGGAGGGAAAAATGACTGCCTATATGCCTGTGTACGAGCCCTAATCTTTCTTATATTATCTTTGTGGTCTTTCCGCGAAATGTAAGTTGGCGGCAGTAAAATTGTACTGCAGTCAGCCTCAAATGCTGGTTCTCTAAATTTCCTCAGTAGCGATTCACGAAAAGAACGCCTCCTTTCCTCTAGAGACTCCCACCCGAGTTCCTGAAGCATTTCCGTAACACTCGCGTGATGATCAGACCTACCAGTAACAAATCTAGCAGCCCGCCTCTGAATTGCTTCTATTTCCGCCCTCAATCCGACCTGATAGGGATCCCAAACGTTCGAGCAGTACTCAAGAATAGGTTGTATTAGTGTTTTATTAGCGGTTTTATAAGCGGTCTCTTCACAAAATTCTACCAATGAACCGAAGACGACTATCCACCTTCTCCACAACTGCCATTACATGCTTGTCCCACTTAATATCGCTTTGCAATGTTACGCCCAAATATTTAATCGACGTAACTGTGTCAAGAGCTACACTAGTAAAGGAGTATTCAAACATTAAAGGATTCTTTTTCCTATTCATCTGCATTAATTTACATTTACCTATATTTAGTGTTAGCTGCTATTCTTTACACCAATCACAAATCCTGTTCAAGTCATCTTGTATCCTCCTACAGTCACTCAACGACGACACCTTCCCGTACACCACAGCATCATCAGCAAAGAGCCGCACATTGCTATCCACCCTATCCAAAAGATCATTTATGTAAATAGAAAACAACAGCGGACCTACCACACTTCCCTGGGGCTCTGCAGATGATACCTTCACCTCCGATGAACACTCACCATCGAGGACAACGTACTAGGTTCTATTACTTAAGAAGTCTTCGAGCCACTCACATACTATGGAACCAATCCCATATGCTCGTATCTTAGTTAGGAGTCTGCAGTGGGGCACCGAGTCAAACGCTTTCCGGAAGTCAAGGAATACGGCATCCGTCTGATATCCTTCATCCATGGTTCGCCAGATATCATGTGAAAAAAGGGCGAGTTGCGTTTCGCAGGAACGATGCTTTCTAAAGTCGTGCTGATGCATGGACAGCAACTTCTCTGTCTCAAGGAAATTCATTATAATCGAACTGAGAATATGTTTGAGAATCCTGCAACAAACCGTTGTTAAGGATATTGGTCTGTAATTTTGAGGATCCGTCCTTCTACCCTTCTTATATACGGGCATCATCTGCGCTTTTTTCCAGTCGCTCAGGACTTTACGTTGGGCAAGAGATTCGCGATAAATGCTAGATAAGTAAGGAGCCAATGCATTAGAGTACTCTCTGTAAAACCGAATTGGAATCCCATCATGACCTGGCGATTCATTTATTTTCAACCCATTTAGCTGCTTCACAACCCCAGGGATGTCTATCACTATGTCCTCCATACGGGAATCTGTACGAGACTCAAACGGCGGTATGTTTGTACGATCCTCCTGTGTGAAATATTTCTCAAATGCTAAATTTATAATTTCAGCTTTCGTTTTGCTGTCTTCCGTTGCCAGGCCAGACTGATCAGTGAGTGACTGGATGGAAGCCTTCGACCCGCTTACCGATTTTACGTAATTTACGAATTTCCTCGGGTTTTCAGCAAGATCTTTTGCTAAGGTTTGACGGTGGTAGTGGTTGAATGCTTCGCGCATCGCTCTTTTTACAGCAGCACGAATCTCTACTAACTTCTGCCTGTCCTCATTCTCCCGATCTTTCTTGTACCGCGAGTGCAACTGCCTTTGCTTCCTGAGCATTCTCCGAATTGCGCTGTTAAACCACGGTGGGTCTTTTCCGTCCGTAACCCACTTTTTCGGCACATACTTGTCCAATGCGTGATTTACAATGTGTTTAAAATTTGCCCATAATTCTTCCACGTCCATCGTACCGGAAGTAAATGAAGTCGATGTGGGTATAGTAACTGTTGCTGCAAGATCATCCAGACTAGAGAGTCACCAACCCAAATAAACACTGAAATTCTACGGACATTAATTCCAGGGGTCTCTTCCACTCGTTGAACCTCTCCACAACAGAGTACGAGTGACGTGAGGTCTACCATTATCCACTGTTGTTGGAGCTGCGGAACCGGAGTGTGCTAGTCGTTGGAAAGACACTGAAAAATAATTGTGCACATGGTACAGTGCGTTCTAAATATTTTTCAGCATACAGGACACGGGCTCGACCGTTGCTTACATTTGTCAAACCATAACAGAAGATCATGTCTGCCACTTATCATGTGTTACGAGCTAAGCAGAGGGCACTCAATGTTTACATAAGTGGTTTAGCACCGAAAATGTATAGTACTGTAGTCAGTGGGGTATCTAGGGATCTTCATCCAGCAGTTAAGTTAATAATTAAATCTGAATATGGTTTATATATTATTTATTTGCTATTTTCTTTTAGTCTTTTATCTATATAAAAGAATAGATCGAATGTTGCACATGAATTGGCATGAATATGGCACATAACATATTAACATAATTTCAAATGTGTAAGTAATAACTAACTATGTAAGTAGCCTTTTTGTATGTTGGCAGCGATATAGACTGTGTTAATATCGCTGACAGCGCTTTGCAGTTAGCGAGTGGATAGAGAAGTGTATGGACAGGTATTTTTTTAGTGGAGACTCTGTGTTGGTAGGACATGCATTGTAAAATGAGGATGGATGTTGTTGATAATGTTTGAGTAGTGGAATTATTGACAACTATATAATTTTTGGAACTGGATGTCACATGAAAAGGTAAAATTTTTCTAAATACATTGTTTGCTCTTCAAAAAATCTTTCTTTTTTGCGAACCATATGCCTCCTAGTAGTTTAGAGTCTATAGTAGATAGAATTCTTTTATTTAGCTGACTGTAGTTGCTACTTGCTGTAATGATGTAGTTCGTGTTATGAAGATTTTCTGTGAGGTAAGTGACTTATAAAAAAGAATGGGGTTTCCACTATCAGGATTCGTGATTGAAATGAGTTTAGGCAATTAACAGAGCTGGAGGTAGTTTCATATTTGTTTAATTTCATATTTTTTGCATTTGTATTATTGATAGGGTTTCTTGCAATTCAGGGCCATTCTTTTGTTTTAATTATTGCAAGTCATGTTGTCAATGTATAGCAGTGAGATTGCCTTGAGTTGTATATTGTGGGTAAAAAATGAATAGGTTAAGTTTGAGTTGTCTTTGTCAGGGAAAATTCTGTTGGTCAGTGATTAATAAGAAAAAATAATTGAAGAGTTAGTTTCAAGTAGTACACTGTTTAAGGGAAAAATCTAAACAGTATGTCTACATAATAATAATAATACCTAAAAAAATAAAAATTTCTACATTCTACCATTAGGCCATCTGGCACACAGATATCTGTTCTCTTTGTTACTGCTACGTCTAGAGGTAAAAAGCCTAATACCACCAGCAGCGCCTCATTCAGTGTTGTTCTATACGCACCTGTCAAGCTCGCCTTAGAGCCTGTGCTGTCCTTACCTTCTTGGCTCTCTGACCCCAAACGCTCGGCCCGTAGCTCACAATAACTGTTAAGGTTGCGCTGTGGTACGTTCTTAGTGCACTTAGTGACAGCTGAAAACTCCTTTGCCGAAATGTTGTTATTTTGTTTAGGATTTTAATGCCTCACTGGCAGACGTTTCCACAGGTGCATGAAAGTTTTGCTTTTCGCCGATGTTAATTTGAAAGTACCTATATACTTCCTTTCTTAAGGACATCACACACATCCCTGCCCGAGGCAGGATTCGAACCTGCGACCGTAGCAGCAGCGCGGATCCGGACTGAAGCGCCTAGATCCGCTCGGCCACACCGGCCGGCAGGACATGCTCCTGATCCAGACGTAATGCTGTCTATCTCCCTCGGAAATTAGCAGCAAATCTACTTGTTTGCGGCACTGACTGGCTACTTTTGAAAAATAGAGTGCTCCAACTACTTTGGGCTTTTATGCACAGTGTGCTCATTATTGTCTGGATTGTCTTCATCCAGGCTGTAAACATGTACTGAATAATCCGGATTCTGCCTCTCAAATTTTACTAGATCCTGGATTGTGACAGGGCGTGATATACTGTTGAAGTTTCAATTCCCAGAGACATTTTTCATTTTGCATGTAGCATAATGCTCTGCATGTTCCTCGTAATTTCTGTAACTAGCCAGAAGCAATCACCTGAAGCAAAATACATCTCCCTTTGCTGTATTTAGGACACTTATACAGGCCTTTCTAGTGACTATATCTTCCAGTAGACATATGAAACTGGACCCACCATTTACTGGATAATAACCATGTGAGTACACATCATGGTGGAATACATGACTGTGCGCCTTACCTGACCCTAGATCCTGTATTTTGGAAAACTGACGCAGTATGATGCTCAAGACAAAAGTGCTGAACCACTCAGTGATTGAATCACCCCACGATATCACGCCATTTTACCTCAAGATATAGACAATCTCTGTCTCGTGAACGCCGTCAGTGCTACCTTTATTTCTAGAGGAAAGCGAGTTCACAGCACGGAACTGCACCACATGTAATGGTAGGATACCAGCTCTTAACAATTCTAGGAATTTCTCTTTCAAAAACTGGTAAGCATGCTCTGAGAGAAGAGGTTAGAAGTCTAAAACTTGCAATAGAGTTACCTATGTTGGCATAGGAGATCCTATCCCTAAAAGTTGCCAGCAATCGCCAAGTAAGTTAAAGCAAGTGTGTGACTAACATGGCAGTCCCTATTAACGGTCAGGCTGGCGGTAAACTGCTGCTGTTGTATCTGAGAGTGAGTGTCTCCAACGCCAGTCTTTCCTGAATGGTTGTGCTACAGTGATAGCATGGGTTTGGTGTCACTTTGATTGCCCAGGTAGTGGCTGCCAATTGGGCTGCTCAGCTGGTGGGGGTGGGCGCCAGTTAGATGGCCCAGGTCATAGCGTAATGGTGACAGCACCGGTTGGCTGCCAGTTGGACAGACTTGGCTGTAGCGATACAGGTACTCACCAGTGAGACGCTCCAAACCACAATGGCAGGGGTGGCAGTGGTTGTGGCAGGAGTGAGTACCAGTGAGACGGCCCAGCACGTTGTGGGGGTGGTGTTGGTCCAACCTGTAGCTGAGTTGGGGCTGGCTGCGCTGGCAGTGACGGCGGTGGCATTGCGAGCCCACTGCCCCCCCATTAATTCTGCAGAGAAGAAGAAGAACGAACAAAATTTATAATTATCTAATGCTTCAGAAAAAAAACCAATATGTGGCCATTGATGATGATAATAATAATTTCCGAGTACTTACGCATAAAGTAATTGCTTCGAGCAAGCAGCGTCAACTTGTGTGGGGGGGTGGGGGGTGGGGGGTGGAGGGAGTTGTCGTCTTCTGTTAGAAGCGTACCAATGATCATTGGTGTTTGGTGTTGTAGGCGGTGGAGGAAGTGGAGGGGAAGGAAGTATGCAACGCCAGCTTGGGAATGCATCTGACAGAATCCACTCAGTCCCCTGCATCAACAGACGGTTATGGTGGTGGCGGAAGAGAGCTAATATTCTCAGCGGACACAGCTAAAAAAAGAACAAAAGGAACATTTCATAAGCAACAACAACAACGACAAAACAAGTTTAGAATGATGAACGAATTAAAACTCACGTATCTGCATTCCACAGCGATTGTCATCAACCATGAGACTGAGCTCCCACAGCGACTCTAGAGCATTGGGAAAGGTTGAAGAAGAAGAAGAACACATAAAAATCATGAGTAAACATAAAAAAGCACAAATAGTGTTTTACTATAAAAAATACGTATATTTCCTTTCCTCCTCATCCTCCGCCAAGTCGTTTATGATGTACAGTATTACACCATCACCTGTAATTAATGATAATAGTGTGGTGTCGTCATCACCCGACATGTGTGGCCGCTTGTTGCGGTCATCATCGTTACGATCACCACCTGAACTTTCCATTTTCAGACGTTGGTACCAGGTGGCGATCTGAGACACAAAATGTCATTACGCTCCTCAGAGCTATTTCTAAGCTTTGACCTCTGCTGATAAGAATTTCAAGTCACTGCTGCTTCTTGCGTATTGCACCGCCAGTAAAAATTACTTCCCCATAACGTGCAGCGTGTTTGAATACGCTGGAGCCAATATCACTACTTATCGTGGTGTATCTAACCTACAGGCAGTCCGTTGCCTTTTTTTTTTGAGTGATGTTTGGTTTTTGGCGGTGGCGGTAAAATTATTTACCCATAACTCATTGCAACAGGTCCCAGCGTCATGGTACATGCTCAGTTGTACTGATCAGACGTGGATTGGGTAGAACGCAGAAGCAGGTAAATTTCTCTAAACAAAAAGTAGCATTTCGCATATTAAGCGACTGACGACTGTGATTACGCCGCATACAGAGAAGCACGAGGCAGAATATGTTGGCTGCAAGCAGCTGCTGAGCGCAACCTTTGAGCGACGTATTGCACAGACTTCCAAAATCATTTCACCACTTCTCGACGAAGAGCATAGACATCATGTGTTAAAAAAAATTTAACTGTCAAACAAACCTGTGAAGAAAAAAAATGAGGTCAGGAATATCTGAATAAATACAAGAGGTCTCTTTTTTTTAATGAAAAAGGTTTTATTTATTGCTCAACCATTGTAACACCATTTCCAGATTATCTGAAGCGCATATAAATTTTTTCTTTCACCATACACTTGATTGAGACGTCGGACTGATGGACAGTGAATGACTCCGAAATCCAAATAGTTGCATTCCTGAAAATTTCACGCATCCAGATCACCTTTCAACGCCTTTGACGTACACTGTGATAAAGTTTTTCAGTGATGTCAGCATATGGATCCCAGCTTTTGCCATGATGGAATCGAGTCACCCACACCACTGTCTTCCGAGTCTTGAGAAATTTTATTGTTCTGAACAATTAATGCTAAGCGACAATTGTGTGGGAACTTGTTAAAACACAGCCTGAATCTGTAAATGCGACAAAAGCCACATCTTTAAACACGAAATGGGCGTACTCGTCGTGAAAGCCCTGCGCATCAGACGATATATTTGCATACTGTGGATTCATCTTGAAATGGCGCACATGTGAGGTACGTACGTACCTTTATATGACTCACTGTAACTGAACACAGTGTCGTGCAGTAATAATACGTATGCAGCATGCGTAGTGGGAAATTTTCCGATGGTACAAATTCAGTTCGGATGTCAATGGCACTCGTTTTATGACTTTCATGTTGTTTCAAGCGGTCTATTACGACATCTGGTGCCAAGTCTTTAAACTGTTGTGGGGTGAGAATGCATACGGATTCATCATCTCTCTCATAGTAAGAGGAGCGAAACCTTGAATACATTTAATATAACAGACTGTACATGTCTTTAGCCCTATCAAGCTGCAAATTATTATTGTGTGGAAAATATTCAGCATTTTGAATCACCTTTGTATTGATTACTTTACTGTTGTCGAACTCACTAGACCCCTTTTTCAGATTTCCCTCCTATCTGTTTGTAGCGCTAGACTTAGCGAGGCGTTTACAATTGCACATTCATTTTAATCGACCAAGCGTGTTCGTTGATTTCGGTAGAAATGGGTGTTTGCATAGCTCCCATGACCAGAAGCTTAAAGAGAGTGAATATTCGAATTCAACACCTGAAGAAATTTTAATCTCTCCTCATCTGAAACAGAAACATGTTGCGTTTTCCATTCTATTTTATCCAGCAAAATTTTGTTCTTTTCGGGATCACCTTGTGCTGCCTGCATATATGTATTATTATCCATTTCAGATCGTACTAGAATGAGTTCCTGCTTCACAAGCACGATAACTTTCGTCATATCCTCAAAGAAGCCCATAACCATCGTGAGTGGGATGCACACACTAAATCAACTGTTGCTGATCGATCCATCTATGAACCACCCTGTATTCAGTAAATCATTCATGTCAGACTCTGATACTGAGAAATTTGTTTTAAGGGCTGATGTGATACCAACATTCCCGGTGCATTCTATTTCTATTCCATTGAATTTGTAACACATCTCCTGAAAAAGATAGGCGAACGCTTTTCGCATAAGCAGTAGTAATGATGTTGCATGTGTTCCATCCCTGTTCAGAAATCTTCGTTCGAAGTATAAGAAACTGCTGCTTGTAACTGTGCTGAATCAGGATCTGTATTCACTATTGTTTAACGTAGCTGAAGAAAACAGTTTATGGGCAACATATTTCTGTCGAGTTATTCGTTGATCATAGTGAATTGGAAATATTAGATCGAGTGCAGACGTCATTGTAAGGTTTCAGTCCTATCGATTTAAGGACCTTGTAATTCTCTGGTGTTATCGTATTGCGCTTCCCCTGTGAAATGATGTATTTTATATATTATTACGTCTATGATGATGTTTGCTTCAAAGCGGAGACGCAGCACGATTTACTCACCTCGAAAATCGACTAGATTCCCATTCTGCTACACTATATTCAGCTCGAGATGGTCGAATGTCTGAGCAGTCGCTGGAAGGTA
This sequence comes from Schistocerca cancellata, assembly GCF_023864275.1. Lineage (NCBI taxonomy): Eukaryota > Metazoa > Arthropoda > Insecta > Orthoptera > Acrididae > Schistocerca > Schistocerca cancellata. The sequence goes on from NC_064629.1 coordinate 595,604,813, forward strand.
TACGGGAGTGTGGAAGGTATACGGGACTATCTGTCACTTCAGTGCTTTTATATCCTGGACCCACAGTAGGAAAAAATCAGAAAATCTTCTTGGTCTACCGTTAAGATACAAATTCGTTGCTATTTTCTCTCGATACGAATCATGCTGACTAGCAATACATCAACTGTTTGTTCTGACATGTATAATTTATGTGGATTCTTCTCCAAAATACGACTGAAACCTAATAGTTTTCCCATTGAGCCTTGCTGGCCGAAGTCTGTTCTATGTTCAGTCTTTTTATTTCCGCTTTAAACGTATCAACATGTGATCGTAGCTCAAATCCCTTTACAGATCGCTTAATAAGTGTATTTCGATCATCAATATCCTATGTGCCTGGTGGTACTTCCACAACTTTACTGCCTCCTAAATGTAGTTTATTGCTAGCCTTGGTGATATTAGGAATGCTGTTACATGTTTCCAGTTCAATCAGTGGAATACTCGATTTACCACTGCTTCGATCTATTGGTGGAAAATAATCCGAAATTAGTACTGGCAAATGTGTTTTCAGTCAGGGTGCACAACATCGCATCTGAATCGCAACAGATGCAGTGATGCGTGTAGCATTCGTTTTTATGCGTTTGACAGGATAAACACGAGATACAGGTGACTGCAGAGATATGAATCAAAGTCTTGGTAGCGCTGAAAATTGTAGAACGCGTGGTTGCCAGTGAAGTGGTGCTGTAATTCTTCTGGAAGTCGTAAATCATCATACGAGTCAAAGTGGTATACAATATTTCGGGTCTTCTTCTTAGCATACGAGACCCAGTCGTTCCAGATCCGCCAGAGACATCTAAATTCACGATTCCACACTCTTTATTAGTTTTCTACATCATACTCGGCATTGCATTCCGTGTAAACACACCAAAAAATCTCAAAATGTTGAGGTCTTCGACGAATTTCAGCAGATCTGAATTATTTAGCAGCCTGTCCAGTAGTATAATTAGGAGCTTCTCTTTTAAATATATAGTCCAAGATCTTTCCTGTACAGTTTTAAATATTGTCCTTTCCCGATTGCGATAGATTCCATGGCTTTATTATATCTACTCGCTTTCTTCGGCTGTTCTTGTGCAATTATTTCATTCTTTACAGTGAGATACACATCCGGTTCAGCGCTTCTCTGTAATTCTTCTGTGTAAAAACTAGCCGGCCACGGTGGCCGAGCGGTTCTAGGCGCTTCAGTCAGGAACCGCGCGACTGCTACGGTCGCAGGTTCGAATCCTGCCTCGGGCATGGATGTGTGTGATGTCCTTAAGTTAGTTAGGTTTAAGCAGTTCTAAGTTCTAGGGGACTGATGACCTAAGATGTTAAGTCCCATAGTGCTCAGAGCCATTTGAATCATTTTTTTGTGTAAAAACTACCTGCTATTTCACATCCATTGTCTTCCTTTAAGATGAAAATTCTTGGATTTGTACATTGCACTTTCAGAACTGTAGAATCTCCATTGACCAGTTCGGCAGGTATGATTTTTGGAACGCTGTCTTGTATTTTGAAATACGCACCAAATCTCCTACGTTATATTTATGTTTGTGTGGGTCCATCATTTTAATGTCATTATACATCATATTTAGAAGCTCATTATTGCAGGCATCAATAGGATGCATTTTTATTGTTCTGTGATGAGTACAGTTATACTGATTGATTATTTGCAGGAGAATATCTAACCATCTGTGTGAATCATGAAGATCGAATTGCCTCCACGCATGTGACTTTGTGGGCCTTATTAAAATGTTCTACAATACTTGCTTTCAAATGTGAAAATGTCAAGTAGTGCTGTATTCCATACCGAGCCATTAGAATCTTCAAATTATTGTAGAATTAACCACTGTGATTGGTTTGCAGATTGTGTGGACATCAGTTCGCTCCTGTCTACAAGAGCTGTTCAAAAACCTGTGCAACGTCACACCCCACACCCAGTCTTTGCTTTAATAGGTACACGCCATGCAAATTCGCAATACGTATCTATAACCACTAATATACACTATGTGATCAAAAGCATCCGGACACCCCCAAAAACATACGTTTTTTCATATTAAGTGCATTGTGCTGCCACCCAGTGCCAGGTACTCCATATCAGCGACCTCAGTAATCATAGACATCGTGAGAGAGCAGAATGGCACGCTCCGCGGAATTCACGGGCTTCGAACGTGGTCAGGCGATGGGGTGTCACTTGTGTCATACGTCTGTACGCGAGATTTCCACACTCCTAAACATCTCTAGGTCCACTGTTTCCGATGTGATAGTGAAGCGGAAACGTCAAGGGACATGTACAGCACAAAAGCGTACAGACCAACCTCAACTGTTGACTGACAGAGACCGCCGACAGTTGAAGAGGGTCGTAATGTGTAATAGGCAGACGTCTATCCAGACCGTCACACAGCAATTCCAAACTGCATCACGATCTTCTGCAAGTACTATGACAGTTAAGCGGGAGGTGAGAAAACTTTCTAGAACCGCGCGACCACTACGGTCGCAGGTTCGAATCCTGCCTAGGGCATGGATGTGTGTGATGTCCTTAGGTTAGTTAGGTTTCAGTAGTTCTAAGTTCTAGGGGACTGATGACCTCAGATGTTAAGTCCCATAGTGCTCAGAGCCATTTGAACCATTTTTGTGAGAAAATTTGGATTTCATGGTCGAGCGGCTGCTCATAAGCCACACATCACGCCGGTATATGCCAAACGACGCCTCGCTTGGTTTAAGGAGCGTAAACATTGGACGATTGAACAGTGGAAAAACGTTGTGTGGAGTGGCGAATCATGGTACACAATGTGACGATCCAATGGCAGGGTGTGCGTATGGCGAATGCCCGGTGAACGTCATCTGCCAGTGTGTGTAGTGCCAACAGTACAATTCGGAGGCGGTGGTGTTATACCGTGGTAGTGTTTTTCATGGAGGGGGCTTGCACCCCTTGTTGTTTTGTGTGGCACTATCACAGCATAGGCCTACATTGATGTTTTAAGCACCTGTTGAATAGCAATTCGGGGATCGTGATTGCATCTTTCAACAAGATCGAACACCTATTCATAATGCACGTCCTGTGGCGGAGTGGTTGCACGATAGTAACTTCCCTGTAATGGTCTGGCTTGCACAGAGTCCTGTACTGAATCCTATAGAACACACTTGGGATGTTTTGGGACGCTGACTTCGTGCCAGGCCTCACTGACCGACATCGGTACCTCTCCTCAGTGCAGCACTCCGTGAAGAATTAACTGCCATTCCCCAAGAAACCTTCTTAGCACCTGACTGAAAGTATACCTGCAAGAGTGGAAACTGTCATCAAGGCTAAGAGTGGGCTACACCATATTGAATTCCAGTGTTACCGATGGAGGGCGCCACGAACTTATAAGTGATTTTCAGCCAGGTGTCCGGATACTTTTGATCGCATAGTGTATATTTGAAAGCTCTGTTCAGCTGTGAATACAAATCTGCCTGCCACAAATCATCCAAATCTTTTCTTATAACATGCCTGCATGTGAATGTCTTGCATGCTGAACAATTGTCTCAATGTTTCATTTACTCAGTGATGCGTCTTTCCTGTAACTCTGAAGTTATTGATATAATTTCATTCGAGAGGGCTGTATTCCCCAGGCTATCTGATGCTGTAAGCAGTTTTAGCTGTTCTATTATTTCATTTGGGTATATACTTCAGAGATGGATTGGTCGTACTCTTCAGCTGACCATCAATCTCTTCATCAGTGGTATGTTTGCACGCTAATGCTGGTTTAATAATATTATTGTATTTCACACAGGATGGACTTTCTGGTTCTTCACTGACTTTCTTGTAAACACCTGTAATATTTCACCATATTTTTAAAAATATGTGAACAATTCTACGGTTTCGTTGATCTTAGAAATATTAGATTCATTAAACCAGCGGTGCTCTCAGATTCTCTACCAACAACTTGTATTGTGTGCTCTTTATACTTATCGGCTGCATATCCAGCATATAGGGTTTTTCCTGCTGACGCCGTATATTTTGTCTACCTTATTGCCACTGTAACAATTAATAAAATCAGCAATTGCATCTTCTTCTTTCTTGTCTTTCCCACCCTTTGAGACTCGGTCAATAGAGTCAATTACAGGTATAAAAGTTTCGGATAGAGTCTGATCATGTTGTTGCTGTCTTACTTTCAGCAGGCATAAATTCTCGTCGAACAGCCTTCTACACTTCAATGACTTTGCGTTTTGTCGCCATGTTGCTGCACACTAAGCGGGCTTCAAGATTGCTCGCATCCTATATAGTCTCCGTATTTCTGAAACTGTTTTTTTTTCAGTTACATTGACCTTTGTATTTACTACTTTGATTAACTGCGTAATAGTTCTAGTACTTTCTTCATGATCATTTTTCTCCTTAATATTTACTGGAGAATTTTGTTTTTCTTCTGTTTCATGGACCTTTACAGTTACAGGTCGCATTGCACTATCTCACGTCTGCATTTGAGTACTATGGTGAGTAAGAGTTTCATCTACATCTACATCTACATTTATACTCCGCAAGCCACCCAACGGTGTGTGGCGGAGGGCACTTTACGTGCCACTGTCATTACCTCCCTTTCCTGTTCCAGTCGCGTATGGTTCGCGGGAAGAACGACTGTCTGAAAGCCTCCGTGCGCGCTCTAATCTCTCTAATTTTACATTCGTGATCTCCTCGGGAGGTATAAGTAGGGGGAAGCAATATATTCGATACCTCATCCAGAAACGCACCCTCTCGAAACCTGACGAGCAAGCTACATCGCGATGCAGAGCGCCTCTCTTGCAGAGTCTGCCACTTGAGTTTGTTAAACATCTCCGTAACGCTATCACGGTTACCAAATAACCCTGTGACGAAACGCGCCGCTCTTCTTTGGATCTTCTCTATCTCCTCCGTCAACCCGATCTGGTACGGATCCCACACTGATGAGCAATACTCAAGTATAGGTCGAACGAGTGTTTTGTAAGCCACCTCCTTCTTTGATGGACTACATTTTCTAAGGACTCTCCCAATGAATCTCAACCTGGTACCCGCCTTACCAACAATTAATTTTATATGATCATTCCACTTCAAATCGTTCCGCACGCATACTCCCAGATATTTTACAGAAGTAACTGCTACCAGTGTTTGTTCCGCTATCATATAATCATACAATAAAGGATCCTTCTTTCTAAGTATTCGCAATACATTACATTTGTCTATGTTAAGGTCAGTTGCCACTCCCTGCACCAAGTGCCTATCCGCTGCAGATCTTCCTGCATTTCGCTACAATTTTCTAATGCTGCAACTTCTCTGTATACTACAGCATCATCCGCGAAAAGCCGCATGGAACTTCCGACACTATCTACTAGGTCATTTATATATATTGTGAAAAGCAATGGTCCCATAACACTCCCCTGTGGCACGCCAGAGGTTACTTTAACGTCTGTAGACGTCTCTCCATTGATAACAACATGCTGTGTTCTGTTTGCTAAAAACTCTTCAATCCAGCCACACAGCTGGTCTGATATTCCGTAGGCTCTTATTTTGTTTATCAGGCGACAGTGCGGAACTGTATCGAACGCCTTCCGGAAGTCAAGAAAAATAGCATCTACCTGGGAGCCTGTATCTAATATTTTCTGGGTCTCATGAACAAATAAAGCGAGTTGGGTCTCACACGATCGCTGTTTCCGGAATCCATGTTGATTCCTACATAGTAGATTCTGGGTTTCCAAAACGACATGATACTCGAGCAAAAAACATGTTCTAAAATTCTACAACAGATCGACGTCAGAGATATAGGTCTATAGTTTTGCGCATCTGCTCGACGACCCTTCTTGAAGACTGGGACTACCTGTGCTCTTTTCCAATCATTTGGAACCTTCAGTTCCTCTAGAGACTTGCGGTACACGGCTGTTAGAAGGGGGGCAAGTTCTTTCGCGTACTCTGTGTAGAATCCCAGTTCCCCTAGAGACTTGCGGTACACGGCTGTTAGAAGGGGGGCAAGTTCTTTCGCGTTCTCTGTGTAGAATCGAATTGGTATCCCGTCAGGTCCAGTGGACTTTCCTCTGTTGAGTGATTCCAGTTGCTTTTCTATTCCTAGGACACTTATTTCGATGTCAGCCATTTTTTCGTTTGTGCGAGGATTTAGAGAAGGAACTGCAGTGCAGTCTTCCTCTGTGAAACAGCTTTGGAAAAAGGTGTTTAGTATTTCAGCTTTACGCGTGTCATCCTCTGTTTCAATGCCTTCATCATCCCGGAGTGTCTGGATATGCTGTTTCGAGCCACTTACTGATTTAACGAAAGACCAGAACTTCCTAGGATTTTCTGTCAAGTCGGTACATAGAATTTTACTTTCGAATTCACTGAACGCTTCACGCATAGCCCTCCTTACGCTAACTTTGACATCGTTTAGCTTCTGTTTGTGTGAGAGGTTTTGGCTGCGTTTAAACTTGGAGTGAAGCTCTCTTTGCTTTCGCAGTAGTTTCCTAACTTTGTTGTTGTACCACGGTGGGTTTTTCCCGTCCCTCACAGTTTTACTCGGCACGTACCTGTCTAAAACGCATTTTACGATTGCCTTGAACTTTTTCCATAAACACTCAACATTGTCAGTGTCGTAACAGAAATTTTCGCTTTGATCTGTTAGGTAGTCTGAAATCTGCCTTCTATTACTCTTGCTAAACAGATAAACCTTCCTCCCTTTTTTTATATTCCTATTAACTTCCATATTCAGGGATGCTGCAACGGCCTTATGATCACTGATTCCCTGTTCTGCACATACAGAGTCGAAAAGTTCGGGTCTGTTTGTTATCAGTAGGTCCAAGATGTTATCTCAACGAGTCGGTTCTCTGTTTAATTGCTCGAGGTAATTCTCGGATAGTGCACTCAGTATAATGTCACTTGATGCTCTGTCCCTACCACCCGTCCTAAACATCTGAGTGTCCCAGTCTATATCTGGTAAATTGAAATCTCCACCTAATACTATAACATGCTGAGAAAATTTATGTGAAATGTATTCCAAATTTTCTCTCAGTTGTTCTGCCACTAATGCTGCTGAGTCGGGAGGTCGGTAAAAGGAGCCAATTATTAACCTAGCTCGGTTGATGAGTGTAACCTCCACCCATAATAATTCACAGGAACTATCCACTTCTACTTCACTACAGGATAAACTACTACTAACAGCAACGAACACTCCACCACCGGTTGCATGCAATCTATCCTTTCTAAACACCGTCTGTACCTTTGTAAAAATTTCGGCAGAATTTATCTCTGGCTTCAGCCAGCTTTCTGTACCTATAACGATTTCAGCTTCAGTGCTTTCTATCAGCGCTTGAAGTTCCGGTACTTTACCAACGCAGCTTGGACAGTTTACAATTACAATACCGATTGCTGCTTGGTCCCTGCATGTCCTGACTTTGCCCCGCACCCGTTGAGGCTGTTGCCCTTTCTGTACTTGCCCAAGGCCATCTAACGTAAAAAACCGCCCAGCCCACGCCACACAACCCCTGCTACCCGTGTAGCCGCTTGTTGCGTGTAGTGGACTCCTGACCTATCCAGCGGAACCCGAAACCCCACCACCCTATGGCGCAAGTCGAGGAATCTGCAGCCCACACCGTCGCAGAACCGTCTCAACCTCTGATTCAGACCCTCCACTCGGCTCTGTACCAAAGGTCCGCAGTCAGTCCTGTCGACGATACTGCAGATGGTGAGCTCTGCTTTCATCCCGCTAGCGAGACTGGCAGTCTTCACCAAATCAGATAGCCGCCGGAAGCCAGAGAGGATTTCCTCCGATCCATAGCGACACACATCATTGGTGCCGACATGAGCGACCACCTGCAGATGGGTGCACCCTGTACCCTTCATGGCATCCGGAAGAACCCTTTCCACATCTGGAATGACTCCCCCCGGTATGCACACGGAGTGCACATTGGTTTTCTTCCCCTCTCTTGCTGCCATATCCCTAAGTGGCCCCATTACGCGCCTGACGTTGGAGCTCCCAACTACCAGTAAGCCCACCCTCTGCGACCGCCCGGATCTTGCAGACTGAGGGGCAACCTCTGGAACAGGACAAGCAGCCATGTCAGGCCGAAGATCAGTATCAGCCTGAGGCAGAGCCTGTAACCGGTTCATCAGACAAACTGGAGAGGCCTTCCGTTCAGCCCTCCAGAATGTCTTTCGCCCCCTGCCACACCTTGAGACGACCTACCACTCTACCACAGGTGAGGGATCAGCCTCAATGTGGGCAGTATCTCGGGCAACCACAGTCGTAGTCCGATCGGGGGATGCGTGGGACGAGCTGGCCGTCCCCAACAAACCCCCATCCGGACCCCCACAGTGATGCCCATTGGCAACAGCCTCAAGCTGTGTGACCGAAGCCAACACTGCCTGAAGCTGGGAGCGAAGGGATGCCAACTCAGCCTGCATCCGAACACAGCTGTTGCAGTCCCTATCCATGCTCAAAACTGTTGTGCAAAGAACGTCTGAACTAATACTTAGAGAGCGCAAACGAATCGACACAAAATTTAAACGGTTATTAAAATACAAGATTGCCTAGTAAATGCAGTAAATGCTGCTACATGCGCACTGCTGACACACTGATCGGCGGCGGAAGGAGACTACGCGATTTTACACTATTCAGGTACTAAAACGCGATGCTACAACTCTCAAATACTATAATACGCCCGAAATTTATGAATTAAACAATGCAAGTACCAAAAACACGCAAAGAAATTAAGAATTAAACTATGTAACGAATGAGTGAGCTAGGAATATACGACTTGCTGCTGCAGCTGCTTATCCAACGGCGGCAGGGAGCACACTGATCATTGATGACTTCCAATGTTTCTTCTATTTCATGGACCTTTACAGTTATCGTTCACGTGATGTTATCCAACGCCTGCATTTCCATTGTACAGCGACTAAGAGTTTCGTTAATAGCTTCAATTTTCGCGGCCATGTATGGACAAATGTTTGTGCATAACTCTCGTATAGCTCTGAATGCCCGAAATACGTCTGAACACATCCATTGCATATCGTACACTAATGCTATTTTTTAATAACAAGAGCCTCCTGGAGGTTTCGTCTATACCTCCTGTCATTCAATTTCCTAATTTTTTCAATAACCATAAACCCATTACCTGTGTAATTCCAATAATCTGCACAGACGTTTATAAATTCACTGAATGTCATGCCAGTACCTATATACGCCTGGTAAATATGCTTTAAATTCATACTGTCCTGTTTTAAAGTGATAATTAGGTTAGCACTATCAATAACTGCTTTGGAATCCGGGAATATGTGTCGCCCAAATAAAAATAGTCTACTTCTACATATTCTGCGTATCTCATCCAGATTCTCCATGGTGACATCACTGAATATAAATACTGAGTTGGGTTTCAGGTTTTCTGGTAAACGGAAATGAGCGTTTGGCGTCATTGGCCGGGAGGCCCCTTGCGGGGCACGTCCGGCCGCCTTGGTGCAGGTCTTATTACATTGGACGCCACAGTGGGCGACCTGCGCGCCGGATGGGGATGAAATGATGATGAAGACAACACAACACCCAGTCGCTGAGCAGAGAAAATCCCCGACCCAACCGGGAATCCAACACGGGCCCGTAGGACGGCAATCCGTCACGCTGACCACTCAGCTATCGGGGAGGACAAGTTTTCTGGTGGTGAAAAAAAAAAAAAAAAAAAAAAAAGCTTCTTATGACGTCAGTGCTTCATTTACTCAGCCATGGCGACGACTGTGCATTTACATTAGTGTACTGAGGTTTTTATAGATACACAATAGACCTACTTGCTGTTTATAAGCTCCTACATGTTGCTGGATATAAATGTACTTAAATATTAACTTAACTCCACGCTAATATCTGGCACTGTTGCATCATATACAGTTCCATCCACTGATAAGCAGCAGGTGTTGTACAGCTGAGCAAGCATTTCCTCCAATGGGTAGAAGCGTGTTTGCTGCACTAGCTCAAGTAAATTGATCCATAATTTCTCATAGAAACTGTTGAGAATTGTTTGACAACAGTCTGTGGTTTAGTGCCTGCTGGATCACATGAGTAGCATACATTTAGTTTCTGAAGGTACATTCTTGCATCCACACACACTCGCTCTCATTATAGATTTTCATTGTTCGGAAGGTTCATGCTGAAACTGCACGGCTGTCTATCTCCAGTGGTGGTGACTGGATACTCCCACGGAACAATGACGCAGTCTGCATTGAGTTACCGCACAGAGAATTCCATCCGTCTCTGGAAGGTGCTACTTAGGTCTCACTACATATAAGCACTCCGTCTTAAGGCCACGAGTGGCCTACCGGGACCATCCGACCGCCGTGTCATCCTCCGTGGAGGATGCGGATAGGAGGGGCGTGGGCTCAGCACACCGCTCTCCCAGTCGTTATGATGATAGTCTCGACCGAAGCCGCTACTATTCGGTCGAGTAGCTCCTCAATTGGCATCACGACGCTGAGTGCACCCCGAAAAATGGCAACAGCACATGGCGGACTGGTTGGTCACCCATCCAAGTGCCGACCACGCCCGACAGCGCTTAACTTCGGTGATCTTACGGGAACCTGTGTAACCACTGCGGCAAGGCCGTTGCCCTCACTATATACAGGATTTTCGAATATCACCACTGGAAAGAACTCAGTCTGAAGACATCCTTGCACTGACGCGCTTACTTGTATTTAACTTGTATGTAGTGTTGAACAGCAGTATTTGCACGTCAGTACTGATTTCACCACACCTGGAAGAAGATGCATAATTCTACGTGTTTTTTTCGATTATCTACACGTTCATCAGTACTAATACTTACTGACATGACATTTTGAAGCTTGACTAAGAGCTCGAACTGACATTAGCTGCTTATTTATAGATTTCACTAGCTTTTTTTTATTTGGGAAATTTGTGGTTAGTTCCTAAGGGAGCAAACTGCTGAGGTCATCGGTCCCTAGGCTTACACACTACTTAATCTAACGTAAACTAACTTACGCTAAGGACAACACACACACCCATGCCCGAGGAAGGATTCGAACCTCCGACGGGGGGAACCGCGCGAACCGTGGCAAGGCGCGGCATTTCACCAGCACTGTTGGAATATTTGAAGCATATAAACACAAGCACACACGGAGCACAGCACTCAGTTTGTGCCTACAGTAGCTATGAGTAACGTCACCGTGTTTCTTGATGCTAGGACCAGGGAATTTCGTTTCACAGTTAACTTGTGTGAAGGCAGTGAACATATTATTGGTGTTGTGAGAGCGGATATAACATCCAGCGGACTGGAATCATTGCTGCTGTAGCCTACTCACAGAACCATCGTAGCAGTGACATGTTAACTGTTCTACAACAAATTATTATTCCGCAAAGCCAAACGCTGAAGATTATGGCTACACTGCTCGCGATGATTGCTTCGATGTGTTTTATGTGTACTTTTGGTAAAAACAAAAAAAGTGTGTAAAGTGCTTATTGATGAATATGAAAAACTTATAAAAAGACGGCTATTCTTCAATTCACTGGATTACCACTTATTCCCAACGCAACTTATACCACGACTGTGTGATATCTCACACGGTTTTCATTTGCTACCTCAAGTGTTCAAAGCTGACTGTTCTTTCAAATTATCAGCCCTGCTTTAAACATTATGATTCAAATGGTCGATGTCAAATTGACGAACCACCACCCATGAGATTGTGTTGTGTTGACCGTAGAAAAGAAAGTAATCAATAAAAGAAAATTCATATTACATGTGTTCTTTATAAAAATGTTTGAGCAGCATAGATAAAATTGATCTTACTGTCTGCATATGGTTATAGTATTATAAGAAAGTAATCAATAGCAGAAAATTCTTATTACATGTGTTTTTTATAAAAATATTTGAGCAGCACAGATAAAATTGATGTTAGTGTCTGCATATGATTCTAGTATTATACCAATTGAGCTATAATGGCCACATACATATTACCCTACAGTGTAGTGCATATACACTGCTGGAAAAAATTAGTACATCATTTTCAAGATTTCTAACTCACTCAAGATTTATTACTCCAAAATGTATGTGGAAAACATGAAATGATTACGTTTACAAATCAATAGCACTACCGGTTCTGAGGTACTAGGTATCGACCCATGGTGTAGCCTCCAAAGGTGGCAATGCATAAGCTGACTTTGGCATCCAGTCGATCGTACAGATAGCGAATACTGACATGGGATACGTTATGCCACGCCTGCTCGACATGTTCACGTAGTTCTGTAAGAATTGTTGGTTGATGAGTGGCACAAGTCATTTCTCGTGCCATCATATCTCACACGTGCTCGATTGGAGACAAGTCTAGAGATATTGCTGGCCAGGGAACTTTCTGCACGTCTTGCCGAACACGTTGCGTTTCACGGGCAGTTTGTGGATGAGCATTATCCTGTTGCAACAACAGGTCACCCTCCTGTTGGTTTGGTTGTTTGAGACCAAACAGCGAGGTCATCGGTCTCATGGGATTAGGGAAGGACGGGAAAGGAAGTCGGCCGTGCCCTTTCAAAGGAACCATCCCAGTATTTTCCTGGAGCGATTTAGGGAAATCACGGAAAACCTAAATCAGAATGGCCGGATTCGTCCTCCCGAATGCTAGTCTAGTGTGTGAACCACTGCACCACATCGCTCGGTCCACCTTCCTGTTGCAAGAACTGCAAAAGAACGTGTCTAACGACATTCTGCATGTACTCAGCGCTGGTTACCGTCACCAAAGGTTAACGAGGGTTGTATCTTAAACACCCCAGCCCATAAAGGCTGCAGTGGGGCCAGTGGATCTCAGACTAATGCACTGTACGAGACAGCGCTCATTAAGTCTATGTTGTACACACAAACGACTATCACTTGCGTGTATGCAGAATCTGTTTTCATCGCTGAAGACCACAGTGCACCATTCCATCTTGGAAGTGATCCTCTGACGCCACCAGTCGAGCTGTGCACGTCGATGCTGTGGCGTAAGTGAAAGACGGGTTAGAGATGTGCGTGCCCGTAGTCCCACTGCTAATAACTCCTTAGCAATGGTTCGTGTTGACGAATCTGGGCTCACAAGCTCTCTTATCTCTGTAGTGGTAGCTGTGTGATCTGCCACTGCTGCTCTTGCCATACGACGATACTGGCGGCGTCTGTGCTGTGTGGACGTCCATAACCTCGTCTACAGTTATGAGAACGTTCACGTAACCACCGAGATGAGCATCGTTGCACAACTGACGCAGAACGTCCAACTTGTGTGGAAATTCTCCGAAACGACCATTCCGGGACTCGGAAGGCGACTATCTGACCTATTTCAAACTCTCTCAGTTGACCTTAGGAAGCACAAGTGCATCTCTGTTACACGGTTGCCTATTTGCTTACACGTCTGCACTACACTGAGCCTTCTGGCTGTGAGCATTCGCTGTTGAAGGGCAGACACAGATGGCGATCTGGTGGTTATGTCACTACGCCATCTGTTGGCTGACGATGCTGAAACCGTTATCAGTAAATCCATTATCCTCCAGGTGGCATATGTCGTAATCAGACCAAAATCGAAGTCGTCCTTCCAGGTGTGCTATTTTTTTTCCAGCAGTGTATATGTAGCTGTAACAGCAACTGATTTTTACGAAGTAACAGCTCCAAGCATTGCCTGTAGCTCATCTCGGGTTCTCAGTGTTGCTCATATTGTATATACAGGGTGGTCCATTGATCGTGACCGGGCCAAATATCTCACGAAATAAGCGTCAAACCAAAAAACTACAAAGAACGAAACTTGTCTAGCTTGAAGGGGGAAACCAGATGGCGCTATAGTTGGCCCGCTAGATGACGCTATCATAGGTAAAACGGATATCAACTGCGTTTTTTTAAAAATAGGAACCCCCATTTTTTTATTACTGTGGTGTGCGTACTGTAAGACCTTCGGTACACACACCATCAGATTATATGACTTGTCGCTCTAACGAAGTAGGCGAGCGTCAGCAATATGTCTCGTGGTCTTATCGTGGCGTGTTTATCTTCTGCCGTTAGGTCAGACGATAGAAATGCCACTTGCACGCTTAGAGTAGCAGATTGACGGTGACCAACTTTAAACAGAACTTGATTAATTTTCACACACATTTATTAAAATAATAAAAAGCATAGATATTACGTAACTTCATTCTGGATGCTGTTAACAATTGACAATCTGAAGTTCCTTTGGTCTTGGTACGTTAATCTTATTCTCACATATTCCTGATAGTTGACAAAGTGTCTATTCATTTATCTTCATGGCTATGTACAGGAATATGATAATCTTATTAGGTGCAGACTGAAACTTAACTACAGACTAATGCAGACTGACTAATCGGAGGTCTGTACACTCGTTATAAAACCTCGCGCGTTCAGGTATCACTGCACGAGTGTGATCCGCGAGGAGAAAAGGTTCTACCTTAGCAGCAATCTCATTGGCTGCGTTACATATTAATACGCGGATCGGCGGAAGCAGAATTTGGTACGTCTCTAAGACAGCGCCATCTCGTAGTGCGGAGACGGACGAGCGCTGCGCCTGCGCTGTTGTGCTTAGCGGGGCGCGCTCTAGTGGGAAAGTTGTGTACGCGCTGACTACGCGGAACTATGTACACCACAATTACATATTCGTGTAGTACGTAAAGAAATATGAATGTTTTAGTTGGATCACTTTTTTCGCTTTGTGATAGATGGCGCTGTAATAGTCACAAACATATGACTCACAATTTTAGACGAACAGTTGGTAACAGGTAGGTTTTTTAAAATTAAAATACAGAACGTAGGTACGTTTGAACATTTTATTTCGGTTGTTCAAATGTGATTCATGTACCTTTGTGAACTCATCATTTCTGAGAACGCATGCTGTTACCGCGTGATTATCTGTAAATACCATATCAATGCAATAAATGCTCAAAATGATGTCCGTCAACCTCAATGCATTTGGCAATACGTGTAACGACATTCCTCTCAACAGCGAGTATTTCGCCTTCCGTAATGTTCGCACATACATTCACAATGCGCTGACACATGTTGTCAGGCGTTGTCGGTGGATCACGATAGCAAATATCCTTCAACTTTCCCCACAGAAAGAAATCCGGAGACGTGAGATCTGGTGAAGGTGCTGGCCATGGTATGGTGCTTCGACGACCAATCCACCTGTAATGAAATATGCTATTCAATACCGCTTCGACCGCACGCAAGCTACGTGCCGGACATCCATCATGTTGGAAGTACACCGCCATTCTGTCGTGCAGTGAAACATCTTGTAGTAACATCGGTAGAACATTACGTAGGAAATCAGCATACATTGCACCATTTAGATTGCCATCGATAAAATGGGTTCCAAATATCCTTCCTCCCATAATGCCGCACCATACATTAACCCGCCAAGGTCGCTGATGTTCCACTTGTTGCAGTCATCGAGGATTTCCCGTTGACCAATGGTGCATATTATGCCGGTTTACGTTACCGCTGTGGGTGAATGATGCTTCGTCGCTAAATAGAACGCGTGCAAAAAATCTGTCATCGTCCCGTAATTTCTCTTGTGCCCAGTCGCAGAACTGTACACTACGTTCAAAGTCGTCGCCATGCAATTCCTGGTGTATAGAAATATGGTACAGGTGCAATCGATGTTGATGTAGCATTCTCAACACTGACATTTTTGAGATTCCCGATTTTCGCGCAATTTGTCTGTTACTAATGTGCGGATTAGCCGCGACAGCAGCTAAAACACCTACTTGAGCATCATCATTTGTTGCAGGTCGTGGTTGACGTTTCACATGTGGCTGAACACTTCCTGTTTCCTTAAATAACGTTAACTATCCGGCTAACGGTCTGGACACTTGGATGATGTCATCCAGAATACCGAGCAGCATACATAGCACACGCCCGTTGGGCATTTTGATCACAACAGCCATATATCAACACGATATCGACCTTTTCTGCAATTGGTAAACGGTCCATTTTAACACGGGTAATGTATCACGAAGCAAATACCGTCCGCACTGGCGGAATGTTACGTGATACCACGTACTTATACGTTTGTGACTATTACAGCGCCATCTATCACAAAGCGAAAAAAGTGGTCCAACTAAAACAGTCATATTTCTTTACGTACTACGCGAATATGTAATGAAATATGGGGGTTCCTATTTATAAAAAAACGCAGTTGATATCCGTTTGACCTATGGCAGCGCCATCTAGCGGGCCAACCATAGCACTATCTGGTTTCCCCTAGACGAGTTTCGTTCTTTGCAGTTTTTTCGTTTGATGCTTATTTCGTGAGATATTTGGCCCGGTCACTATCAGTGGACCACTCTGTATACAGGGAATAGGCAAAATAATGTGAACACTTGTAGTTACTTGGGAATGATTTATTGTTAAGGGGTTGGACTCCCATTTGTCTGTAATACAGCTGCGATACTTTTTTGAATACTGGCATATAATGATTGTATGGTCTCCAATGAAATGTTATGCCACTCTTCGATCAGAACCTCTTCTAACTCCTGTAGTGACGAGGGAGGCCGAAATCTGCTATGGAGTCTGTGCTCCAGTACCACCCACAAGTCTGGGGACTGTGCTAGCCAGGGAAGACGCTGCAGTTCAGCTGCATGCTCCTCATACCACGATTTTACTGTCCTGGCTGTGTGAAGAGGTGCATTAGCGTCTTGAAATATGACATCATTGTTGGGGGAAAACATTTGAATCATGGGGTGCACCAGATCACCTAAAATGTTCATATAATCATTGGCTGTAACACGGCCTTTGAGAGTATTGATGGAACCAGCAGAATACCATGTTGTCCACACCATTAAACTTTTCCTCCATGCTTACCACACCATCACACTTTTCCTACATGCTTAACCACTAGAATCAAGCAATCAGGATTGTAGGCTTCTTTTGGCGCTCTCCATATGTAAACCGGACCGATGTTGGAAATAATGAAAATAATGACTCGTAGGACCAAATGACGGTTTACCACTGATCAGCCGTCCAGTATCCATGCTCCTAACACCACGTTTTACGCTTCTTTACGTTGGTTGTCGTTACTAATGGTTTCGGTATAGCAGCTCGTCCATGATTATTCGCTTTATGGAGTTCTCGGAGGACAATATCGATAGATAAGAGGTCTCGAAGATGGCTATTGAGCTCTACAGTCACTTTAGCCGCCGTAGTTTTGTGTTGTTTTGACACAATTCATGTTAGCGTACGACGATCTCAGTCATTTAATTTTGATTTGCGCTCACTATTACGTTTACACAATGATGTCTTTCCATGTTTTATGTAGGCTGCCATGACGGTTGAAACAATTGCTCTTGAAACATTCAATAAGCTGGCTGTCTTGGTTACTGATGCTCCAGCTAATCAGGCCCCCACAATCTGCCCTCTTTGGAACTCTGTTAGGTCTTTCTCTGCATGTCGACCTCGGCTTCTGAATGTAAATACGAAGTGTGCACTACTCGTAAACAACCTGCACTGATGCCTAGTCGGTGCTGAACATGCACAGTCCAACGTGACTCGTGACTTACCCGCGTTGATGACCGTCACACACGACCATTCCATTACTACCACTGTCCACATTATTTTTGCCTATCCCCTGTATTCCTCTCTCTCTCGATTCCAGACGGCTGTAGGCGTCAGGGTGCATCAATATCACGAGTGCGCTCTGCAAACTGGTTTGATTTTCCAACCTGGTCTAAGTCCACACATTAAATTAAGTCCTGACAATTATTAACGTGGCTTCCCAAGCAGTTATCTCTCTGTAATCCAGGGTGCTGTTGTCCATACCAGCTATTATAAAAACCTTCAGTAATGAGGCTAAAGGTAAAATATTAGACACACAGACTAGAAGCCCAATTACAACAAGAATTTCTTATTACTCGCCTGTGGGGAGCTCCGGCAATCTCCATCGTTCATTTGTATTCTCGAAGTGTGTTCTCTCTCTAAAAGAGCAAATGCACTTACAAGACATGAAGTTGGTGTTCATGTTAAAAAAAGTCATTGTTCTTCTTTGCAAAACTTTTTATTTCACTCACATGTACAAAACACACACACACACACATAAGTAGTGGGACAATGTTAGTGTCACCCCACTCTGCATTGTTGCCAGATTTATTCAAGATGGCGGATCCAAGATGGCAGCAGTAGATATGGCAATGTCGCAATAACGTCAGGGTGGGAAGTTCAAATTTTGGCGGGAAAATAGGTCAATTGGGCTACCTCCACCAACCTAACCTCCTCCTCTCCCCTCCCCCAGAAAATGGTGGGAAGTTCAAATTTCGGCAGAAAAAAGGTCACTTTGACTACCTCCACTAACCTAAGAAAATGGTGGGAAAATTTTGGCGGGAAAATAGGTCACTTGGGCTACTTCCACTAACCTAAGACATCCGACCACCACCTCTTCTTTGGAATTGGTAGGAAAAGGAATCAGCCTGTGTCTAGTTGATGGGGAGAGGAAGGAGTGTCCTTTATTTATTTTCAGTGTTTATTTAAACAATTTGAGTTGTTATAGGCAGGAGATCCATCCAGTGTGTTCACCAAAATGGCGGGTAAAGGACTCAGCCTGTGCTGGGCTGCTGGAGAGAGGAAAGAGTGTACTTCATTTATTTTGTAACAATTTATTTAAGGATGGATTTCAAGTAGTTTATTTATTACAATGACACAGAACACTCACTCTGACATGCTTAGGGTCACAATACACAGCCTACAGACCAACAAACTACTCGTAAGTTATCGAAATAATGCACTACACTGATGTACAGACACCCAAACAACTTGTAAATTACTGAAATAATGCATAGCACAGACTACAGACCTGTTCACAAAATAATGCAACACACACATTCACTATGCATAAAATTGTCAAAATAATGCATACATAATGCTCTGCCAACACGCTCACAACGGTTAAAGAGCTGAAAATAATGTAGTGCACAAACACTCATTGCACATAAAATTGCTTTAGAACTATTGTGAAGAAATTCGACCGCGACATGTCAATTAACTGTTCCCTACAGAGGTTCCAACTCGTGCACGCGGCGACGCTGCCGACTCCGGATGCAAACCACCACCGGAGAGACGAACACAGGGCTGCAAGTCATTGCTCTCACACTGCAGCCACCTGCACCAAGCAGATGAAAGTTGCGTCTGTTTTTGGGTATACAGTTAGAATTCTTTGAGGGTTACTCTGAAGTCCCATGTCTGTAAATAAGAGTCAAGTCTCCCTCTGGATGCACATGTGTTCACCTAACCACTGCGGCTGATGCAAAGCTGCGGGTCCAGCACAGAGGGAGATGTTTTCATAGCGGCTCACCCTCGCAAACGCAGCTAAAAGGTTCTCAGTGTTATACTGACGCCACATATCAATGTAGATAACAACCAAGTCTCCCTCTGAATGCACTATAGAAATCTGTTGCAATGCTTCCCAGACTAGCACAGGGTGCATTCTCCCTAGTGATCCTAATGGGACATGCGAGATGCCTCCGGACACGTACATGTTTACCCAGCCACTACACGTACCTGTCAGTCCAGTGCAGGCCTAATTGGCAAGCGAGAGATGTCTGCATAGCGACTCACGCGCGCAGGCACAGCTAAAAGGCTCTCAGTGTTATACTGATGTCTCATGTCTATGTAAATAACAGCCTAGTCTCCCTCTGGACACCCTATAGAAATCTGCACTGCTTTCAGAAACTGTTAACGAAAATAGTCCAGAATAACACTGAATGCATTCTTCCTGATGCTCCTAATAGCAGAGCCCGTCCATCACATGTCAGCCCCTCACGGAAATCATAAAGTGTCACAGAAATAGTTAACCTTCACTTTTGTTGTTTTTGAATGAGCTTTTGTGATGTCTCAGCTTGTATTCATGAAAATTCTTGTTCTAACAGGACCCCTTCGCAAAAATAGCCCAGAATAACACCGCTTGCATTCTAGAAGCATCACATGTTACCCTTCCCAGAAATTGTAATCTCCTGCTTTCAACATACATCTCAGAAATGGTAAACTTCTCATTCCTAAAATCCTTCATCATCTATGTGCACGCTTGCAAAAACATCGTTAATCAGAAAAGCATTCTTCTTATTTGGAAAGAGAGACAATGATTGCATCAAACCCTTCCAGAAATAGTGACGTTCCATAAAAGCTTCTCATTGGCTGAACATTCAAATGAAGCTCTCTCATCGGTCACCTCGGTCTAATATAAGCCCACAACCAACCTCTATCGTCCTCAGTCTGTTGCTGTCCGTCTTATTGTGCATACCGCCATCTCTGTGTGTACGTGTTTTGTTTTTTTTTTTTTTTTTCTCCCGAAGATGAAGAGAGGTAACAGCAGCAACGATTCAGAGTGTAGTGGCAAGAGGCGTAGAGTTCTGGAGACAGGATTACCAAGTGAGTAAATAATTTGCATTTTGAGTGTAAATGTTCGCATGTATGTTACATTCATCTTATTAATTCCGTCTACTTGTTATAGTACAACTCCATGACTTTATCTTGGAGTATGAGGAGAGACAGGAGGGGGGTGGACCGTGGCAGACTCTCGAAGTCCGTTCTCCTGTGGTGGGTTCACAACCAGGATTCCCATGTGTGTATAATTTTCACTGTAATTTGTTCTTGTACCGTAGCGATTTAAAATGTTCTTATTTCGTACTTGTTTATTCAGTTTATATAATCTGTTTGTTGTTGTTGTTGTTGTAGGCGAGACATACCAAATGCTAGATGTCGATTCTGACGGGGACGATGACGTGCTTGAATGGGTCGGACAAAGGGCCACTGAACTAGAGGAGAAGGAGGAAAGGCGCTGTGATCTGCCCCTATTAGATGAAGATGATGACTTCTTTGAGGGTGGGGTGGAGTCGCCAGATGAAGTGTTAAAGCCTTGGAGCCAGAGCGTAAAAGGTAATTACTCACTCTGCTTGTAACCGTGTGATCGTCTGAATTCTTTCTTTCACTGCGCCAGTAGCGGTAAGCAATGTACTTTACTTAACTATTATTTTTTTACCAGTTTTTCTACAGCGGTCGCGTCTCCGCAGCCGAAACACAGTGTGGCGCCGCATAGTGGTGGTGGGTAAAACTACTTCTTCCCCAAAGTGGCGCCCGGTAAGGCACGCATCGCCTATAAGAGCGCCGCGCGGGAAGCCGCTTCCGCCGCCGCGGCGCCGGCATCGCCACTCTGGCGTCTGTGGGCCGAGCAACGAACCACCACCCCTCAAGTTACCGGGTCGGGTCCGAAGCAACAGCAACGACAGCGTCAGGAACCATCACTGCAGCCCGGCTGCCCCCATCGGTCTGACCCTGTAGCACCGCAGTATCCTCCTCCATCATCTTCATCATCATCATATCAATTTCATCAGAATCGACGTAAACGCAAGATATGTGTGCCTCAGTGCATACCAACTTGCCCCTCCCCAACACCATCATCAACGAGGTGGACTCAGAATAGCATTAATAGTAACAGAGAAGATCCTGTAGCTAGTGGCAGTTCTCTCTCCCGTCCTTTTAGCGAAGCACATCAGCTCAGTGACACCATACCACACTTAGAATACTCAGTGACTGCAGACGCCTATGAGGAGCGAATCTCGTTCACAAGGATCGAGAACCCTGGAGGAGGGCACTGGGATCCTGCTGGTTTTCTAAGGGTGTGCCTTCCTGTTGTGGAAATGGTGTTTCTCAAAGTAGTCAATGATCCGCGGTATTCCGCCATTAAATGCAGTGCAGTGCTCTGCATCAAACTATTGCATCTCTCCAAAGTCGATTCTGGTGTTGAAGAGACAACTCTTCATTATCTTTGGTGGGGAAAATGGCGTGATAACGCGGAGCATGTCAATCGCCGGGTGGTTTCGAAAATCCACCTTGTGTGCTATACTGGCCCAGTTTTCCGAGGTGGAGGTCAGAGGGTCAGCTTAAGCACTCAGCCGAATAGTACGCCTGGACAGCCATACACTTGTCTACGGTCTGGTAAAGGGAAGATCAAGCTATATTAAGCTCCCTAAAGATGTAGCTAACAAGAGGGCATGCATTAATGTTGAAAATAAAACTGATCAGGCTTGTTTCACATGGTCAATCCTGGCTTGCGAGAGCAATTACAATTACAGAGATCATCCTGAGCGTTCTAGTACATACCACATAGGTGATAATATTCGTGTGTGTTATAACTTTGATGATATCGATTTCCCTGTCAAGATCCAGGACATACCTAAATTTGAGGCATGGAGTACTGGAATATCCGTTCATGTTCATGGCCTGGAGAGGAAAAGCAAGTCAGATGAGCAAGACAAGCATATTGTCGTCAGGCCCCTCCATTTCTTAAGATTTGCCAGTGAGCGGAAGCTGCATGTAAACATGCTGCTCTTCACTGAAGGTGATAATTATCACTATGTTTGGATCAAGCCATGTCCCGACTCCTTTCTGCTCAACTATCAACTAATCATCATGTAAAACATATTTCCTTAAGGTGCCTGAATTATTTCTCCTCAGACAAGTTATTGACGGCGCATCTAGTAGACTGTGCTTCCAAAGACCCGGTACGTGTTATTTTGCGTATTGAGGAAAACAACCTCCTCACTCCTGTGACCCACTGTGAAGGTGACCCTACGACCTCACTTACCACCTTTATAGAAAAACACGTAACATATTTGGCAGCGTACCATATTGTATCGTCATATGACTCCAGTCTAAACCGCTACAAATCTTATGTCAGGGATAATCCTGCGGTTTGGCTGCTTACTGAGCTCGAAAAACTTTCATGGGAGGTTGATAAGCTTTATAGTGACAACGCTCCCATGACCAAATCGAAGGAGAATGAAGATTTGTGGAATAGCGCTGTTGATTGTCATATTTGTGGGCCACTGTTAGACAGAAAAGCAGAAACTCCTCTTAGGGACCACTGTCATCTTACGGGGAAGTTCCATGAGGCAGTTCACAATGCGTGCTATTTGAAGTACAAGCTACCAAGGCACATACCCGTTTTCTTCCATAATTTAAGCGGGTAAGTCGCTCACTTTCTAGTTGAGCACTTGGCTGATTTCGGTCTGGAGAAAGATCAGGTCAGTGTCATACCCGAGAGCGTCGAGAAATACATTTCATTCTCCAAATGAATGACGGCAAGAATTACGCTCCGCTACCTTGATACGCTACATTTTATGCAGGCGCAGCTCCATAAACTCGTTGAAACTCTGCCTATGGAGATATGCATATCACTCGAGCTGCATTTCCCAACGAGGAAAAGTTTCAACTTGTCACTAGGAAGGGGGTTTTCCCATATGAGTATGTGGATAGTATGGCGAAACTCAACGAATCCAGGCTACCTGACATAACCCTCCGCCACACACCGTCAGGTGGCTTGCGGAGTATGGATGTAGATGTAGATGAACTGCATACTCCATCAACCTTACAGGCGATGTCATAATGGATGCAGAGTATGAGCATGCTGTGAATGTCGGGTGGGAATTCAGTATCTCCACTTTAGGAGAGTATGTACGGCTTTACATGGACGCAGATGTACACTTGCTTGCTGACATTTTTGGGAAATTCTGGAGTCTATGCATGGCCACATATTTTCTGGATCCAGCCTTTTATTAAACGGCGCCCGGGTTGTCTTGGGACGTAATGCTCAAGGAAACGAAATGCAGCATTGAATTATTGTCCAATGCTGATATGCTTCTTTTCTTTGAGCGAGGGATCCGTGGGGGACTTTGCCAATGTGTCCATAGGCACTCGAAGGCAAATAACCTGCGGATGGGTGACAGGTTCAATGCACCCCTTGATTCGAGTTACATAATGTACCTGGACATAAATAACTTATACGGGCACGCTATGCAGCAATCACTGCCGATTGGTGAGTTTCGATGGCTGCCCAAAGACGAATGCAAGGGACTACGTGGAAAAATCATGGGGGGTATGGCAGCTGATTCTGATGTAGGGTATGTGGTGGAGGCAGAACTCATATACCCTATTAGTTGGCATGATGCAGACACCGATTTGCCGCTGTGTCCGGAGCAAGTAGTTCCGTGAGGAGGCTCCACACCAAAACTGTTGACAACACTGGGGGATAAGCGGAGATACATTATTCATTATCGTAATCTCCAGCAGTGTCTCAGCTTGGGTATGGAGCTGGTTAGAATCATCCTTCAAGCAGTTGTCCTGGTTGAAAGAGTATATTCATTTGAATATTGGACAGAGAGCTTCCACGACATGTGACTTTGAGAAAGATTTTTACAAATTAATGAATAATTCAATTTTCGGTAAAACAATGGAGAATTTGTGGGAACGACGTGAAATTTTAATTAGAACCGAATGAGATGAGCGTTATGGTGTAAGAAAATGAATTGCCAGACCAAATTTTAAGTGGGTCACCATATTCAATAAGAACTTTGTTGCTGTGGAGATGGCGAAGACTGCAGTAGAGTTTACAAAACCTATTTATGTGGGGATGTGCATACCAGACCTATCTGAACTCCAGATGCACCGCTTTCATTATGAGTTTGCGAAAACTAATTTTGCAGATCCTAAGTTACTTTATATGGGTACAGAAAACTTCATCTGTTGGGTGAAGAACTGCAATCAATATGAAGTAATAAGGGGCCACGGTAATGAAATTCGACACGTCCTCATACACAGCCAATAATCCTTATGGTATTACTCCACAGAACACGAAGGCTATAGGTCTTATGAAGGACGAAGCGAACGGATTGCCGATTGTGGAGTTTGTAGGTTGGCACTCAAAAATGTATGCCTGTCGCACGTTTGAAGGTACTACCTAGAGGCGGACTAAGAGTTTGAGTCGTATGGCATAGAGAGCCCTCTCTATCGAAGACTATTTGCGGTGCCTGTGCAGTGGTGTTCGCGGTGCTGCACTACAGCCACCGCATGCAGTACGGCAGACCAGTATTCAATCGAGAGGACACCAGGTGTACACTGTGCTGCAGTCTAAAATCGGCCTGTCGCCTCATGACGAGAAAAGGGTCATTTGTGATGATGGGACTAAAACTCTCCCGTACTCACACTACTCACTTGTAGCGAGAGGAGGGGTGGGGGACTCTGATTGAGTGAGAAGATCTGAACTGAATAAAACGACGAAAAAAATTCTTCACCATACGTCTTTGTTGTTGTCATTTACTAAAAACCTATTTCCTGTTGCATTATGTATGTATATGTATACATAAAAGCTGTGCAGTAAGAATGGTTTCATTGAATTACGCCTATCGTGCAGCATGAACTAGAGTATGGGAGCAGGAGGCACGTGACTGTGTCTGCTTCCAAAGATATATAGTACACATGTCTAAAATTATATATCCAGTGATTGAAGAAAACCACAGACATAGCATGTGGTTAAAACTGTACACTGTCAAAGAGTGAACAGGGTTGAAGAAAAAGAAAAAGAGGTAAATTCTTTAATTTCTCATTCAACTTAAAAGTAATTCTACATTTTCATAAGGAGACACAGCAACACTATTTTCATACATCTTCTTCTTCTTCATGAGTCGATGGAGAGAAGGACACCTGCAGAATTCCAGGCCTCGAATAGCAGCAAACTTAAAGATTCGACGTGTCCATGAGATCTTCTCCTTCCCTTCACGTAGATGTGGTGTCCGTGTGGTCGAATAATTGAAGCGACGTCACCATACCTTTGTAGGGTATGGCAGGATCATCCCAGTAAATTCCATGGTAGAAATGTGTTAACTACTTTGCACTCCTCCGTGTCTTAGCGCACTTCACAAACTTGAAAGACTTCAGACTTCAGCGATGCAATGTTTGCTGAGAATGTCTCTATTATTCCTGCATCTTCTGTGTACACTACAAATGCGCCATCTTTAAATATGAACTGTCTATGCTCACCATCATAGAAACCCTGAGCGTCTGCAATGATGTTAACGCCTTGAGATGCCACTGTGGAATACTCTAGGTATGGTGCATCACCTGTTCATTTATACAGCTCGTTGCACAATACCGGTGAGTGGGCAGTAGTTGATCACATAGCCATGGAGAACTAGAGCATATGCAGCAGTGTGTTCTGGGAAATTTGTCAAAGATTCAAATTCAATTCGCACATCTATAAGTCCAGACTTAATTATCTCGTTCTGTTTCGAGCAGTCTATTACGATGATCGGTGATAGCTCCTTGAACTTCCATGACTGAGTTGACACCCTCCTCCTCCTCCTCCTCCTCCTCCTCCTCCTCCTTCTTCTTCTTCTTCATCAGCACTTTCATAGTAAGAAGCACAAACCTTGCATTCGTGTCATATGCTAGACTGCATACATTTTCATCCCACTGAGGTGTAAATTGTCATATGGGTAGAATTCTGAATTCAGGTAGACTTTGGCATTAGTTAACTTGCAGTTGTTCGAACACGGCGGAATCATTTGCTATGTTCCATCTTCTATCAATATGAAACGCAAGTATTATGAATCTAGGTGTCTATAGCTGCGAAGAGGTTTTAATAGCCCATGTTTGTCTGCTCGCAGTCGGTAACACTGGGTACTCGAAAACCTCGTATGAGTGAAATGTCACTGACAGAAATGTACCTGAATTTTCCACTTTTAAAAGCTTCAAACGAAGCTCGTCTGGTACACTGATGTGAGGTATTTTCCATGTTATCTTGCTGATTGTGATCATACTTTCCTCATGAGCTCCTTGAACATCCGTCCCAGTCCGTACCAGAATGAGTTCCTGTTTAGCGTTCATAATAATCTGCCTCATGTCCTCCAAGTTACCCACAACCATTTTTAGAGGTATAAATGCAGTAAATCGCTTTTACTCTGCAACTGTTCTATCCTCTGGATCGTCTATGAACCATTCAACATTTTCGAAACTATGCAGATCCGCAGGTGATACAGAGACGTATGCTTTAAGGATTGTTATGCTGACACTGCGTGTACGGTCGATCTCAGACCCATTGAGTTCATAGTGTATCTCTTGGAACAGGAATGCTAAAGCGTTATGTGTAACCTTGGATCCCACTGTATCGCTGCCGTTGGTTTTCTTGAATGACTCCCCTATATATACGAAACTCTTGCATGGAAGCGTTAGTGCATCTTGGTGCTGGATGAAAAATCCTAATTTCATCGTTCTTATTAAATGTGGTTGAAGCGTAAGTTGAGATCTAGAACTACAACGTGACCAGAATTTACGGACAACTTTCTACAGATCTTCACTGATCTGCTCTGTACCTTTAACAATAATCTTTACCCAAATTATTTTGCATTCAGAATCTGTAACAAACTCAGTCGATATTATAGTATTACTTTGCGGCTATAAAAACGCTCCACTATCGGTTTACAGCCTATCTTTGCGATATTCATTCCTGTTGGAATGTAGAATTGCATTGCTATTAGCATCTGGTTTCACCAGCATTCTGTCGCTAGTAGTATGTGTGCCTTATTACTGTTCATAAGCGAAACTAAAAGTAAAACGAGGATAATGGAATGGAGCCGAATTAAGTTGGGTGATGCTGAGGGAATTAGATTAGGAAATGATACGCCTAAAGTAGTAAAGGAGTTTTTCTATCTGGGGAGCAAAATAACCGATAATGGTCGAAGTAGAGAGGATATAAAATGTAGACTGGCAATGGCAAGGAAAGCGTTTCTGAAAAAGAGAAATTTGTTAACATCGAGTATAGATTTAAGTGTCAGGAATTCGTTTCTGAAAGTATTTGTATGGAGTGTAGCCATGTATGGAAGTGAAACATGGACGATAACTAGTTTGGACAAGAAGAGAATAGAAGCTTTCGAAATATGGTGCTACAGAAGAATGCTGAAGATTAGATGGGTAGATCACATAACTAATGAGGAGGTATTGAATAGAATTGGGGAGAAGAGGAGTTTGTGGCACAACTTGACTAGAAGAAGGGATCAGTTGGTAGGACATGCTCTGAGGCATCAAGGGATCACCAATTTAGTACTGGAGGGCAGCGTGGATGATAAAAATCGTAGAGGGAGACCAAGAGATGAATATACTAAGCAGATTCAGAAGGATGTAGGTTGCAGTAGGTACTGGGAGATGAAGAAGCTTGCACAGGATAGAGTAGCATGGAGAGCTGCATCAAACAAGTCTCAGGACTGAAGACCACAACAACAAGTGAAACTAGTCCTGGGACTTTTGCTATGACGCTCATGTACTTCTCATTGTTACTACGTAACCTAATCTCTCGTATCTTATACATCTGATCCCTTGGCGAGATATAAACTGTTCAGTCACATTAATGTGACCACCAGTAGAAAGCTTGGTTCAAATGGCTCTGAGCACTATGGGACTTAACAGCTGAGGTCATCAGTCCCCTAGAACTTAGAACTGCTTAAACCTAACTAACCTAAGGACATCACACACATCCATGCCCGAGGCAGGATTCGAACCTATGACTGTAGCGGTCGCACGGTTCCAGACTGAAGTGCCTAGAACCGCTCGGCCACTTCGGCCGGCTAGAAAGCTTGAATAACCACCATTTGCAGTGCGAACCACTGCGAGACGTGAGGGAAGAGAGTGAGGTTCTGGAAGGTATCGACAGGAATGTGGTACCATGCCGACACCAGTGCCGTAGTCCGTTGCGCTGTTTTTGTCGGTTGAAGGTCTGTGACACGAACAGCACGTTCGAGCTGATCAAACAGAGTCTGGATTGGGTTTAAAATCCTGTGTGTTTGGTGACCAGGGTAGTACGGTAAATGCATCCTGGTATTCTTCAAACCACACACTCACACTGCAAGATATGTGACATGTTGCATTTTCCTGCTACTAGATGTCGCTGCGCCAAGGAAAAACAAACTGTATGCAGGAACAGATATGGTCCCCAAAGATAGATGCATACTTGTGTTGATCCAGTATGCCTTCCAGAATGATGAGACCATCGAGGGAATGTCACAAAAACATTCGCCATACCATAACACTCCCACCTCTGGCACTGACCCTTCGAATGATTGTTGTAGGTTGTTTGCTTTCAGACGTTTCACGCCGTACACGACAACGGCCATATGTTCGATGGAGCATAAAACGTGATTCATCTGAAGAGTCACCTGTCGCCTCTCAGTGGGTCCAGTTATGGTACTGGGGCGCAAATTTTAACGTTCATCGCTGCACGGGTGCTGTTGTAACTGTGACCAGGACGGTCGCGGGGTAGCACTGACGGAAGGCGCGGCGGGACCCGCGGAGAGGCCAGCGAACGACAACACGACGGAAAAGGATGGACACGGCCGACGTAGGACAGAATGAATACGACAACACCGAACAACAGAGTCACAAGGAAACAAACTCGTACACGAACCAGGAAATAAGCAGTTTAGCGCAAGCGAGGTGTAAACGACGTAAAAGAGATTAGACTGACCGGCTGAGCTTTTTTTTCCCTTATTGATTTTCAATTCCCCGCCATGGGGGTGGGCTGGCAGCAGCTTAGTACGCTGCTCTACAGCCTACAGACTTTTTTAAAAACGGTAGAAGAAAAGAAACAAGAAAAACAGGCGATAAAACGGTGACTTAAAGTGTAAAATGGCGGAAAAATGCGGAAAGTTAAAACAGAAAGCAAAGGGGTTGGCAATGTTAATAAAATACACAGGAATCAGACAAGTAACATAGTGGACACACAATTAAAAAAAACATGGCGACAGTCTGGTTTCTGTTCACAAGAGATAAAAAAAATCACACCCAGCGACAGTACGACGGCTGTTCGCAACACTTCCCAAAAGACACACAACACGGAACACTCACTGTGAAACACTCACTGTAAAACACTGCACAAAAATGGCGGCACAAAGATGACACTCCCGAGCCAAGGGCAGATGGGGGGGGACCTGGAGGAGGGGGAAAAAACAAGGAGGGAAGAGAGGAAAAAACTAAAAGGGGGGGGGGAACCGAGGAGGGAGAGGACTCATAAGGGGGGAGAGGGGCAGGGCAGATGCGAGAGGGAATGAGAAAAGGCAGAGGAGGGAAATGCAAAAGGACTCAGGGGAGAGAAGGGGGCAGAGGGAGGGGAGGTGGGGAAAAAAGAGGATGGAAGGGGAGTAGAGGGAGCCCGGGAAAAGGACAGAGGAAAGGAGGGGGAGTGAGGATCAGAGTTGATAGGAGGGATAAATGTAGGGAGAGAGGGCATCATCCAGGAGGGGGAGTTGATGGAAGCTACCTTGGGAAAGGAGATGAAGGGTGTAGAGATGGAGGGTAGGGGGGACACAACAGTGAAGACGTGGCAGGGGGCGGGGATGGGAGAGGAGAGGAGCAACCAAGGGATGAGGGGGATCAAGGCGGCGGGAGGTAACGGCTGAGCGAGTGGCCGGGGCTTAAGTACGCTATCGGGGGCGCCGCTATTGGCCGCTGGGACCACATGTTCTGCTGTGGCACCCCCACACTAAAAGCGGGCCAGGAGGCGAGCGCCGCCACAGCTTGCGGCACGATGGTGCAGAGACCTCTATGGGTGCCCGACGTCCATGACGTCTGGCGCGGATTCAAATTCCGCGGCGCGCGGTACCAGAGGTGGATGAACCAGCCGCCTGCTGAACAGTCCCATACACAGCAACGTACGCTGAACAGTCTTTGAGAAGGCACTGTTAGTAGCCCCTTCGTTCATCTGGTAGGTCAGTTGCTCAACAGTTGTTCGTCTGTACACACATCTCTGCAGCCATCGTTCGTCCCTGTCATCTATGGCCTGTGGTGCACCACAGTTGCCTCTGCGCCAGTTTTGGTCAGTGCTGTTTTGTCATGCACGGTATACTGTAATCACGGCAGCACACGATCAGCTTACAAACTTAGCTGTTTCGGAAATGCTTCCACTCACGCCCCGAAAGTCGATGATCGTGCCCTTTTGGACATCAGATAAAGCACTCCATTTCCGTATTACGACAACGACTGCATTGTTTTCCACGTCCCCTCTACACGGTTTATATGCCTTCCACTGCTAGTGTCCCACCCACCTTCTGTGAGTGGTTACTGCACATTGGCGTCTAACATAGTTGGTGGTCAAATTAGTGTGTCTAGTCTGTGTATGTTGGAGGAATCAGAACAGGCTTACAGTTTTCCTCCATTGTCGAGTCTCTAAATTTATTATACAGGGTTTCACGAAACCGCTCACCTCTCTGCTCTGTAACACTTTCGTACGAATAATAGCGATTTGTTATAGTACTGGTGGCCAACAGCCATACCGCAGCAGTAACACCGGTTCCTGTCAGATCGGCGAAGTTAAATGTTGTTGGGCTTAGCGAGCACTTGGATGTGTAACTGTCCACGTCTACCGACCACTGTTGACAAGCAGGGTGTCTCAGCCCTTGTGAGACCAATTGAGGAGCTACTTGATTTGGAATTAGCACCTCCTATCACGAAAACTGACAATGGCTAGGAGAGCAGTGTGCTGACTACATGCCCCTCCATCTATGCATTCAGTCACCAGTCACACTTGTATGCTGAGGATGATACGGCGGTCGGTCGGTACCGTTGGGCCTTCCGAGGCCTGTTCAGATGGAGAGAGAGAGAGTTATAATCCTTGCAACAAGTCTCTGAATTCGTTCGAAATCTGTTGTCATGCAGATTATAGAAGGTTTCTATAACTGGTCCGACTATCGTCTTGTACACTGCTTCTTTTAAAGATGCACCACACTTTGCAAAAAACCTCCGACAAATGTAAGGCCCCCAATCACCTTCCTTACTGCTCATCCCACATGTTCATCCCACTTTGTGTCCTTCCCTAGCATTATCCCTAAATGTACAAACTATATCATAAATTAGGAAGAGAATCTTTGAGAATGAGAACACACCTGTCAGATCTCTAAGCTCCTGATGTGTTGAGCAGAGGATATTACCAGTTTTCTTCACCATAAACGGTGAGTTGAGCCACGTGGTGCTCAGCTGTAAAAGAAAACAGGACCCGAAATCACTCGAAGACAACCCAGACCCGTCAGTTTCTTCCTTCGCTGTGACAATACTCCAAAATGCCAATCAAAAATAATTATCTAGCTACAGTATTATTCATTTTCATATCTCCCAGAAGTCACTTGAAAAAAGAGTTGCTTTGAAGACAAAAAAGCCACTTACAACTATAAAAATTACTTAGAAAAACTAAATTTTTGAGGCTGTATTGCAAAACTCTCCTACTAACCGCCTGACCAAGAGAAGTTTCGCACGGATTCGGGAAGGGCAGGGCTGAAACGCCGTTAGGTCATTTATATTTAGATTTTCAGTGGTTGCCTGTAGTCACTTCAGGCGAATTCTGCGATGATTCCATTAAATACGCCACAGATGATGTTCTTCCCTATCCTTGCCCATCCGTTAAGCGTTCCACTTAAACGACGACGCCGTTGACGGGATTTCAAATTTTAACCTGCATTTTCCGTACCCTTAAAACTTAATTACGGCTAGTTGAGAGCCCATCCACATCATTTTCGAGAGTTCGCTACGTCGTTATTTCATTTACTCTTTTGGCTCCAAGTGTTGTTTCTACATTTCTGGCTACCTGCGCGGCGTTTTGAGTAAGTTTCAGTTCGTAACGAAACAGTAGATGCCCTTACAGGCATGCTGTGTCCGGATGACATAAGAAGCTAGCTGTCAGTTAATTCTTTCCTCACGTGCGAGGATGCGTACAGTTGTCTGCACAACGCTCCAATAGTTATCGTCGGACAGTAGGTAACTACTCCCATAAACTTGAAACTTTGTGTTCTGCCTTACGGCAGGTATTGTCAGAGAGGTCCACCGCATGAGCGTCTAGGGAAGTGGTTCCAGTGGTGGTTTCCCGTTGCCTTCCACTGATGGTGATGAAATGATAATGAGGACAACACAACACCCAGTCCCTGAGCGGAGAAAATCTCCGATCCAGCCGGGAATCGAAACCGGGCCCCTTGGCGTGACAGATCGCCGCGCTCACCACTCAGCTATCGGGGCGGACAATGCCATAAAAAGTCGGGGAAATACTTGAAAAAATTCGTTAAGAGAAAGCATAGAGTGAATTGGCCAAAGAAACAGTAACTTCTATTCGATACATAAGGAAGTGTTATCTGCTATTTCTTTGTGGGAGTCCTTCTACAGGGTGAATCTCAGTTCCACAGGAAAAATGTCACAGGTATTCAGGGATATTTTCTGAATATTTTGATACAACGGACCCGTGGTCTCCGGTGGTTCGTTACACAGTAATTAAATTTCGTTTGATTTCCTATCCCCGCTTATCTCTGTATTGCACTGAAAGTATTTGCACAATCGTGCAGATGTCGGTGGTATGCACTGTGTGTCTCGTTGGGAAATAAACTTGTTACGTCCGTTCGCACACGGTACTTTCTGTTGATAACAATAATGCTCACTTTACTTTTCGCCCTGAAACGCGAGTTCGGTACTAGTCGGTTCCGCCTGGTGTTTGGTTTTCCGACAATATTAGTTGTACATTAACACTGATATGGGTAGGGTTACTGATGAAGAGTTGGTCGGCACGCACCGCGTGCATGGGTTCACTGAATACGAGGGAAGAGCAGCATAGCGACGTTATGCTGAGCTGTTCCCGCAGCGATGGCAACCACATCATTGTCCTTTTACATTTTTGTAAATACTGATCGCACACTTCTTCTTCGCCCCTGAGCGGATGCTGCTGGGAGCAGAAGCTCGCGATCGGCTCGTAGCACATTGTCTGCTGATACGACCCCTGCCTTATTTTCCCAGAGCAGCCAGCTCATACCGTTTAAAAGAAACCAACGTGTAATGGGTTAATGCGTCGCGGAAGTGACGCGGAAGTTTACGACGAGTCGCTGGAAGCACCAGGTACCGCCTATTCCCTCATTTTTATAAATGATATTTACAACACTATATTCATAACTGCTATTTATTGTTACGGCGCACAATACTGCTAGTAGCTAAGGTTGACAAAGAGTGAAAATATTCCGGAGTGGCACAAACACAACCTTCCGCCGATCTCAGAGAGGGTCAAGTAAAAGTATGCGGCCTATAGGCGCCTGCGAGATACAGCATTCTTCCATGTTTTTGTGATAATATATTGCAGGATTTTTCATTCTTGTGAAGGTATTTTCACACAAATAAAGATGACTGGAGTAACAGACAAGTTAGTCGGAATTACATTGTTTCTCTGTAGACCGCTCGGAATTCGATGGTCTCAAGAAGAAAAACGGTAAAGGACCTATGGAAAGCGTACATCTGTGCGCCGTAACTAGTCGATTTCTCTTCGTCATCGTAATCCATGCCCGTTCACTTTGTTCTAAGCTAAATCCACGTCAACCTAGTTGCGTAAATACTTGTACTGATGCCTTTGTTGTTACAAATACTTTACGTACTTTCAATGATATTAAGTCTTACTGAGTTTCCGTTGTTTTTATTTTCGTCTAAAAAAACCAATAAAATTAATTAAAAAGTTATTTTCGTCTCTGATTGTCTATTGAGGCTCCAATTTAATAGCGTAGGCGCTTCGGTAAAGAGTGTCATTCTCTAAATCGAAACTGCAATTATTACATTCAGGTCTTTAATATTGGTATAGTTTTCGAAGAATTTTCCCTGAACTGAATGTTAATACTGAAATTTAATTACCTGTTTCATAGTTTTTTGGCTTAAATTTCGTTAATCTACTTAAAGAACTTGCTAAGAAAGAAGAAATAAATAAATACTGAAATAACTAAGCCCTGCAACGACATACATTTTTGTTGAGAGTTAACACGAAACACAAAAGGAACTGAAGAACCTTCTGTTGGACACAAAACTGTTGCATTTCCACCCAGAAATCTGACCTATTCTTAATGTTCCTAACATTTTTTTCATTTATTTCACTTGTTAGTTTCTACAAATTGATATCGCACTTTGAGCACATTATTCGTATTTTTATATACATTTTCCACATATAGTTTTTTTTTTTTTTTTTTTTTTTTTTTTTTTTTTTTTTTTTTTGCATACGCCGCTAGTCTTTGATCCTTCACACATCCCAATTTGAAACTTCTTCCGCTTTTTCGATTTGTCTGGTCGATTGGCATTCTTGCTCCTGTCCTGCTCTTTTTGTTTCCCGTTCGTGGGTTTATTTATCAACAGAGGAATGAACGCTTTATCCTTCAGGTTATTTTTATTTATTTGATTGCAGATGATCCACGCATTCATTTCTGACATGTCTAGGGTATTGTAGAAAGACATACATCGGCCATGTCCTGCACGCAACTTTAGTGGGATATTTACGAGTCATTTAATGAACGACGTCCACACCCCACTTTGTGGCGGTTACAGAAGGTAACAGTTTCCGTTTTCTTCTTTCAATTTTCGCTCATTGCTGCATCAGGATCTTGTTTGCTAAGCATTATGACATTCTTATTCTTCTTCCCTTGGTACATTGTCAAGTGCACTCTGACTTATCAGTCTTTTTCAATATGATGTTCGAAGATAAGTCAGAATTGTTCTTCTTCATGCAGTTGGGCGTTTATCGGGAAATCTTGTTCAGTGTTCTCACTAATGACGTTTTCTTCGGTTGTAATTCCTTGGCAAGCTGAAGGGATGTGAAGAAGTTGTCTGTTGTCACGTTCCTTTCTTCGTTTAGAAATGGCTCCATGAGGCGAAGAACGACATACGCTCCCACTAGCTGGCTGATCGGCATTTCTCCTTACCTAGGTATGGAAAGCCATTGAAAATTTAGTCTGCAGCTATCCAAAACTTGAGTCCGTATTTACCAAGCTGGTTTAGAAGAAAGTGGGTAAACCTGTACCTTGCTTTATTTGGAAGTAACTGCTCATCATTTGCAATATTTTCACCAGGGTGGTAACAGCGGAGGCAGTTTTGCACGAACTTTTTTCAGAAATAAGAGCAAACTTGTCAGCAGGGATGTGATAAACTCGGGATGACTTCTCATCGAAGGGGACGAATCAGGGACCTTCCAGTCCACTCCATCTTTACCCGTCATCTTCACTGTTGTGACAATTGATTCGATTGTTATGAAAAGAACTGAGATGAGGAGACATCTAATGACGGCAATTCCTGTCTCGCTATTTTCATCGTCAGATCACTCTGGCTGATGATCACCATCCAAATCTGACGAGTGAATATCTGAGTCTTCGCAATAATACATCTACTCTTGTATTAATCACCAGGAACATATAAGTGACATGGGCCCGATGCAACACGCGTGGAATTCACGGCGACATGAAAACATTTGCTCATTTAGGTGTCGCAAGAAACAAGAATTGATGAGAATACACCAACAACCTGTTCAAAAGGCATGACACTGCGCGAAAAGCATATTTTTGATTTTCGTAAACCAAAATTTGACAGTCGATTTCATGATTAACATTCGGAAGCGCAGTATGACAATTATAAACGAGTTCTGTGGCGGATGCCACCATTGAGGGAAGCTGAAGTCAGTAGTTCGAACAATTAAATAATTATTTTATCACGTGAAAATTAGAAATATAACAAGGCAAATGCGATCTACTTGCTTTCTACGTACCTACACAACTGTTTACTTCTTTTATTATCTATTTTGAGCTTAAAGAAAAGAAAATGCATTTTTGTGAATATATTGTAATATATTTCGTTCGATGACAGCTGTTAACTTGAAAGCAGTAACAAATTAGCGTAAGCAAATAGCTTCTTGTAACACTATTGGTATGGTAAGTTCTGCTTTCACGAACTGTGGTACAAACGGAGTCAAAGCTATGTCTGTAATGACAAAAGAATATATTCTGTGCCAACATTTCTCAACAAAATATTGAACTAACATAGTATTATTGTAAAACATGACAGTATGTGAGCTATAATCAATCTTTTAAAAATTCCTGTTCTTACAGTACAACATCAACTACATACATGTAGTGAACTGCGTCGAACATCTGCGCAGAGTCTCGATTTTGTCGACTGTGAAATTCGTGGTAGGCTTCGTTGTTGATTGTGGAATTCAGTAAACACTATCATTACGTGAAACGGAAACGACGAAATTGTGTTTATAGGTTGAATTGATACTGTGAAAGGTAAACGATATGTTTGAAGTCATTTTGTATGGGAAATCGCTCGCAATGACTGTTGTTACTGTACTAACTTTCGGACGTCAGGAATCGTAACTCAGTGACGTAAATATTGGTCAGTCTTGACGGGATATCTAAGTTCGAAGTATATCTGGATGATACTAATGACTCTAAAATTTAAGTTAACAGCTTGAATACAGAACGGAAGTGCTATAAAAAATCTTGTAATAACCAACATGGCAGTTTGACAGTACAGGAAGAATTCTATGATACATCAGGTGATGAGTGATACTTCCCACATTTTAATTTCCACTTATGTTTACTCATAAAATTTTTCTCACATACTCGGCAAACATTACATAGACGCTGAGTTTGACTTAGTGCGTTTCTGTGTGTTTATAATTTGTTACCATTGGAGAGGTTTTGTGGTTCTTTAATCTGTCAGCTTTATAAATGTTTCTTTCTAGCCCATAAAGCAACTGGGTATGTGCCTATTTCCCGCAGACATTGTGAGAGCAGTCAGAAACTTAAAAACTAGTTTTATAGGTGAGTTGTCCGTGCAACACCATATGCGTCTTGGTGGTAATTGTGTTTAGCAAATTTAATGAAATTTACGGTGCTAAGAGCCCAAGACCCTCATTTTTCATTATTTTATATTACAAGCAGTACCGCTAACTTATTTATAATTCGGTTACTACTCGAAATCGTCGAAGAATGCTAAAGACAACATAATTTGTGCATATTACTTTGTGACATTGTATTTCTTTGTTAGGTGCAGGTGCATGACACAACTGCCCTTTTAAGCAAAGTAAAATTAATTGAAACATTTCTATGCCTAATGGGACGATGGATAGACCTGTGTGTGTTGTGTGTCCAAGGAAATTTTGGAATCCAGTGAAGATCTGTTACATTTGTGATGTAGCAGTTCTGTTCCAATAGTAGTTATAGACGTGAATGTTAAATGATTTATTCTGCAGTTGCCGGTGAATCGTTTTTAGTGAAAAGTGTCATTAAGAGACTTGATACCTTGGTCTACTTGTTATTGTCTGGTAACTGGCAGACCATCCTTTACATAGAGCATTCAGTAAAAACTCACCTCTTTTCAACAACACTAATTATGTGACATTTAAAACTTAGTCTTGTGACTGTGGCAGACTCGTAAAACATTTTCTGCTAAGTAGGTTATGTCCCCAATCTGTCTGTATAGTTAGTATGTATAATATAGTACTTCATGCTATAATGTAATTTCTGTGATAAATGAAACTCTACAGTTGAATTATTTTTGTGTAGGATTGCACTTAAATCAATGTTATTTCCATAGACAATAGAAAGAGAATTTAAATATTTGCCAGTTGTAATGCTTTAGACTCTTGTGACTTTGATTTCAGTTTGTTATTGTGTCATATAGGCCTGTAATATTTTCCCTATGCAGGAAGGTGCAATGGTTAAGGCCCTATGGTGCTATTTGGGACAGTTACCACTCAAAGCATGTGATTCTCTTAATTTAACTTCTGTGTATACAAAGGATGATTCCTTTAACAGGCCCTGATTAACTCTATTAGTATCTGCTCTATTTTGAATGACCTCACTGTTGTCATATCATTAAATGGCAATCCTTTTTTCCTGTCGTTATTCATTCATAAAATGTTTTGGTGGTTGATGTCAGTCTATGTAGCTTTAAGGATGTATGTCCTTTGTATTTTAACTATGTTTGTATACACTACAGTAAGTAGGTTTGTTTCTGGGTCAAGAGGAATGTTCAATAGGAGTCGTTGGCTTTGGCCAGTGACATAATGTTAATAGCTGCTGTCGCATCACTTTTTTGCGCGTATATTCTGTTTTGGTGTTAGTTGGTGAAGCCAATGAAAATTAATGGAAAAAACTGGTTTTGTTGGCAGATTGATCTGTAGCTTAGCTTAGGGTATAGTTTAGGTTGGAAGGTAATGGTTTTGTTGAGAGTTGATGAAGCCAATGTATGTGAGACTAAAAAGATGTGCTTGTGGTGACAGACTGATCTGTTGTTCAGGCCGTTTGAAAAAAATGCTGATATCATCATATTACTGTTGCCATGTTGTTTACACCATTTGTCGCATGTCACTGGTCAAAGCTGATGACTCGTATTAAACAGGCTTCTATATCCTTGTTTCCAGAAAATATTATTACTACAAAGCCTATCCCATCATCTTACAGGTTTGCATGTGGGACAGTCTGTATCCCTTCTGTGATAGTTTACTGAAGATGGCTGTATGGTTATTGGCTGAAATATTGGCAGCAGAAATACTTCTCAGATGTATGCCCAAAAGGTGGTGGGATATTCTGTCTACTAGGAAAGCTTTGAAAAACGCAACATAAATCCTGTTTAACATATCTTCTGTTGCCTTAGTTTGTTACTAGATGTTTATGAATCCACTGATTCTACAGAAGTTCATTTATTTCTGTTATATTGAAGTATCCTTATGGTACTTCTTTCCCCCATTTAGGTACACTTGTTACTTTTCTAGTACATAATATCTTGCTCCCTATCAGCTGTGAATTAAATCTACAGCCGGAAGATCCATTAAAGCATTTGAAATATATGTTTAAATTAATATACAAGTCTATTTAAATGTATGGACTTATTTCTAACATATAATGAGCTTCCACATAAGGAATTCTCTTTGCTTAACTTAGCAGTACTAATATGTGGTTTGCCTCGAGTTCATCTCATTTGAAAGCTACTTGTGTAGTGTAATATTCACATTGTGTTTAAGGTCGTATAACTAGTAAACTGATTTTGTTTTACTGATTGTTGTTTATTTCTAACTAGTTTTTGGCTTATTGGGCCACTGTCAGGAAACAACTGACTAGCATC
The DNA here is from genome assembly GCF_023864275.1 of Schistocerca cancellata. Classification (NCBI taxonomy): domain Eukaryota; kingdom Metazoa; phylum Arthropoda; class Insecta; order Orthoptera; family Acrididae; genus Schistocerca; species Schistocerca cancellata. The sequence goes on from NC_064629.1 coordinate 595,644,539, forward strand.
CATAAGTCATTTGCTTCCTGAAGACGGTCCAATAAGCCAAAAATTAGTTAGAAATAAACAAAAACAGTTAGCTTGTTGTTCAACCTTAAATATAGAATTGTTCTACCAAGGCATGATGAAAAAATCCATAGATAAAGACTCATATTGTGTTGAATCCATAGCTTTATTTGTTGGCAGTTTGTTCAGTTTTGTCAAGTAGTTTTTCCAGTATCAGGTCTGCTTACTTTTTGCTTGTATTGTTGTTTCTGTGGAACACTGGCTTCTCCACAGATTACTAAGATAAGTGTTGCTTTAAATTGTGATGCCAGTATCTGCAATTACATTAACAGGAGTCATCCCAGCTATTATTCTTGTTACTATACTTTTTTTTTTTAATTTGGTACCTCTTTCCACTCAATTAGTCAGCTGAATTGCAATCATGTGTGAAATTATGTCAAAGGTACTTATGTAAATATTCTTGGTAGTCTGTATTTTGAAAGTTCAATCACAAGCAGCAGTTTTGGTTGGAAGTGAATAGCTGTAATTAAAAATAGGTGTAGTGCCATCCTGGACACTTTTCTTCTACAGTATGTAGGTGGCAATATATTAGTTTTGCATAGTCGAAAGGAGGATAGTTTTAGGTTACAATGAGAGGCAAGGAGATAAGTGATGCGCTTTTGTGGTTTAAATTGTAAGTTTTCAGTATTGTTCATACTTTATCATTGTGACAAAAATGATGCAGGTGGAGTATGGGACATGTAACTAAGTTTTCTCCTCACCCTCCACCAATTGTCAGAATATGTGGTGTAGCATATTTAGTAGTTCTGCGCATTTGCAGGTAGCCATTTTTTAAACACCTTGCATGTTTGGTGGTTGTGGTTAGGTTGGAACATGAATGGGTAGCATGAATTTTAGCTGCCACAGTGACAGTTACTTGCTTAAAACCAGCTGCAGCAAGTACTGCAAATATTGCTATGTCAAACAAATCAGTAACAGCAGTGCCCTTATTCTTAACTTTTACCAGGCAAACAATTCTGCCACACACAATTTCAGTACTACTTGCCTCTTGTTAATGTCGTTGTCAGGGGTAGGAAGTTTAATCCGTACCTACCTTCCTTCCTTCCAATTTCACAATTCTGCTGCTTGCGTTTCTGACACCGGTTTGTAATTTTCACTAGTCTGTTCACTAAAGGCACACTATATTTTATTTTTTTACACTTAAAACAACATATTCCTGTGAAACTTTTCATTGTGAGCTGCAGCTAAGTACTCTACAACTGACAGACCAGTGTTATCCCCCTAGTATTCACTAGTCTACATATTCTAAAGATTTAATTTTTGACCTTCACAGAGTAACTATCACATTTATCTGGATTTCAGGTATCACATAATACTGGCTAACATTTATTGAGCAATGAGTCAAAGACACAACTACAATGGAAGCACTAGAGATGAGGAGAGATGGGCACTCATCTACGATCACAATTGTGTGGTGTATTTTTGAAAGAATGGAATAGGTAATAGGAAGTCAGTATCATCCAAAATAAGCTAGGAATAACTGAGAGGACCACTGGTACTTGGTGATATGCTTTCTGAACATCCTTAAAGGACTCAATCACACTGTCAGTTGCGTGTTGGACACACACTAGGACCACCCACAGCTACATCTTAGGATTAGGGGAACCACCACTGTATTCATATGATGCTGGCTTGTATTCATGTTGCTTGTACCACTTTAAATAAATAGAGATGTAACTAAAGTTAAGTGACTTGTTGGTGACGTACAAGTAGCAAGTTTGGTCATATTATTTGTAAGAAAGAGTGGCTGTAATTATAAAAATTAACAACTGTTACAGTATAACGTCGGTTGCAGATTGGATTAAAGAACGAAATTGAGCCAATCCAGAGGCACGCTGCTGGTAGGTGAATCCCAAAAAACATTATTGAGAGAGCTTCAAGTACCAGCATTTTTGACTGAGTGCAGAATGATTGTACTGCCACCAGCATAGTTCTTGCACAAGGTTCATGAAGGCAAGATAAGGGATATTAGGGCTTGTACGGAAGCATGTAGATATGTTTTTCCCTCACTCCATTCACAAGTGGATCAGGAAAGGGAAATGACCAGTAGTGGTAGCACTGGTAGCAGTTACTTCTGTAAAATATCTGGGAGTATGCGTGCGGAACGATTTGAAGTGGAATGATCATATAAAATTAATTGTTGGTAAGGCGGGTACCAGGTTGAGATTCATTGGGAGAGTCCTTAGAAAATGTAGTCCATCAACAAAGGAGGTGGCTTACAAAACACTCGTTCGACCTATACTTGAGTATTGCTCATCAGTGTGGGATCCGTACCAGATCGGGTTGACGGAGGAGATAGAGAAGATTCAAAGAAGAGCGGCGCGTTTCGTCACAGGGTTATTTGGTAACCGTGATAGCGTTACGGAGATGTTTAACAAACTCAAGTGGCGGACTCTGCAAGAGAGGCGCTCTGCTTCGCGGTGTAGCTTGCTCGCCAGGTTTCGAGAGGGTGCGTTTCTGGATGAGGTATCGAATATATTGCTTCCCCCTACTTATACCTCCCGAGGAGATCACGAATGTAAAATTAGAGAGATTAGAGCGCGCACAGAGGCTTTCAGACAGTCGTTCTTCCCGCGAACCATACGCGACTGGAACAGGAAAGGGAGGTAATGACAGTGGCACGTAAAGTGCCCTCCGCCACACACCGTTGGGTGGCTTGCGGAGTATAAATGTAGATGTAGATGTAGATGTAGTGGTACAAGGTACTGTCTGCCATGCATCGCATAGTGGCCTTCAGAATATGGATGTAGGTATAAACATGTCCGCAGCTTGTGGTCTTGTGGTAGCGTTCTCGCTTCCCGCGCACGAGGTCCCAGGTTCGATTCCCGGCCGGGTCAGGGATTTACCCTGCCTCGAGATGACTGGGTGTTATTGTGTCATCATCATCATCTTCATCTTCATCCATCCCCATTACTGTCGGAGGAAGGCAATGGCAAGTCACCTCCGCCAAGACCTTGCCTAGTACGGCGGTGCGGGTTTCCCGAATAGTCCCCTACGCTCCTCAGAGTATGGGACATCATCATCATCATCATCATCATCATCATCATCATCATAATTGTAATCAGATAAACGAACACCTCAGTATAGGGCCTGAGGGACCTTCAGCTGCACCTGGCCCTGGTGCCAACATACGAGGGCCGTTCAGAAAGTAACCCCCGGTTGATTTAAAAAAATACACCAAGTTAAATATAAATATTTTAATATATAAATCTTACAACTACATCTTTGCACTATTTTTCTATAGTCTCCATAGCGATAGAGGCCCTTATCGTATCTCTTCACAAGCTTTGAAATTCCTTCTGCATAAAAATCACCCGCTTGTGCCTGGAGCCAGCCTGTGACCGCATCTTTGAGCTCTTCGTCGTCATCAAACCGCTGTGACCCGAGCCATTTCTTCAAATGCATGAAGAGGTGATAATCACTTGGCGCCAGGTCTGGGCTGTAAGGTGGATGGTTGATAACGTCCCACTTGAAGGACTCAAGAAGGGCCGTTGTTCTGCGAGCAGGGTGAGGACGGGCGTTATCGTGCAAAAAAACAATACCGGAAGTCAGCATACCACGGCGTTTGTTCTGTATAGCCCGTCGTAACTTTTTTATTGTTTCACAGTACACGTCTTGATTAATGGTCGTACCACGTTCCATGAATTCAACCAACAACACCCCTTTGGCATCCCAAAACACCGTTGCCATCAGTTTTCTGGCAGAAAAATCTTGCGAGGCTTTTCTTGGTTTGGTAGGCGAATTTGAATGTGCCCACATCTTTGATTGTTCTTTTGTTTCAGGGTTCACGTACTTAATCCAGGTTTCGTCACCGGTCACGATTCTGTTTAACAATGGTTCTCCTTCGTCCTCATAACGTGACAGTAAGTCTAATGCAGAGGTCATTCTTTGAGTTTTGTGGTGGTCGGTAAGAATTTTGGGCACCCATCGTGCACATAACTTACGGTAACCCAATCTTGCTGTCACTATCTCATACAAGAGAGTCTTAGAAATCTGTGGAAAGCCAGTAGACAACTCCGACATTGAGAAACGTCGATTTTCACAAACTTTTGCATCAACTATCTGAACGAGTTCGTCAGTCACCAATGATGGTCTACCACTCCTCTCTTCATCATGAACATTTTCTCGTCCACTTTTAAATAAACGTACCCATTCACGGACAACTCCTTCACTCATAACTCTTGGTCCGTACACGGCACAAAGCTCACGATGAATAGCTGCTGCAGAATATCCTTTGGCTGTAAAAAACCTTATGACAGCACGCACTTCACATTTGGCGGGGTTTTCTATTGCAGCACACATTTCAAACTGCCACAAAAACTAAACTAGCGCAGGTACGACGTTCACTCGACCACGTCTTGATGCGACTGACCTGTTGAGTGCGTGAACGCACAGATGGCGTCGCTACTCCCCCCACAACCCGCACTGTGACCGATCGGAGGTTACTTTCTGAACCGCCCTCGTAATTTACAAACATTTATGTCCTTTTAAGGGTTTCCCCAAGCTTATATTTTAGGATCCTCATCTCATAGACATTTTAAAAGAAATCATAATAAAGGCCAATTTTAGCACTACCTAATACAGGACACTTTGGCCAGCTGCAATGAAAAAGAGCTTTGTGGGTATTTTTTGTCTTACAGTTGTTGACCCTACTCATCTCCCCCCCCCCCCCCCCTCGCCCTCCTGTGCCCCTTACCATGCTCATCTCCAATTTCTACATATCTGCTATTCACAATAAAGTGCCTGGCAGAGGGTTCAATGAACCACCTTCATGCTGTCTCTCTACCGTTCCACTCTCGAACAGTACACTGGAAAAACAAGCACTTAAATTTTTCTGTGCAAACCCTGATTTATCTTATTTTGTTATGATGATCATTTCTCCCTATGTAGGTAGGTGCCAACATAATGTTTTCGCAATCGGAGGAGAAAACTGGTGACTGAAATTTCATGAGAAGATCCCGCCACAATGAAAAATGCCTTTGTTTTAATGATTGCTACTACAATTCACATATCATGACTGAGACACTATCTCCCCTATTTCACAATAATACAAAATGAGCTGCCCTTCTTTGTACTTTTTTGATGTCATCTGTTAGTCCCACCTGATGGGGATCCCACACCGCACAGCAATACTCCAGAATAGGGCAGACAAGTGTGGTGTAAGCAGTCTCTTTAGTAGACCTGTTGCACCTTCTAAGTGTTCTGCCAATGAATCCCAGTGTTTGGTTCGCTCTACCCACAATATTATCTATGTGATCGTTCCAATTTAGGTTATTTGTAATTGTAATCCCTAAGTATTTAGGTGAATTTACAGCCTTCAGATTTGTGTGACTTATCGCGTAATCGAAATTTAGCTGATTTCTTTTAGTACTCATGTGAATAACTTCAAACTTTTCTTTATTCAGGATCAATTGCCACTTTTTGCACCACACAGATATCTTATGTAAATCATTTTGCAAGTCATTTTGACCAACTGATGACTTTACAAGATGGTAAATGACAGCATCATCTGCAAACAATCTAAGACTGCTACTCAGATTGTCTCCTATGTCGTTAATATAGATCAGGAAGAATAGAGGGCCTATAACACTTCCTTGGGGAATGCTGAAGATTTTTTTAACTTCTATTTTACTCTATCACTTTCTGTGCATTACTACGAACTGTATTGTGCCCCATGAACTATGGACCTTGCCGTTGGTGGGGAGGCTTGCGTGCCTCAGTGATACAAATGGCCGTACCGTAGGTGCAACCACAATGGAGGGGTATCTGTTGAGAGGCTAGACAAACGTGTGGTTCCTGAAGAGGGGCAGCAGCCTTCTCAGTAGTTGCAGGGGCAACAGTCTGGATGATTGACTGATCTGCCCTTGTAACACTAACCAAAACGGCCCTGCTGTGCTGGTACTGCGAACGGCTGAAAGCAAGGGGAAACTACAGCTGTAATTTTTCCCGAGGTACGCAACTTTTACTGTATGGTTAAATGATGATGGCGTCCTCTTGGGTAAAATATTCTGGAGGTAAAATAGTCCCCCATTCGGATCTCTGGGCGGGGACTACTCAGGAGAACGTTGTTATCAGGAGAAACAAAACTGTCGTTCTATGGATCGGAGCGTGGAATGTCAGATCCCTTAATCGGGCAGGTAGATTAGAAAATTTAAAAAGGTAAATGGATAGGTTAAGGTTAGATATAGCGGGAATTAGTGAAGTTCGGTGGCAGGAGGAACAAGACTTTTGGTCAGGTGAATACAGGGTTATAAATACAAAATCAAGTTGTGGTAATGCAGGACTAGGTTTAATAATGTAATACAAAATAGGATTGTGGATAAGGGCTACTACGAACAGCATAGTGAACGCGTTATTGTAGCCAAGATACACACGAAGCCCATGCCTACTACAGCAGTACAAGTTTATATGCCAACTGGCTCTGCAGATGATGAAGAAATTGATGAAATGTATGATGAGATAAAAGGAATTATTCAGGTACTGAAGGGAAAATTTAATAGTCATGGGTGACTGGAATTCGAGAGTAGGAAAAGGGAGAGAAGGAAACATAGTAGGTGAATATGGATTGGAGGTAAGAAGTGAAAGAGGAAGCCGTCTGGTAGAATTTTGCACAGAGCACAACTTAATCATAGCTAACACTTGGTTCAAGAATCATAAAAGATGGTTGTATACCTGAAAGAATCCTGGAGATACTAGAAGGTATCAGATAGATTATATAATGGTAAGACAGAGATTTAGGAACCAGGTTTTAAATTGTAAGACATTTCCAGGGGCAGATGTGGACTCTGACCACAATCTATTGGTTATGAACTGTAGATTAAAACTGAAGAAACTGCAAAAAGGTGGGAACTTAAGGAGATGGGATCTGGATAAACTGACTAAACCAGAGGTTGTACAGAGTTTCAGGGAGAGCATAAGGGAACAATAGACAGGAATGGGGGAAAGAAATACAGCAGAAGAAGAATGGGTAGCTTTGAGGGATGAAATAGTGAAGGCAGCAGAGGATCAAGTAGGTAAAAAGACGAGGGCTAGTAGAAATTCTCAGGTAACAGAATAAATATTGAATTTATTTGTTGAAAGGAGAAATTATAAAAATGCAGTAAATGAAGCAGGCAAAAAGGAGTACAAACGTCTCAAAAATGAGATCGACAGGTACTGCAAAATGGCTAAGCAGGGATGGGTAGAGGACAAATGTAAGGATGTAGAGGCTTATCTCACTAGGGGTAAGATAGATATTGCCTACAGGAAAATTAGAGAGACCTTTGGAGAAAAGAGAACCACTTGTATGAATATCAAGAGCTCAGATGGAAACCCAGTTCTAAGCAAAGAAGGAGAAGCAGAAAGGTGGAAGGGATATATAGAGGGTATATACAAGGGCAATGTACATGAGGACAATATTATGGAAATGGAAGGGGATGTAGATGAAGATGAAATGGGAAATAGGATACTGCGTGAAGAGTTTGACAGAGCTCTGAAAGACCTGAGTCGAAACAAGGCCCCGGGAGTAGACAACATTCCATTAGAAATACTGACAGCCTTGGGAGAGCCGGCCTAACAAAACCATATAGTGAGCAAGATGTTTGAGGCAGGCGAAATACCCCCAGACTTCAAGAAGAATATAATAATTCCAATCCCAAAGAAAGCAGGTGTTGACAGATGTGAAAATTACCGAACTATCAGTTTAATAAGTCACAGCTGCAAAATACTAACACGAATTCTTTACAGATGAATGGAAAAACCCTGTAGAGGCTGACCTCGGGGGAGATCAGTTTGGATTCCGTAGAAATATTGGAACACATGAGATAATACTGACCTTACGACTTATCGTAGAAAAAAGATTAAGGAAAGGCAAACATACGTTTCTAGCATTTGTAGACTTAGAGAAAGCTTTTGACAATGTTGACTGGAATACTCTTTCAAATTCTGAAGGTGGCAGGGATAAAATACAGGGAGAGAGAGGCTATTTACAATTTGTACAGAAAGCAAATGGCAGTTATTAGAGTCGAGGGACATGAAAGGGAAGCATTGGTTGGGAAGGTAGTGAGACAGGGTTGTAGCCTCTCCCCGATGTTATTCAATCTGTATATTGAGCAAGCAGTAAAGGAAACAAAAGAAAAATTTGGAGTAGGAATTACAATCCATGGAAAAGAAATAAAAACTTTGAGGTTTGCTGACGACATTGTAATTCTGTCAGAGACAGCAAAGGACTTAGAAGAGCAGTTGAACGGAATGAACAGTGCCTTGAAAGGAGGATATAAGATGAACATCAGCAAAAGCAAAATGAGGATAATGGAATGTAGTCGAATTAAGTTGGGTGATGCTGAGGGAATTAGATTAGGAAATGAGACACTTAAAATAGTAAAGGAGTTTTGCTATTTGGGGAGCAAAATAACTGATGATGGTTGAAGTAGAGAGGATATAAAATGTAGACTGGCAATGGCAAGGAAAGCGTTTCTGAAGAAGAGAAATTTGTTAAGATCGAGTATAGATTTAAGTGTCGGGAGGCATTTCTGAAAGTATTTGTATGGAATGTAGCCATGTACGGAAGTGAAACGTGGACGATAAATAGTTTAGATAAGAAGAGAATAGAAGCTTTCGGAATGTGGTGCTACAGAAGAATGCTGAAGATTAGATGGGGAGATCACAAAACTGATGAGGAGGTATTGAATACAATTGGGGAGAAGAGAAGTTTGTGGCGCAACTTTACAAGAAGAAGGGACCGGTTGGTAGGACATGTTCTGAGGTATCAAGGGATCACAGATTTAGCATTGGAGGGCAGCGTGGAGGTTAAAAATCGTAGAGGGAGACCAAGAGATGATTACACCAAGCAGATTCAGAAGGATGTAGGTTGCAGTAGGTACTGGGAGATGAAGCTTGCACAGGACAGAGTAGCATGGAGAGCTGCATCAAACCAGTCTCAGGACTGAAGACAAGAACAAAAACAACAACAACAACAACAACTACTACTACTACTACTACTACTACGATGATGACGATGACGACGATGACGAACTGTGACCCTTCTGACAGGAAAGCTGTGCTCTGTTTTTGCATAAAGGCGTGTTTCAGCATTTAAAATATTGACAATGTTCACAAGACCAGTCATATAAAAGATTGCTACTGTTTTCTAATTAAATCATTATTGATTTGGGGAAAGGGAACAAACAGGGAGGTCATCAGTCCCATCGGATTGTGGAATGACGGGGAAAGAAGTTGGCCGTGGCCTTTCAAAGGAACCATGTGGCATTTGCCTGAAGTAATTTAGGGAAATCACGGAAAACATAAATTAGGATGGTGACAAATCTGGCAGACTGTCTCTGAATTGCATCAATATCTTCCTTTAATCTCACCTGATGGTGATCCCAAGCACTTGAAAGGTACTCAGTCGGTCGCACTTGTTTTATATATATGGTCTCCTTTACAGATGAACCACACTTTCCTAACATTCTCCCAATAAACTGTAGCCAACTGTTCACTTTCCGTACTATCATCTTCATGCGCTCATTCCATTTCATATCACTTTGTAATGATAGGCTTAGACATTTAATTGACATGACTGTGTCAAACAGTACACTACTAACGCTATATTCGAAAATTAAGGGGTCGTTTTTCCTACTCATCTGCATTAACTTACAATTTTATACATTTGGACATAAAACTGAACTTATAACTGGACAGTTTAGTTACTTTAAAATCAGTCCTATAACGTTATTGACAACCTGTTTATAGCGGTAAAAGTCAGTAACATCTATTCAGTGAGCATCAAACACAGATAATTGAACATATGTTTAGACCTTTTTTTTTTTTTAAATAGAAACTAAGAATACTACCCATAAAAAAATAGCCAGAAAATTGTTTCCAGATGCAGCATTGTGTACCAAATAATGACATGGGTGGTTTATTGATGCAAAGTAGATTAACTGCAAGACTTTTTGGAAAATGATGAGACATTACATTATTTCACCCCAAAACTAATACAAAATCTGTATTTTTTAACAAATTTCCTGTGTGCAGTGTCTGCATATTGACTGGATTAATGGTTCATTGTTAGCTATTATTATTCTTACTTTCATGTCCATTTTGGAGTGTGATGTGGGAAGTTACATAAGAATCACAAAATTGGCTTTCAAAGCTGTATTTTGAAAATTTCTAAAAGTTTTTACTTTTGTGGGGTATTAATTATAGTTTTTATATTATGCCAGTACAGTATAAAATATAATGTCTTATAGAGGGTTTTTCAGTAGGGCACATTATAATGTTAGGTCTCTGTAAAGAAAATAATAGTTTAGTTGTCCATACACATCTAAAGTTGACTTAAAGTGAGTGGATTTTCTTACATAAACATTTTTGCCAATGTAGTGTGTGATAAATCCAGTTCCCCGAGAATCATTTCTATCTGTTGTATACTTATAGTATGTACATAAAACACTAAAAAAATTACAATTGAGAGATTTACAATAAATATATGCAGTCAGTGGTGAAAGTGTGGTTCAAATAATTCAATGAGACTGTAATCCCATATCAAATAAAATTGTGAAATTAATGTGCTTACAAGAACTGTAAGTGCTTCATGAACAATGCAATATGGATAAACATCTTTTGTTAGATTTACTAAATGTCATGGGCACTGTATCTAGTTATTACTTGGGCTAGTCATGGTTGCCCATAGTTATCACTATGAGTTTTGGTCTTTGTTAGGAGTAGTGACACAGAGGAAAGCTGTTTTCTTTACGTACATTAACATTATCACAGTGTTTATGTCTAAGACACACAACAGTTTCAATGTGTAAAATGCATGTTTAACCTAAGATTTAGATAAGCAATGTAATTTACATGAAAGGAATATTGGGAGCTGGAAATAAAGGTGACTTTATAACCCTAACCCCTTCTCAATCGTTAACCTGAAAGAAAGACCCTGTGCCAATTGAAAGTTCCATGTCATGTTTAGTAACATGAACACAATATTCAGATATGAAGTATGTTTAACATGATTGTTGTTGAAATACAAGTCTCATTTAAATGGATGGCAAATTTATTACGCTGTTAACTTACTGTGGAGGGGTGTTTATAACATTTCACGAACACGAGATTGGTAAATTTACTGCCGTATGATATACTCAACTTCTTGCAGGGTCTGCCAACATTCAGTATGGAATGGGAATGCTAAACTGTGAACATTGTTTTGTGCCAAACTTGTTTTAAGTAAATGTACTCTGTGCTGTGAAGAGTTTTAGAAGTCATTCTACAGACAAGACTGAGGCGTATCATGTATTTCTGTTTCTTTCTAGGGTCACTACTTAGTATTTAAACAAAACGAAAACAAGGTATTGTCACTAATTAAATGGTTTTTGTTTCCAGGCATTTGCGATCAAAATTCAGTTGTTAACAATGTCGGTTTTAAACCAAAGTGGAGAAGAACAAGTAGAATGCCCATTGTGTATGGAACCACTGGAAGTTGATGACATAAATTTCTTCCCATGCACATGTGGCTACCAGGTTTGATTCTCTTTGTTTTGTTTTATTGTGATGAAACTCTGAACATGTCCTCTAGCTTAAATGATCAGTGTGTGTGATGTCAGTAACGTTGGGAGGGGACAGCACAAAAGTACCCTCATGTGTATAGTGTGTTCCCGAAACCAATTTAGAGGCAGTTGGGTGGTGCATTGTCTGCTAAAGATAACAGTTGAGTGATTGTGATGTAAGTGAACAAATAGATGCACATGATTAGATAGTAGCTTTCTCTACTATGTTCCAGTGGCAAACATTGGCAGATAATATTAGGGTCCTCATTTCATCCCATGTTCACTCTTCCACATCAGAATACTTCCACTATCCTTCGAGATTGTTGCATTCTATAAAATAATAAACACACAGTTACATTCAGTTTAGGAGTTGTAATTTGAGAGGGATGTTTTTTTAAATAAGCATCTCTACTGTGGTTTCAAAGAATTAATATTCTCTCTCTCTCTCCACTTTTTTTATGAATGAATTATTTCTTGTCTGTATTTGTTTTTCTTTGGCTTGTTGAGGCAAATATAAAAGGAAAGTTCAACTCACTTGCAGATCTGCCGATTTTGTTGGCATCGAATCAGGACTGATGAAAATGGGCTGTGCCCAGCATGTCGCAAAGCCTATCCAGAGAATCCTGCAGATTTCAAACCTCTCACACAGGAAGAAGTACAGAAACTGAAAGCAGAGAAACGACAGAGAGATCAACAACGAAAGCAGAAGATAACTGAGAACAGAAAGCATCTAGCAAATGTCCGTGTAGTGCAAAAAAACTTAGTGTTCGTTGTTGGATTACCAATGAGACTTGCAGATGCTGAGGTAAGTAATGGTTCGTCGTGTTGCTAGCTACCTTAGGCCAAAAAACTGTTCCTTCCAAAAATGTGCACCAAATAAGTGAGATGAAATGGCGATTGACAATTATTCTGTAAGAAAGTGTTTGATTTTACACTGCCAGTCTAATTTCATTTTTTGTTGTTTTCATATCTTTTTCTTCAGTAGTCTGTAAATGGCAAACTAATTACAACAGCCAGCTCACTCAATGAAGACATACTTGTGTCACACAATAATCACTGGTGGGTATGCGTACCATGTGGGAATAATGCTGGGAAAATTACTGCTTATGATAATCCCTTACTCAGACATGTTTCCTGTAACCTTGTGCTCCCTGAAACAGTCTTCTGGAGAATAGCACAGCAATAGTTATTTTGTATACATAATAAAAAGGTATCACTCTTTCTACACTGTATCCAGAGGTGGTGTATTGATAAGGTAATTGTGATGATTCACTAGGAGTTCACACAGAGTTGTAAAAATGAAAGGTTGTGCATTAATGACCATAATTTGCCTTCTTCGTAATGTGTGTATAGTGTCTGTTGTTTCCAGTTTTGGATTAAAAATTGAAAAATATATCAGTTGAAAGTTGATACGTAAAGAGGTTTCTCCAGGTGGTTATTAGTGGTTTGATTGTAGCAATTACATTATTATTATTATTATTATTATTGTTGTTATTGTAGGTTTGGCAGGCAAACTTCATAAATTCCAAATCTGTAATTGCAGATACTGGGTGAGCTCTACTTCTCATGCAATCAGAGCTCCCACCTAACCTCCTAATGTACTGCCCAATAGGGCACATGAATGACCATTTTCATTGACTAATTACAGGTTTTGGTGCTCAGTGTGCATTAAGAATCATTATATATTACCTACTGTATGAAATAATGAACTACAAATAAGTAGTGCAGCAACTTCAGGTTACTGATAGGAAGACTCTTCCAGTAAATTCCTAATTTGTGTTAATGCTTCAGTGACCTGAATGTCAGTGGGATATTAAACTCCAAGAAAAACAGCAGTTAAGTATGTTGAAGTAATAGACTTTCCTATTTGATAATCCAGAGCCTGTTGTTGGATACTATCGGAGTCTTTCTCTTTGTTATTAGCATTATCTTGTATTGATCCACATTCAAACTGGAACCTGCCAGCAATTTCTGCCCATTCATGTTGAAATTGTTTGTTTTCTTAGACTTCATAGTCGGTACCAAACAATTTGGTGCTGTGGTAAAACACTTTCTGTACTGCAAGAAGTGTCATAGTTTTGTCTGCAGATCTGTTCACTAGACAGTATGATGCAGATAGCCACAAGCAGTAGATACATTGGTAATTTAGTTGCAAAAGTAAGTAACAAAATGAAATAAAATAAAGCTAGGAAACATACATCACACACAGCCATACACACCACAAAAATTTACTCTTCCCATATGACCAGGTGAACTTATCAAGCAAATCACTGTTTACATCAGTTGGAAAACCTTGCCAAAAACTATTTTAATAGGAGATTATGAAAATACTTTCCCACAATTTCTTCCTACCCTACTCTCTCCTGTCTGACAATCTCAATCCTCTTATGTACTTTCCTGGTTTTCAATTATACCGTAGCTTAGTCTTCCTCCACAGTTTTTGTGCCCAACACTCTTCTTCCTTTGCCCTCAGTCTCTCTTCATATACGTTATGCCATTCCCACAATTAAATACAATCACATCTTCCTCCCCCACCCCCCTTCTCCAGTTTGGTATAGTGAATATCACTTCAGAAATCGTATATGCAGCATTGTGTCATCCTTTAAACAATACTTTTTTTTGTTACTTATTTGCAAGTAGCAGGGTTCTCATCAAGTCGTCAGTGCAATTAATTTTATTACAACAGCAATTCGTATATGATTAGAAATTATAACTCTAGATTGAACACCTTCATTTGTTTTTATTAACAACAGTAGACTGTTTCTACAAGTGCTATTATTATTTCATTAACTCATCAAAATTGAAATCTACCCTTCTTTAACTACCAGGAGGGAGAGATCCTGTTCTTATATCAACATTTGATGCTTTGGACACCCAAATAATTTTTACTACAATTTGGAATTTCATACATTGTTTGCCAAGAAAGTGAAAAAGCTGAGTTATTTGGCACATGAATAATAATTTATGCTACACTACCAGTTGAATGAAATAGATTTTGATGTGTGCATACTTGTGTGTGCGGTTTTGATATAGGGCATATTGTAAGGTTGTAGATACTACACAAAGTGCTTAATATCTCGACCCCAGAAGTAACCGCATTGCAGCAACTTTTGGACTTTAACTAGCAGGCAAATTTATGCGTTTCTTTGTTATAAGATGTTAGGTCCCACAGCCAAGTATTACATTGTATTATGTGACATGTATCTTATACAGACCATTCAACATTCAACCACCTGCAGTTGATGTGGGGCCAGAGCATCAGAAACACTGATAGGCCATTGCTTTTGTGCACTTTCCATTTTGCACACAGTCTTGTAAGTGAAAATTCATTACATTTCCGATATATATCTGCAGAAAACAAATCTACTTCAAACTATCTCTGGCAAAATAGTTCATCTGTTAGATAATTTCCTGTTTTCACATATTTTGGCAGAACTTGCTTATGGATTCTCGTTTATCACAAACTGCAAATTTTTCAAGTCCCCAAGTATTAGTAATTTATTCATCGAAGGATAATTTTACAATAATATAGGGTGTCAGCTTTCTAAAAGGAAAGGGTAAGTCTTATACACGTTTTTAATGAGGTCAGGACTGCTGGTCAACCACAGCCATATTCAAAGAACCATCACAGCATTTGTCTGAAGTAATTTAGCAAAGCCCCAGAAAAGCTAGATTGAAATTTCTGGACAGAGTATGAGTCTTCATCTTCCCAAATCTGAGGCCAGTGTCTTAATAAATGCACTATCTTGAGCAGTTGTACATAATATAAAGTTCTCTTATTTTGTACATATTTAGAATAATTTATCTTAGCAACATATAAAATAATTAGACACTGTTCATTCAGTCGAAGTGGGCAACATAAGTACCTATCTAACATCATATGTGAGATGCAGAAATACTTAAACATTTCATCCATTGTAAACATTTATCATGCATTAAATGTATCCCAGTATGTAATGAGCACATATATTTCATGTCCAGTAATAGTTTGTGTTCACAGATTTAATATATGTTGACACAACCCATTGATAATAGGAACAGGGTCTAGCTAAGTGAAGTTCTCACCTGCGATGTCACGCCACACATTTATAATGAATCATTCTTAGCGCCTCCTCAACAATGATAGAGGCTCGACATCAACCTCCTTTTTGGATATTTCTAAACCTGCGCTGCCACATTTTTCACTGCCTCAAATTTATAAGTATTTTGCATTACACTTACCAAATAATACCCTTTGATTCTCTACATGTGATCAGGATAAATTATAGAGTGACTTAAATTTGAGTACTATTGTAATTCAGCTGTTCACTTTTAAGGAAAGTTATTATATGAGAAATAATTTAGTTGGTATATATTTTACCAAGTTATAACTTAGTAGCAACAAAATCCATCGTGATCCAGGAACGTATTTATATACTTATTCCAGTTACCAATCACAAATTTTTAATACCAGTTTGTTAATTTCAGCCAGTAATAACCATCTTCAGACCTATGAAGCAGGGGCATCTTGTCATACAAAGTACACAAAGTTTACAAAGCAAAGTATCAGAAATCAGTTTAAGCATAAAAGACAAGTCACAAACCTGAGTACACACAATTTTCTAGTCACTCCCAGTCAGCAGATATAAAAATGATATAGTCAAAGTAATCAGTCAAGCACGCTCTGTCATATTTACATAAAACTAGCTGAGTACCCAGCATTGCCAGGACATGTATTTATTCCAGTTCCATTAGTGCATCTGCTTCCCCTTCTCTCTTTCCATTTTCTGTGTCCATCTCTTCTCCTTTCCTCCAACTCCCCCTCTCTCTCTCTCAGTCCATCTCCCCTCTCCCCCTCTTCCCTTTCTCTGTCCATTTCCTCCTCCCCCATATCTTTGGCCATGTCCTCCTTCCCCCCCCCCCCCCCCCCCCCCCCCCGTCTGTCCATTTCTTTCTCCCCCTTCTCTAACTGCATGTTATGACCCCACCACCGCAATAGGAGGTTGCTAGTTCCTTACCCCAGAGTATTTCTTCCCAGATAGGAATATGTGTACCAAGTTTGGCTAGATATATTTAAAATATTTCACACACATTTTTGCACAAAAATTTCACCTGCGGGTCTAGCAACTTTTGCCCTGCACTTTTGTTTTCAAACTGTTCAGTGTTTATAATATCATATTGCAAATAGGTAGTAGCAAAGAAGTAATAATTTTAAACATTCTGCACATTGCGGCAGTTATTCGTGCGTACAAATGTTTGTAATGTCATATCTCATGAGCTGTGTGCAGTGCAGTGCAGTGCAGTGCAGTGTACTGCAGTGATATAATTATGCAGGTATATTCAGGGATATATGTAACTACAATCTGCAAAATGTAATGTGAATGTAGTTAGTAGTAAAGAAGTAATAAATTAAAACAGCATGCCTGATTTGGCATTTGTATTGCATGAACAGTGAAAATGTATTAAATTATAAATTTTTGCTTTAATTATTTTGTGGGTTTTTTCAGTGAAAAAAAGTTTTTTTAAACATTTGAAATTGTGTAAAGTTGGTTGCAAGTCACTAAGTGCTCTCATTTACAAATATGGGATGAATAAAGTCTGGTATTAGCGCATTGTTGGCTGCACTTCTTTTTCACTCCAACCAGCATCTGTTTGATGAGAAGATAGTTCTTACTCCCAAAGTGACTCTTTCCTGACAATAAGTGATATGTGTACCAAGTTTGGTTTAAATCAGTTCAGTGGTTTAGGAGCAGATGTGGAACCTACATACTGATGTGTCACACTCTGCAACACAGGAAAACAGTGTCCAGGATATAACTAGTTTATTGAGTAAAAAAGTCTGCTTCAACAGTATGGAAATGAAAGCCAAGAATACAGTAACAAGAGTAGCACAATAGGTACAAAATTAACTGTGGATCACAAAAAGGTCAGACTGGCACTAAGAGCCAGAGCACTGGTTGGAGACTTAAGTTCACAGAGAAAACACTGGCAGAATGCTCCATTCAGAACTAAACACTGCTTGGGGGAAAGTCAGGAATGAGCGCTTGCTGGACACAAAGTTCAGCAATGAACACTGGCTGGATGCTAAGTTTGTGGCCTGTAAGTCTGAGTCCAAGAATGATGGCTGTTCTGGTTTAGGTGCAGTAGGATAGCACTTGGAGTTGGAGGCTGAAGGCGTGAATGTACAATTCAGAATAATGTCACTATTGATGAATACACTATGCTGCCGTAGAAGCCAACATCCCTGGATATCAGCTGGTGTGAGAGTCTGGAAGAAGGAATAATGTTGACATCTGACAGTAACTTTTGTCCCTAATCATGGACTTGGAGAGCTGCCCTGTTTGATGAGGTGAGTAGCACCCATCACCTGGACCAGAAGAGGCTCTTGAAGCATGATCTGACTCATGCTGCCCTGTCACTGCCTTATATATCTCCCTGAAGCGGAATATTGTTGGAACTACTACCATGTGACATGGTACGCAAATGCAGATAGGTTCCATGTTGACAGGTGCCAGCTTCTCGTTCAGGTGACCAGTCTTGATGGCGTTGTGTTGTACTTACAATGCTGAGGTGTGCAGGGGCAGTGTGGTAGCTGCCAACATGATGGAGCTGCCCAGAGGGTTGCCAGTGTATTAGGCGATTAGGCGAGAGCCTTCAACAAGGCTCGTATGTATGTATGTATGTATGTATGTACATACGTACATGCATATGTCCATTTTTTTGTAATATGTATGGATGTAAATAGCACATACACAGTTCTGGCAGACATTTTGACTCAATGAAGCAGCATTAACTGATATGCCTATATATATTGATGGCAGTTTTTAGCAATGTGCTTCTCAAGCTACTCTCAGATGTTGGCTCCCACTCTCTCCAACATTGCTCTGTCAATTTGAACGACTTCCAAACGAATTGCTCCCTTCAGTTCTTCAAGTGTATATGGCTGATGTTCCTATACACTTGACTTGATGTAACTCCACAAAAAGTAGTTACACGTGGAGAGGTCTGGGGAATGAGACGGGCAACTAAAGTCACCAAACCGGGAAATGACGCAACCATGAAAAACAGTCCGAACAGCTTCCATTGACATTCTTGCTGTGTGAGCTGTGAGCCCGTCATACTGAAATCGAATTCGCCAGACAGGAATAAATTTTCTTCTTAGTTCAGGTAGGAAGAATTCAATGATATATATATATATATATATATATATATATATATATATATATATAGTGTGTTACGAGGTTGCAGTTGCAGTGTTCCCATTATTGTCTTGGAAAAAGTATGGACCAGTAACATCTGCACCAGTTAACAGCACATCAGTCACATTGGGACTAAGTAATGGTGTCTCAAGCATTAGTTTTGGATTTTCACTTGCTGATTTACCATGTCATTCAAATGAAAAAGCTTCATCGCTCATAAACAAAATGATGTCATTTTGCTCAAGTATGGCGTCGTCGTCTCTAGCAAAATTTAGCCACTGTATGTAATCTAGGGTTGAATTGTCGCACCATGACCATTCTGTAGGGATGAAATGCTAGATCAATACGCAAAATATGCCTTACTGAATGATTACTGAGGTGCAGTTCAGCAGAATGTCTCCTAGCAGACTGACCAGGACTATGGAGTTTGGCTTGCTGAGCTCTTACAACATTTTCTGCAGTGCGTACTCAGCGAGGAGCCCCTGTTGGTTTTCTATTCATCATTGTTCCTCGTAAAATAAATTATTCAGACCAATGTAAAATAGTGTTGAGATTGGGTACACTATCATATCTTGCAAGATTGAAATGGCTATGAAACTCATGCCGAACTGCAATGATAAACTCATTATTATGAACAAAACTATCATAAGCAAACGCACGATGTTGCACAGTCCATGGCTCCATGACTTCGACTAAACAAAATGGCAGGAGCTTCCAAACATGTGACCACATCAGTCCCCCTCCCCACTCTTGCTACTTGAGCCTGACTACTATCTGTTCTAAAAACATCCATCCTTTCTTATATAGTTACAAATAGAGCAGAGGCTTTATTTAATGTAAGTAATAAATATTACAGAATATATTTTAAAAAGTAACACTGCATTATTTTAAACAGCAACAACCTGAAGCAAAAATCCTAATCCACTGTCTGGAAATTTATATATGCAGAGTAAATGTCCTGCCACTACAAACCTGTGACATGAATACTTTTCGTACCTTACGAGAAAATGCATCAGACACATTTCACATCATAACAAAGAGATGGCAGTGCAAAACAAAAAGGTGTTCCATCCAGGACGAGTGCAGCATGATAGTACATCCAGTGACAAACAGTGATAGACAACCAGTTATGCACATGATGGAATGAAAGAGGTCCTGTTGAACAAAACATATTTAGCAAAACTGCCTTACATATCAGCTGTTTGTAGCAACTCGATAAAATTCATGAAATATAAATTAGAGATCTGATAAAATAAATGGAACAACTATAAAATAAGAACGGGTATAATGTGTGTCCGTGCTACTTCAGTATGCATATAATCTGCTCATTGAAGTTGTAGTGTAAAACAGAAAGTGTCAATAAAAGATAGTACAAATGACTATTACATATAAGCATTTGAAACTTGCCATATACCATGGTCAGTTAAATATTTTTCTGCCTTACATCACAGACGAAATAGTAGTTGAAAAAAAGAAACTTTCATATGTATTAAGTGCTGTATATGTTAGCTTACATCAATATAAAATGTGGAAATCTAGGTAACGTATGTAGATCAAGGCTCCCATAAAATAAAACAGTTATAAAATATGAACACCTAAATGTGCCATGCAAAGTACTGTTTGAGTTTCAACACTGGATTAAATTATGTTATAAGGGGCAATCAAATATAGCATTGACTATTTACCACAAATTTTAATTAGCCAATCATTGTTCTTAATGAAGTGGTAGGCAGAATAGTCACTGAAAGGACAAACTTTTATATGCGTTCAAAGATGTGTACATTAGTTTACATCTGTATAAAACAGCCTTTATACTGAAATAGAAATATAAGCAGAACGGCTAAAAGTAATAATATATATAAACTGTGACAATACAAGGTTGATACAGATAATCTAAAAGCCCATGAAACATGAGATATGAACATGGTTTTAAAAACCTGTACTTATTCATCCATACATGCCTCCCGAAGCAGCCTTGGTTGAGGGAAGTAAAAATTGGCAGAGTTGCGTTAAATGTCATATGGATCCCTACACTGTGTATGTTATTAACACAAAGGTAAGTGAAGAAACTTCACAAGCCAAGATCACGAAAAATGTATTTTATTGGATGACAAGTTTCAATACAACTATGCTGTTA
The DNA here is from genome assembly GCF_023864275.1 of Schistocerca cancellata. Classification (NCBI taxonomy): domain Eukaryota; kingdom Metazoa; phylum Arthropoda; class Insecta; order Orthoptera; family Acrididae; genus Schistocerca; species Schistocerca cancellata. Next base: position 595,665,433 of record NC_064629.1, read on the forward strand.
TCACCAGATCTTATGCTTTAAAATATTAAAACACATTGTCCATCAGTGCTGAAAGTCATTCCACATTGCGTATATACTTCACAGTATCATGAAGATCACTTCAAAGTGGCATGTGTAGAAACACAAATGTCCATCACCAGCTGCTGGGGAACATGAACACTTATAATTTGCACAATAGAGTTGTATTTATGTTTGTACGTAGTAATTTTACATTTGACATGCTGATTTGTAGTGATCTTCATGATACTGGAAAGTCACTCAAAAACTGATATTACTTGTGACCACTGTATTTATTAATTTTATACTGCCTTAAGCATTTCGGCCTCCAAACTGTCACACATGGATACAGAGTATCTGGTCTATACTATTTGATGACATCAGAGTGTAAACTTAGGTGACATCAAATAATGTAGACAAGATATTTTGTATTCATGCGTGACAGATTTTCAATTTACCTGAGAATGCGGTTAAGATATTTTGAGTCTTTGAGAATGGCATAAGTCCGAAATGTGTAAGGCAGTATAAAATTAATAATTACAGTGGTCAAGACTAACAACAGTTTTTGAGTGCATTACAGAATGGCCGCAACATTTCACAAAGCATTTATGTATTTTGCTGCTGATACCGGGAAGCGTATATGCAATGTGAAATGACTGATGGACAATATGTTGTAATATTGTAAAGCATAAGATCTAATGATGGCAACATAGCTCTGTCAAAACTGGTTATCCAATAAAATGTGTTTTTAGCCATGTCTGCTTGTGAAATTTTTTCAGTTACCATACACTGCAGATCGCCCCCATACTGTCAATTTCATGAATATGTAATAATTATTAATACAACTCATGAAATTTGTGGCCCAGATGGAAGGAGATAAACAGCACAGTGGTCAAAATGAAATATCTAAGAAATCAAACCAGAAACAGATACTACAGGTGCCTATCTAAGCTTTACTACATGCTTCATATGACTCCCACGAAGCAGAGAGATAGTTTTTTCCACAGAAAGCTATCAAATGTTGTGAAATTTGATCATTAAGCATTCTGTTGGGTTGAGTTTTTTGACATTTGTAGAGCTAATGACTCCAGTAGACTAAGTGCATTGTGGAGAATGTGCATACTCGTGCATACTCTTTCTTGTATGATCTAATTAATGTCCACTTTTAGACAAATGTATGCTGTATGCAGGCTCATTCTTCAGTCACAAGTATTCATTAAACCTTACATCAAATGAACTACAAGTTTTTCCTATATAATAATGATCACATTGGCCACAGTCGGTTCTGTATAGAATAGAATTACACACAACATAGAAAAGAAAACCAGATTTTCAGTGTCAGAGGTACACAGGACTGACTGTTGCCAATGTGACCATTACTGTATAGACTAAAATGGCAAATACATTCGATGTAAGGTTTAAGGAACACTTGTGGCCACAGAATGGGTTCGCATTCAGCATACATTCGTAAAAGAGTATGCACATCTTTCGCGACATGCCAGAAAGGATATACCTTTGATCTACTGGAGGCGTTAGAGATCTATAAATCTAAGAATCAGCCTTAATCAACAGATTTATTTTTCACATACTGCAAAGTTTGCCCTATTCAGTAGCTTTCTATGAAGAATTCTCCTCTTCTGTTCTTTTACCATTGGAGTTACATCGACTATGTAGTAATCCTTAGATAAACACCTGCAGTATCTGTTTCTATCATGACTGCTTAGACTTTTATTGATAACTGTGCTGTTTCTCTCCTACCAGGGCTCCACATTTTATAGGTTGTATTAGTGACATACATTATGTGAAGTATCGTGTGACATTTAATATAGCTTGTCCACTTTTCAATTCCCTCAACAGGGACTGCTTTGGGATGTGTATGGATAAGGTTTAAATAATGATGGTCGAATGAGTACAGCTTTCTAAAGCCATTTTTGTTACTCATGTCTCATAGGCTTTTGGATTATACACTTGAACCTTATGTTGTCACAGTTTATACATTTTATTGCTTTTAGCCAATCTTCTTTTTGCATTTTTGAGTCTTAAGTTTCATATTATTATAAAATAATGCATACAGCATTTAACACATGGAAATTTGTCTTTTCAGCTACTATTTTGTCTACCAAAATAGTGATTGGCCGACTACGATGTGTGGCAAATATCAGATGTTATATTTGATTGTCTGTTGTAATACAATTTAACGCATACTTTGTTTTATTCTACATCTCTGATGAGCAGAGTGCAAGCTTATTGAAGCTCCAACAGTACTTTGCATGGGTGGAGTTCACTCATTCATATATAACTGTTTTACTTGTTTTATCAGAGCCTCAGTCCATATATGTTCAATAGATATCCACGTGTTTTATATTAATGTTAACTAATGCAGACAGTACTTATTGCATATGAAAGTTTGTTTTTTCAACTGCTATGTTGTCAATGGCATAGTATAAAATAATGTTTGACTGTAAAGCAAGGCAAATGTCATATGCTTCTAGATAATTGTAATTTGTAATATATTTTTGTCATATTTTGTTTTATACTACAATTCTGATTGGCAGTTTTATGAATATTGAGGATTTAACTGAACATTTCAAGGTCTTACCCATTTGTATTTCAGAATTGTTTTATTTATTTTATCAGAGCTACAATCTGTTTATGATGAACTTTTTTTATAGTTACTACAAACAGTTGATATGTAAGACAGTGTTGATAAATATATTCTGTATGACAGCAGCCTCTCCATTCCATCATGCGACTCGTTGTCTATGTCTGTTTGTCAAAGTATGTATTATCATGTTATGCATCTACATATGCCAACAGTATATTAGAATTTTTGCTTTAGGCTGGGTTAGTTCAACTACTGTTTTAAACAATGCCATGTTACTTTTTATATCTAATTTTTATTATTTATTACTTACATTAAATAAAGGCAGCCCCCATGTGTGTAATTATAATATTCTAGTGTTATGATGAGTGCACTTATATTAACTTCATTAACACCTACTGAAATGGTTTTGAGTATTCGTTTATTCTATAAATGGCTGATGTACAATAATATGTACTGCCACACAGTAGCAATATGTAGCATGCAATAAAGCAGGCATATCAGTCGCCAAAGCACAGCAGTCTAAGATGATTCAGAGTGTCAACATGTCTGCCAGAACTGTGCATGTGGTACTTTCATGTTATAAAAGCACTACATTGCTTGTTTGGCTTATTTCTTTGGCTGTACTATTTTTATATCTGCTGGCTCAGAGTGATTAGAAAATTGTGTGTGCCCAGGTATTTCATTGTGTCTTTTATGCTTAAATTTATTTCTGGTGCCTTGCTTTGTATATTTGGTATACTTCATACCAGATGCCTATGTGTTGAATAGGTCTGAAGACCATCATGACTGATTGAAATTAATAACCTGATATAAAATTTTTGATGCATAACTTAAATAAATATTTAAATATGTGTTATAAATGTATTTCATTAATATAGTTGGCTGTGCTACTAGTAGAGTCTCATGAGTGTTACTAGAGTTTTAAACAGACACATCACTGAATTTTGTAGAGTGACACCTTACATTTCTCTAACCACTTGTTTATACCCAATTATATTCTTTATTGAATCCTTACTCACACCATAATAATGTAGAGCACTACTCCAGGGAATGGAATAAAGGTACTCATCCTACTTCTTCAGGGTGGTAAACACTATCTTATGATAAGAGAAGCATGAGCTAAACTGCTTGTAAGGCAGCTGTATAGTTGTTCTCAACCCAAAGATTTTGGATTTATTTTTTGAGTGCTGAGGCAAGGTCCTATTGGGAATAGTTATATAGGGACCTAAAGTTTCATGTAGAAGCTGGAAGATGAAATCAACAGGAAGTGATCAAAAAGTTCTTAGAACTAATTACTTTGTCATTTAGCCATATAAGGAGCTGAATACAGTGTGTTATTGTGGCTGAGTGGCAGTTTGCTTTCTTTTAGCCATTTTTATCGACCACAGAACATGCTATGGTTGTGTGTCTTTCATAGTGATACAGATAGCATGTGTGGTAAAATATTTCAGGGGTAAAATAGTCCACCATTCAGATTTCCGGATGGAGAATAATTGGGAGTGTTTTTTGTAACAGTGGAAAAAAATGCCACCTTGCGGGTTGGAATAAACTATTATATTCATTAATCAGGTAGTTAGATTGGAGACTTTGAAAAAAGAGATGGATAAGTAGAAGTTGGATATTGTGGGAATTAGTGAAGTGTAAGGGCAGGAAAGAAATTGCAGAAAGGTAGAAAATTAGGAAAATTGAATTGGATTGAATAAGTTGAAAGTACCAGAGGTTGTTGACAGTTTTGAAGGAATCATTAGGTTGTAATTGACTTAATAGAAGAAAGGAATACAATAGAAGACAAATGAATAGTTTGGGAGTGAAGTATTGTAGGAAGGAGAGGCTCAAATAGTCAAAAAGACAAGGCCCAATAGAAATCCTTATTTAACAGATGAGATATGGTATTTAATTGGCAAAGGAATGAAATAAAAACATGCAGTAAATGAAGCAGGCAAAAAGGAGTACAGGTGTTTCAAAAATAAGATGGTTAGAATTTGCAAAATGCCAAAACAAGAATAGCTACAAGAGAAATGCAAAACTGTATTCTAGGATCAGAATAACGATATGATTGGCAGCTAGTTGTTCACAGTGCAGCTGCCATTACAACCAGTGAGGGAACAAATTTGATCACACTATCTTTTCTATTCATTGTTGCCACAGTACTCTGCACTGTCGTTAGTAGGGCACGTGAGTGTGAGTGCAACTGCACTGAATGTGGGTAACTGTGCGCACGTGCTTGTGTGTGTGTGTGTGTGTGTGTGTGTGTGTGTGTGTGTGTGTGTGTGTGTGTGTGTGTGTGTGTGCGCGCGCGCGCTCAAATCACCCACAAACTGCATCAGCCGGGGGTTGGCCACTAGAGACTGCCGGTAGGAAGTGTGCACATGGCATGGCCTCTGCCACGCCATCTACCAGCTGCCTGTGCCTATATATGCATAGAGCAGTGCTGACTCAGTCTCTTACATTTCTTGTCTGTATTGATCACACCAGTGTTCTGTGTCATGTGGAGTCCCTAGAGACTTAATGTTCAGAGGTTATGAATAAAGTCCTGTTTGTGTGACGTGGATCACTTTTATGTATTACTTCCTTACTACACAGTTGGATCCCATCCTTGTTGCCAGTTGTGTAGTAACCAACTAATACACAAAACCGATCCAAGTCATGCAAATGTGGGTTTATTCATAACTTCTGGACATTAAGTCACTCGGGGCTCCACAGGACACAGAACACTTGTGTGTGCAATGCGCACAAGAAATAAAACGAGATTCATTTAGTCAGTGCTGCTCTGTGCATATACAGGTGTGGGCCATGGGTAGACAGAACAACACACCATACCATGTGCACGCTTCTTACAGGCGGCCTCTAGTGGCCAGCTCACACTGATACAGTTGGCGGCTGATTTGATCGCACATACACAGCGACCCACACTCGACACACTCACACTCACATGCACTAGTAGCGGTATACAGCAGATACGATTATTTCCTTCCTCATCCTTTCCCAATCAGTGTTTGTACTCCATCTCTAAGGACTGCATTGCCAACAGTACAGTAACCTTTTATCTTGATTTATTCATACTCACTATTATTATGCAGTGCAAATATTCAATAAAAACACATGAATGTTACAAAGGTGCTGTATGTACATACAGCCATTACTTTTGCAAACATAGCTTCCACCTTTGTAAGAATTGGTGACACACGCGCACACACACACTTTTTAGTTGTGTATATAATTTTTTCACATTGTGGCATTGCAGTATATTTTTGGGACGGGGTGGGGGGGGCATGAAAGAAGTCACTTGCCATCTTTTCATTGACTGCTTTGCAACTTGATTTTTTCTAGTGCCACACTTTATCTAATTAATCTAGAAGATCCAATAATGTGAACTTTGTTTAAGCAGTGCAGTATCCTAAGATCTTGTTTTATATTTGTGGCTGTTACAAATTCACCATCTTACATTGAGGAGTTACGTATGTAGCGAATACTCTTTACTGTGATACGTATTGCACTACTTTGTGTACATTATTTGCATCTAGCTTGAGCCACATTTGCATTGTGTCATAGTGGTGGGGAACTCCTTTGCTCTTCCAGTTTCCTTTATTGTATTTATTTCAAACTGGAGACAATGTTTGTTTTATGTGATGGTACGCAGAACATATTTTGAATTATTCATTAGCCAGTTAGACTTTTCATCACATTTTGTTGAAACAAAGATGGGGCATAGTGTAAAATACAGTTCCTGGCTATTGAGAACCCCATATTTCTTGAGGATGCAGTCTCTAAGTGTATCATGCTTCACACAAAGAACAGTAATTGAGAACTATTTGCTTAGGGACACTGCTTTTTTGTACATGAGAAAAAATGTCACACTCACATAATCGCAAGCTTTCTCCACAATCATATGCTAAAACTGATGAAATTAATTGGATCATCATTAATTGTTTTAATGAAAGTAATATGATCCTGGTTGATACTGTTCTGTTGATTGCTCACTTCACCTAATTTTGTAGTTGTGTGTATGTCGGTGTGAAGTTATTCAGTATGTGCTAAGTTAATTAGTTTTAACAGACATTTTGAGAGAAATAAAGAACTTTATGTACATTATGGTAACTTCTACCATAGACATTAATACATTCATAGAGTAATTGACTGTCCAAAATATGTTTATGTATTTATAAAACTGGATATGTGATGGCTAATAAAATGTTTATCCTAAAGTGTTCTAATCTTGATATTTCACAGATATTGAAAAAGCATGAATATTTTGGAAAGTTCGGGAAAATTCACAAAGTTGTTATTAACCAGAGCACTACATACGCAGGCTCTCAGGTAGGTGCAATTGCTAGATGTAAAACTGAATGAAGTGTTATCAATCGAGAAATATTTTGCTAATTTTCACAGCAGTGGTATTTGATGAATTATTTCAGTGATACATTTGTTTGTACACAGGCAATTTTAATTAAAACACCTGAAGTCACAATTTTTTGTGTTTTAATAAAACACACAATGCATTTCGGACCCTGTGGATCCATCTTCAGGCACAAACCGTCTAATACAAAATTTACATTTGGTCTCGACTAAGGTGAAATGCATTTTCCTCGTGTGAGAAAGTTAGATCTTAGGTTTCATACTTCGTGAATCGAGAGCAGAAATATGTGAGAAACAGTGGAAATAAGAGAAAAATTTACTGAACACACAAGAAAAAACATTTTCAATCTTTCGATTTCAGCATACATTGGTTTATTCATAGGCCTACACTACTGGCCATTAAAATTGCTACACCAAGAAGAAATGCCGATGATAAACGGGTATTCATTGGACAAATATATTATACTAGAACTGATATGTGATTACATTTTCACGCAATTTGGGTGCATAGATCCTGAGAAATCAGTACCCCGAACAACCACCTCTGGCCGTAATAACGGCCTTGATACACCTGGGCATTGAGTCAAACAGAGCTTGGATGGTGTGTACAGGTACAGCTGCCCATGCAGCTTCAACACGATACCACATTTCATCAATAGTAGTGACAGGCGTATTGTGACGAGCCAGTTGCTCGGCCACCATTCACCAGATGTTTTCAGTTGGTGAGAGATCCGTAGAATTTGCTGGCCAGGGCAGCAGTCGAACATTTTCTGTATCCAGAAAGGCCCGTACAGGATCTGCAACATGGGGTCGTGCATTATCCTGCTGAAGTGTAGGGTTTCGCAGGGATCGAATGAAGGGTAGAGCCACAGGTCGTAACACATCTGAAATGTAACGTCCACTGTTCAAAGTGCCATCAGTGCGAACAAGAGGTGACTGAGACGTGTAACCAATGGCACCCCAACCCATCATGCCAGGTGATACGCCAGTATAGCGATGACGAATACACACTTCCAATGTGCATTCACCGCGATGTCGCCAAACACGGATGCGACCATAATGATGCGGTAAGCAGAACCTGGATTCATCCTAAAAAATGACTTTTTGCCATTCATGCACCCATGTTCATCGTTGAGTACACCATCGCAGGCACTCCTCTCTGTGATGCAGCATCAAGGGTAACCGCAGCCATGGTCTCCGACCTGATAGTCCATGCTGCTGCAAACGTCGTCGAACTGTTCAGACAGACAGTTGTTGTCTTGCTAACATCCCCATCTGTTACCTCAGGGATCGAGACGTGGCTGCACGATCCGTTACAGCCAAACGGATAAGATTCCTGTCATCTTGACTGCTAGTGATACGAGGCCATTGGGGTCCAGAACGGCGTTCCATATTACCCTCCTGAAACCACCGATTCCATATTGTGCTAATAGTCATTGGATCTCGACCAACGCGAGCAGCAGTGTCGCGATACGATAAACCGCAATTGCGATAGGCTACAATCTGACCTTTATCAAAGTCTGAAACATGATGGTACGCATGTCTCCTCCTTACACGAGGCATCACAACAACATTTCACCAGGCAACGCCGGTCAACTGCTGTTTGTGTATGAGAAATTGGTTGGAATCTTTCCTCATGTGAGCACGTTGTATGTGTCACCACCGGCGCCAACCTTGTGTGAATGCTCTGAAAAGCTAATCATTTGCATATCACAGCATCTTCTTCCTGTCGGGTAGATTTCGCGTCTGTAGCATGTCATCTTTGTAGTGTAGCAATTTTAATGGCCAGTAGTGTACTATCATTGCACATCACTTCACTCAAGGCATACATTTGTTTACAACTGTTTAAATACATTTCACAGATGTAGTTTAATCTGATGTGATCAAAGATGAATTTTGTCACACAGTATCAGAAATATTAGATGTAAGAAGTTGTTATATTAAAGGAATAAATTTAAAATAAGTCTTTAAAACTGCTAAAATACCTATGGCTATCAAAATATGTTTGTTCATTTAACATAGATTCATGCTTTTTGATTTTGTGGTTTTATATTTCGAATATTGTAACAGATTTTGGATCTTCCCATTGGATTCATTGTGTAGTATTACCAAATTGGTTTCTGTCTTGTTGATGCTGTCCAATAACTGATTTTTCTATGTAGTTGAGTCTGAAAGCATTTCTGTGTTCATGAAAATTTTGGCCTGTTTCTCTACATAGTAGGCAGGGCAACTGGGGCATGATACTTTATACACTCCATTTCTGTTGCATTTTTACTTCTGTTTTTGTGTTGTGGACTAATGTTATTTATTGTTAGTGGAAAAATACACTTGTTTTGTTGCTTTTTTATTTTTTTTAAAGTTTTGAAGCTTTTTGTGATATGGGGCCTAGGTGTGGGATGCTGACAAATATTTTTTCTTCTTTCTTAGTGTGACACTTTGTAGTCTTATTTTTGTTTTGTGTGTCCGAATTATCAGTAGTTTTTGCTCTGTATCCATTGTATATGGCAGTAGTTTTTGTTTTTTCCTTCTGTCTTAAAGTCTGTTTTCTTCTAAGTCAAGTGAGTGTGCTCTGTGTAGCATGGCCCTAAAGGCAGCATGTTAGTGTGCAATGGGATGGCATGATGAGTTGTCAATTGTTATATCTGTGTATCCTGTGTGTGTGTTTATGTTGGAGGTTGACCATTTTGAGATCCAGGAAATTTATGCTTTTGTTGTCCTTATAATCTGCTATAAATTTTGTACCTCTGCAGAAAGAATTGAAAACTTCAAGTTGTTCCTCAATCTTACCCACCGAGCGAGGTGGCACAGTGGTTAGCACACTGGAATCACACGGGGTCGACGGTTCAATCCCGCATCCGGCCATCCTGATTTAGGTTTTTTGTGATTTCCCTAAATCACTCCAGGTAAATGCTGGAATGGTTTCTTTGAAAGGGCACAGCCAACTTCTTTCCTTGACCTTCCCTAATCCGATGAGACTGGTGACCTCGCTGTTTGATTTCCTCCCCCAAACAACCCAACCCTCAATCTTCCCTTTCTTGCCATCATATAGTTGCAATGCATCATGAACATGCCTCCAGCAATATTCTATTTTACTTTTGAGCCCTCTGATTTCTTAAAAAGAATTATGTTCCAGATAATTGAGAAATAGATCTGCCAGATAATGTGATACGCTACTACACAGAACACACACTTACACAGATATAACAACTGAGAACTCATCATGCCATCCCACTGCACAGAAACATGCTGCCTTCAGGACCATACTACATCAGCACACTCACTTGACTTGGACGAAAACAGCCTCTAGGACAGAATTGGATACAATAAAAGTTTTGCGATATACAGTGGATGCACAGCCAAAACAACTGATAATTTGGACCTGCAAATACACAAAAGTAAGGCAACAAAATGCAACAATTAGAAAGAAGAAAAAGTATTTGACAGCAATCCATTCCTAGACTCCATATGAGAATAAAATTGCCAACAACTTATTATTATTAGTGGAGAATGCAATTTTGTGTGTGTGTGTGTGTGTGTGTGTGTGTGTGTGTGTGTGTGTGTGTGTACACACACACACACACACACTTGCATTCTCCACTAATAATAAGTTCGGACACTTACTAGTCCGCGGCATAAAAAAAGGAACCAATAGTTCAACATAAGTGTAGTGTATAAAGTATCACGCCCCATTTGTCCTACTACTATGTAGGGAAAACAGGCTGAAATTTTAAAACCCATTTCCAAGAATGCACAAATGCTTTCAGACTCAACCATTTTGAAAAATCAATTATTGTACAGCATATGCTAGAAACCAAACATGTGATATTCCAGGAGTGCTAATCTTACAAGTTTAGCAGGAGAACTTCAGTGAAGTTTGGAAGGTAGGAGACGGGGTGCTGGCGGAAGTAAAGCTGTGAGGATGGGCCGTGAGTCATGCTTTGGTAACTCAGTCAGTAGAGCACTTGCCAGTGAAAGGCAAAGATTCTGAGTTTCAGTCTTGGTCCAGCACACAGTTTTAATCTGCCAGGAAGTTTCATCTCAATGCACACTCCACTGCAGATTGTACATTTCATAGAAGATAGAAAACAGTTTGTTATTACTATACAGTGAAGCCAATGGTAAGATCCTAAATCTGTTACAACGGATCGAAGTATATTTCCACAAAATCAGAAAGCCTGAATCTATGTTAAATGAACAAGCAGATTTTGGTAGCTATAGTTATTTGAGTAATTTTAAAGAGTTATTTAATCATTCCTTGCAGGTATCAGCTTCTTAAAACTCAGATATGACACTATGTGGTAAAGTTTATCTTTGATCAGCTTAAACTACATCTGTGAAGTGTGTTTAAACAGTTGTAAACATAGGTGTGCCTTGAGTGAAGTGATGTGCGATAAGTCGGAATAAACCAATGTATGCTGAACTCAAAAGGTTAAAAATGTTCTTTCTTGTATGCTCGGTAAGTTTTTCTCTGCTATTTTCACTATTCATCACATATTTCCGTACTCAATTAAAGAAATACAAAACCTAATGTCTGATTTTCTCATACCAGGAAAATACATGTCCCCCAATCAAGATCAAATGTAAATTATGTATTAGATGATTTGTACCTGAAGATGGATCCATAGGGTCCAAAGCGCACCATGTAATTTAATAAAACACAAAAAATTGTGACTGGAGGTATTTTTATTCAAATTTCCTGTGCACCGGATGCAGTCACATTCACAAATGCAAAATATGGATAAAGTTAAAAAATATATGTATCTGTGCAACAAGGAAAGTCGGAAGAAGATTATGATCACCTACTCACCAATATTTGCATAGCACCATGCACAACTCTGTCTGCATATATTTAGCTGAGTGTCCTTTTATATTTTCTCGCAGTATGTGTATAATATGTGAAGATCTTAGTCAAGACGAGCATGGTCTACAAGTAATAGCTCACACTAGTTTGTCCGTAAAAGATGAAATTAGTGCCAGCTGCCTTTATCCCTAGCAGGGAGCCACATAATAGGCATGGCAATATGCTGTAGTGGTGTGCTAGTAAGAAGGCAGATGTGTGTCATGGTTAGCACATAGAGGGAGAGGGCATATTTCATGGAATTGCCAGTGTGCTCTGTGTCTTTCCTAAGCCACACTCTCCACTTATTACCTACCCCAGTAACTTCAATTCTGGGATAAGCACCACATTGGGCAAGTGTATTTGCTTTTGGCTGTCGTCCAGAAGGATTTATATCCTCGGAAAACTGTTGCTTTTGCTTCTTAAAGTAGGATTTGTCATTTTTGCTTTTCATTGCCCATAATGAACTCTACAATGGCCAAGTACCTAAACTGACATGAAAATCAATGCTAAATTTTGTACATGTAACCCAAAGAGCTTGTGCTACAGACAGATGTGGCGGGATGACACTGTTGGCTGTAGTGCCACATGGTACCTCATGCCATTGCTCATTACCTGATCACCCGCCTTCTTATGTGCACAGTCAGGAGTGGTTGTGACCTGCAACCAATAAAATAATAATACAGTGGACATAGTGTGAGAACAAAGCTCACTTTCAATGACCAGTAAGTTAAATGCCTTTTTGAATAATGGTGGTGTAACAGAATTTCATGTGATCAAACAATTGTTGTCATCCACATGGCATGTACCATGATTTTTTTCCCCTAGGCACTTCTTCACAATTGTTGAATAAGAATTTGCTCAAAGTCTAGTCTGTGCACTACTACTACTACTACTACTACTACTACTACTACTACTACTACTACCACCACCACTACTACTACATTGTTAAGTTATAGGTTTGCCTTTGTATTACTTATAAGCACATCCGGAAATACTGCTTACATAATTTTCCTACACTATTTCAGCTACTTCTTTTAATGACTTTACATATCCCCAGGTTAGAGACTAAAATTTGTTGGTGAACTTTCATGTTGTCTTCCTCTTCACAATGGTTTCTGTTGAACACTCACAAATTAGACATGCTTTCAGAGACATATGTCTGCACTTTTTGAAAAATGTTTTCATTGACCACTTTGTTATGTATTACTCAATAAAGACAAGTGATCTTGATGAAGCCTGCCCTGCTCCTCTTGCTTGCCATCCTTTGTGAACAGAGGATATGGAGGTCAAGGTTCTTGAGTCTTCACTTTCAAAGTCTTTGTATCTTGGAAGTTGCAGAAAAGCGATGAACCTGGAATTTTTATATTTTCATCCAATCATAGTGATGTTCAGTTTACTGTTGAACTGAAGTATTATAGTCAGCGTAATGTCTTATTATGAGAAATATACACTGACATATGGTCTAATGGAGAAACAGAATCTGATTACAACAGTTAACAAATGTATTTATCTAATAACTATTCCACAATATTCTGTAAGCATAATACATTTAGGATGTTTATAGCTGTCATATGATATTTCATTGTTACACAAATTGTCACAACATGATTTTTCAAGGGCAGCAAAATACGATGTATACCGTACAACACCATGTCAGTATGTCTGATATAAATAGCTGCAACAAAATTGTTTACTACATTTTCATGAACCACATTACAACAGTTAACTGCCACATCAGAAAGTGGCTATAACCTTTGGTAACTGGTGGTATGTATGACCTACATTACTTTGTGTGATCATTACTAAATAAAAGCATAGGTAAATAATGAAAAACCTTTGGCTCATTTAATGCATTGTAAATATATTCACATTGAGATTTATGCTAGCATTCCTGTTTTCTTATTGATGCTTGCGAGGACCCAGGTAAGTAGAATCAACGACATTTATATTGCAGACAGTATAACATTAGACATATTTCACAAACAGTCCAGTTTTGGATTAAACTAATAAAATTATTCCCCTCATATACTCAGTGTTGCAAAGAATGAATTTTGATAGTAATAAAAGGTTATATGATTTTCTGATCTAAAATTTATTTCTCTAATAACAGATGATTGAAAATAATCAGAATGCTGGATAAATTTTAGGTTAATGATGGCCATTGTTGGCAATTGCAATGATAATAACTTTGCTTTTAAATTGTATTTGTTCCTGGAGTTAAATCTTTTAATCTTTTTGGGGCATATACAAGTTCTGTTCAGTGTGGGAGATGTGCTCAAAGTCAAGAAAACTGCCTGTGCATGATATCTGTTGAGTCTTCATCTTGTACATAGTGTTAGTCCAACACAGATGTTCACATTGGTTTTTCCGAAATGTAGCTTGAATGTACTGATATCCTCCATAGGGCATTAAAATTACAATCCTTGCTCTGTAATACTATTTCCAGAGTTGACTGAGTTCTCAGATTAAGGCCAGATGGAGACTATACAGTAAACTTTGCATTGTCTGTAAATTATCATGGTTGCAGAAGAAATTGGAGATTCAGAAAGTATAGAGTGAAGGTTTGTACAGCAGTCACTCTTAATAAATCAGGAGCTATATAATGCACAGCCTGTTCTAGGTTCACATTAGTGTTGTAAAACTGAGTGACATCTTCAGTAGATGGATTGGGTAGTAACAGAATAATAATGGTTTACAGAGTACATTCAGCAAGTGAAACTGCAGATGCAAACTAATGTATATGATGATAACAAGCAGACCAGTTATGAATAATTAAAGAAAAATAACAATTTAGTTGCTGTATATCCAACACTTAAACTTGTGTGTAAGCTGAGATTATGATCATTTTGTACTCTTACATTAATTCTCTGCCACAAGAGATTTGTAGATGAGGCAGGAGATGCAGCAACTCAGCCAGAACACCTGGTCAGTTCCTTGCAGGGGAAGAAAATCAGTCCCAGCAAAGTAACTGTCAAGACATGGTAACATGTCAGAGAATTAATGTTGTTTTTGGTCATGATTTGCTAGTTATTCCTTTTGTCTTAACTGCTGCATCCTGTAATATCAATGACTTGCCTCATATACTCATGCCTATCCCTGCAATAATTTCCTTTCACCATCACGTCAATTACACTTTTCAGCAACAAGTCATGTTGTAATATGTGCTCAACCATTCTGTCACATCTGTTCATTATAGTATTTACTAGGTATTGACTTGTTGCAAGAAATCTTCATTCTTTGCTGATCAATGGGTCTGTTCTGCAAGGGTCGCCTGTAACACTGTTTCAATGGCTTTTAGTTGTTTCATTTTTGTCTTCCCCATTGTCCATATTTTGTATGCATACAGAGCTGTGCTCCAAACACAGCTTTCATGATTTATTTTGTGGCCTCAAAGTTTGTGTTGTTTGTTAACAGCTGTTCCTTTCTGTAAGAAGCTTTTTCTCATGTTACAATCTTGGCTGCAATTACTTTCTTGTATCATCATTCTTTCTCTCTTCTACTTCTGAGAGAGCTAATTTTGTTCACCTCTTAGAGAGTCTTTTGTCCATGTTTAATATTAGCTGTCTTTCATCGCCATCTGTTTCGTTTTCTTTGTATTTGTGTGCATATTATAGCCATCAGTTAGCCACACATTTCATTTCTGTTCACTTCCAGCAACTGCTGCTATACCATTACTGAATCATATTCTGCCAATTTTGTGTGACAAACAACTCTGACATAGAGCTGTTTTACTACTTTCATTACTTCTTCAGTATTCAGTTTGTCAGTGGTAACAATGAGCAATCCTGCCTTACACCTTCCATTTTGCACCATAATATTTTGACAGCTTCCCTAGTTGGAGTCATGATTTCCTGTCAAGGAGGTCACAGTTCATAGCAATCGACGGAAAGCCATAGAATAAAACCGAAGTAATATCTGGTGTTCCCCAATTAGGTGTTTAAGCCTTCTGCTGGTCCTAATTTATATAAATGATTTAGGAGACGATCTCAACAGCCCTCTTAAATTGTTTGCATATGATGCTACAATTTACAATCTAGTAAAGTCATCAGAAGATTAAAACCAATTGAAAAGTGACTTAGGCCATATCTGTATGGTGCAAAAAGTGGCAGATGATTCTCAGTTAGAAAAAGAGTGGTATCATCCACATCAGTACAAAAAGAAATCCAGTAAATTCTTGTTACATGATAAATCACACAAATCTAAAGGCTGTCACTTCAACTAAGTACTTAGGAATTACAATTACAAACAACTTAAATTGGAAAAGTCACATTGATAATGTTGTGGGGAAAGCGAAGCAAAGACTATGATAGTTGGCAGAAGCCATAGATGATGGGATCACATATACTAAAGACACTGCCTGCACTAGTCTTGTCCACCCTTTGCTTGGCTAGAGTATTACTGCACAGGGATCCTTACCAGATAAGATTGACACAGGAGATAAAAAAAATTTCAAAGAAGGGCAGGTAATTTTGTATTATTGTGAAACAGGGTGGGAAGAGTGAGTTTTGATGTTCATCATTAAAACAAAAGTGTATTTTGTTGTGGCCAGATCCATTTACGAAATTTCAGTCACCAACTTTGTCCTCTCAATGTGAGAATATTTATTTGATGACAACACACATAGGAAGAAATGATCATCCAAGAGAAATCAGACTTTCATACAGAAAGATTTAAATGTTCATTTTTCCCAAGTGCCGTTCAAGAGTGAAATGGTAGAGGGAAAAGTATGGAGGTGGTTCGATGAACCCTCTGCAAGGCACTATAGTGCAAATTGCAAAGTACTTATTTAGATGTTGATGTTATTTAGGCATGGAGTGCAGATTTCATTGCCTGACACCTGTGAAAGATAATTCAGCATTTTTTGAAATGTCATGTAAAAAAATGGCAGCTTGATTGCAAGCTTAAAAACTTGTACTAAATTATCAGTTTAGTCAATAAAGCCTGAAAGATCATGAACAGATTCTCTTCTTATGTACTTCCAATTTTTCCTTCCATTCTTTGATAAAGTGCTATTGTGTGTGTGTTTGACATGTGTGATAATAGACTGATTGTTAAACAGTTTTTGCATATGATCACTTTTGCTTTCTTTGGAAGTGTAATAATTACATTCTTTTCAAAATGTGATGGAACTTTCTCAGTTTCGTAAATTTTTTTCTTGAGCTTGTATAGTGTGTGGCCCACTGTTAGTTTGATGTCCATAACAGTTCCACTGGTAGCACATCATTATCAGGACATTTATTCCTTCTGATTTCAAAGTTTTTTGAAATTTGAAGATACAGATTGAATCTACTGTTGTCACCTTGATGCATTGTATCCTCATTTCCAATCACACTCATTTCTTTTCGACATTTGTTATGGTTATAAAAGTATTTTCCCCTGTTTTCTCCCATTATTTTCTGCTTCGATTACCCAATTAACTTTTCCATCTTTGGGCTATGTTCTCCATAAAGTAATTGTTTATTAGTATGTGCACAGTATTCATTTGAACATCTTACAATTATTTTTGAACTTTGTTATGCCTGCCTTCCATACTTTTAGTAATTGGTTAATTTCATTTCTAAGTGATCTGTATTGTTACTTTCATGTTCAACATTTTTGTCATTTATTTAATTCCAGTGTTTTATTTGTTATCCATGGCTGCCTTGTTTTGATCTGTGTGAGTCTTTGCACTTACTGTGTTGCATTTATTATATATCTTGTAAAGTAAGCTCCATTGGTTTTGCACACTGAAAACTCTGTTACAATACTGTCAAGAGTTATGATTAGTTTAGCTTGTTGAGGTTACAATATATTTTAACTGCTTTCTCTTTTATTTGAATTTCAAGTGGCATTCCATTAGTACAGTGTTACAGTCACTATTGGTGCCAGCACATGGGTAAGTCTTCAAGCCCTGAATCTTTGGTTTACCAAAATATTATCAGTCTGATAGCTTCCTTGATCCCCCGTCATTCTCCATGAATACTTTGTTCTCAGCGGTTTCTCTAAAACTGGAATCAAAACAACTCGCTCACACTTGGCATAGAATTGTATTAATTTTTCTCCCCTCTAATTTTGTTTGACCGAGTCTAACTCTCCAGTTATTATTCCTTGTATTGATGTATCATTATTTCATTCAGTATGAATAAGCCTATAATTTTCTCAAGAAAGAAAACCTCTAGCCCTCACAAGTCACTGATTCTTAAAATTTTAAAATTTTGTTTAGTGGGGGTTCATGGCCTCAGAATGAAAAAATGGTCCATCATCATTTTACGTAGTAATATATTGGTGGTATATGTGGATTGGAATATATTTTACTTCTTTGTATGTGTGACACAAAAATAATATACCATTGCATATTTATACACCTATTAGCGGACACAAACAGAAAGATATCTTTTTGTTTGTGTTGGCTAATAGATGTAACCATGGACGATAATATATTAATTTTGTGTTACGTGCACACAGAAGTAAAATATATTCCAGTCCACATGTGCCACCAATATATTATTATTTAAAATGAAGCTGGAAGCTTAAGATATGTACTTGAAAATGACCAAATGTCGAAATTGGCCAGTCACATAGATAATAAAAAAAGAAATAATACAGCCCACCTGGACAATGTTTTCATTCTCAATTCTTAAAATATCTGTCTGCACCTTTTCCATTTATACCATTAGATCCTCTAGTTTCCCACACATTCAGTGTATCCGACCATGATTAGCGTTCTTTTTCTGTTTGGCAACTCTACACCATCTGGATACCCATATGACTTGTCTATTTTATCTCTGGACTGTTTCACCCAGAACTAAGCCATCATTACAGTTTTAGCAAAGAAACTGCAAGTACGAGGGAAAGAAAATATGGTGGTTCCCCATTGTCTTCCACATTTCCACATTGCAATACTGTGGCCATTAGTCATTCCAACCACACCTAATGGGACCAAGAGAGTCAAAGCTACTCGGTCACGAAATGAGTATGTAAATAGTTGACAGAATGATGATTAGAAAATACATGAACAAAGAATCAAATATTTAATAAAGTATGATAGAGAGTATAGGAATAAATAACACATTACAGAGAAAAGTTCTCAACTATGGTGAGGAACTCTTGTACAGAATAGTAGTAGTGTGCCACAAGGAAAGCTTTCAAATAGGATTTGAGTACTTGGAGTTTCACTCAGTTTTTTAGTTTTGCTGGAAGCCTATTGAAAGTGCAACCCAATGAATAGTGAACACTTTCCTGTACAATGCTGAAGGAAGTTATCAAAGTATGCATTGTTTTTCTGTCTAGTGTTTCCTGAGTGATTGTTACAGTTTCTCCTGAAAGTGTCACTGTTGTCAACAACATTTCCCATGATGCGATATTTGTACAGGGATGCAGAGTTAGAATTGTGACACATCTTAAAAACGGCCTATATGAAGTTCGCTAACTAACACCGCAGATCAGTGTGACCACCCATTTCTAGTTGAGTGCATGAATTACCTCAAAATGTGGCACCATACAAGATAATAAAGTGAAAGTAAGCAGATGAGCCTTGTGATTCAATGTCAAAGATAATGGAGATCTTTATTGTAGTGAAGATAGCAGTGTTCAGCCTCAGCACAAGATCGTGAACATAGTGCTTCCCAGAATGCCTTCCATTTATCCTCAGTCTTAGGGATTTAAAATGCTTGACTTGACTGACTGACTATCTTTGTACAATAAAATTTCACTATTGTTGTTGTTGTTGTTGTTGAGTAAAGCTATCAAGTAATTATTTGTATTTCTCTATCTTTTTGACAAATTGATTCACATCCATAAAATAAATATGCTTTTGTTTTGATTTACAGGGTCCTAGTGCAAGTGCATATGTAACGTACCATAAAGCTGATGATGCCTTGAGGGCTATTCAGGCAGTTAACAACATTTCTGTAGATGGTAGGACTATAAAAACATCATTAGGCACTACAAAATACTGCTCTCACTTTATGAAGAATCAGCCATGCCCTAAACCAGACTGCATGTACCTTCATGATTTAGGTAATTTCTGAAATCAATGGACTGTTGTTATCTTATTACATACTCTTATCTTTCATGCTGCAGTGGTTGAGCAAGAGAACAAAAAAAAAAAATGGAATGAGAGATTTGTTGAAGTTGCTTTTTTAAAATCAGTCCTCATGTAATATGAGACACACAAAGCCTTGCACTTATAGTTCATTTTTTACCTTCAAACTCATCCTTGTGTATTGTTCTCAAAAATGTATATATATATTTGCAAGAGATGCAGAATGGGAAAGTGAGTACTCAATATTCTTATTATTCTACTTTTATGGGAGGAATGTTGCATTCGTACATGCCTGTCCTCCAAGTCAGGAATTAGACTGACAGAAGTATGTGACCGCAATTGCAGATATTAATTTTTCTCTCAAATCTGTAACGTAACTATTTTTACACATTCTAACAATGGCTGCATTTGTATTTCAGTTTGACTGTTGAAATTTGTTGTTGCACAGTTAGCTAGACGAATCCTAATACAATATTTTATTAAATTGTTCAGGTTTTTGTGAATGCTTGTTGACATATTGCCTGTTTGCATTTATCTTGTGATCGTTAACCAACATCTGATTAATAATTTTTCTGATGTTTCGGTAGCAGTAGTGGCTTTCATTGTGAAAGGTTCACCCTCCATTACTGATAGTAGACTGGATCAGCAGTGGAAGGTGAACCTCTGACAGAGCCAGCTACTTCTGCTAGTGAAACATCAGAAATGTCTCCTAGTAAATGTCAGCCAAAGAGCCTGAGGCAAAAGTGATATATCAGAAATATTTTACATTTGTAATGTTCTTTTTGTCTCTTGTTACCAGAAAAATAAATAAAAATTATAATAATTGAATTCTGGAGCTACACTATGATTTACTTTGTGAATGAAATATATAAAAAATATAATTGAGGCACTAAAGAGGCAATGAATATTTGGAAATGTTTTCATCTATGTTACACTGGCAACACTGATAGGAAAGTATCTGTATATCCATCTTTTTAGAGATGGTTGCAGGACTCAGCCGTCTAATTTCCAAACTGTTATTTTATTTGGCTGCCAGCTCTGGCAATTGACTACCCCATCTTCAGGTCCCCTGGCTGATGTGTAGGAAGATACCAACCTCGGTTCGTGTCAAAATAGGGGCCAGCATTCAAATACTGGTATCTGTAGATTTCTGTTTGATACAGTGATCACTTCAACTATCATCTACCTTCTGTCAGAAGATGATGATTGAAGTGATTGCTGTATCAAGCAGAAATCTACAGAAAACAGTATTTGAATGCTGGCCCCTGTTTTGACTGGAACTGAGGTTGGAATCTTCCTGCACATTGGTCATGGGGCCGCAGATGGCGTAGTAAATTGCTGAATCTGGTAGCCAAATAAAATAACAGTTTGAAAATTAGATGGCCAAAAGCTGTTTGATTTCTGTACTGATAGGAAATGGTGATTCACGCCTAGATTAGAAACAGGTCAGAGTTTCACTTATTCTCAATGGAGACATGTTTGGAAGTTTTCCTAATGAGTAGATGTTAAGCTATTAATATGATGCAGTTGAGAGTAGGGACAGAGAGGATGTTGCACGTGTATTTCATTTCCACAGCATTTGGCTAAAATTTTTGGTGTGGATAATGCTTAATTTATGTAATAAGATCGGCAGAATGTCCCCCAAAATAATGAGCACATAAGGCCACTTACTTTAGAGGAAAGCACACACCTCCACCCCCCCATTCTCTCTCTCTCTCTCTCTCTCTCTCTCTCTCTCTCTCTCTCTCTCTCTCAGTGGTGACAATTATTTTGTGTTGGATGACACACCATTTTTAGGATATTTAGTGTCAGACTCAAAACAGTGGGAGTGGCTTGTGCTGTTCCCATGATGGTTTTGCTCTGTCTAACTTAAGGCAAATGTTTAGATGAGTTGTGTAACATATTCATGTATTCACATTGACAGAAAGTCTTATTGGCCACTGTTATGTCTGCAAAATGTAATAAAATCATCAGAACAGCTTATCAGCTGTGTTTTTGCTTTGGATTTTTCATAAGTTGTGAAATTATAGTTTGAGCATTGGCACTGGTTTTCGTAATCGGCCTCACCTGCATATCACACTGTGTAGATTTTGTAATAACTATGGTAGCCTTGGGTTCTTTCAACCTGATAGTTGTTATAAATATTTGCCCTGCAATTTCATTCGCTGGTAGCAATTTTCTGATGGGTTATAAATTTAATGTCAGATGTCAGAAAATTCCAAGAACTGGTTTCCAAGGCAGAACCTGTGAATATTCTTCAGCCTTCTCTCTCTTCAGCAGAGACTGTGTAGATGAAAGTAGACTAACAACCACTCATATAGATGTGTATATCCCATCATTTTCCCATACTCAGTGCACATGTTTGTCGTTCGCAGAGTGTACATGACATACTGTATCATTAATGTTGACCTAATGGTCAACTACTCAGTGTCTGTATTGACACACACTGTTAAGTTATTAGAAATAACTTTAAACTTAGTTATCTCTGGTTGCCAACCATTACATCATATTTATGCATGTTACTGTTTAAACAGTAATGGAAGTTGATCTCTGTGGCTTTGGATTAAATTACTTGAAGAAATACATTAACGTGCCTTGGCACAAATAAAGTTTTATAAAAGCTACTGGTTCAGAGTGCATAAGCTGGGAAAAAAAAAAAAAACCTGGATTTCCTGGTTGAAAATACACTTTTTCCCAGGTGAAAATACTATTTTCCCATGTTGAGTGACAATATACTTCCCTGGGAGATGTAAAACCTTTACCATTCAAAGGACTGATTTTCTTAAATCACAGAGCATTCGACTCTCATTCAAACACTGATGTAGAACTTCCCGGAACTTTAGGAAATGAAAAAGACACGTTTTGAAATATCTGTGGTGCACAGTGACATATTCAGTGCACATTTTTCATGTTATGACAGCATAAATATGAATTCCACCAAACACAGCCTGGTAGCTTCCGAAGCACTGGAATCAAGATCTGGAATGTGCTCATGTCAGCCAGTGACAGCAGATATTCAGAGCATAGGACACATGACGTAGTCAGCCAATAGCAGCATCACTGTTAACTAGTGTGAACACACAAATTGGAAAAATTGTTTTGAATTAATATACATACAGTATAGCTACAAGAAAAGTTAAGTTTTCACATATAACATAAGTCTTTTTTAGCATGTGTTACCCTTTAAGATTTATTTATTTATTGGACCAGTAAAATTTTAAATAATGACATAGATGGCTGGTCTTCTGGGTCCAAAAACTTTTTTTTATGCGGCTGGTCTACAGGGTGTTAAGTTTTGAATGAGAGTCAAATGCTCTGTGATTTAAGAAAACTGTAACATAATTCATATTGTGAGAAAGGAACACATTTCAAACCGCCATTTGCAATATTTTCCTGTGACCTGTTATGGGTCCCACATGTAAGTGATGGATTGCAGCGATCCGTCAAATGCAATATTGCCTGTAATCGGTCACTCACCCTGACACTTAGCACACGAGCAATTTTAGTCAGTATTACGAATGTCACAGTGTCGAAGTTCTGCTATGGAAAATGAACTGCTATATTTAGCAGCAGTTGCAGCTGATTTCCGTATCCCCAGGAATACTTGCAAAACATAAATTTGAAATAAATGAGAATTGTACGAGGGTGAGTCAAATGAAAGCCTTAAATTTGTAATAACAAATCGAAATTTTGTGCAGTTATCCAGTAAGTTGGTAAGCATGCTACAAATAGCTTGCAGAATGGCCTGTAGGTGGCAGCATAGTGCAGATGCACACATACCATTGCAGTATCAGTATAAAACTGGCTGCCCCACTTGTGACTTGGACCAGGGAAGAACAGTGTTCTGTTATTCGGTTTTTGCGTAGTGAAGGTGTGAAACCTATTGAAATTCGACAAATGAAGGTTCAGTACGGCAATGAATGTTTGTCACAGCACCAAGTCCATCACAGCAGCAAGTCTGTGAATGGAGTAGGAAGTTCGCAAATGGTGTGATTTCAGTGGAAGATGCTCCTCGTCCAGGTCAGGCACAACGAGTTGTGACTCCACAGAACATTGTAGCAGTTGAAGCCATAGTGAAGGAAAACTGCCAAGTGACACTGAATGACATTGCAGCATGTTTACATGTCATGGGTCAGCACACCACATTGTGCATGATGTGCTCCAGTTTCACAAAGTGTCTGCAAGATGGGTGCCACGGCAACCGACTCCTGAAATGAGAGAACGACATGTTGATGCTTGTGAAGAACTTCTTCGGCGCTTTGAATGGGAAGTGATGGCTTCCTTGCAAGAATCATTACTGGGAACGAAGTCTGGGTTCACTTCCACCAACCGGAAACGAAGGGAGCGAGCAACCCAGACCTTGCCCCAAGTGATTTCCATGTGTTTGGACCATTCAGAGACGCAATGGGAGGAAATAAGTTCCATTCTGATGAAGAGATATGCCACGCGATGTGTGAGTGGTCGCACAGACTACCAAAAGAATTTTTTTCTAAAGGAATTTATGCAGTTTGTAAGTGCTGGAGGACTTGCATTGAGCATGAGCATGGGGAGATTATGTTGAAAAGTGATACAGCTTTGTACCACTTCTGCACAATAAATAATATTTAAAAAAATATTTAAGGTTTTCATTTGACTAAATGTCGTAATTTGTTAAACTTGCTTTGAAATGCTTTTCTTGGAAACTGCACATTACTTAACACAATATATTACATTTTTACTGATGCCAAACGTGTTGCATACTTCTTTCCAGTGTGCCAATACAGTTCATGCTACATTTATTAGCCCTGAACTCCTTTTTATTCGTTAGTCTTATAATTTAACTGCATGTATTTACTCAATTTAAGTGTTTCTATAGAGATGTTGTCAGTAGTAGCACTACTGATTACCGTAACTCTTTCTATAAATTGTATGAAGGAGACTTAGTGCATATAAAATGATAAGGTGTTTCATTATAACTCTCCACTATAATTACCTTGAACATTTAAATTAAAATGTCCTCTTAACATTACAGTAGGAATGTATGTCATTCTGTTTAGAAGTTAAAAAAACTTCAATAATGCATGTAATTATTTCATAAATAACACAAAATCATAAGAGGGAGCCCATTGCATCACAACTGTGAATGTCCCATTGGTTCTGCTTCTATAGCAAAAGCCTCAAAATGCTAATCACTGCAAAATTGGAGGTTATATTTTGTATTACTTCTTGATATAAATGGCAATCCCGGCTTCCACTTCACTTCGCAAAGTAATTCATGGTCCCTGGATAACTTTAAAATCTGTAGTAAATTTCTTACTCAACATATTATTGTTGCAGTAGCTGGCTAAAGTAAAAGTCTTTGTTAGACTATTAGTCCTTACTAGTCAAAATTTAAAAAAAGTAATTGAAAACTGAAACAATGAAAAAGTCCGTGAATTCTTTAGAATTCACAGGTTTTTCCCAGATGACAAAATTCCCAGATTTCCCGGTTGTCCCAATACATATACACCATGTGGTTGCATAATTTCTTCAAATAACTCTTGAAACTATAAAGTGTGGTGACTAAGTGATTTGGGCACTGGACTAACATTTTGTGACCAATAGGTTTCAAATTCCTTGTGAGGCCAACCAGATGTAGGTTTACTGTCATTCATGTGGAATGCCAGAAGAGTTCATATGAAAAAGAGACAGCCAGTTCTACTGCCCCTTCTTTTCCAATCTAAGCTCGTGCTCCATCACTAATGAACTTATCATCTATATAATAAGCTGAACCATGGTTGTTGACGAAATTTATCACAGTGTTTAGTTTAACCTGACAGGATCTGTATTTTGATAAACAACAGAAGTGTGAGCAAGTTAATTGTGATACATAATGTAAAGAAATAATTTTAAAAAAGACCATTTATGAAACACATCCCCAACAACTTAAAAAGTCAGTGGTTTCAACATTTTGCTTGCAAGATCAACCAGAAAAATAAAATTTGTTTTAATAAGAACCTGCCTCATAAGCACATACACTGTGATCAAAAGTATCCCGACACCTGGCTGAAAATGACTTAAGTTTCTGGCACCCTCCATCGGTAATGCTGGAATTCAATATGGTGTTGACCCACCCACTCTCGCAGGCATATGTTCAGTCAGGTGCTGGAAGGTTTCTTGGGGAATGGCAGCCCAGTCGTAGCGGAATGCTCCACTGAGGAGAGGTATCGATGTCAGTTGGTGAGGCGCGGCACGTAGTCGACATTCCAAAGGTGTTCTGGAGGATTCACATCAGGACTCTGTGCAGGCCAGTACATTACAGGGATGTGATTGTCGTGTAACCACTCGGCCACAGGCCGTGCATTATGAACAGGTGCTCGATCATGTTGAAAGATGCAATCGCCATCCCTGAATTGCTATTCAACAGTGGGAAGCAAGAAGGTGCTTAAAACATCAGTGTAAGCCTGTGCTGTGATGGTGTCACACAAAACAAGGGGTGCAAGCCCCCTCCTTGAAAAACTCGACCATACCATAACATCACCGCTTCCGAATTTTACTGTTGGCTCTACACATGCTGGCAGATGACGTTAACCGGGCATTCGCCATACGTACACCCTGCCATTGGATCGCCACATTGTGTACCATGATTCGTCACTGCACACAACGTTTTTCCACTGTTTAATCGTTTACGCTCCTTACACCAAGATAGGCATCATTTGGCATTTACTGGTGTGATGTGTGGCTTATGAGCCGCTGCTCGACCATGAAATCCAAGATTTCTCACCTCCCACATAGTACTTGCAGTGGAACCTGATGCAGTTTGTAATTCCTGTGTGATGGTCTGGATAGATGTCTGCCTATTACGCATTATGACCCTCTTCAACTGTCAGCGGCCTCTGTCAATCAACAGATTAGATCGACCTGTACACTTTTGTGCTGTACATGTCCCTTCACATTTCCACTTCACTATCACTTTGGAAACAGTGGACCTAGAGATGTTTAGGAGTGTGGAAATATCGCATACAGATGTATGACACAAGTGATACCCAATCACCTGACTGTGTTCGAAGACAATGAGTTCCGTGGAGCATCTCATTATGCTTTATCATGATGTCTAATGACTACTGAGGTCACTGAGGCAGAGTACCTGGCAGTAGGTGGCAGCACAATGCACCTAATATGAAAAAGTATGTTTTTGGGGCTGTCCGGATACTTTTGGTTCCTGTAAGTCCTGAGTGTTTCTCTAATAAGTACTAAACCTACAATATAAGGAAAAGATAGATGCGACTGACCATAAAGATGACATGTAAAGTTGCGCGCACGCGCGCGCCCACACACACACACACACACACACACACACACACACACACACACACACACCATGTCTGGCAGCTGTGTGTGTGTGTGTGTGTGTGTGTGTGTGTGTGTGTGTGTTTTCCTTTTCTAATGAAGGTTTTAACCAGAAGCTAATTTGTGTCGTCTCATTGTGCCTGTCTGCAACTCTGCATGTTTTCCTTATGGTGAATGGCAATCCGTGTTTTCTTTATGTTATTGTTATTATTCTGACCTGGAGTTTCGATTGTTTAAATACTGTACCTAGTGTAATTCTGAGCTTTATATTCCACTTCTAAGTGGTCTTGCAACACCATATATAATTTAGTGAAAGTGTCGTTGAGAATATTGAGTACCACATTATTTTGTAGAATATTGAGTACCACATTATTTTGTGTGCTGTAATTTTATACCAGGTTTTTCTCTATGCTGAATATTTTTAACAGGTTCAGTGTTTAATTGTATAGTTTGAGGTGAGCGAAAATTATGACTGAAATAAAATTTTATATGAAAATCCTCAAACTATTCACTACACAGAGGTGGCAAAAGTCGTGGGATAGCAATATGCACTCATACAGATGGCAGTAGTATCACATACACGAGGGCAGTGGATTGGCGGAGCAGTTATTTGTACTCAGTTGATCCATGTGAAAATATTTCCAACAAGAGTATGGCCACACGAACGGAATTAACAGACTTTGAATGAGGAATGGTAGTTGGAGCTAAACACATGGGACATTCTGTTTTGGAAATCATTAGGGTATTCAATATCCTGAGAACCACAGCGTCAAGAATGTGCCGAGAATACCAAATTTCAGGCATTACCTCTCACCACAAACAAGACAGTGGCTGACGACCTTCGCTTAACAATCAAGAGCAGTGGCATTTGTGTAGAGTTGTCAGTGCTAACAGACAAGCAACATTGCGTGCAATAACGCAAAAATCAATGAGGGACATGCAACGAATGTATCGGTTAAAATTGTGTGACAAAATTTGGCTTTAATGGGCTATGGCAGCAGATGACAGATGCGAGTGCCTTTACTAACAGCACGAAATCACCTGTAATACCTCTCATGGGCTCGTGACCATATTGGTTGGATCCTAGACAACTGGAAAACCATGTCCTGGTCAGATGATTTCAGAGTTTGCTTGGTAGGAGTTGATGGCAGGGTTGAAGTGTGGTGCAGATCCCATGAAGCCATGGACCCAAGTTATCAACAAAGCACTGTGCAAGCTTGTGGTGGCTCGACAGTGGTGTGAGTTGTGTTCACATGGAATGGACTGTGTCCTCTGATAGACCTGAACCAATTATTGATTGGAAGTGGTTGTGTTCGGCTACTTGGAGACCACTTGCAGCCATTCATGGGCTTCATGTTCCCAAAGAACAATGGAATTTTTATAGATGACAATGCGTCATGTCACCAGGACACAGTTGTTTGCAATTTGTTTGAAGATTGTTCTGGACAGTTTGAGTGAACGATATGGCCACGCAGATCACCTGACATGAATCCCATCAGACATTTAAGGGACATAATCAAGAGGTCAATTTGTACACAAAATCTTGCACTGACAACACTTTCGCATTTATGGATGGCTGTAGGGGCAGCATGGTTTAATATTTCTGCAGGGGACTTCTAACGACTTATTGAGTCCACGCCACACTGAGTTGCTGCACTATCCTGAGCAAAGTTAGGTCCAACATGATATTCGGACATCTCCCATGACTTTTGTCACCTCATTGCGTATTGCACATAGCTCTGTAATTATTACTAAGTTTGTTTGGACACCTTCATGAAATGGGAATTTATCTTTTATAATGTCATTCTGCTGGCCAGCGTCATAAATAAAATTGAAATACTTTTGCTGACCATTAAAAATTTTTTCTTGCTATTCTTTTAAAGGTGATCCAGAAGCGAGCTTTACAAAAGAAGAAATGCAGCAGGGGAAACATCAAGAGTATGAGAAAAAGCTACATGAGCAGCTTCTGAATGGCTACAACAAAGACAGGTATTGTTAGATTTAGTATGCATTACTTCCCTTAGAATATTCACTTGTACATTACTTTTATCATTGACAGACTCATGTAATACTTCAGTAGCTTCATTATGATTCTGCTTGTGTGTGAGCACGATAAACTAAATTTAACTTTTTATGTTCCTTGTGAGGAGAAAGACCACATGTAAATTATGATTATCTGTTATTGTATCTTGCAGTTTTTTAAAACGCATATATCATCTTCAGTTGTAATTCTTTCCTTTTTGGGGGGGAGGGAGGGGGAGGGGAAGGATCTTAAATCTGATATTTCTATTTCTTGATATTTACTTTGTGATTGTATTTATATCAGTTATTTGAAAGAATGTTTCATACACTTTGCACTCTAGATGGTGTAGTCCATTTTAGGGAAATAACAAATAGACAGTTCTACTTTTAGATGCTGATTCTCTTAAAGTAATTTTTTCTGACAAAAGATTTTCAAATTTAGAAATATCTTTATAGATGTCACAGGTAAGTACATTGTTAGGTATTTTGTTTGTTTGCTGTTATCTTAAATCAATCATCTGTAGCTTACAGAAGGATAAGAACTGTAGCAGTTCATATCATTCTAGAGAAATGTAACTTGTGTGGGGAAATTATACGTGTAATTTTGTCAGTAAAAATGTTTTTCATTGGCCATACTGCATTTTTGTTATCTAGTTAAATTTGTATTTATGAAGTATTTTTTGTGAAAAATTGTCATTATCTGTCTTTGCCAACAGATAATCGTTGTTTGCGTCTGCATAGAAGCGCATTTGAAGTTCTTTTATTTGGTTCTTGAAACTCGTAGTACTGAAAGCACTGATCACGGAATTTGTATGCTTATTTGGTTCATTTTGACCATTCAGGATGATGGATGACTTGGTCCTCCGACACCCCCCCCCCCCCCCCCCCCCCCCCGACTTCTTTCATGCATTCAGGTTCTTGTTGGTAAATGTTTTTTCGTTCATCCTCATGATGTACCCAGCAAATCTTCTCCTACATATCATACTTGAAATAAGTTCAACACACTCATAAAGTTCCTGCCTTGATCTGTATATCCAATCTTCACCAATTTTTTTTTCCTTCAGAAGTCTCTTGACATCTTTCTTTCCTCCTCTTTTCCAGATGGATACAGGCTCTCTTGCTAAAAGTGGTAATTTCCAGTGCATATAATCCAGTATTTCTAATTGTTGAAATACTGTGTCCCAGTTTGACATTTCTAAACGGGTTTCTCTTTCCAGATGTTATCTTTGCTACATATCATAGTTTCTGCAGCATTTGGCTCCTGTCTGTTATGTTTTTATGGGTCTGTAACTAACTTGTTATATTTTTTCCCCAAGATGGTAGAAGCTGTTCATATTCTCCACCACTGGTCGTACTGTACACTGTCTTGAAGGCTGACTGCTGTAACTACAGCAAGATATTTCAGTGCCATTTTGCATCATCTTTGTTCTCATGTAAAAATTCCATATCATCAGCAAAGACTAAGCCATCTACTGTGGTGTTGTTATGTTTTATTTTGTACCCTATTTGTACATCATTAGTAACCATGGTTTGGTTTGTCTGTCTTCACTGTTGGACCATTTCATCCAGCAACAAGTTGAACATAATCGATGACAACCCATCTCCTTGACAAACTCCTGCCTTTATTTCAAAGTTTTCAGACACTGAGCTTTGGTACCTGATCCTAGAAGTTGTGGCTTTCAAGGTGTTCCTTACTAATTTGTGTTTTAAAATATGAAGTTGTTTCCAATTAACATTAACTTTTGAAGAAAAATGTTATGGGCTCCTACTTACTCTGCATGTTGCTGCAAATTAGTTTCTCATACTACATTTTTCTAACTAAACATATCACTGCTTTTTATAATTTGATATCACATTGTCTGGCTTATATTTGTATGTACATAAAGTGACAGTGTGTTAGTGCTGGAGCACATTTTTCAGTATCCAAAAGTTGTAGACTTAGTAATCAGCTTTGAATGAATGGATAAACAGAAATGGAATGGGGTATGTTGTGTGGATGAATGGGTGGTGGAGTAGGTGATAATAAGTTTCATATTGTCACAAAGTATAAAATTTGTCATCATCTGTAAGAGTATGTATTTTGAGTAAAACATATGAACAACACTGTAAAGTAGTTGGTTCTGAAATACCTTTAATTTGAAAAATAAATTTAGAAGCCTCAGTTGCACAACAATTTTTATATATATATACACACACACTTTTTTTCCTTTTAAAAATTTTTCTTTGCCATATGGCATTATTTTGGTAGATTCTGATTTCTCCGATGATGTCTCAGACACCACTTCAACCAGCTGTTTGGGAGTACGTAAATCAGTTGATAATGTATATCAATTCATTCCTTCCCCTTTTCTATCTTCATTTATTTATTTATTCATTTTGTAAGTCTACATTAGACTTGGCATCAATATATGAATACTTCTGTTGTTTCTTACACATATTATAATCATATGTACATAGTGTTTATGGCAAATGTTAAATCTAAAGATGTTATTTTTGTACAAAACCTAAATCCACATTAGCTGCTGAAGTAATGGAAAGAGCAGAAGTCAGATAGAAAACACTCATGAAGTCACTAGGGACCAAATGAAGTGCCGGAACACGTTTTGTTATCATAACTGAAAAATGTGCTTGCTATAAGACGTAACTGTTATGGAGGTGATGTGTGTCTGCCTGAAATTTTGGAACCAGTTGAATTCAATAGCAGTATTGCCTAAAACATTTTCTGGCTGTGAAGATTCAGTGGGTGTAGACTTTAAAACCACTTTCATTAATGGATTCAAAAAGAATAAAAAGTTACACATGATAAATTCTCCAGTTAGTGCAAAATAGAATTGACTGTAGGTCTGAAAGTAAACTTTCTTTAATTTTAGGAGGAAATGTAATGCTGGATCTCAATTGGAAGGACAGAAAGGATGTTGACGTTTTATCAGTTTACACAAAAATGAATACAGGAAAGAGGAGGATGATACTTCACGGCAAGTGTGAAATTGTTGAGATATTCTAGATTTCAACCATATTAATAAGACTGTTACCGATCATAAATATTTTGTGGTAATGGGGAATTCTTTTCAGAAGCATTATTTTTGGCAGTGTGCCATATTGAATTGGAAGTCCACATCTTTTTTTTCGCTATAGTCATCTGTTTAAAATTTCCTTTCAACTTATTGATCATTGGATCTGAAAATTATTCCCTGCCTAAAAGTGAAGTGGATGTTCCTTGTGTTTCTGTGTCATTCATCACATCACATTTGCGTGCTTAAATCTTTCCTGCTTTTGCAATAGAAGTGAACATAGCTTATGTGTTGTGTTTCATTACACTTCAGTTCTCTTTTGATTCACTTTTTTCATCTTTTAAAGAATTTTAAAATTTTGAATATTCTTACTTAATTTTAGATTATACTTTTATAGCAGGCCATGGAAAATCTAATGGAGAAATCGTTATGTACAGTTGTTTGGTACATGTGCTTTCATATTCAGTTAAGTGAAATTCAGAAACTGCGCAGCTATTATTACATACTCAGCAAAGAAATTAATGCTTTCCTGGGAAAGTTTATTTTTACTGGTGAATTGATTTCATTGTTTTGTGTGTTATATCAAATATCAGTGCAGTGAATACACACACACAACTTCCAAAAGACAAAAAGAGGGAAAACATCAAGAAGACAGAAGTTACCTCTTACATCATCGTAATTTTCATGAACATTTGTGAACTGTGATAATAATACACAGGATAGCGAGCAATATGATTTTTACTGTGTTTCATTCCGAGCTGTTTTTACAATATTTGAAGTAATAAGGCACAAATTCAAGAGAAATGTTAAAAAAAAAAATCAAGAATTTGTGTGGACTCACCTGCCCCCACTGTGATAATTATGTCCCCATGAATTGTTTATGATATACAGTCAGAAGTTGCAGAATCACCAGTTTAGACGTGAATTCGGCAGCCTTTGACCTGTTCCTAGAATTGCGACCTATACTGCACACTGAGCATTTCTTTGTATAGGAAGAGAGTTCTTCACTAGTTGTTGACATGTTGAATAGTTGTGTGGAGGTGATTGGGAGCATTTCAATACATTTGGATGTAGCAAATTTTTTGTGGCAGAGGGAGCTCAGTTTGAATGTTGAACATTTGTGGCACTATTTTGTTGAATATTAAATTTTAAAGGATACACAAAGTTTTTCATGTGCAATAATAATAAGAGTCAAAACCTTGAGGCAAATTGATGGAGAACTTTGTAGTTTAAGTCCAGACCAGTAACTACAAAATTTACTTGTTCTCTGAAACTTCACTTTACTGGAATAGCTATTATAAGAATGAAAGTAGATTTTTCACTGTTTCTCAGTCGCAGTTGTGAAATTTGAAAATTGTAGTAGTCATGTCTATTATTTTGAACGTTTTCTAGATCACCTGCTACTACTTTTGTTGTACGCGTGATGTCGCAAAAACAAAGTAAAATATGTGTAACAAGAAATTACTAATTGCATATCTTATGGGCTCAAATGGGGAAATGTTGGCAGAAGATGAAGAATAATATATTTTGCAGAATAGGGGAGTGTGTGAAAAACATAGTCAGCCGAAGGTTAAACTGTACTTTGTGCGAGGGGGGGGGGGGGGGGGGGGAATACTGGCATGTAGTATTATGAATATTAGAACTTTCAGCCTAGTCTTGGCATTGCGAGTTGAGGAGAGGATAGAGAAAGGTAAAACTTTAAGTGGAAAATATGCAAGATTGTGTGTTGGTGGTATCTACAAGAGGTGGAAAAAGACCTCAACACACTAAAACATTTCAATATATTTTAATTGCTGAGAAATTTCAAAAACAGTACTAATGAGGAAAAAACTATACAGTGCAGTTAATTGTTGAACTGGAAGTGGACAGGAGAAAATGGGCAAGAAATAAAGTAGAAGAGAATGAAAGAAGAAAGGAAAACTAAAGAGGGAAAGGATGAAAATGAACTTAGAAGAACCAAACCAGTATATAGAAGGATCAGTATTGTCTGAAATGAGTATTTACCCAAACATAATGATGACTGCCAGAAAGATAATACACTCGTGAACATTTGAATTGGATCCACCCACTTAAATTGCATGCAGCACAACCCTTCCTGCTGATGACAGCAGTAATTGATCATGATGTGGCAACCACGAAACACTGAATGTGTTGGGAGTCATTCTGATCCATGACCATTCAACACTGCCCCAACTCATGGAAATAGTTTAGATCTCAGTTCAGTGCATGTCTGTCTCAGTGGCATCCCGTGTATGCTCAAAAGGATTGAGGTCATGTGACCTGAAGCCACAGAAACACCCTTGTACCATTGGGGTATTCTTCGAGCCATTATGGCAGGTGTGGCATGTTGTTTTGCTGAAGGTACAGGTCATCTGCAAGGGAATGTAGGCATACAAACGATTTTTATTTTAAATTGCAGGCAACCACAGCCAGACTTCCAAATTTTGAAGGAAATAATCCACTTTGGCTGTAGAATACTTTTATTAAAATGACATGACTGGTTTCATGCCACTAGAAGATGCAACCTCAGGTGTTAAAGATTCTTTTTAATGGATCACCACCAAAAGGTAACTGGCCTCAGAGCCATTCCCTGTCATTCGTATCATGTTGTAAACAAATAGCTTGCTAAAAGTGGTAACCTTTATTTAAAATGAAGGGGGTAGTAGAACTGTGCAACAAGTGGGAAGGTGGTTAAGAAGCAGCAGCAGCAGGCAAGGCAGTGCTGCCTTCTGTGACTTGTGTGGGCCTCTTTACCCCTTAAAAATTTGGTGGTTCTGAATAATATGGTTGGTAATGGTTTTTTTTTTTTATCCATTATTGAATCAGTGAGTGAGTGCTTCATTTCACCATGGCTCTTCTTGCCACTGTTATGCTCAGGTACCCAGGGTCTGGCTTCAATCAAATACATATATATCTTGCATTTTGTGCATCCTTCATTTAGTTGTCTTGCCAGTGGTCAATAAAAGACCTAAAAACATCCCAGTCACCTTAAAAACAAGATGGTTTCATTTTGCATTGTATCAGGATCAATTTCTAACTCAGCGATTGTATTGATTTCAATTGCTTGTGGGTGTACACACTGTACCCTGTAGTAGAACACACTGTGCAGCACAGAAGTAGTGGTCTAGGTACTTGCTTCACCTTTTGTGTTGCCTAGATACTTATCGTAAAATTGCCATTTCATGATTAGAGGAGTGAGACCATTCTTTAGAGCACAGACTACCAACTTGGTCTTTTCTAGAAATTTCTTACTACTTTCTCCTGTCAATTTACTCTTTGTCCATTTTCTATCTCTTCTTCTCTGCCTCCCTCTGTTCTTCTCTCCTCAAACACTTTATTTTTAGTGTTTGTTGTATCTTGTTAGTGCTATGATTAGTCAACCATTTATTCAGTATTCTTTTTGTACTAGTTTGGAAACATACCTCTTAATGCTTCTTCCTTCTGTCCAAACAAAGTATACTCTGAATACTCAAAGCATTTTTAACATTGTCAACCATACACACTAACATTTGTGAAATCTACTGCATACAGAATAATGCATGTGTCTGAAATGAACTTTGTACCACAGATAAGATATGGCAACACATAAATGATTAGTGGATAAAAGTTGCACATTACTTCCAGCTTAAATGATTCAGTATGTTGTGAAGTCCCTTTACAGTGCAATCAGAGTTTCCAAACACCATGTTATAGAATTAAATAGGGCATGGATTTGTTTGTATGGTAGAACAGGAAGTATCAAGGAGGTCTGTGATGAAAGAGTTGCCAAGTAACCATATTTTAAACATCTTTGATGGATGACATATCAATCAAACATGCAAGGCAGGGCAGCAGTGCCAGTCTTTCAAGAAGTCGTTCACATTAATCGCCAAGTGTGGACAAGCATATCCTGCTGAAATATAGCATATCAAACTGCCTGAAGGATGAACAGAGAACTCTAAAACTAACTATATATGCTGTTCAGACTGCTCTTAATATGTAGGAGTTTAGATTGCATGATGCCCCAAACAGGCAAACATGGTATTTTTCGGCTATGCCACTAAAAATGCAGACTGCCAGTCAGATATTTTCTCTGTTTCGTTTACCTGTTTGTACATAGAATAAAACATTCAAACAATGTTACTGAACCATTTGCCTACAGATTTGTCAGATACCCTGATACATGCGACAGTTAGTTAAATTGACACTATCTAATTCTGAAAACTGTATCAAAATCCCTCATACAAACAGAAAATCACAGCAGTGGACTTCAGCTTAGTAATACATATAGATAGTACATACCCCCCCCCCCCCCCCCCCATTTGGAGTTCTAGAGTATTAAACTTCAGAAGTGTTGAAATATTTAGTACCAAATTAATTAATTTTATTTGTGAATGATTTGCATGCTTATGCACTTAACAGCATGCCATGTTTCGCATGTACCTTTCGAGTATGCTGAGTAGAGCACCTAACTTAAGCCACCTTATTACCTTCTGTGTATTGAAATGGGTGTGGCCATACCTTTCCTTGTTTTGTTAGTATAAAGAAATTTCGGGCATGTGTTCTTTGGGTTGTTATCTGTTGTTCATTTTGTAGTTTAGGAAGGAGGGAAAAAAATACTTTTGCTTGGAATAGTGCAAGCTAGTCGCAAATGCTGTATACCTTATTTTGTTTCATGTGGATTGTAGTATTATAATAGTTTTCATTGCTCAGTACTTCAACTTGTTTAGACTTCTAATTTGTGTGTGTGTGTGTGTGTGTGTGTGTGTGTGTGTGTGTGTGTGTGTGTGTTAGTTGCATGCCTCACTGTACAGTGCTTAGGTCTGCTGCCTGAATATTCATATATAGTTTGGTTGATAACTTGCATACATAATGATGGAAACTACATTACAAACCAGAAAAATAATTTTAAATGTATGTATATTATTGAGGAAATTTTCAGTTACAAGACCTATTGTTTGTACACTTTTTACAAAACAAAATGCAGTTTACTTGCAAAGTTAAGAGAAAGTTTAGCACTGTATCACATAAATTGCTGTTGGCAGTTGATTAGAATTGGTTAAGAAGCCTAGTGATTTCTACTTATTATGGGCATTGATTAGTTGGTGTGTGCTAGACTAAAAGTCAAACGGTCCAGGGATCAATCCCCAATCAGTCCTATGATTTTTTTGTAATTTACTGTTTCTTTCTTTTCTGGCAACAATTATTTAATGTGAAAAATGCTAAGCTGCTCCATCGTTCAGATAGCACAATAAACTGTAGATCCTCCTATAATTGGCTGGTTAAATCAGACCAAAGGTAGGAGAAAGGCGCTTCCAACAGGACCATTCCAGCATAGTACTTACATCAGTGCCATGTAATGCTTGGCAGATCTGTTATTTGCACACATGTAGTGCTCATTCATACTCTCATAAATATTTGTTTCAAAATGATAAAACATTACGATAGTGGAATAACATACAGCAACCAGGATGGAAATAATTCTCAGTTTTTTGAAGAAAGAAGTGTGCACAAAGTTCCAATAAATGCCAAAGACATTGTTGAAAAAGTGATTTCCTCCTAGACAACAGATCAAATAAGTATATCCCCTCCCTCCCCACTCCTTTCATCTAGTTATACAAGGACATGCTGAATAGTAATGCCTCTGAAATTTTTATGTGAAAACTCATAAAGCTATTTAAATAAAATAAACATTATTAACATTCTATACCTTTACTCTTCATGTCCACACATTTGCAGCCCTTTGCCTCTGAATTGTAGCATGTAACATGGCTGTGTGTAACATAACTATGTCAGTGTGTGAGAAACATCATGCTGCAATTGACTTTCTAACTGCAGATAGAGTTCGTCCACACATGGAGCACCCTCTCCTTCATTATGACAATGCCAGACCACATACGCTCAGTGCAATATCTGCAGCAATCTGATGCCTTGTGTTCACTGACATATGTCATCCTCTATTCAGTCCTGAGTTGCCCTCATCAGATTTTCATCTGTTTCCAAAACTTAAAGAACATCTTTGAGGACTTCACTTTGATAGTGATGAAGCAGTGCAAATAGAGGTGAGGTTGTGGCTCCATCAACAAAGTCAGACAGTATCAACAAACTGGTCTCCCATTGGGAGAAATGTGTTCATTGTCAGGGTGACTATGTTGAAAAATAAATATGTAGACAGGGATAGATGTAGAAAGTTAATAATGTTTGTCTTATTTAAAATGCTTTTGAAGTTTTCATCTAAAGAAATTCAGAGGCATTACTCTTCAGTACACCCCCACATTATCACTACCAGACTGAAGAAATAGCAAATTTGTACCGTGTTTGTCTCTAAGATTAGCAGCCTGGCAAACCTTATACTCTGAAGTGCTGTTCAATATCGACCAGGAGAAAGCAGTTGATTAGGTGCTACTATCATATGTACTAGAGGCGCAACAATTCCCTTCTCCTTGTGTCCTCCCTGCCAGAAGCCTGTGCAGTGATAATCTGAAGAGGTAGTAGAGGCCCTTAGAGATTATAGAAGAGTGCCCCAACAGCATAAACACTACTCATCAATGAACAACTTAACTTTGATTAATAACCACAGGTGAAAATGTAATTTTTAATTAAAAATTAAGAAAAGAATATTGGAGCAATATGTCTTCCCTATGAGGTTATATACCACTGTACCCTCAAGTATGGTATAAACTGTGTCACTTTTGTAGTCAGCGTTTGCCGGCAGGAATCTTTGGTGTCTCTGCAAATGGAGCCTTTTGCACTGACCCTAAGAATATCACCAAACTTCAAGAGACACACTTTACAGAAATGTCTGTATCCAGCAGTTACCATTGTGCCTTTACAAATTGCTGACACCTGAAAGAACACAACACTTTATCCTTCTGCTCTCAATACCTAAAAACTTACTATGTCCTTTTAATGAATGGGAACTCGCAGCAATTCAGTTTTGTATCCAGACACTTAACCAAGACGCAAGACGCTACATAATCAAATGCTACAATACCTCAGCAATAAGAGTAAAAAGAAAATATCAGAGAGTTTTAATTGACTGTGCCTAGGAGAATTTCCCTCCCTTTTGGAGAGAGCATCATAGTAGCCATCTTGAAACCAGGAAAAGATGCACAAAATGTAGATAATTTCAGATTTGTTCAACAGCCAGCCTGTGTGAATTGTTTGGAAGAATGCTTAATAAGTGACTGCATTAGTCCTTGGAAACCAGAAAACTTCCATCTCAGTTTCTGTGTGGTTTCTGAGATGAGTCCATGACTGATGTACACCTGTACCTGGAATTTGCAGTTTGTGATGCTTTTGCAAATTGCCTGCAACTTATCGCTGTGTTGTTTGATCTTCTAAAGGCATATTATGCAACATGGTACTATCATGTTTTATCCACATTAAATAAATTGAGCTATTGGGACACACTGCCAGTATTTATAGAGGACTTCTAATCACTTCCATTGTTTCAGGTCTGAGTGAGCACAGCCCTTAGTAGTTGACACATAAAGGGCAGCAGGGTCCTACAGGGGTAGCAATGAATAATATCCTAATTGCTGCCTGTAGCATTGTACATTGATGTTTTCTGCTTATCTTACAGCCTCACAGCATTGCACTAAAGTAAACTTCAGCAAACTTCACATAACACACGTGACAATATTCAGAATCAAGGGTAATGTTTCTCACCAGTGACCTTCTGTGTTATACACTGATGGAAAAAAAAACCAACACCAAAAGTAAATAATTTAGAATAATGAAATTTTGGGAAAACATTTGTCTAGATAACATATTATTTAAGTGTTTAACGTTGCAAGTTCCTCATGTTAATACAAGTGTGTGAAAAGCCAATGCAAGTGTGAAGTTCTGATACATTAACAACTGGTGGAACTGCCAGAATGCTGGAATGCAAGCATGCAAACGTGCATTCAGTGTCTCATACAGTTGCTGGATATCAGTTTAGAGAATGGAGTCCCATTCCTGTTGCACCTGGTCGATCAGTATGGGGACAGTTCATGCTGGTTGTGCATTAGGATGGAGTTGTCATCTGATGATGCCCCACACATGCTCGATTGGAGGCATCTGCTGATTGAGCAGGCCAAGGCAAAGTGTTGACACTCTGTAGAGCAAGTTGAGTTGCGACAATGGTATGTGGGTGAGCGTTATCCTGTTGGAAGGCATCCCATGAAATGCTGTTCATGAATGACAGCACAATACGTCAAATCACCAGACTGATGTACAAATTAGTGCTAGGGATGCGTAAAATAACTACAAGTGCATTCCTGTTGTTATATGAAATCGTACTCCAGACCACAACTCCAGGTATAGGTCCATAGGCTGCAGACAGGTTGGTTGCAGGTGCTCTTCTGGCCTCCTCCTAACACACACCCAGCCATCACTAGCACTGAGGCAGAACTGGCTTTCATCAGAAAACAACAGACCTCCACTCCACCTTCCAGTGAGCTGTCAGTTGACACCACTGAAGTCGCAGACAGTGCTGGTTTGGCGTCAGTGGAACACACACTACAGTGCATCTGGCTTGGAGCTGTTCTTTAAGCAGTTGATAGTAACATTTTGTAATGTCACTATGGTGGCTGCTGCTTGAATTGCTGCTGCCGATGCAGCACACAGCCATACACCAAATATGAAAAACCTACCCCGTGGCCACCCAGATCCTGGTTGTCTTG